>NC_139151.1:108039382-108639382 GCF_964270905.1 Leucopleurus acutus | reverse complement strand
CCAGGAGGACCTGGGTTTCTGCTCCGTGCGACAGGCGTAGGGGGCTCTGGGCCATGATCTGTGTGGTCAGAGGCCTCCATCTCCTCGCCCCGCCTCACTCCTCCGTCCGCACCTGCCCTCCTACAACCAACAGGCAGGAGCGCCCCGGGGTCCCCAGGCCCCGCCTCATCACCCAGCGCTGGCCTGGGGCCCCCAGACCCAGCACGGCTGGGAACGGCTCTCCTGCCAGGTCGGCCGGCCCGGACCTCTCTGCCCTGTCCTCGAGTCTTCCTTCACACCCTCCCCCAGGAGACGACGGCCATTGACCAGGTGGTGGCAGGACTGAGTGACAAGCCGGCCTGGGGCGAGTCTGGGGACGTGGAAGGGCCTGCCACACCTGAGTGCCACCACCCCAAGTCCTGTCCTTTCTAGAGAGGTGAAGGCTCCTGGCCAAGAAGCTCGGCCCCTTAGAGCACAGAGTTTCAGACGACACATGGTGACCTTGGAAGTGGGACAGGCTGCTGTGTGACATAGCGGCAGCACCCATCCTAGGTCCCCGAGGCCGTGTCAGCAGAGAGGACGGGACTCTCCGCCCAGGCACCAGGCTCCTAAACGGGCCCTGTCCAGCCTAGGCCCAGGCACCCCCTTACCAGCTGGGGCTCCCACAAATCCGCAAAAGGGAAGGCTGGGCATGGCCTCGGTGTGGAGGGACAACTGTGGAACCCCTGGGCCGCGGGCAGGAGGGTGGACGCCAGGCCTCAGCCCACCCAGGGTCCGCCACGCCCTCCTGGGAGAAAGAATATGGCTGTGGGCACACGCGGAGGAACCCCCCCCATCTTACTGTGGGCTCCGAGGCCGAGTCCCACCCGGCTGACGCCAAACACCTGGGAGGGGCCGCGGCTCCGCAGGAAACACCTTCTGACGGTCTCCCCAGTGGACGCCCACACAGCCTCACCCCTCAGCCTCCCCTGCTCCTGAGGCCTTTACTGCGGGTTGGGGGGAGGCAGAGTCCCCACACCCGAGGCGTGGACCCAGCTGGGTCCCTCCGCCAATGTGCCTGGCCTGGCACATTCCTGTCTACACGACCCCGCCCAAGGTCACTCCGCCCAGTCCCCTGGGATGGCCCCTCGGCTCAGTGTGGCTTGGGCACAGACACAGACGGCCATGCAGCCCAGCCCACCGGGTGAGACGGCTGGAGCGTGTGGGAGGGGTCCAGCCCAAGGAACGTGGGTGCACCGCGGGCCCCGCCTGCACACAGCCCCGAGTGCTGGGGTGGGCGGCGGCCGAGGGAAGCCACCGAACGCCGAAGGCCCACGCCTCGAGCTCAGTTCACTGTCTCCATCCAAAGGCAACTCGGCTGGCCCAGACTCCAGACCCCAGGCACGGCCACCCCTGGGGGCCACCACAAGGACGCCTTGGTCGGCACGGTCCTGCGTAGCAAGCAGCTTCCGGGTTTTACAAACAAATGAATCCTCCAGGCATCATTAGTGCTGGGCAAGGGGCCGGTGGTCTCCAGGCAGAGCCGGCTTGGCTGCAGCCAGTGAGGTGGCGCTGGATCAGGGGACGAGATGGGCAGGTGGGGGAGGCTCCCCTCTCTCCTCAGGGCCCCGCCCACACTGCTGTCCTCCCCCCCAGCCCCCCCAGCCAGTGCCTGGCTCGCAGTGCTCCCCAGATGCTGGCACAGATGCCAGAGCGGCCAAGGTTCTCACCAGGAGGGGGATGCAGGGCAGATTCGGCAGGGGGCACCTGCAGGAAGTCAAGGGAGCCTGGAGGCCTGAAGGAGGGTGGGCAAGCCTGGAGGTGGGGCGGCCTGGAGTCAGCCTTGCGGGACAGAGGGGGTCGAAGGTCTGGGGTGGGGAGTGGGGTTATGAGGCTCCTGCAGATGTGTGAATGTGGACTCAGAGTAAAACACAGATGCCGGGAAGGTCCCACAGGAAGGCCCCATGGAACACTGGGCGGTGCCACAGGTGGTCTTAGAAAGGAGGAGCCCACAAACAGGGATGCCCACCCTCCCAAGCCCCCAAGTTCTATGCAGTGGGACTGGGAAAACCGCACTCTGACACTCAGAGACACCCCCCCACCCCACCCCGCCGCCTGGACCATGTTCTCACCGGTCCTAACTGGCCCTGGTGACCAGCCCCTTCCCAGAGCAGAAACTCAGAGGCTGAGGGCTGGGAAGACCCCCACAGAACCCCTGTCAAATCCCCACGGGCTGCACGAGGCAGACGCTGTGGAGAGAGACACGCAGGTCACCTCTCGTTTAACAGCCTGGCAGTCAGCACCCAAACAAAGCGCACTTTCACAGCCGCGCGTCCCCTACAAAATAAGAGGCCCGTTGAGAGGGAAACCACGTCCCCTACAAAATAAGAGGCCCGTTGAGAGGGAAGCCACCGGGGCAGACGAGCGAGGGCTGCAGACACCCGAGACCCACCGTCCATGCACACCAGGTGCTCGGGGCACTGCTCCGTCCAGAACCGCAGCCACGAGGCGGCCACGCTGCTCAGAGCCCGCATCCTCCCCTACCCATGAGCTAATAAGCTGCTCTTCTTCTAACACCTGGCTGGACCGCCACCTTCACTGGGAAGTCTTCTCGGATCCCCCAGGGGGACGGCCTTGGCCTCCTTCTCGCAGACAGCTCAGAGGGCTGGCCCTGCCTTCCTGTCCTCCGTGGAGCCTGTTTCGGCATCCGGGCCCCTCCCACCATGCCATGTGCACACAGGCACGCACCGGCCCCCACTCGCTGTGGGGACGTCACCGTTCCTGATCTGAACCAACGACCTGGAGGGGGCACTGCCACCTTGCCCCACACCTTTACATCGCAGGGCAGACTCCCCGTGAGTCCTCCCTGGGTGGCAGAGGGCGGCCCCTGTGGGAGAGGAGGGTGCAAACCATAGGAAGCCGGAGACACAGGTCATAGAGCTCACTGCTGGTCCCACCACCAGCCACACTTGGCCCTCACCCCAGACCCTGACCCAGAGGCCTGCTTAGCTTGGTTGCAATTAAAGACAGGATTAGAAAAGCAAAAGATACTTTCACTTAAAAGTTAGGACCCACCCAAATTACAGGCAAATACAAGATTATTATTACACTGAAGGAAACCTGATTTCAGTCTAAACTGTGACACATCCTGGGTGAGGAGGGACAGCGCTCCTGACCCCGCCAGGAGCCTACCCTGGGCCCCCTCCCCTCCCAGCTGGGCTGAGCAGGGCCCCCCAGTGCTCTCCCGAATGCCTGAAACAGACACTTCCACCCTGAGACAGAAGTGGCGCTGGAGTTTCTCCAAACCTCTCGTGTGGGACACCGGAGGCTCTGCTGCAGCAGGTCAGAAAAAGAGGTGAGAAAAGAGGTCAGAACCTGCTTTTCTGGTAACGCCCCTACAGCAGACAAGGCCCAGGGCAGTTCTCTAGATAAGGCCGCTGGTGGACAGACTGGTCATCCTGCCCGGGGACCAGAGGCCAGACGCCGGGGGCAGCAAAGGCTCTGTCCAGCAGGCTCGGGAGGGCACGAGGCAGGTCTGCTGCGGTCTCTGAGACGTGGTTCATCAGAAAGACGGACACCGGTCATGGGCGCCCCCTGTTCTTACCCAGACCCTCTGGGCCAAACACTTCCCTTTCAGGCCCCCCCCCCCCACCAAACAGCAGGAAGCGCAGGACTCTAGGGAGAACCTCACTCCAAACACAGTTCTGACCATGTCTAGCTGGTTCCCAGGCATCCACAGGTGGGGCCGTGACTGCCCGGGGCCCACCAGCCCCCCAGTCCCACCGGAGGGGTCTGCACACCACGGCAACTTGACCCAGAGGACAACTACGGCCACTCCTCCCGAGACTGAGCCCTGGGGCAGGGACTAGGGACAGTCACACAGCCCTGCCGTCCCTGCCATGTTCACCTGAGCACTTTGCCGACTGCTTGAAGCACCATCTTGCAGCTGAGCCCGGTCTTCGGGGGCTGGCTGAGCAGAGCCCGGTCTGTGGGGACACTGCTGTGGTCTCCCAGCATGATGGGCAGCGCGGAAGCAGGCTGGGAAAGTGGGAGCCCCGGCACCGGCGCTGCTCCCCGCCGCCCTGCCCTCCGAGCAGCCCTGACTCGCCCTGACTCGGAGCCAGCCACGCCAGCCAATGAGGACAGCGGGGGAGGAAGACGGGCTCTGGCCGGGCAGGGACAAACAGCTGCTCCTTTTACAGGCGGAGGCCGGCCAAGTCTGGTTACACGAGGGAGTGTCTCAATCGCCTTTTCAAAGTGGCGCCGTGCGGGCGCAGCGTGGGGCGAGGCCACTGCCGAGGGGACAGGCATAGCCCAGAGAGGACCCATCAGTGAGGCCCCGCCGTGGCATGAGAGCCCTTCCGATGTGGCCGGGAAAGCTCTCTGAGCAGGCGGGGCTGGGCGGGCGCCCCAGCTGGGCTGCAGGGAACGGCTGACCATGCACCTGCAGAGTGCAGACGCGGGCGTGTGGTGGCTGCATCCACAGCCTTGGGAAGACAAGGCCGGGACGCCCCAAGCAGGAGCCGAGCTGCCGTAGGCAGTGGGCGGTGGAGATCCCAACGGACACAGCCAGAGGCCTCCCGAGGGGGCACAAGAAGCTGTGTGGCCGAGGCCTCCTTTACAGCTGGGCCACACACAGGAGACCACCAGGGACTGCAGAAGCAAACGTGTGAAAGAGGACGACGCTCTCCGCAGCCCTCATCTCTGGCTGACCATGCGGACAGCTGCCGATGGGGGCAGCACGGCCACGCTTGTCCAGAAGCCCCGTCCAGCGGCAGCACAGCACCCCGGCCTCAGCCCAGGCTTCTGTCCCCGACGCTGTGTCCCACAGAGGGCCCGGCCAACCATCCGTCCAGACTCAGGCCAGCTCTGTGCGGCGGCAACTCCAAAGCCACCGAGAGGACTACCTGACGTGTAGTGGGGCAGGCTAACTGCCCGGGCAAAGCTGGGGACGCCGACAGAGTCCCGGCTGCACGTGAGGACCAGGGCAGGAACCCAGGCACCGCGCTCACCCAGTAAGCGAGTGAGACTTGGAGGCCCTGGGTTGGGAGGACACAGCCTCCGGGCAGTTGGAATAACTGAGCAAAAGGTGCCTCTAGGCTCATCTTGTTATATTCTCTGCCCTAGTCCCACAACCAGCCACTTCTTCAAGAAGCCCTGGGTCCCTCTATTGGAGAAAATTAAAGACCGAGACCTGGGACTTCCCTGGTGGTGCAGTGGTTAAGAGTCCGCCTGCCAATGCAAGGGACCACGGGTTCGAGCCCTGGTCTGGGAAGATCCCACATGCCGCGGAGCAACTAAGCCCGTGCGCCACAACTACTGAGCCTGCGCTCTAGAGCCCGCAAGCCACAACTACTGAGCCCATGTGCCACAACTACAGAAGCCTGCGTACCTAGAGCCCGTGCTCTGCAACAAAGAGAAGCCACTGCAACGCAACAAGGAGTAGCCCCCGCTCGCCCCAACTACAGAAAGCCCATGCACAGCAATGAAGACCCAACACAGCCAAAAATAAATAAATTTAAAAAAATAAAAAATAAAATGAATAAATAAAAATAAAGACCGAGAACTGACCTGGTCATCCCACTGCTGCTGGGATGTCACCTTCCTAGACCCTCTCAGCTGACAGAGCAAGGAGACGGGTGTGCATGCCAATCTATATGTTTACATCCCCACTCACGTGTACACTGCAACCACATTAGGCTAGACGTGAGTTCATCCTGACGCCTCCATCTCTGATCCAACCCCCGGGGATCATTCCGACCTCCCCCACTGATGGTGATAAACCTGGAGGTTCTGAGAGGCTTTGTGAAACCACAGAAGAAGAGGCTCCCGTGCTGTGAAGGCAGCAAAGCCATCGGGCCCAGAACCCTAGTTAAGGTGCAGGAAAATGTGGTGCACTTAAGAGCAAGTGGGAAAAGCTACAAGGTTGAGTCCAATGAAAATAGTAAAGAATAAGGAAGAGTAATAACTAAAACACTCCAAAAAGACACACACAAAACAGATGAAAACTGTACCTCGATAAACTGGAATTTGAAAACCTCAGAAATAAAGTGATTTAAAGAAAGATTTGAGGGCTTCCCTGGTGGCGCAGTGGTTGAGAGGCCGCCTGCCGATGCAGGGGACACGGGTTCGTGCCCCGGTCCGGGAGGATCCCACATGCCGCGGAGCGGCTGGGCCCGTGAGCCATGGTCGCTGAGCCTGCGCGTCTGGAGCCTGTGCTCCGCAGCGGGAGAGGCCACAACGGTGAGAGGCCCGTGTACCGCAAAAAAAAAAAAAAAGAAAGATTTGAAAAGAGAGACAAAAGAACTCAAAGTAAGAACCACAAATGAAAGTTCCTGAAATGAAGTCTAGACTAGAAGAAACAGCGAGGCAGTGCCATGGGAAACAGAAGATGGAAGGGGATTTGGCCAACCACTGAGCTGAGGGCCACAGGTTGGAGAAGGGCAGCTACAGGAGCTGTGAGCCCAAACAGCTTGTATCCCGTATCCTGAGATGTTGCTAAATTCACCTTTTTTCTTTAGCTCTAGCAGACTTTTTGCAGTTTCCTATAATTTTATAAGTATATATGACCCTGTTATTTCCCAAACAAACTACCTCTTCCTTTCCAATACTTATACCTTTTATTTCTTTTTCTTCTTCTCTCTCTCTCTCTTTTTGCCTCATGGCACAGCTAAGACCATCAGCACAGTGCTGAACAGAAGTCGTGAGAGAGAGCATCCTTGCCTGGTTCCTGATCGCGGGGCAAGATGTTCAGTCTAGTCTTTCAATTGAACATCTGATATGAGCCTAGATTTTTTCCGGGTGCCCTTTACCACTTGAGAACATTCCCTTCTATTCCTGGTTTGCTGATTGCTTACGTGAATATTTTGTCATGCACTGTTTCTACATCTAATTGAGATTTTTTTCTCCTTTATTCTGTTAATGTGGTTAATTATACTGACTGATTTTCAAAGGTCAACTAAGCTTAGACTTCTGAGAAAACACCCTCTCTGGGTTATGACCTGTTATTCTTTTTATGTATTTTTGCCGGATTCGCTTTGCTAATACTTTCTTAGGGAGTTTTACACCTGTGTTCATGGAGGACAGTGCTCTGCAATTGTCCTTTTCTTGTTAGGTTCTTGTCTTATTTTAGCCTCACTGAATTAGTTAGGTAGTATTTCCTCCTCTATGTTCTGAAAAAGCATGTGTAAGAATGTCTGCAGTTTCCCAGTGAGGTGGTGTCTTGTGGGTGGAGGCCCCACACAAAGACCCGTCCTGCCCCAGCATCGACAGTGCTGTGCAGGCGGCAGACACTCCGCGAGGGGCGTGCAGCTCACGTGCTCCCGCGCCCACGAGGCCTCCACACAGTTACACGGCTGCTTCTCCACCTGCCCCTGGGCCAGCATCACCAGCATCACCTGGGAGCCTGTCGGAAATGCCAGTTCTCAGGCTCACCAGCCCAGTTGACCGGAAACTCTGCAGAAAGCCGGGATGTGGGTGAAGAAGCTCTCCAGGTGAACCTGACACGCGCGACACTCTAAGGACACCTGCTGAGGGCGGTGTGAGCACCAAGCACATCCCACCTGGAGAGCCAACCCTGCATGACAGGAGCACCAGACACGACGTAACTCAGAAGATGCAAGAGGAAGGGGAGCGGCAGGGGTTTCCAGCTAATTTCAACACTGCTCCTGTGAGAGAACCAAGAGACAACAGCCAAAAGACGGCGGGACTGAGGGCTTCACAAAGGCAGCTGCTTGAAAAAACAAACATTTCTAAATACTCTTTTTATTGTAGCAAAATACACGACATAAAATTTACTATTGCAACCATTTTTAGGTGCACGGCTCAGGGGCATAAAGTATATTATTCACTGCTGTGCGACCATCACCCCCATCCACCTCCAGAACTTCTCCATCCTCCCAAATGGACACTCTGTCCCCATTAAATACTCACTCCCCTCCCCTCCCCCAACCCTGGGCACCCACCGTCTACTGTCTACTTCCTGTCTCTATGGATGTGACTCCTCTAGGGACCTCACGTGAGTGGAATCAGACAGGATTTGTCCTGTTTCTGGCTTATTTCACTGAGCATAATGTCCCCAAGGTTCATCCATGTTGTAGCCTGTGCACCTTTTAAACCAGAAAGCCCTAAAACTGCCAGTTGGGACGTCTACTCCCAGTCGAGAGGGAGTAATGAGGACCGGTTTTTACCTCCTGCTTCAAACAACAGGACACTGGACAAATGTATGACAGTTTTCAAGACACTGGACGTCAGGCAACAGAGCGCGGTGATCCCTGCAAGACGGGAACCGGCGAGGGGACGCTGCAGTGGCCTGCTCCCACCTGGATGGATCGGCATGGTGGGAAGGGGACCCAGGAGGGCCCCGAGGGATCCCAGCTGAGGCGTCTCAGCGGGGAGTCTGAGAGGCCAAACAGCCAGAGGTCAGGGGGCAGCGCCCCAGGGGGACAGGACACTGAGCGGAAAGCGCTGCAGAGAGAACTCGGCAGACGTGCTGAGGGGCCCCGTGGGGTCCCTGGCTGAGCTCGGGACAGGGCACATGTACAAGGAACTGCTGCGGGAGGGACAAGCCACCCAGAAGGATCTGCAGGACCCTCCTCAAGGTTCGCATGGGCCCAAAAAGAGCTCCTTCCCCACCAGCCAGAGTGGCACCAGGTGGAGACCTCCAGAGGTCCTGTGTCAGTGGTGAGAAAAACCAGCCTGAAATGAAACACCGCCATAATCCCACCAACACAGAACAAACACAAGAACTGAAAAGACTCAGTCGTTTCCAACTGAGTCCAAGGAACACAGACACACAAAAACAACCAGCACCGAACAAGGCAAAGACCCCAAGGCCTTGCATCCAACCTCAGGAAAGGAGGAGAACAATCCATTACTAGGAATCAAAGCAGTCTATCAAAAAGGACCCCAAAATGGCTCAATGACACAGTCAGAAGACAGTGGTATTAAAACATCACCATGACTGTATCCCATCTGTTCCAGAGACAAGAGAAACACTGGACACGTGATAAGGAGATTTAAAAAAAAAAACGTGGTTTTTTTTTTTTGAAGATCTAAATTGAACTTGTAGATATGGAAACTAAAATATCTGAGACAAAAGGTACCCTGGGGACGTCCCTGGGGGCGCAGTGGTTAAGAATCTGCCTGCCAACGCAGGGGACACGGGTTCGAGCCCTGGTCCAGGAAATCCCACATGCCGCGGAGCAGCTAAGCCTGTGTGCCACAACTGCTGAAGCCTACGCACCTAGAGCCCGTGCTCCGCAACAAGAGAAGCCACCGCAATGAGAAGCCCGTGCACCGCAACCAAGAGTAGCCTACGCTCGCCGCAACTAGAGGAAGCCCGCGCACAGCAACGAAGACCCAACTCAGCCAAAAATAGAATAAATAAATTTATTAAAAAAAAACTGGGGGAAAAACTAGCGTTTTTAAAAACAAAATAAAGTGGTGTGTGTGTATCTGTATGTGTGTGAGTCGTGTATACATGTGTGTACATGCGAATGGGTATGAATGCGTGAGTTGTGCGTGTGTCTATGCGAGCGTGTGTTGTGTGTGCTGTGAGTGGATGTGTGTACTTACAAGCATGTGTGTGAGGTATGTGCATCTATGTGGGTAAGTCTGTGTTGTGAGTGTATGTGCGTGTTTATGAGCACACGTGTGAGTTGCGAGTACAGCTGCCGGGCAATGGTGCCCTTTCTTCCCACCCTTCCTCCCCTGGCCACCCCCAGTGCCCCTGCCCCCCACCCCAGGCTTGCCCCGCCGGCCCCTGACGGCACCGTGAACAAGCTCATGCAACCGGGGGCCACGGCCCTCCCACTCCTTCACAGGTATGTGGCTGGTGTCAGAATGCGTCTCTCCTCGCCCTCCCAGTTGCACCTCTTTTACACGCGTGAGCTCCAGTAAAGGAGGTAGACACAGACTCAGGTGCTCACGTCCACCCAGGCACCCTGCCTGCCTGCCCCTGACCCCTCCAGGAGGCCAGCCCCAGACACGCAGAAAGGGCCATGTGCCAAACTGGGAATTCTGTTCGGAAGCAGCGGGAACGAACGCTCAGTCCTTGCACGTAACAGAGCAAGTCGCCAAGGGCACAGTCCACGGAAGGTGACGGGGAGCTGGACAGCATCAACAGTAACAATGTTTGTACCCCAAGAGACACTAGTAAGAAAATGGAAAGACAAGCCACAGCCTGGGAGAGGAGGTCTGCAAATCACACACTGACACAGGACTTCTGTCCCCAACAGACAAAGCGCTCTCAAAATGCAACAACTGAAAAATGGACAAGAGACTGTAATAGACATTTCCCCAGAGAAGCTACACCCCACACCCACCAGGACGGCCGAAGTCCGACCACGGAGGCTAACAAGGGCTGAGCGGGACGTGCAGAAACCAGAGCCGCTGGAGGGGGTGGAGAGGACAGGGCGAAAGTCTTCCAGAGCCACACATGCCCTTCCCCAGCCACCCAGCAACTCTTCTCCTTTCTGCAGCAAGGACGAAGGCGTCGGGCACACGAAGACACCGTCAGTGCCCACAGCAGCGCAATTCATGATCTGCGAACACGTGGGGAACAGCGGAAATGGCCTCCGGCTGAGCCAACTGTCTTATTTGTGAAACAGCCCAATTCTCAGCCACAAAAGGAAGAAAGTGCAGCTACACACAAGCACCTGGGTGAGCCTCAAAGCAGCAGGCTCAGAAGGGGCAGACCCCACACGCCAGACGCTCGGGGATCCCTCTAGACGGATTTTAGCCAGAACAGAAGGCAGGAGGCAGGTCAGTGGTTGCCAAGACCCAAGGGTGTGTTGAGGAGACGTCCAATGCTCTATACTGTCCCTGTGGGTGGTCAGAGGCTGCGCACCTCTGTTGAAATCCAACAAAGCTTACATTTTAGATCAGTGGAATGTAAACTACACCTCCGTAGAAGCTGACCAGAGGCAAACACACCAACAAGAGAGCAGAACTCCTGCTGGCGCACCAGCAGCGAGTCCCGCAGGCCTGCGGAGAGCGAAAGCAGCCACCGCCCCAGGGTCACTGGCACGGGATTCCATTCACAGAACACCCAAGGGCAACCAGGTGCCAGATGTCAGGCGAGGACAGGAGGGTCGCAGGGCCTCTGCGTGCTGCCTCCTTGCCGGTTCTGTGACATGGGCAGGGCGTGGTGCGCTAACCTGAAACCCGCGCACACACGTGCACTCGGAGTTGTGCTTTCTCTGCATGTGTTATGTTGCAATGAATGATTCACTTTAGAAACATAGGAAAGAAAAAGAAGACAACTGTGTTGGGATGTCTTATTTCTACACTGGACGGCACTTACCGGGCTGACTACCACTTTCTCAACTCCTTTTTGTAGGACTGATCCATTTCACGGTAACAAATAGCTTCGTCTATGTTTTCAAAAATGAAAAAGTAGGCAAAGGTTTTAGGGGACTGGAACGGCCACACAGAGGCTATCTTCTCACGGGCCTGCCCTGTCTCTCTCCTCAGCACCTGGAGCGCACCGGCCTGCAGACAGTGTCCGCCCCTCCCCCCCGCAGGCTCCTGAGCCCATCCCCCACTGCCACCCACCCACGCTGGGGCCACATCCAGGTGCCCCAAAGAGCCTAGTCAGCTCGTGCCCTGGAGTATGGGAAAACTGCTGGGGTAAAGTCACTGTTCTCATGAGTGGAAAGGTCCCGGGGAGTGACTGAAAAAGGTGCTTCTGTGACTTCAGTCAGAAGTGCTGGGACGTCTTGCCAATGTCGCAGCCAATGCTACCCCATGGCGTCGCCACTCCACGGGGTCACCACTCCATGGGGTAACCACGCTGGATCTCAGAGGGGAAAACTAGAGTTCCACTCCAAGAAACCAGCTTGGGACCAACGGAAGAGCACTCAGGACACACGCGGCAGTGGTGGGAGAGGCAGGAGTGGAAGGGTTTCTGCAGCGACACCCTCTGGTGCAGGGACAGAGGTCTTCATCCCACACCACCCAGGGGACAGAGGAGGAAGGAGAAGCCCCTCCCACAGCGGGCTGAGGCCATCTCCTCACCTCCCCCTGCTCGCGAGTGGACCTGCTACATCCCGAGGCGGGTGGCAAGAGCCTCGCTCTGCTTCCCGAGACCGCGCTGGCCCGGAGCCCCGTGCATGTGCACCAGCAACGACAGCCAGGAAATGACCTCCCGGAATCCCAACTCCTGGGCCTCGGTGCCCCAACTCCATTCCTGTGGCCTCCCCGAGGGCTCCGATGACTTCCCAGTGTTCACTCACTTGAACCCTGACGTCCCCATCCTGCAGTGGCGGAAACGGAGGCACAGCCGAGGCAAAGTCCAGATCTGACGCAGGCCACCTGCTCCAGACCCTCTGCTCTTAACACCAGCCCCCTCCCCCGAGGGCACAGGCACCTCTGGAAGGGAAGGCAGCTTATTTCTATGCCTGGCTAAAGCTCAGCTGCCCCGGCAGAGCGCAGGGCCCTCGGCGGCTCGTCACAAACAGCCCAGGCAGCTGCTCAGGAGGCAGGTGGGTGAGTCCGACTTGCAAGGGCCGGATCCCCGCCTCCCTCTCAGCCCTGCTCGGCAGAGGAAGCGGCTGCAGTTAGAAGGCCCGAATCCACCACCGCTCCCAGGAAACTGCCACCACGCCTCATACCAGAGAGGAGAAAGGGCTGCTGTACCTTCTCCCCTCCGGTGTGAGAAAGCCCCTGCTGGGCTCGCCCCTTCCCAGCCTGAGTGCGGCTACGTCTGCTGGCGCTGGGGGAGAACGGGGCCGGGCTCCGGCCCATCGCCCTCCAGGGCTAACCCTACATCCCTCACACACCTGTCCAACACCCCTGCACAGCACCCTGTGGGGTCAGGGTGGAGGTCAAGCGCCGGCCTGGAGCCCGGCTGCCAGGGTGAGCGTGGAAACGCCCAGATGCTGGAGCAGGGCGGAGGCCAGGCAGGAAGAGCGCCTGGAAAGGGAAGGGGGGAGGCAGGCTGCACCCCTGCAGGGCTCAGGGCCAGGAGAGCAGCACAAAGTTACAAGGCAGAGAAATGCGCCACACGTCATGGTGGCATTTCAGGTTCAAGTCCAGCCAAATGCCACCCAGTGGGAGTGGCTGGTGGAGCCTAGTCGGTCTGCTGGGCCCCTGGCCACCACCGACCACAGGGGCGCCCAGACTGCACAGTAGCCACATCTGACCCCTGCAGCGCTGGCTGCCAGACGAGCAGACGCAGAGCCAGGTGGTGACCAGAGAGGGCCTGGGGGCACCAGGAGCAACGCTCCCCAGTGCGCTCCACGCCCACAGAGAGGCCAGCTCATGGCCAGGGACTGGGACACTGTTGCCCCCCCCGCCCAGTCTTCACAAGCCAAGCTGGCGCGGAGCCCAGGCCGCCTAAGTAAAGGGTGATAAAGGGTGATGTGGGTCCTGCCAAGTCGCCCCGCCCTCCCCGCTGGTATAAAAGGCTCGGAGGCAAGATTTAGCTCAGGCTCAGTCCACAGGAAGGAGGCTCAGAGTGCACGCAGAAGGGAGACGCCTGCGCCTGTCCCCGCACAGGCCTGTCCCCGCAGGCACTCCGGCACCAACACTGGGAATCTCCCCCCACCCAAAACACTAAAATCCAATCAAGAAACAGCCTTTCCTGAGAAAAACGTCAGAGAGAGATGGAAGAGGTCCACTGCACATGGAAGGGCTGTAGGAAGTTTCCAGAGAGGGAAGGACCCCAAGAGAGGTCAGGCTAGGAGCCCAGTGGAGGCGGAGAATGAGTTCCTGCCCACAGCCCCCCACCCGCGGGCCCCAAGCTGTCCCCTCACCACCGCCAGGAACGCCACCCGTCAGGGGTCCGGGGAGAACTCGCGGCGACTGTCAGAGCTGCAGACCTGAAGACGTCCACACGCCCCACATGAGCATAAGATGCGCTGAGCCAGCTGAGCAGCTTCACGGCACGCTTACAAACCTGGCCGCGCCTGGGTCACGGCACTCAGAAGGCCATGAGGGTCAACGATCATCAAAGAGCTCCAGCCACCCTGCCGGGCTGGTGTCCTGCGTTGTCCACTTCCCACTGCGGCCATCAGGCCTGGTGAGGGCCTGGACCTGGGGGTTTTATATGGGAAAAACAACGGGACGCAGTCGGTCACACAGGAGAAGGAGGAGACTCTTCCTCTGGACACCCGGCTCACCAAGGTCAAAGGGCGGCCGGCAGTCAAGCAGTCCCCATGGCATATTCGCCTCCGACTGGAGATCTGTTTTCTTCTCTAAATTAGAGGGAAGGCATCCGACGTGGGAGTGTCAGAAAGTCAGAGGAAAGCCAGAGCGAGATATGCTGCAGCCCAGACCTCAGATTCCTCCAGGGGAGGCCCGGCTGGCAGGAGGGCAGCGCTCAGGCCAGAGGAGCCGCAGGGAAGAGGCGCTCGCGGGACAGGGGTGCAGATGGCAGCGCCCACCACTGCAAGTTGGCGCCGCCACACAACAGACTCTGCCCTGCAATCGAGAGAAGGAGCTGCCGCACGGCTGCCGGTGACCACAGAGCAGAGGCAGAACCGGTCCAGAAAGCAGAGGAGCGGCAGGAGGGCACGGGGAGGCAGTGCCTCGAAGGGAACGCCACTGCCCACGAGAATCCATCCTCATCGAGGGGCGCACTTCAACTCGGAGGACACCGTGGAACGTAAATTACACCTCAACACCACTCATATTACTCACACACGCACGCGCGTGCACGCACACAGGCGTGCACACACACACGCTTTTCCAATGCAATCCCGTAACTTCGGAGACAAGAGCGGGGCTGATCGCTACCAAGACAGGCCTAGAGGATGTCCAGCCTGTGACCTGCGCCCGCCAGGTGAACACAAAGGTGTTCACAAAGGTGGTTGCCTGCGCCCAGGGTCCAGGTGACCGACGTCATCAGAACTCACTTCATGATGAAATATAGGATTATGGGTGAGCTTCCCTCCACTGGTCATGCCTTTTCCCAAAAAATGTCTTTAAAAAGTAAGCACTGCACGTAGGATGAGGAAGGACGGAAAGATGCTGGGGGAGCAACGTGGACACGCGTGTCTGCGAGCTGACAGCCACCCCAGGCACGGCACGCCGACCACACGGAGTTAGGTTTAATGTGGCGTGTCTAAAAACTGAAGCCAGGGATTATTAATTGGGAAAATTAAGAATACAGACATCCCTGACTTATGGTTCGAGTTGTGATTTTTTTGACTTGATGACAGTGCAAAGGGAAAACACGTTCAGTAGAAACTGTACTTGGAATTTGGCATTTTGACCTTTTCCCAGCAGTGAGACCGGGCAGCAGTGCAGCCCCCAGTCAGCCCGCAATCACAAGGGTGAACCTGACCCACAACCATTCTGGACCTACACAACCATCTGTTTTTCACTTTCAGTACAATATTCAATCAATTACACGAGACATTCAACACTTTATTATACGACAGGCTTTGTGTGAGATGATTTGGCCCAACTGTAAGCTAATTTGTGTGTTCTGAGCACATTTAAGGTAGGCGAGGAGGTCAGGTGTATTGAATGCATTTTCAACTTTCAAAATTTTCAATTTAGGATGGGTTTGTCAGGATGTAATTCCCATAGTAAGTTGAGGGAGATCTGTATAAGGACAGGCCCCAAACAAGACATACGATTGGATCCAACGCCTCGTTAGTAACCTGAACCACCCTCAGTATTTTCTGAGTGGTTTCCTGACAGGGAGCCCGGAATGAAAGTCTCAGCCGGGGCTCTTCAGCTGCAGCCCCTCCCTGCACCCCCGGAGGTGACCAGCTCTGACCAGGTAGCTCCCCAGCCCTCTGCAGGGCTGCTGTCCCTCCCAAGGCTGAAGACCCCCTTCCTCTCCCTTCAGCACTGGGTCTCCTCAGAAGTTTCCTGAAAGGGGGCTGATGAGATGCACTATTTTTTTCAGAATTTACATGCAAGTTTTATTCTATCCTCACGCAGGATTAACCGTTTGGCTGATGTGAAATTAAGTCCATGTTGCAAGTCCTTTTCTGACAGTCTCTTGAAGACTATTTTTTAGTTTCCGGGCTGGAATTCTGTTCGGACTCCTGGTTTGTTCTGTTTTGTTCCTCTCTGTTCCTCTCTTCTGAAATCCTTTCTTTATCCCTTGTGCTCTGAAATGTCACAACCGTGTCCCCTGCTGTGGGAACAGGGAGCATTCACTGTGTGGGGCATGGGGTGAACTCACTTCCTGTGATTCTGGAAAATTTTTGAGTTGCTTAAAATTCCCTCTTTCTGTTTCCTGCTCTTTCTGGAATTCCCTTGTGGCCGCAGAGCCCCCTGCACTGATGCTCTAATGTCTTTACTCTTGCACTCCCGGTGTCCATACCTGACTTTTTGTTCTACTTGCTGGGAAATACACCCAAATTTTACCTCCTATCCCTTTATCAGGCTTTTAATTTGCTATCGCACCTCTAACCTGCAAGCGCTCTTTTCAGTTCTCTGGGTGTTCCTTCTTTGTGCCAGTCAGTTCTGCCGGGGCTCTCCATGGTCTGTGAGTCTCTGAGGAAACTAGCGACAGCCCCATTTTACTTGGTTGTTCAGAGTCTGCTCCCTCTTTTTCTTTAGGTCTTGGTCTCTGCCGTTCCTGTTCACACGTTCCACAGAACACCTGGTGGCCCTGGCCACCCACTCATGCTTAAAGGTGGCACTGAAGAGCTCCCTGACATTTCTGAGTGCGCGGGCGGCACTCAGGGCATGTCGCTGGGGGACCGTGTGCCTCCCTATAGCAGGCAGCACGGGTGCTGTCCGTCGGCCCCCCCACTGTCAGCGTCTGCAGGTCTTTTCTCTTGGGCGGGTCAGACTCCAGGCACTCTTCTACCTGGAGAGTGGACTGCGGTTGCCAGGTCTTGGGGTCCAAGACTGGGCTGGGGAAGCTCACCACTGTGGCTGCGGGATGTCCTCAAGGCTTCACCTGCATGCTGGCGGCCCTGGTGCAGTGCTGGACTCGTGCTCTCCGGACAGTAACCCTCAGATTCAAGGTAGGTGGGAGGGAGCAGGGTGTCGAGCTGCTTCTCCTGCGCACCTCCAGACCTGCAACCGGCTCCTTCGGAGGCTCCGAGGTCCCACAGATCCGGAAGCCATCCTGAGGCTCCTCAGGAGAAACTTCCCAGCTCGCTCAGGTTCCAGCTTCCTCAAGCCTGCGCTCCACTCGCTCACCAGCTTTCCAACTTCCTCCTCTGTCTGCTGTTTTCTCCGACCTCTGTTCCCGTGGGTCTCTGCCTTTCCAGAACCCTCAGCTCTCATTCCAGTGGGCCTGGGCAGGGGGTAGGTTCCACACACAAGTCCAGCCCAGCCTACTCAGGCATCAGGGCCAAGCGCCACACAGGACACTGGCAGGTGGCCCCCGGCTCCCCTTCCGTCAAGGGCCCCCTGGGCCCTCCCCTTCCTGACGGCCCCCACACTCGGCTACCAATTGATGCCCACACCTCCTGTGCCCGTCTGTGGGCAGGGCTTCCCACCCAGCTAAGGCAGATTCACAGAGGCAGGCCCTGCCCTGCCTGCGAGGCTGGCTAGCCTCATCTAGACAGTCTCCCGGCACAGCTCAGCCCCTGCCCAACCCCCCACCCCAGGCAGCACCTCAGGATAACCCCTCCCTTCATCCCCCACCTTCCGATGCCAGGGAGTCAGAAAACCCCTTGGGGGCTTCCCTGGTGGCGCAGTGGTTGAGAGTCTGCCTGCCAATGCAGGGGACACGGGTTCGAGCCCTGGTCTGGGAGGATCCCACATGCCGCGGAGCAACTGGGCCTGTGAGCCACAACTACTGAGCCTATGCGTCTGGAGCTTGTGTTCCACAACAGGAGAGACCACGACAGTGAGAGGCCCACGTACCGCAGTGAGGAGTGGCCCCCGCTCACCGCAACTAGAGAAAGCCCACGCACAGAAACGAAGACCCAACACAGCCAAAAATAAATAAATAAAATTTTAAAAAATTGAATCATATACTCACCTTTCTCTTTTAAAAAACTAAAATAAAATAAAGAAAACCCCTTGACCCAACACTGAGGGTGAGTTGCACCCTGTCCAAGGCCATGGGATATAACCCAAGTCCCAGCCCAAGGCTTCCAAACGGACACCACTGTCTCTGTGGAGATGTGCCCAGAGATCAAGGACAAAGGACATATCTGTCGCCCACCGGACTCTCCACCCGGAGCCCGGCCAAGGCTGCTAACCCAGGCTCCTGCCTGCACAGGGAGGGCGCGGCACATGGGAGGCCTGCTCAAAAAGGGGGGCCCCCGGCGAGCCCTGGTGCACACGGCACCTCGCGTTTGTGGGACCGCACTGCCACCAGCCACACCCTATCCTCTCTCGAGATTCTGACACCCCTTGGAGAAGGCCTGTGTGTCTCAGAGAGGTCCCCACCCCCTCTGCTGGGGCCACAGGCAGAGTCCCTGGTCCTGGCAGTGCCCCTGTCCCAGGCCTCAGGCCATCATGGCAGAATGGCCAAGTAGAAAGAAAGCTCCGTGTGGGGTTGCTGTTTTCATGAGGACCCTGAGAAGTAAACACTTCACTCAAGGTCAGCGAGCAGCAAAATGCAGACCCTCCCCTTGGCGGCCCCTTAGAAAGGTGCTCAAACACTGCCAGGCAATGGCGGTGGGCCCAGAGGTGGGCCTCCCCAGAGCTCAGAGCTAAGCAAGGAACGAAACACGGGCACAAAATGGACACATTCCCCTGAGGTCCGTCACCCTGACGGGTGCCACCAGACGGTGTGGGCACAGGCTGTCTAGAATCCCTCAAACAAAATCCCAGCATGGGGCGGGGGAGCGGGAAGCAGGGTAAAATGAACAGGCCAGCGGCGGACCGCCTGAGACAACAAAACACCTGTTTCACCTTCCAGACACTCAGAGATTGAAACACTGAGGTCGCCCAGCATCGGAGGGGATGAGGCGGGGCGCCCCCCGCCCCCGCGCAGGTGGGAGTGGGAATCACGTGCAGGCCCGGCGTCCGCCCGCAGCTCCCACCTTCCCAGGCGATCGGGCGGTTCCAGCCAAGCCCACCGGCCGCTGCCGGTCCGCCGTATGATACGGGCCACCCAGCGGACCGGCAGCAGCCAGCAGCCCGCGCGGACGTGAGGGGCGGCCGGCAGTAGGAGGGACCACTCAGTGCCCGTGCGCTCCAGCTCGCTCCAGCTCGCGCCTCTCCTCTCTCCCGGTGGCCAGTGGCCGCAAGCCCCGCCCCGGGCCCCAGGCCCCGCTGGCGGCCTCCGGCGCGCCCGGCGCGCCCTCTGGTGGACGCAGGAGCCACACGCGGGGAGAAAAAGCGGTGCTTTCAACCTGCGGAGCCCCCCTCTCTCCTCCAGCAAGTCCGGCAAGGTGCTCCACGTGCCCCCCACCGCCCCCCACCCCCGGCCCAGAGCCTGTGTTGGAGAGAGAGCCCAGGGCCGAGAGGTGGGTCGGTCCTCCTCCTGGGGGCCCCTAGACACAGCCCAGAGGCCTCGAGAGCAGGCTCGGTGGGCTCCGAGCAGAGAGGGGGCCATCACTTCCCGGCCTCGGGACGGGGCAGCTGCCCGACTCTGTGCCTCCTTCCGTCTGTGAAATGGCAGCTGCCCACCAGTCCAGCGTGTCCCCACTCGCAGAGCGTGGGGCTCGGGCCGGAGGCCGACTGGCTCCTGGGCACCCTGGGCCTGGCCAGGAGAGCACGGGAGCCTCGGGCACACGATGGGAGGGAGCATTTTCCAAATGAACGGAACTGACGCGGTGAGAGAAAGAAGAGCCCCGGCAAGCGTGTCTGCGGGTAGAAAAGTGAAATCTCCCTGCTGTGCAAAGAGAAGGCGCCAAGCCCAGCTGCTTCCAAGGTCCTACTACATCTGAGTGTGGCACCAGCTCCTGGCACCGGAGGGAAGTCCCTCTGCGCGGGAAGCACGGGAAGAAAAAGTCCCTTTCCCGGCAGTGAGCACAGCACGCGCACCTGAACAGCATCCCGAGACTGTGCCGAGCAGTTCACAGAGGAAAGCTCATAAAAGGTAATAAAAGACATCAAAACAGGCTCAGCCCCACTAAGAAGAAACACGGTGAGAGTGGACTGACACGTCACCCATCAAATGGAGGACCATAAAGGACAGACAGCGCCAGCCAGGGCAGGGCCTGGGCCACCCAGCAGGCAGCCGGTAACAGAAAGCGTGTGACAAGATGTAGCATCAAGGGAGGGCCCCCAACAGGCTTCCTACAAAACAAGTAGCGGGCTTCCCTGTTGGCGCAGTGGTTGAGAGTCTGCCTGCCGATGCAGGGAACACGGATTTGTGTCCTGGTCTGGGAAGATCCCACATGCTGCGGAGCAGCTGGGCCCGTGAGCCATGGCCGCTGAGCCTGCGCGTCCGGAGCCTGTGCTCGCAACGGGAGAGGCCACAACAGTGAGAGGCCCGCGTACCGCAAAAAAAAAAAAAAAAAACAAGTAGCAAAGAGAGATGGACCCACAACGGTGTTTATGACCACCTCACAGGAAACAACCTCAGGTAAACTATGACACACTCACACGGGTTACACTGGCACGCAGCCTTCATCAGTGTGTCTACACCTCAGAAGGGTGAAGGCTCACACCTATTCTCTCCCTCTCACCCAATGAAGAGAAAATGAGACACAAAGTAAAGTAAGTGCCCAGCTCTGACCTTGGAGGCGAGTGGGGACCACGCAAAGGCTGTGAGCTCTGAGAAGGGACGTTTCCTGGCTAGCACACAGAGAGGTCTGTGTCAGATGTCTCCTAGACCAAGCTCCCGGCCTGCCTATGGCCACTGTGAGAGCCTGGCATCACCTCTCTCCCATCACCTCTGTGGGCAGAGAATGGGCCATATGCGAGGATGGGCCCTCTGCGGGCCCAGAGGATGCTTGGAGCGCAAGAGGAAGTGGTCAGCTGTCCCACGGGGCCTTGCTCATCTGTCCGTCAGCTCTGATGGGGCTAAGGGTTTATTTCCCTCTCCCCAGAATCCCCAGTTACCCAGTGTGGGTAAGCGAGCGAGAGGGGGCAGGGTCGCAGTGTCCTGAGCTGCCATGGTGCCCACTACATGCCACGGTCCCCTTTACAAAGTGGCTGCTTTCATGCCCTCAGACCCCACTGGCTCACAAGAAGCTCTGCAGTGCTGGGTCCTTACAGCCACACGGGATACACAAGAAGGCAGCCTGGGGATCCCCTCTAACACCTGACCCAGGAACCTTGCGCTGGGTGTCCAGCTACTCGCCTCACAAGATGCCTCGCAGGGTCTCCTCCAAGGCAGATGGCCAGGCAGACCTGTCTTGCCGGGCACTCTGGCCACGGGCAGGCTGGCGTGCAGGAAGGGCCCCGCCGCCTCTCTGGGATGCTAGCAAGAGGCCAGGAGACGCCAGCAGAGGGGGCTGAGATGCACGCAGCGCCGGGCACCGCCCCCCCCCCAGGCCGGCCACAGGAGACCCTGGTTCACAGACCCAAGACCTCGCTGCCCTGCCTCCAATGGGATGGCCAGCAAGGGGAGCCGACAGACGGAACAGAGGCTGGAGGGAGGCCAGAACACTGCGGTAGCACAGGAGACTGGGGACGGGGGGCCTTTCTGGGCGGCCTCCAGCCACCCCAGTGGAGGAGTGGACGAAGACAGACTGTGGCACGAAGAAGACACTGGACATGGAACAGAGGGAGAAGCTACAAGTGGGCCCAGCACATTCTGGAAATCTGGGAGGGGCACGCCACGGGCACTAGTGTGGGCCCCACCATGGCACAGAGCAGATTTCTATCGGGAGGGCCACCAGAGCCCAGGTGTTCACGCGAGGTCTGATGGAAAAGGACACTGACTGGAGCAAAGCCTGTCCAGAAATCCCAGCGGATGCTGGCATCCCCGACATCACAACCAGGCAGAGGGGCTCTGGCATGACCGGCCAGCGACACGGAGCAAGGGCAAAGCCTGCAGACAGCAGTGGGGAGAGCGGGCCTTCTTTTTAGGCAACTTCAACTAAATACTCCAGAATCAGCAGAGATGAAGAGGAAGGGTCTTGCTGATTTTCATTAACAAAGGCTGCTTTCAAAATCCTTCAGTGAGAGACATGGGCCATGCCAGTCACTCAGCCGACGCTTATCTGGGGCCCCTCTTGTTTTGCAGCTTCTCTGCCTCTGGCCCCAGAGGCAGCGGCCGGGCTTCTCCTGGCACCGTGTTCTCCCCCTTCTGTCCACACCGCCTGGCGCCTCAGGAGCTGAAGGTGCACGTGTGCCTCAACGTGAGTGGGGCTTCGGCCCACAGCTCGGGAAGGGTGGAACCTAAACGTGTGCACACTAAGTGTAAAAGGGTTGAAAGGAAAGACTATCTACGTAGGTCTGGTTGTCCAGTTATGTGAAGTCAGCAGAGATAGGCGACCCTGAGCCCTGGGCAGCCTCTCGCCCATGGCGATGAGCAGCGTGGCCGGGCCCCTTCCTCTGACCAGGGCGAGACCGTGTCCTCTCCTGGGAGCTGTCCGTTCGCGGAGCCTCTTGCCCATTTCTCTGCGATCTGACAGGGTCTGGATGTGCCTTCTGTCAGTGACGTGTGCACTATGTGTCCCCGGGTGGCCGGCCTTTTCCCTCTTGAAGGATCTATATATACATAAACACGTACCATGTTTTCTTTATCCATTCATCCATCGATGGACACTTAGGTTATTTCCATGCCTTGGCAATCGTGAGTAGTGCTGCAATGCATGTAGCAGTACAGAAATCTCTTCAAGGTGATGATTTCCTTCAGATACACTCCCAGAAGTGAGGCTGCTTCATACAGTAATTCCACTTGTAGTTTCTTGAGGCGCCTCCATGCTGTTTTCCGCAGTGGCTGCACCAATCCAATTTACACTCCCACCAGCAGTGCACGAGGCTTCCCCTCTCTCTACAAGCACGCCAACTCTTGCTGCCTCTTCTCTTTCTGACGATGGCCATTCTCTTGCTGCCTCTTCTCTTTCTGGCGATGGCCATTCTGGCGGCTGTGAGGTGGTGTCTATTGTGGTTTGATTTGCGTTCCCTGGTGGCTGGCGGTGTTGGGCAGCTCTCCATGTGCCTCTGGGCCATCTGTGTGTCTTCTTTGGAGAGATGCCTATTTAGGTCTTCTGTGCATTTTAGCCCCTTGTATATTTTGGATATTAACTTCTTATCACATGTGTGGTTTGCCAATATTTTCTCCCATTCCCTAGGCTGTCTTTTCATTTGTTGATGGTCTCCTTTGCCATGCAGATGGTTTTAGTTTAATGTAGTCCCACTAGTTTATTTTTGCTTTTGTTGCCTTTACTTTTGGTGTCAGATGCAAAAAAAATCATCACAAAGACCAATGTCAACATACTGCCTATGTTTTCTTCTATAAGTATTATGGTTTCAGGTCTTATGTTCAAATCTTTAATCCATTTTGAGTTCATTTTTGTGTATGGCATAAGAAAGTGGTCCAGTTTAATTCTTTTCAATGTGGATGTCAAGTTTTCCCAGTACCGTTTATTAAAGAGACTGTCCTCTCCCCACTGTATATTCCTGGCTCCTTTGTTGTAAATTAGTTGACCATATACACATGGGTTCATTTCTGGGCTCTGTCTTCTGTTCCATTGATCTTTATGTCTGTTCTTATGCTAATACCATACTGTTTTGATTACTGTAGCTTTATAATATAGTTTGAAATAACTGACGGTGATCCCTCCAATTTTGTTCTTCTCTCTCAAGATTGCTTTGGGGTCTTTTGTGGCTCCATACAAATTTTAGAATTATTTTTTGTATTTCTGTGAAAAATGCCATTGGAATTTTGATAGTGATTACACTGAATCTGTAGATTGTGCTTTGAGTAGTATGGACATTTTAACAATATTAATTCTTCCAATCCATGAACATAAAATATCTTTTATGTCTTCTTCAATTTCTTTCATCAATGTCTTACAGTTTTCAGCATACAGATCTTTCACCTGATTAGTTTATTCATAAATATTTTACTCTTTTTGATGTTACTGCAAATGGGATCATTTTCTTAATTTCTCTAACAGACAGGCAAGCATCTTTAAGAAGATAGCTGGGAAGCTCCATCCTTGCCCCCATTTGTGACTGGGCCCTGAAGGTGGAGGTCAAATGTTCTAGGAGCCCATGGCCAGAAAGCCACACAGGAGTCAGGCAGGCAGACGGGAGGCTCTCCAGGCCAAGGAGGCAGCGTGAGCACAGGCCAGGGGTCTTGGCTGAAGAGGATACATCAGAGGCCTGAGCAGGCTGCAGTGCAACGGGCACCCATGGGTTGGGGGTCAGGGATGGAAGGAAATGGGGACTTCATCCCTTAGGCAAGGAGGTCCAGAGGGTCTTTTAAGCAGGAGTACAACACGGTCAGTACTCCGGTGGTTTGCAGAAGATCTGAGCCAAAGACAAAGACACGCTCCCCAACTCCACCCACGGGTGCCCGGGTCTAGAAGAGCCTGTGGCCCTGGAGCTGGGTCAGCCCAGGGAACCATGGGCCTGCCTGGAGGGAGCCCAGTGAAGTTGTGACCCTCATGTGGTCACACCACCCACAACTGGCTTCTGAATCAGGCCCTGAAGCCAGGACCGTGGGGTGTGTGAGCAGTCAGGCTCTAGGACCAGGCGCACAGGCCAAACAGTGCAGTCTCCACCGCAGACCCTCCAAACGTCATTTTAGGGGACATTTTATTGTTTTTGTCAGAAACCAACTGACCCGGACTTCTGGGAAAGAGATGAGAGATGGAAAAGCGCAGTGCAGTGGTGCCTGTGAACTGCTCCTGGCAGGTACACCCAGCTCCCAGAGGCCAGCAGGGGCCCGTGATTACCACTGCTCTCCCATCTGCTGTGTGACCAGGAGGATCCTGTGACCCCAACTACAGCGAATCAGCAGAAAGCTGGGGACATCTGCAGGTGCAGTGTCCTGATCCTACACCTGAACTATCAGAGCCAACTCAAAGACCAGTGACCTGTGGTCCCATAGTTCCCCGGCTCTGGGAAGAGTCACAGGGTGGGGCAGCTCCCTCACTACACCCCCACCCCACCGTCCAGTCCCGTGGCCTCCCTCCCCTGGGGACAGCCAGCCCAAGCCCAGCACCGTCATCGTCCCCCTGTAGCGCCACAGGCGCTGATTCCTGAAGGTCCACGTATGCTGTGGAAGCACAGCTGTGTGCCCAGCCCTGACATCCCCCCACCGTGGGTAAACGCAGGGCGAGGGCACCATGGAGACGCAGCCACCATGTCCCTCACAGCAGTGCCTGTTCCCACCACACAGTCACCGCGGCAGGCATGACAGGAACAGACACCAGGACACCGCCGCCCGCCAGCGAGGTACCAAGGCCCCCACACACGGGGATCGCCTGAGGCTTGGAGACCTGACACAGCAGCCAAGGTCACACAGCTGGTGGTGGACGGGGGACCGGAGGCCAGTCTGTGAGATGGCAGAGGCAGTGTCTCTGACCACCACATGCACTGCCACCAACACCAGCCCTCGGCCAGCCCTGTCCCCACGGGTCCTGCCTGTGCTGATGGGAGCAGGGAGGACCCGCACGCAGGAGGAGGTGGACCCGAGGCAGGGCGGATACCGACAGCAGACCCCTCGGGCCCCTGCCACTCCAACCCCACGCCCCCGGCACACAGCAGAGCTGCTCCACCCAGAAAACGACCACGCAGGTCGCACGGAGCACACGTGCAGCCCAGGGAGGTCTCCAGCTGGGAGGTAAACTGGAATCGCCCCAGTCCCCGAGCAGATCAGAGAAGGGAGGGCTTCCGGGGGGCACAGACCTGCTTCCAGGTCGGCGCCGTGCACGTCCCCCCAACCCCGTGCTGTGTGGACGGCCACGCGGGGCCCCGGTGGGGCGAGGCAGGGAGGGACTCCAGCTTGGTGTCTGGGCAGGCCCTGGATCTTGCGTGAATGGGACGTGAGCTCCACTGACGCCCCCAGGGGCACAGGCTCCACCATCAGGGTGGCGGCGCTGCGCCCTGGCGTGGAGCCATCTCAGGAGAGAGGGGACATCTGCCGTGAACACCAGGCCCCACTGCTGTCCTGGTGACAGTTCAGACTTAGGGGCCGGCAAACCACCAACGCTCCCACCTACAACCACAAGTCCCACGAGGAGGTGACACACAAGAAAAAAACAAAGCACCCCAAGAGGAAGCACAGCTACCCCCCAACCCTGCCACGGCTTCACACGAGCAAGGATGTACGGATCGTTCCTGCCTCGTGGGGCTGACAATCACGCATCCTTAAAACCCAGCTGCACTAGGCTGGCCTGGGAGGAAGTGCATGAAAGCCAGCAAGGTCATGACAAGAGGACACATTTATTTTCACATGCATTATAAACGCCAGGAGCTCCTGACAGCACTCAGCTGAGCCCTGCACTTCTTCGGCCAAAAAGGTAGGAGGCCTTCCAGCAGGAACACGAGAATGTACTAGAAAACAAGGGTTTTTATCACAAGGCATTTCTCAGTCTCTGCTGCAGTGCCCACGTCCAGAGAAGCGCCGGGGTCTCACTCGGACAGCGCGGAGCAGATGTGGGGCGGTGCAGCACTCTGCAAACAGCACCCCGAGACCCAGGGCCCGCTGCAGGGGGCAACCCAGACCCAATCCGACGCCCTGCTTCGGAGGCAGGGAGCAGGCCGGGCAGGGAGGCAGCAAGGACAGCCTGCGTGATGACGGGCGCGACCCGCGAGACCACCAACGCATGCCCTCGGTGCTTTTAACGCTCTGTGGGGCATGAGCACGTCTGCGTCCCTGAAGCTAGTAAACCTGACCGCGGTCACAAGAACACCTGCCACACAGCAGGCATCTCCCAGAAAACACATCCCAGCCAAAACCAGTCTGCAGGGCAGGGGCTGGGAGCCCCCTCCCCTGATCCGGGTGCCCGGGCTCAGAAAGCAATCGTGACCCCAAGATCACCTGACCTGCAGACGGCACACGGAGTGGGTGCTCAGCCCTCCTCGCCGGCACCCCCTCCTGGGACCGGACCCTGCAGGGCTGATGCCCCGCGGCCAGCTGCCCACAGCCTGGCTCGGGGTGCCCTGGTGCCTGCCTGCCTGCTCCCGTGCCGAGGGAGCGAAGCTACCTGTGGGTCTGGGAGGGAAGACGAACACCCCAAAAGGGAAGCACCTGCCACATGTTTCGTCGGGCGAGCAGGGCACAGGACCCTCGGCCAACAGAAAACACTCCTCTCGTGGCAGGGAGTGAGCCCTGTCCTGCGAAGAAGCCGCGGCCCCAGCGGTCCCTAGCGCACACCCCGCGTCGGTGATTCTCAGGAAGATGGGCAGGCTCAGCCCTGCACGCCCGCTGAAGCCCCTCCGGCCCCTGGATGCCCCGCAGCTCATCCAGGACACAGAAGGCAAGTCAGCAAGCATGACCCGCCCCACACTCTCAGCAAGAAGTTCCTCTGAGAGGACGCCAGCCCTGCGGGGAGGAGTGAAAGGCAGGGCAGCCCAGGGGGTGATCCAAGGCCTGGATTTTCTTCCTGTGACTCCTTTTCTGTTCATTCATCACCTTCAACAGCTAAGAGAGAACGAGGGCAGTGGGACTGGGAAGAGGGTGGTGCGGGTGGGTTCCGCAGGGTCGGCGGACGCCAGGCTGCAGCTGCTCACTCGCTCGGGACGGCTCAGCCCTGAACTCCTGCCGTGCAGAGCTCCCGAGAGGGGCCTGGGGGCATCCCAAGCTCACCTGGGCTCCTTGGAGGACGACACTGCTCCAAGCTCTCCGTGTCACCCCTGCACCCACCGCCTGCCATCTTCTCCACGGCCTCGGGAACCACACACGGCCCCGACCAGCAAGGGCCTCCTGAACACGTCGTGATGGCAGCACGGATGGAATGTCTTTCCCGACAGAATCAACTAAATGGCGCGCACAGTCCCCATGCTTGTGTGTGTGTGTGCACGTGTGTGGGCTCACACGCAGCCAGGAAGGAAAAGGGCAGGGCGCACAAGCTCTGGTCTGTCCCTACAGCCCTGCCCAGGCCGCAGCCCAGAGGCGCACACACAGGTCCCGGGGCTCTCCTGGCCCAGACACACGCACATGCAACTCGCTGTCCCACTGCTCACTCGGGCCTCCTACTGCACAGACAGCGCCGACCCGTCTGGGTTCCCTGGTCAGGTTCCCAGCACAGCTGCACCTACCGTCCCCTCATCTGCCAGCAGAACGCATGCCCAAGGGAAGCACAGCTAGCCGAGAGGGGCCGATGAGACAGCCCCCCCTGACTGGGTTCTAGCAACTCCCAGTTCCTCTCTCTGCTCTTAGCTGTCTCTTTAAGAACAAGTTCTAGCATCTTAATACTTGGGATTTAACACCGTTAAAGTAGAAAGAACTCACCCCAGTCATAAGAAGCTAGACCACTGAGCACTACGGAAGCACGCACGGCCCGCGCACACGAGCAGCTCCCGCCCCAGCCCTCCCGCGAGGAGACGCAGACTGACCGGCAGCCTTCCTCAACTGCACTGCAGGATGCCGGGCAGCACCCCTGGCCCCCACCCACTAGGGGCAGCAGCAATGCCCCACCACACCTCCAGGCCCTGCCCGGCGTCCCTGGAAGGTGAGACCACTCCAGGTGGAGACCCACTGGCAGGCAGCCCGCTCGTGGGGAGGGCAACGGGAGGGTCCCTCACCTGACGTAGGGACCAGGTCCCGAGCTGCCAACGCACCAGGCCCTGGAGCCAAAAGTGGGCACGAGTCAGCACTGGCCCTTCACGGGCACAGCCCGGTAGGCGAGGAAAGCAACTCAGTGCAGCCAGGCTCAGTGTCTCTGGGTCCCTTCGCGGCATCAACACGGGGCCACAGGAAACAGTCTGAGAAGAGAACTCAATGCCTCAGGTCCCCCTCTCTGAGCAGCCAGAGACTCAGTTTCCAGCTGACGACACCCCGAAAGCGCCGTCTTCCCCCGCCCGCCGAGGCCAGCAGAGTGCAGGGGCCGAGTGCCCACTACGCCCACCTCTCCTCCGGTCCCGACCAGCACGAATGCACACGGGGACATATGAAGAAGGCCAACCTCGCCTGTCCTCACTGGCGGCCCCCCAGCCTGTGTCAGGGGCCTCTGGATCATGTGGGACCGTGCCCTCCACCCGCCGCGGCAAGGAAACTGGCTCCCTCCCACTCCTACGGGGCATGGGTGGCAGGGTGAGGGACCCTGTGAAGGCCACGAGCTGGGTCCTCCTGTCCACCCCACTCAACATGCCTCCGCTCCCAGCGCCCCGCAGCTGTCAGGAAGGCCCCGCCGAGATAAAGCTGCGGCGGTGGGGGCGCCCGGCTGTCTCCCGCCCGCCTGCTGGGCTGGGGGGACCCCACTCAGTAAACATCACCTCCCGGCACCTCCGTCCCCCTCCCTGCCCGGGGGCCACTGGGCCGGCATCTCCGTCCGTTGAATCAGAAGAGTCCTTGTAAACCAGTCACGGGGCTGTTTTGATGAGCAGCCAAGGCAGCCAAGCCGGGTTAAGCGGCCACAGGGGTGCAGGGAAAGGGCCCGGCAGGGAGCGCTGCCCCGACGCCAGGCCCGACCCAGACCACCGAAGAGCACGGAGGGCTCTGAGCGGGCGGTGCGCGCTCTGGAGGCGCAGAGAGCCCCGGCCGGCGGGAGCGGGCCGCCCACTCCGAAGCCATTGTCGTAAGGGTTCCACGTGTTCCTTCCACTCAGAAGCCCTGGCTGAGGCGGTGAGGGCCAGAGTGGGGGCAGCCCCACGCCTCCAGACACTCTTCCTCCCCGAGGGTGTCCCCCGGGCCACGCTGAGGCCCTGCTCGGGCCGTGACACCTGCCGAGCCAGCCTGGAAGTAGGGAAGGAGGAGTCCACACTAAGCTGGAGAACCCAGCGTGGAGGCCTCCTCTGCAGCCCCCGGCGCGCCCCGAGAACGCCCTCCCCGTGGGAGACAGGGCCCAGCATCTCTTCTGAGAAGCCTGCAGGAAGAGCCTCTGCCCGGGGGTCTGCGGCTCCCATCAGCCTGCAGGCTGGCAGGAAGAGGCAGGCAGCCCCACCCCGTGGAATAAAAACGCCACCGCCTAGAGGCCTATTTGTTTTGGAAGCGTCTCACTAAGGAGCAGCTGGGACAGGTGATAACCGCTTCCTCTATGCCCCTCTGCAACCCTCAGTCCTGAGGAACCCGGGGAACAGGCCAAGGGGCCTGTCACGACCAGAGCTGGACCGCACCAACAAGGGGATACGAGTGCGGGATCTGAGGAGGACAGAGCTGCTGGAGAGCCAGCCTGGCAGGCCAGGCCTGCGCCCTCTGCACATGGCCCTCTAGCAGCCCAGGACAGAGTCTCAGTGCAGAAGGCGTGGACCGACAGCAGGCCGCCACAGCACCTTCCACCTTCCACCTTCCATACCGAGCTTCGCCATCTCGGCGCGAGGGGAGACGCGAGGGGTGGCCGGGGAGCTCCCGCAGCACCCGGGGGGCGGGAGAGCGGACCGGGTGAGCCAGTTCAGGCCGCGCCCTTCCCGCCACCCCGGGATCAGCCCCAGAGCGACACTCAGCACTGGCACCTGGCGGGGGAAGGGGGGTGTGGCACGACCAGGGGACCGGGAGCGGGCAGGTTACAGATGGAAGGCGCCATCGGCAGGGAATGGGGTCAAGCAGCCTCCAGGGCGCCAAGCCCCTGACCCCTCAACCCCTCGCCTTCCACACGAGTCATCCCGAGAGCCAGACCTACTGCATAAGCCTGGGCTGCGGGGCTAAGGGCAGCCGTGCATCGGGACACAGGGCTGGGTCCTTGCCACAGCAGCACTCCAAGGGCAGGGCAGAGGTGACAGTGACAAGGCGGCCTGGGGGCCGCAGGGTGTGGAGCCCTTGCACTCACTTTTCATGCAGGCGCCAAGGGCCTTGCCAGGTAAGCCCCACCTCACTCTGAGGGGACAGAGGGCCTTCTCCACGGTGGACACCTCATAAAATCCCACCACCACCCGCTGGGAAGGTTACTTCTACGTCCATTTCACAGACAATGAAACTGAGGCTTGGGGAGGTAAAACAGGATGACTCGTGAAGCTGTAGTCGGGGTTCAAACCCAAACCATCCAGCCCCCGAGCCCTGTTCCCATCTCTCACCTCCCCAGGTCTCAGCTCAAACGGCACCTTTTCAAAGACGCTCCAGAAGCCCTACTAAAATGGCTCTCGAGCACCCACCCACCGGCTTCCACCCTGCTTCCCGGCATGGCCAGGATCCCTCCGTGGGAGCTCTGCGCCTCCGCGCGGCATCACCCCCGGGACACACATGCCAACCACTGCAGGGAGGACGCACGCATATTCCACCGCAGGTGACTGTGCAAAGGAAACTTCTTCAAAGAGAAGAAAACCAGGTGACGAGGAGAACGTGGCCACGGCCCAAAGCCACACGGCTCCGCTCAAACAGGACCACGGGTCACACGTGGCCCAGTCACCCACCAACGACCTCCTTGTCTTCTCCTTAAGTATCCGCATTCTATCCTCCGGTTCCAACTGTTCCTAGTCCCATGTCCCCAGGATCCGTCCCATAGAACAGCCCTGCACACCACCGGGGGTACCCGGGCCGGGAGAAATCCTGTGCAGAAAGAAAAACAAACACGAGGAAGACAAAGAATGGCAGGCCCTCCAGCCAAGTCAGCTGGGAACAGCCCGCGCCACCGCCTCTTCCGGACACAGCCGCTGCCGGCGGGGGACACGCACAGAAGTCACCGTCGGGCACTGAGACCAGCTCCCAGACCAGCCTGCGGGGCCGACGCGCCCAGCACAGGCACGGAGGGTGCCCCGCCGAGCACACCTGTGCCTGGGCTCGGCCTCCCTCCCAGGCCACGTAGGCCCGTCCCTGACAAAATCAAGAACGTGTGCTTGGGTGCGTCTAAGTTTCCAGGACCACAGCAAGGATAATGTGGGACAGGCTGGGACAGTGAGAACATCGACACAGGCATCCCCACAGAGGCAGCCTCCAGCGCCCACTCGAGTGAACCCCTCCCAGGCCACCATGAGCTCTGGACAACAAGTCCAGCAGCCAGCGCCCCAGTGCCGCCCGGCTTTCCCAGCATCCTGAGAAGAGGCCCCGGTGAGCCCAGCAGACAGTGACGCCTGGGGGTGAGAAGCCAGGACGGAGGCTGGAACAGGGCACTGCGGCTGCCCCGGGCCCTGCCCACCCCGCAGAGCCTCCCTGCGGTGCTCAGGTGGGTCCCCGAGGACACTTGTGCAGGGTTCCCTGCAGACACCCCAAGCAGGAGGACAAATGAGAAATGAATGACACGTTGCCAAGAGTGTCCAGGCACGTGGGGCTCATTCTGCAAGGGCTCCCTAGCCCCAGGCGAGCACTGCCACACACCCAGGCCACAGTGACTGCCTGCCTGGAAAGCAGCTGCTCCTGCGTGTGCCCTGCAACCACAGGTTCCGGGGCCCACTGGCCGCAGTTTTTCTCCTCGTGCCTCTATGCCTTTGCACGTGCCGTTCCTCCTTCCTGGGCCGCGACCTTTCCTCCTTTCTGCTTGGAAAACTCCTGTGCACCCTCCCGAGCCGCCCTCCCGGCCCGCCCTCCGCCGCCACATCATTTGCTCCTGCTGCCCAGCCTGACAGAGCGCGGACTGTCTTCTCCGTCGGCGACACTGATCCTGAGCTCGCGGTCTGGCCCAGGACAGACGGTGAACGCAGTTGGGACTGGAGGTCTCGCGGCAGGAAGTGGTCCGGCTCACACTGGAAGAGGCTGGGTCACAGCAGCATCTTTCAGGATCAGCAAAAAGCAGGAACAATCCAGGTGTCCATGGAGAGGCAATACACGCGTATCTCCACACCACGGAATATCATTTGGCCACAGAAAGGACAGCTGACACCAGCAACACCACCGATGAACTTTCACAACATTAAGCTAAGTGAACTGGTCACAGAAGACCACGTGTTGTGATTCCGTTCCATTTCCACACGAAATGCCCAGAATAGGCAAATCTGTAGAGATGGAAAGTAAATCAGTGATTGCCTAGGGTCAGGGAGGGAACGGGGCACCCTGAACATGAGATTTCTTTCGGGGGTGAGGTGAACATTCTCAAACTAAACTGTGGTGATGGTCAACTCTGTAATTTTACTACAAATTACTTAATTGTACGCTTAAAGCAAGTAAACTTTATGGTAGGTAAATTATACCTCAAGGAGACTGTTGAAAAAACCCAAACCCGAGAGAATCAAGCAAGCTCAGCCTGGGTGCCCTCATATGGGATCTGACTGCCAGCCACCGCGACACCCTCCCCAGAGGCCAAGTGCCAAGGGAAAGTCATCAACACCCGGTTCAAATGCCCGCAGAGGTGGCATCCACGGGGTTGGATCCCCTTCACCTGAGTGCAAGATTCCTGCTGGCAGACCCATCAGGCCCGAAAGCCCCCGACCGCATAGCACACCCTGCGCGCTGCCCGAGAGCGCCAACTCCACCGCCCTGTGGAGTGAATCGCCAGGCCGGGAGGTCTGTCTCTTCTGGCCAGAGCCAGGAAGCCCTACCCTGCGCCTCACCCCACCTCAATCTGCCGCCGGGGAGGAAAGGAGGTGCTGACGTCAAGGCCCGAGCGGCCCCAGCAAGGGGCTCGCAGGGTGCGGGCTGGGCTAGAGGGCGCGGGCGGGCAGGTCCCTGCAAACTTCACCCCGTAGGCCCCCACCAGTCAGGAGCAGAGGAAGTGTGTTTCCTCTTCTATATTCCCAGATGCTGGCTGGGAAGCTTCTGGACCCAGCTTTGTCGGGTAAAATGTAAACCACACGCCTATCGTCCACTCACAGATGGCTGCCACTGCCAGCTGAGGACAGGACAAAAGTTCTCTCCACACTACCACACTCTGCGCTGCCCCAGCTCATGCAGCTTCTGCTCTGGGCAAGGGTGCCACCCTGTCAGCTGCTGTCCAGAATGGGTAGAGCCAAGGACCCCAGAGGTGACCTACACAAGAAGGGCAACCCTTTTCAAGTTAGAAATTACTTTTGTAAAAAAAGAGGAAAAACATTACCACACACCTTGGCGCTCAATGCCAAGCAGAGGAAACATACAGTAAGACGACGGATGCGAGCTGCTTGTCGCAAAACTCTCCTGCAAGTGAGCGCCAGCAAAGTCCAGCAGCAAGTCGTAACATGCTGGCTTTCTTTCTAGCTTCCCTGAGCAGGTTTCCTGCAGGCCGCCCTTTCCTCACACACGGCAGGGAGAGCTGAAGATAAGGCTGCCAGCATTACTCAGCAAGGCCCTTTCAGTGACAGGGAAGGTGTTGTCTCACTCGAACATCTGTAACCCACTCTTCTGGTCATAACAGTGATCAGAAGACGAGGAGGAGGACGCACCATTTGCCTACAGCTGAGTCCATACTTTGTCCCCGTGACGGACAAATGCAGAGAAACTGCTTCTCAAAAGAACAAAAAACATTAAAAACATGAGAACTCTATTCCAAACAAACCGGTTGACACGGAATGATGTGAATTAATAAAAATATCAAGAAACAGTAAAAAAAAAAAAAAAAATCACACATCTCCTCAATTCTTCCAGGCTGAAACCTGGCTAAAGGATTAACTGAAGTCCTAGCATTAAGCATGTAAACGGCGTCGGGCAGGAGCCAGGCCCTTCACGTGCCACCGGCTGGCTCTCCTCACAAGAGGGGCCAGGTGGAGTGGCAGGTGGACCAGAGTGGGAGAGCTGGGGTCTCTGCCGCTCACTCCCTCTGCAGCTGTGAAGTCCAGGCCTCTGCATCCTCATACTTCACAGCAGATGCTCAGTAAACTTGTGGGAGGGACAGAGGGCCACCCGGGCCCTCCCAGCTACCACCCTGGAAACATGCTCTCGAGAAGATCAGAACTTGACTACTGAGATTGTTCCACTTTTTTTTTTTTTAAGGGGGGTGGTTCATAGTTAAGGAAATGTTAAAGAATTCATGATTCACCAAGTCTGATATGCAATCCACCAAGTTTAAAAACACATGCACGAAGATGAGCAAACTCCATCCTAACCCCTTTCTGCAGATCTCTAGTTCCCTTTCAGAACTGCCTACTGCCTACTTTACATCCAGTCGGCTCCTTCCCTCCCCAGAGACCACAGAAGCAGCAGCTCCAAGCCTGTCCCTTTCAAAGCTGTCTTCCTCCAACACTGGGCCCGGCCTCCCCACCACAGGGAGGTAAGTGCTCCGCTGATCTTACCCAGACAGTCCTGACAAGCGCCTGGAGAACCAGACCCTTCTAAGCCTAGCTGTGGTAAACTTCTGGTTGTTCACAATGATGACAATACAGTCCCTAAAGCACGGACCTCAGGCAGTTAAAAAAACGGACTGCTGGTCAGTTTTCAGGCACAGAGTGCCTGCTTCTCATGGACATGAGCACATAATAACCACACACAGACAAAATACAATCAGCTGCCCCCTCGGCAGCCCAGCTGATCGGGCTGGTCCCTCCGACCCTAAGCCCTGCTAACGCAACTCAGCCAATCAACAGCCTACTCCCCTGAAACCGACTCACGGGAGGCCAGGCAGCCTCCAAAGCAGTCCCTCCTGATAAACACAGAAAGCAAGCATCTATGGTTCAAATTAAAGCAAACACAGCTGCCTGCCCTCAACTCTTGGTGCCCGTGGGTTACGAAGGCCTCCTACAAGCATCTCTCCTTACTAACAGTAACCAGCATCCACCAATGCCAGGCACTGTGGTAAACGCTTTAGTGGACCCTTCCACAACACCATGCTGCAAGGACCATGACTTCCACCTTACAGATGACTTTTTAAAAGCAGGTCTGGAGAATTAGTAAGCACCTAGAGTCACACAGCTAACAAGCAGTGGGGCTGTGACGGCAGTGCTGCCTCTGCAGGAAGCCAGGTGAGCGGCCCTGCCCCGCGGCTAGCCGCCTGCATCACCCACATGCCACCCTCAGCCCTGCACTCTGGCTCCAGGTCTACCCCGTCACACTCAGCAACTCTTTGGCCTCTTTATTCACCCTTCACGCTGTCTGGTCTCCCCCTTCACTAAACTCCACCCAACCTGCCAGGAAGGGTGGGTCTCATTCATGTCCCTGACTACGCCGACAGCACCCTCCACTCTGCCTACACCCCGAAAGGGCCTGACAGACAGTGACACGAAACGTACATCGGACCTTTCGCCTCCCTTCCCGGACTTCAGTGTCTAGACAAGCCCTTCCACCGGTCGAGGCCAAGCACACAGCAACCGCTCCCTCACTCCCACCCCAAGCTCCCGGAGTAACTAACCTAACTCCAGAGGGGTGCTATACCAACCAGAGCTGGGCACAGATCGGATGGAAGACCACGTTACTGGGTGAAAAGTGCCAGCCCTTCTCGATCCTCAAAAAGTAAAAAAAAAAAAAAAAGAGCAAGAACAGGAAAAAAATGATGTTTTTAGGGAGAATAACTTATTGAAGACGACGTGACGTTCTATACGTTTATCTAACTTCCAGCAAGCCCAACACACACGCCCACGAGAGGGAGAGCCCAGCCCAGGCTCCGGTGCTGATGCTTCCTTCCTACCCCGCCCTGCGGCAGCCGCCCGCGGAGACGCCGATCGCACCCCGGCCCCGCCGACCTCGCCCCGGCGGACGCTGGCAGAGTTGGGTAGTTTTGCTTCTTTTCCCTCGTTTTTCAAGGGGCTGTTCTCTGCCGGCGTCAAAGTTACCTCTTCCCGAAGCAAGTTCGCCACGGCGACCGGCGAGAGCAGCCTCCGTCCGACCTCCCCCGCCGCCCGACACCCAGAGGCGAGGTGTGGCCGCCTGCCCGGGGTCGGCTCCCGGGACGCGACGCGCCGCGCGGGCGCCGACTGCAGGCCGGACGCGGCCCCGCTCCCGGCCCGGCCCCGACCCCGCTCCGGGGAGCCCCGGCCCCGCGCCCAACCCGGGGACGCCCCTCGCCGGCCCGGCCCGCGCCGCCCGGCCCGCCGCCCTTGACCGGTGCCGCCCGCGGCGCGCCCCGCGGCCCCTCCCGCGGCCCGGCCCGCCAGCCTCGCCACCCCGCCGCCCGCCGCCCGACTCACCCCATGAGCCAGTCCATGGCTGCGCGGGGACCGCCGCGCCCGCCGCCCGACTCTCTCGGCCCTCAGCTCGCGGCGGCGGCGGCCGGAAGTAAACACTCGCTCGCTCACTCCCACACGCGCGCCGCGGGCGCCGCCGGAAGTGACGTGAGCGCGCTGCCTGCTGGGAAACGTAGTCCGGGCTGTCCCTGCCGCCCCTACAGCCCTGTCCCCCACCCACCTACTGGAGCCTGCGCGGGGATGTCCCCTGACACCCCGGTATGTCCCCTCACACCCCAGGATGTCCCCACACAAGCCGCTGTCCCCTCACACCCCAGGATGTCCCCTCACACCCCACTGCCCCCTCACACCCTGGATGTCTCCCCACGTCCGGGATGTCCCCTCCCATCTCGCTGTCTCCCTGCTCCCCATACTGCCCCCTACGCCCTGGCCGCCCCATGTCGCCAGAACGCCGCAGCCCCTTCCCCCTCCTCGGGTCGCCTCGGCCACTGGCTTCTCTCCAGGCTCAGTAAGCTTCGCATGTCAGGCTGAGCCGTCAGCTGGCAGCAGGGGAAGTTTTGGGGGACAGGACCAGCACGGTGTTGGGCGCTCCCGGCTCGGCCAAGGGAGCGAGATCCTCTGAGCCCCGCGCCCTCGCATCCCGGCGGCCTTTCCCGTGACCTGAGCCCCACTCTCTGCCCGTCCCGGCGGCGGAGACCAGCCCGTGACACCCCTCCATCCAGCCTCCTGGCAGCCATGGGGCCCTGGACGCGGGGACAGTCAACGAGACAAACAGAGGTCTGTGGGGCGGCTCCTTCCCCAAGGAAGGAGAGAGCCTGGGGCAGGCGCTGGGCTTTGGCTGCCCTACAGGGCAGATGCCTGGAGGGACGGGTGCCTGTCCAGGGACCACATCGGTGGTGGAAGCCGCTGGCTGAGATCAAGAATGGAGGAGACGGTGCTTGGGACACATGGGACGCTTGGGACGGATGACACGCTGCGTCCCCACCCCACCCCACCCCCGCCCCCCACCCAGTGCCTCTGCCCTTGGCCCTGGTCCCGCCCCACCTTACGGCCCCACCTGAGTCTCATCAGCTGCTGCCCCCTGTGCGGAGGTTGCCTGTCTCCCTCTGGTGCCTTGATGATCATGAAGCTTGTGGGGGAAAATTGCGCACTTGACCACCAGCCACCTGAGAAGAAATAATGAGGAAAGACAGAGGGACGAGGGGAAGTCCTGTCGCATGTCCCATCTCAGGGAGGAAAAGCACGCAGATATGGGCCAGGGCCTTCGTCTCCACAGCTGGACAAGCGGCCAGGGTAGTTAGGACTTTGCCTGTGGCCGGCCATCTGCAGGTTGCATCTCTACCTAGGACAGTGACCCAGACCATTCTTCCCCGAGGAGTATGAGCCCCTGGGGACCCTGCCTGCATCCGGCTGCTGTAATCTTCCCTAAACTGTTACCCGAGCTTCGGGCCACCCCCCAGTTGCATCCATCTTCCTGCCCCGCGACCCGCCCCCCCCCCAGCCCCCCATCCCACGTCCCCGCGGTAGCCTGGGCCTCAGGTCCCTGCTCTTCCACTTACTGGCTGGGTGACTTGGAGAAATTGTTTAATGTCGCTGTGACTCAAGTTCTTTATTAGTGGAGTGGGAATAATAGTGCCCTAAGAAACTTCATAAGGTCACAGGTGTAGGCTGAAGATGGGGAAGCAGGGAGCTATGACTCAGCGTATTGGGAGTGTGATCCCCCTGCACAGGCTGCTTACCTGTGCTGAAGGTCCATCCCCCTTCCCCCGATGGTGGTTTACCGCTGGGTACACCCCACTTTATGGCTTTGTGTCACCCAGTCCATAATGGGCCATTCAGACCACACAGTCATGAGACGTCCCGTGGTCTTATGTACGGTCTGAAGTGGAGCCCAGTGGCAAGTCAAAACTCACATCTCAAAGAATCATGGTTTATTTTGTAAGAGGATGTGGCTTTGCTCCAAGACCCTGGGGCCCTCCTATCTCGTTCACCCGCTAGAGCTCCACGATCTCCACCGAGCACCACTGGATCCATTGAGTCATAAGTGCCAACTGGTAGAACTGCATGTGCTGCAGCCTCAGCTAAATCTCCTCAGTCTGGAGCACATTCAAAGCTGGCAAACCCTCAGGTCTCTTGTGAACTAGATGAGACTAGCACCCTCAGTGAGCGCTGGTCAGAGATGATACATAACCTGCCCAATGTTCATAGCTTTTCTTCTCCCTTCCTCCTCCCCCTCCGCCTCCTTTTTCCCAGCTTCCCATGTAGACAGGGTGGCCAATGAGATGGAAGTGGAAGTTGTTGGGTGGCTTCCAGGAAATCCTTTTTGTCTTTCCTCCCCACCCCAACCTGGCCCAGTCTCCTAGCTCCTGCCAATAACAGGAAAATGACGGCTAGAGCTTCTGCAGCCATCTGCAGAAGGCATGCTAAAGATGGCAGAGCAGAGAGATGGAAAGAATTTGAGTTCTTGCTGAAACTCTGGAACCTCCACAGCAATCCTGAACTTCTTACCTCTGGACTTCTTTAATTGAAAAAATCTCAAGTCGCTGTTCTTCCAGTTTCTGTTACTTGAAGTTAAAGACAATTGCCTGATTGATATATCCATCAAAATGTGTGTGTTCTTCCCAGTGTTGAGGTGCTCAAGGTGTCCTTCACTTTGGAGGGGATGTCCAGATTACTGAACCTCTAAAATTTCACTTAGGTGTGGCAAGTTCCCAAATTTTCATGGAATCTATCCCTTTGGCAACTACGTATGTTATTTTAGTGTCTAGAATATCACTAAGTCCTGGGTTCTGCAGCCTATCAACGGGACATCGTCCATGTGATGGAACGGTGTGGCATCCTGACATAATCAGGCTCTGCGTGGACTAAACCATGGTGGAGGGAGTAAGTGCTGATGTGACCCTGCAGTGAGATGGTGGAGGTGCACCCCTAACCCTGGCAAAGGACAGCTCACCGTTCCTGGTGCTCTTGGTGTGGGGTTAGGGTGGGGACTGTTGTACTGACTGGCTCCAGGAAGGATACCACATCTGGAAGGCCAGCTGTAGCTGTCCACATAATCAGGGCCTTAAACTTGCAATAACCCACTGTCAGTCACCGACAGCCTCCATCTCCTGCACAGACAACACGTATGAGTGAAACTGGAACGTGACAGGCCCTCTGCGCCTTGCAGTTCTCTGGTGGCGGCACCAACCTCTGTGACTTCCCTGGAGGTTCAGTTCTGCTTGTGTTCTTACTACTTTGGCAGGGAGGTGGAACTGCAGGGTTTTCCACTCAGCCCTCTTTCCATTCATCCATCTACTTGGCAAATAAGTATTGTGTGCCAACCATGTGCCAGGCCCTCCGTAGGTGCTCGGAATGCAACGGCAGACAAGACGGACAAGAAGTAACCCCCACAGAGCTTACGGACTAATGGGAGTACACAGTCAACGAAAACAATCAAGGCATATAATACTTTAGGCAGTGCTAAGCGCTCTGGAGAATGAGGACGCCAACGACGGGGACAAGGCGTTCTGGCTGTTACAGGTTGAATTGTGCCCCCCCAACCCCTCAAAAGAGGTATGTTGAAGTCATAACCCCCCAGTACCTCAGAATGGGACCTTACTTGGAAACGGAGAAATTGCAGATTGAATTAGTTAAGATAAGGTCGTAATGGAAATAGCGTGGGCACCTAGTCCAACAGTGTCCTTATAAAAAGGGGCGATTTGATCACAGAGGGAAGATGGTGTGAAGAGACACAGGCCAAGGAGAGGCGTGGGCCAGAGCCTTCCCTCAAAGCCCTCAGAAGGAACCAGCCCCGCTGACACCAAAGATTTTGGTTTCCGGCCTCCAGAACGGTGAGACAACAAATTTCTGTTGCCGTAGGCCACTCAGTTGTGGTCCTTTGTTACAGCAGCCACAGGACACTGATGCAGATGCCAACCCTCAACCTTGTCCTTTCCACCAGCCACCCGCCTTCTGCCCAGATTCTGCCCAGAGGGGCGCCTGGAGCTGTGTGCCAGCAGGGAGTTCCTGGGCAGGGAAACGAGGGGCTTGCTTTTCCCAATTATGCTTTGCTGTAGACTGGGGACCTGCAGGAATCCTCCAGAAGGAGTTGTCTTCCATTGTGGGGCGGAGGATGAGGCTTCCAGGATAACAGTGACCATATGGCAAGTCTTCGCGGAGAAAGCTGACTCTCAACAGTGACCCCGGGCACAAGCCGCGCCCTGCTGGGTCCTCCTTCGCTTTCACTGTCTCCGGCCTGACCCTGTCTGTCCATCCCATGGGCCCACTCACTGCCCATGCTGTGGGCAGAGGGCCCGCCTCTGGCTGCCTTCCCTTGTGTCCGACAGCCGATGGGGGACGTGGCCAGTCGGAGGTCCAGAGCATCCTTCCCAGTGCCGGGCTGCCTGGCTGGAAGGATACACTTTCTCCTGCACCTCGGAGGCTGGAGAACAGTGGCTCCCTCTTGCCTCCTGAGCTGGTTCTCGTGTGGGACAGTCCCCAGTGAGGCTGAGGGTGAGTGACAGCAGCACGAGGGCAGCAGAGAGGGCTGGCCTCACGGGGCAGAGGGTCAGCATTGCTTGTCTTAGACAAGCCTGGGGGTGTGCTTTGGGGAAGGCACCTCAGAAAGCCAAGCCCCTGGGAGCTGCAAGGTCCTCCCAAGGCATCGGTCCTTCCAAGCCTCCAGCCAATGCTGCAGAGAACGCCCTCCTGCAGACCCCGCTGCCGGGCTGGCTGCCCTACACACGCGGCCTCACTTCAGCCTCACGCCCTTCTGGGCAGTGACTGCAGGAAGGAGCCCAGGGCTCCTAGCGGGACAGGAGCTTGTCCAAGGTCCCCCGTGAGCAAGTGGAGAGCTGGGATTCCAGAACCCTCTGTTCCTACGCCCACCGTCTTCCCACTACCTTCTGCCTCACAGAGGGGCTCTCCTCCCTGGGACTTGGGAATGGTGGAGGACGTCACCCGTGGGAGCAGCCCGCTCAGCGGCCCTTCTGTCCGGCGGTGGCAGGAGGGCTGAGCTGCCTTCAGGCTCCAGCGCCCCTCCCCCTGCCCCCTCTGGGGGGCATTTGGCTCAGGCCCTGAGGGGGTGGGCACTGCGGCTCAGGGCCAGGTATCCATAGAGACAACAGGAATCACTGTCACCTGGGATTACTTCTGGGGCACTTACCACTGGCCAGGGGCCATGCTAATGCTTAATGCCGGTGGCCCCTGGCCTCTCCCCTCCCCCCCAGCCTCTGCCCTGTTCCATCCAGCCTTCCCCAGCTCGAGTCCCTGGACTGGCTGGGGCAGGACAGGCTAAGCTCCCCTAACCCATGGCCCCTGGCTGGTAGCCGTGAAACGAGCAGGCCCAGGAAAGAGCCAGGAGACTGGGCCGTCCTCCCAGCCCGGCCGCGAGCCTGCTTTGGCTCACCCTCCTCCATCCAATGGGAGGGGGCTACGAGATCGGGGGTTTCCAAATGCTAGATCTCCTAGTCTAAAGGCGCCTAGTGGCTTTTTTTTTTTTTTTTTTTTTTGCGGTACGCGGGCCTCTCACTGTTGTGGCCTCTCCCGATGCGCAGGCTCCGGACGCGCAGGCTCAGTGGCCATGGCTCATGGGCCCAGCCGCTCCGCGGCATGTGGGATCTTCCCGGACCGGGGCACGAACCCGTGTCCCCTGCATCGGCAGGCGGACTCTCAACCACTGCGCCACCAGGGAAGCCCCACCTAGTGGCTTTTACTGATCAAGCTGGTGCCTGCTCTGATCTGCGAAGACCCCATTTAGTCAGCGGGGGAGGCCGGCTCTGCAGCCATAAAGCCTTGTTCCCAGAGCAGGTTGCTGAGCAGTGCCGTGAGCAAGGTCTGAGGGGCTTCCTGGTCATCCTGAAGTGTGCGCGTCTACCTGCTGACACCGCCATGGGCTGCACTGTGTCCCGCCCAAAATGATATGCCAAAGTCCTGACCCCCAGTGCCCCAGCAGGTGACCTCACTTGGCAATAGGGTCTTTCCAAATGAAATTAGTTAAGATAAGGTCATGAGGGTGGGCCCTCGTCCAATATGACCGGTGTCCTTATAAGCGGGATATTTGGACACAGACACACACACAGGAGAATGTCACGCGAACATGAAGGCAGAGATCAGGGACTCTCAGTGCCACGCCCTGCTGGGCAGTGGGGGCAGAGGCAGACCCCCAACGGAGGGGGACAAGTGTCTATATCTGCTCAGCAATGGGGGGGATTTGAGTGAGGCCATGCACCTAAGACTGGGGGAGCCATGGACACACTTGCAGACCAGGGCAGGGGCACCTTCCAGGGAGAGAGAAGGACTTGCAGAAGGAGGGTGCTCCGCTCAGTGGAGGTGAGTGCGGTGGGGGCCGCTGGAGGAGACCAGAGACTGGAGGCCTGGACGTGGGCGTCACCATCCCGATGAGGGGTGCAGGGAGTGGAACTGAAGCAACAGCCAAGAGCCACAGCCTGTGCTTGCTTACTGGAGGGCTGTGGGGTGAGGGCGGGGAAGGGAGGGGAGAGCGTGTGGGCAAGGGGCAGGGGAGGGAGACGAGATGCCAGCTAGACTGCAGGTGGCACCCAGCACCTGGGCCTTTCCGGGTCTGAAGGCCAAGGATGAGATCTGGCTGGAGACACAGCTGTGGCTGGTGACTGCAGAGGTGTCTCTGAGGGTGTGGCGGTGGGGCTGGGAGGCCCGGAGCAGGTGAGGCTGAGGCCAAGGGCGAGGCCTCAGAAGGAGGGTGGGGGCAGGGAGCCGTGGCGCTGGAGACCGCTGAAGACCCGAACTCCCAAGCCACGCTTTCCCCCCAGCCAGCAGGGCCCCCGGGATGTGTGGAGGCTGGGGGTCCCGGCCCGCGAACCGGCCGCCCCTCCCCGAGCGCGGGCAGCAGGTGGCGCTGCCGGGCTGCTCGCCCGGCTCCGGGAGCGCGGGGTGGGAGCCCGAGGCCGGAGAGGAGCTCACCGTGCGCCCCCTGAGCGGGCAGGCCTACTCTCGTGTGGCTCGGCCCGGGACGCAGGGAAGGGCGCTCGCCTCGTCCCCGCCCGGCAGGTGTTTGCCCACCTGGGGCCGGACCGGGGGCTGGGGCGCCATGCCCTCGGGCTTGGCGCGAAGCAGGTGCTCACCGCGCCCCACTCCACTCGCGGCCCGGGGCGCGCGGAGGGGCGGGAGCCCAGGAGCAGCGGCGCTTCGAGGATGAAGGACGTCGCGGCGGGCCCGGCTGGCGGCGTCCGGGGGTGGGCGCGGCCTTCCGGCGTGAGCTCAGCGCGAGCGCGCGGAGCACCCACCACACCCAGCCTCCCGGTCCCGGGAGCCCGGGGCTGGCCCGGCTGTGCGCGCCGGTAGGGTGGGGTCTGGGCTCCCAGGAGGGGGACCCCAGGGGCCGGAGTGTGATGGGGGCGCTTCCGGAGGGCCCAGAGGCCGGCTGCTCCCGCCCCAGCCAAGAGGCTCTGGGCGCCCCTACACCTGGGCTGACGTCGCCACCCAGCGGGACAGCCCCGCACTGGCCGGTGGGGCCGCGCCCACGGTCCCCCCACTGGCGGTGCAGCGGCATCCTTCCCCTCGGGGAGGAGCAGGGCAGCCAGCCACCGGCTGGGTGAGGTGAGGCCCCCGACCGTACCCTCCCCCAGCCCGTCCTTCGACCCCAAATCCTGCCCTTCCTGGAGTTTCCTGTTAGGGTTGCCTCACGGGGAAGGGCCTTATCAGCAGCTCCCGCGCCACCCTCTTGTTCCTGATCTGCCCTAACGCCTGCCGCCCAGCTCCCCAAGGCAGACCCCCAGCAGAGGCCAGGAGCGGAGGGACTGGCGCCTGGGTGGGGGAACCTCAGAGAGAGTGCGGTCTGAAACTAGGTGTGAAATCACTTGCAGGGGCGGGGGTGGGGGGGAGATACTCGGGGAGCCTGGGGTTCTCTCTTCCACCTCTGGGCCCACGTGGGGTCTTAGTCCTGCAGGCCTGTGGTTGCCCAGTATTGGCCTAGATGTCCAGAGCCCGAGATACGTGGGACCCCCATAAGCTGCAGCGTGTCCTGGGGCAGGTGGGCAATGCCGCTGAGCCAGGGAGGTTCTGGTAGACGGTTCAGGTAAAGGTGCAGGGGGCGGAGCCTCCTTCCTTCCAGGCCTAGTTTCCCTAGATGCCGGGTCCCAGCGGAGTGTGTGTGTGTGTGGGGGGGGGTGTTGGAGGGGTCTCCAGCGCCAGGGGCTTGACTGGGGAAGGGGCTGAGGAACGAAATCTCATTTCTGCCGGTCCTGGGAGGCATCGGGAGGAGGGGCCGCTCTGCCCTCAGGTCACCTGGGAGCCGAAGGCTGAGAGCCAGGCCGTGAGCTGTGGCCGGCACTGGTCACCATCCTGTCCCAGACCCCCGCCCTCCCCCGCCAATGTGGGCATTGGGCTGCCTGGGCTTCACCCTGCTTCCGCAAATGTTTCCGGGCGTGAACACCCACCGGACGGGCGCGCTCTAAAGTGGGGCTTTGTTTCCTCCCTTGGTGTCTGGCGCTCAGACCCGTTCTCCTCCCGCCGCTCTCCAGGACTCCGGCCCCTCACCACCCACCCTCTCCCTTCCCCCCACGTCTATTTCAAGCTCTCCTTCGCTATTTATAGCTACGTCCGCCAATTGCGTCAGGCTGAGTCTGGCTTCCGCCCGCCCGGATGCCCATGGTGCCAACACCGCCATCCCGGACAGTCACCTGCCCTGCTGGGCCCCCGCGGAGGCCCCAGGTGTGCAATCGGGGAGAGCGCCCTGGTTGGGGTTGAGGCGCCGGCGAGGAGTCCCGGGAGCGCACGTGCTGCGGCGGGTGGGCGGGGTACCCCGCTTAATTGACGGCGAAAGGGGCAGCTTTCCCTCCGTTCCCAGAGTTGCCCGGCTGGGCTGCCCTGAGGAAAGGCCTTCGCAGCTCTGGTCTCACATGTGGTGTTTGCACAGAGACTGAGAAACCGAGGTCCGCCTGCCGCAGCCTCCCGGAGGCCTCCCCCTCCCCAGCCCCTCCCCCCCAAGTTCCCCAGGCCGGGAAGTTTGAAAGCCTGGAGGGAGCTCCCCCAGGGACCTGCCTAGAATTGGCCAAGCCTGGCCCTGGCATTACCCTGACCCGCAGCCTTCCTGTCTTTGGCGGGGGGGGGGGGGGGGGGGGGGTTCACTTGTCCTCCCCGCCCCCCTCCCCAGCTCTTGCTCTGGGAACTGGTCGCCTATGGCAGCATCTTTCCCTCCCTTCTGCCCAAGACCAACTTTGGTCCCGTCCTCAGGGCGAGCCGCTTCTTTCTTGCCCCCAACCCCTTCTCCCTTCTAAAACCATCACCACATAATCAGGGCCCCACCACTCTTTCAAAAAGACCCCATGTCTGGAGACCCCCAACCCCTGGGCCAGAAGCAGGTCCTGGGACTGCCTTTTACTAGTCTTGACACCGCTGCCCCTGCCAAAAACGATGAGGTTTCTCTGGGGGCTCAGCCTCATGAGCCCCCACTGACTGGGTGGGCTAGGCACCCACAAGAAGCCCTGCTGGGAGTCAGCCCCACCCCCAATTGTCTGCCCAGCACCCAGCCCCCTCCCTTTCTGAGAGAATGGGACACCAACTCCCCATTTCCATTCTTCAGACCTCGAAGTCTCCATGGCTTCTCCTGGATGGCAGAGGGCCTCTCCCTTGCTCAGGATGGACCACTTTTCTGCAAAAGAGATGAACCCCACCCCCAGCCTACCTGCCGTCCAGAGCCACGCAGAGCCGTGCGTCCCTTCCCATCCCTTGGCCAGAGGTGGTCATCTTCCCAGCAGGGCACAGTCCCACCTCTGCCCTCTCCCTACACATGCCCCAGCCTCTCCACATGCAGCTTGGCCTCCGGAGGCCAAGCCACCACCCACAGCCTTACTGAGAACCGACCCTCTTCGCTCTCGCCCTGTTCTGAGCCCAGCAGTTCTGAGCCTCAGGAGTGCCTCGACAGATCTATCCACAGAAGCAGGGTCTGAGCTAGACGGGGCCTCATGGGCCACTGAGGCTGACCCTGACCCTCTGGGGGACATTGGAGAAGTTGGGTCTTGAAGAGGGTTGACTGGGTCTCTACAGTGGTGTGCAGCTCCGACACTGGTAGTTTATGGTTTATTCATTGAACGTTCACTGGACACCTTCTTTTTTTTTTTTTTTCAGTACGCGGGCCTCTCACTGCTGTGACCTCTCCCGTTGCGGAGCACAGGCTCCAGACACGCAGGCTCAGCGGCCATGGCTCACGGGCCCAGCCACTCCGCGGCACGTGGGATCCTCCCGGACCGGGGCACGAACCCCTGTCCCCTGCATCGGCAGGCAGACTCTCAACCACTGCGCCACCAGAGAAGCCCCACTGGGCACCTTCCTTAGCAAGGACAGGATGCCTATGGTCCAGTGGGAGGATGGAGGTAAGCACACAGCTTTAATATACGGCCGACTAATAGAGGTGCACTAGGTGTGATGGAAGGTTACTACTCACCCACCTTCTTCCCCTCCCTCCCTGCCTTCCTCCCATTTACCCATCCCTCTACCCGCTACCCAGCCATCCATATACCCCTATTCACCCATCCACTCCTTAATCACCCATCCATGCAACCAGTCACCCATCCATCCATCCATCCATCCATCCATCTGCTCTCCCTCCCATCCACTCACCACTCATTTATCTACCCACTCACCCATCCACCCACCCCTGTAGTGTAAATGCCTGATAATTAGCTTTTTTGATTGTAAAGTTAGTGCCTGACACTAAGCTTTTGATTGCTGAGGCATTCATTTCAACGACATCTATCTGGGGCTTCCCTGGTGGCGCAGTGGTTGGGAGTCCGCCTGCCGATGCAGGGGACGCGGGTTTGCGCCCTGGTCCGGGAGGATCCCACATGCCGCGGAGCAGCTGGGCCTGTGAGCCATGGCCGCTGACCCTGCGCGTCCGGAGCCTGTGCTCCGCAACGGGAGAGGCCACAACAGTGGCCTGCGTGCCGCAAAAAAAAAAAAAAAAAAAGGCATCTATCTGGAATAAACACAATGCCAACTACAGAGCTAAAGAGCCAGGCCGCCCCACCCGTGAGGGTTCCCATGAAGAAAGCCCTGGGTGACCAGATAACTGACCCCTTGTGTGACCCCGTGTTTCCCTTCCCTTATTCCCACTCTTATGTCTTAATTTACCAATAAAGAGTGAACCCGCGAAACCCTAGGCACCCCCCACTCGAACCCAATACAAGCAGAAGCCCAGGCCCACACTCTGTCTCTCTCTACCGGTGACCTCTCTGTGTGACCCCAGGCGTACTGTGTACCTTCAGGCCCGGTAGTTAACCTTGGTTTTTCAAAGTTCCCTGATGGTCGTTGCCGAGATGTGTGTCCTACTTCTGGGGGCGTCCACAAGTAAGACAGGCCCAGGCAGGGGCCGTGGGCATCCCTAGCCCATGGCATCGCTGTCTATAGGCTGAGACCAGCCGCAGACAATCCCATGCCACCCATCTACCCCCACCCCCGCATCCCAAAGCCATCAAGTGCCTAAACCCTTGGCCTAGGGGGGAGACACAGAGGCAGAAGCAGGGGTGCCTAGCATCTAGGAGACCTGGTGTGGTGGGGACCAGACTGTGGTGGTCGAGAGCAGGGGGCAGGCCAGCCCCCAGGGTTCAGATCTAGCCCCACTACCTGGCTTGTTCAGCGCTTGGGCAAGTTGACCCCTGGGAGCATGGGGGATTCAGAGTCTTCCGCTGGCCCCAGGGCCCCTGCTGGGTACCCCACCTCCCTCAGGGTTAGGTGCTGCTCCAGATGGCCGTCAGCTTTTTCCAGTCCTCCTTTCATTGACTCCAGGGGGCTGCCAGAGTTATAAATAGATGTTCTCAGAGCTAAAAATAGCCTTGCCAGAGAGGCAGTCAGTGTTTCTAGCTTTCGGCCTCTTTGAGGACTCCTGCGGGTGCAGGCTTCAAGGACCCTACCTCCTCGGCAGCCCTGGCCCTCCCGGCCTGGCCCTTGCACGTTCTCTTGCTTCTTGAGACCACACATTTACTACACACGCGTGTGTGTGCTCATATAACACGTGTGTGTGGCCACACACACATGCACAGACACCGGTCTGGCCGGTGTCCCTGGTTTGGGCTACCTGCCTGCTTGCAGAGGGGGAGGGTCCCCAGGATAAGCAGGCCAGACCTCCGGAAGGGTCGGACCCCCTGCGGGGAGGTTGCACTGCATTAGCCAGAGGGGCTGAGGGCACAGACCTGCTGGGGAGGCTGCCCACAGACTTGGGAGGTGAGGGTCCCCGGAAATGCTGAGAGTGGCGCCTGGCACAGGGCAAGCACTCAGCGTGTCAGAGCCATCGTTCCAGTAACGGCCGGGCACACTTGGAATGGCCCAGAGGAGTCAGGTCTACAATGTGTCCCATGAGAGCACGGCACGGATGCTCAGAGCTGCAGCTGTAAACGCACGTGGGCCGGGGAGCCGCAGCCCCGCCGCACTGACACTGCAGTCTCTGCAGCCCCGGCAGTGAGGGAGGGAGGCCTGCAGGGGGGCGCTGGTGCCAGGGAGAGGAAGCCGGCGGCTGGGGACACACATCAGTACTTCCCACCAGGTACCCTTGTGTGCCTTTGGGCCCTGAACCTTCAATGAGTAATTTAAACAATAGCATAAAAGCCAGTTGTAGACACTCTGTACAGCTAGACCCCCATTTCTGTTGGGAAGGCGAGCTGTGGTGTGGTACGTACGTGCGTGTACCCACACGCTGCTCACGCGTGCACACACACGGAGGTGTGCAGGGAGCTGTGGAACTGTTCCCGGTGGTTATTTCTGGAGAGTGGGGTGGGGGCAGCTGAGGGGCAAAACTCAGTCTCCATTTTATACGGTTCTAAGTTATTTAAATTGTCAGTAGCCTGAAACAGCAAAAAAGGCTGCGCTACATCGTACCCCTGCCCCTCCGCCACAGCAGGCCCACTGGCTTCTGGGTTCGGGGCTCTGAGCAGTGAGTCGGGGGCAGTCTGACTCTCCAGGCCCCACACCCCAGCCTCCTGGCCCCAGGAAGCCCCTCTACACCACCGCCCACCAGCCCAAAGAAGGAGGCAGCCGGAGGCGTGGAGAAAACATCCATCTCAGGATTTATTACAACACGTCGTTTCCAAATACAAAAGAAGGGGACAGGACAGGGATGAGAGAGCGGCCGCGCTGGGAAGGGGTTCTGAGGTGGGGCAGCCCCGTCCAGAGGGACCGGGAGCCATGCGGGGGGACCTGCCACCTCTCCTCCGCTGGACTTTCCAGCAAATAATAGGAGGGGGCCGGGTCCATTCTGGGGGACCCCTGATGCCGGGGCACTGGGCCGGCAGGAGGGGTGGGAGGGCCAGGAGAGACTTGGAGAGAGCTGGGGCCCTGCCCCCTCCCCTCCCTGCCTGGGACAGTGGGTGGAAGTGACCAGGGAGGGGCTCTTGCCCGGTGCCCAGTGCCGCCAGCACGGGGGGCAGGGGGCGGCCGAGACGGGACCTTCTCTCATCACAGCTGCTCACTTCGCCCAGCGTCTCATGAGCAACCGCCCCCACGCGCCCCAGGACAGAAGCCACAGCGGCTCCAGCCCTGGACAAGGACGGAGGGCGGGGAGAACGGGCCGTGGGACCCGCCCCCAGGGTGGTGGGGCCCAACCAGCGGCCCTGAGCGCTGTCTCCTGGACAGCTTAGGGGTAGGGCGCGGAGTGGGGACCAGTGCATCCTCCACACCCGGGGTCACCTCAGGAACACAACGCGATAGACAGACAGGAGGCAAATTTACATAATCAATAATAATAATAATAATTAACCAATAGTAATAAATAGTTAAACCTCTAGTCCATAGATTGCAAATACAACAATGATAGCTTATGCTCTTGGGGGACGGGGTGGGGACACAGGGAACAGGAACAGAAATTTTGTTCAAAGGGGGGATGACGGGACATAAGGCGGGGGTCAAAAGAAGAACAAGTAGAAGAAACAGCTAGAGGGCAGCTGGGGGCAGGCACGCCCCCCCCCCCCCCGCCCCGCAAGGCCTGCCTGAGGACTCAGTCCTGCCCAGGCCACCCCTTCTGCCAAGCCCCTGGCCTCTCCCCAAGGTGACCAGCCCCCACTCCTGGACACTCTAGGACATCTGAAGGTTGGGGGACACCCACTCCTGCCTCCCAAAGCCTTGGGTCCCACTGACCGAGGAGGGGTATCTGGGGCTTTTCTCCTGCCCTCACCCCCAGGCTGGCCCACCTGGGCCAAAAAGCCACCTGGGAGTAGGGACTGGCATGTCACCTTGAAGATACCGGGGAGGCTTCAGAGGAGAGGAGAGGGGTGTTCAGGGGTCTCTCTCCTCCGAGGTCCCTATGGAGGTTGGGCAGACGTGGGGGACACCTCCTGCATCTGCTCACATCAGGGATATTTACGTGGAGGCGGCCCTCCCAAGCTAAGGCCCCCACCCCCGGAGGCATAAGGGTCTGCCAGGCGCTGACTGCCCCCTCCCTCTGCAAGGCAGCCACTCCTGGAGGGACCTCCACCTGCAGAACAAGGCCCTAAATCTATCTGCCCCCTCTGACCAGCCGAGCCAGCACTGGCGGCCCAGCTCCTCCAGCCTGCCACCCCCCAGGGGCCAAGCTCCCCCTCCTGCTGGCTCTCCCACTGGCAGCTGGCGCTAGGGGGCACCCCCAAAGCGGAGGAGAGGGCAGCAGCCTCCCCTCGGGCAGGGGTGGGGGCATTCCACCTGCATCCCTGCCCTGTGGACCCATGTCATCTGACACTCGGGAGCCCCCTTCACCGCGCTCTTCCCCTCTTCCAGACCCCAGTCCTCTGAACACCCTGGGCCCCCGACACCTGCCAGGCAATGGGCCCGGGGGCATGGGCGGTGGGGGTGCCCTCTAGGGCACCGAGACCTGGCGCCTGGAGCTGGCCGGGGGGCTGGCGGTGCCTCCTCCGCTCCCGGGACACCTCCTCCCACCTATGGCTTTGGTGAAGTGCCCAGAAAGGAGCAGAGAAGGAAGAGGGAGGAGAGGAGGTCGTGGGGCGGGGGAGGGGCAGGGAGGTTCTGCGGCTCAGTTTGTGGCAAAGGTTTTTTCATCTTTTTTTCCCCTTATGTAAAAAGTGCACGAAAGCTCAGCAGCCTCTTTGCAACGGTCAGCAGTGTTTCCTGGGGGAGGGGGGAGGGGGGAACCCCAGGCCTGGCACCCCAGCTTGCAACTGAAGGTGGCCTCATATTGCTTAGAAACGTGGGCTTCAGTTTAAATACCAGACAGTAAAAATAGAGCTCCGAGGACCGCCCGCACTGTTGCCAAGTCATTGCCAGAATGAACAGCTTAAATAAATAAAAAATGGAAATATTTACTTCTCGATAAAAATCGCAGTAAAACCATTTACCTTTCATTGCATTATATATAATATGTATTTATAGCGGGCCCAGCCGAGGGAGGGCAGCGGAAGGGCTGGGGGCGCCGGGTCCCCGCGGAGGGGCCGCTCCCGGCCGCGGTCAGGACACCTCGATGACCTCCGCACTGCCCGAGAAGCTGGCCTGCTTGCCCAGGGCGGCCCGTTCCTCGCCGCGCGCGCGCCCCTCCACCATGCCCTCCTCAAACTCCATCTGGCAGCTGCGGCGCTTGAACTGTGTCTCCGGGGCCGGCTCGTCGGGCCAGCCGGTCCTCGCGTCCCGGGCCTCGGGCCTCGCCGTCTCCCGCCGCCGCAGGTCGCCGCCTCCCGCGCCCGGCCCGCTGGCCCGGCCGAAGGGTGCGAACCGCGCACCGCCCGCGCCCTGCGCGCCCTCGGGGCTGCAGCACCAGGGCCCGTCGGGGGACGGTGTGCCCGGGGAGTCGAGCGGTGGCGCCCAGCCGCCAGGGCCGGCCGGCTGGCTAGGGCCGGGCAGCCCGGGCGCCGACAGGGCCGAGAGGCCGAGCCGCGGAGTCTGCCGGGCGGCGTCACCGAAGTTCAGGCCGGGGCCGGGCGCCGGGGAGCCGGCTAGGGGCCGGGGCCGCCGGCGGAGCCTGGGGCGTGGCTCAGGCGGCGCGTCCGGGCTGTCGGGGCTGGGGGAGGGCAGGCTCAGCACGCCCCCCGATGGGCTGTCCAGTTTGCAGAGTTTGGAGGCCTCCCCGGGGTCGGGGGGGCCGGGGTCTTCGGGCTGCCGGCTCGGCGCGTAGGCCGACTTGATGTCCAGCGAGAAGGAGCGCTTGAGGCGGTTGGTGTCCTGGAGGCGGTCAGAGGAGAGGTGCAGGCCACGCAGGCCCTGCTGCAGCGCGCTGGTGGCCGGGGCGGGGGCGGGGGTGGGGGTCTCCCCACCCCCCACCTGTGCGCCCTCCCTGGTGGTGATGGCCGCTGCGCTCCCGGTGGCAGCACTCTCTGAGGTAGGTGGTGGCAGCGGCGGCAGTGGGGCGGCAGGGCCCGGGAGGGGCTCCGGGGTCCCAGGGTGGGACGCCCCGTCGCCCTGCAGGGCGGCCAGCAGCTTCAGGCTGCGTTCGTACTCCAGCAGCTGGCCCAGGAAATTGAAGTTGGGCGAAATGGACGGGCGACGGTCCTTCACGAACCTGGGGTGAGAGCCGCTCAGTGGGGGCGGGGCTCCTGCCAGGCCAGGCTGCCCCCCTGACTCTCCCCTGCCCCCACTGCCCACTCCGGGGCACAGAGCTGACGTGCAGACCCAAGTGTGCCGGGGCTAGGCTCAGGCCTCCATCTGCAGCTGGGGCAGCCAAAGGTGGGTGCCCTTCACTGCTGGGCCCATCCAGTGGCTAGTGGTCGAGAGGGGAGGGGCCAGGCCCAGGCGGGAAGGAGGGGCTACCTGTAGGCGTCGTCGGAGGACATGCCCATGGTCTTCATGATGTAAGCGATGGCGATGGTAGCGGAGCGGGAGATGCCGGCCAGACAGTGGACGATGACCTGGCAGCTGGACAGCTTGGCTTTATCTGAGGGCAGGGGGGCCAGGTGAGGGCTGGGGCTGCAGTCCTCCCCCGACCCCAGGTTCAGGACCCCTGGCCCCCTGCTTCCAGCCCTCCCCCGGGACTGGGCAGGAGGGTGCTGTCCACCTCACCGATGAACTCGATGGATTTGTCCAGCCAGGGCAGCAGCTTTTCACAGTAGTTGTCATTGATGGGAATGCGCAGGAAGCGGCTCTCACAGATGAAGTCAGGCTTGGGGCAGGAGTTGCTGGCGTTGAGGACGTAGCTTATTCCGTTTTGGGTCATCAGGTCCTGGGAGGGTGGGAGAACAGGTTGCAAGGGGGTGCAGCTGGGCAGGAGGCCCGAAAGCTGGGATGCTCTTGTGGTGGGAGCCTGCAGGCCCCATGCGGGGAGGAGGGGAGAGTTGGGGAGGGGGTGGTGAGGAGGCTGGCGGGCCCTGAGAGCCCCACCTGTGGCCTGGCCTGCCGTAGGCTCCCAGGAATTTTATGGCTGGGCTGCCTGGGCGGTGGCTTTACCCTCTTCCCTCGTCACCATTTTTAAAACACGGGGTTCTTTCAGGGCTGGCCAGGGGCCCAGTGACATCAGCAGTTTGGCATGTGGGCTGCACTGCCAAAGGGGCAGGGAGTTGCCTCTCCACCCAGCCTGGCCAGGCCCTGCCCGAGCCCTGCTCTGGTCCTGCCAGGCCCCCTTGGGTCCTCCCGCGCCCCCAACCCGTGCTTCCCCCACACCTGTGTGCATCCGTCATTCCCCCAGACCAGCCTAGGAGCTGCTTCGGACTCCGGCGGTGCACGCACCTTGTTCAGGACATCCTTCTGGGAGCCCAGGTAGAGGTGAGGCAGGATGCGGGTCAGGCCCACGCTGGGCACGGGCAGGCAGGGCTGGGAGAGGCTCATGGGCAGCAGGGCAGCAGGCTTGCCCTCACAGAGGCCGGGGAAGCAGGAGGAGAAGGTGGCAAAGCCCCCTGTAGGAGGAGAAGCGGAGAGACATGCGTCACGGGGTGGGCCGGCTGGGGCAGGGGAGCCAGGCCACCCACCCACCACCGCGGCTCAGCCACACCCACCCGGACGCCCAGCCCAATCGGCGAGCCTCTGGCCTGAGCACCTGGTCTCCGTGCTGGTACTGGAAGGCCATTCTCATCGCAGCGGGGGCGTGGGCCGGCACATTTACATCACCTGCCCCTGCGCTAATTCCTCCTCACACTAATCAGGGGCTGGTCTCGCTGAGGACGCCGCTGTGATGCCCATAAAAGTCAGGGCCCATAAAAATGATGGGCCCTGCACGCGCAGGGCCCACAGAGGGGCAGGCTCAGAGGCCACGGGGGTCTTCCTGCGGGGGTATCACCAGCCCCTTCACACTGTGGCCTGGGCCAGGCTGGGCCTTCCTGCCTCTCCCCCTGGGCTGATGCAATCCCTCCCTGCCTCCAATTGGCCAGGAGCCCCGGACCAGGCTTGGATGCCAGGACCGGGAGGCAAGGGCTTCTGAGGGCCAGCCTGCCCCCCCACACTGGGCATGACATCACCCACTGGAGCTGGCACAGCCAGCAGGGGCATTTGCGCTCAGGTTACGGCTCCATTCCACCCAGCAGGGGACTACGGAGGAGCAGAGGCTGGGCTGAGAGCTGGGAACGCTGGGGACCGGCAGCGCGCAGGCCACGCGCTATACACGTGGCTGGCATGTGTCCTGCCGCCTTTCCCGCACGTGTGCGCTGGGCCAGATTGGTGGAGGGAGACCCTCCGCTGGCCAGAAAGGGCTGAGGGGGGCCCACGTCTGACTCTGCGAGTGACCGCGGGCCTCAGTGTCCTGGTCCTGTGCGCCCCAGGCACTGTTGTGAGGCTCAGGGAAGAGGACCAAGAAACCACTGGGCCAAGGCCTACCCCATCCCGCAGAGGAGGCAGGGGAGCCAGGCAGGTGCCCTGTGCTTTCCTGCCCTGCCCCACAGACACAGCTGGTGCCAGAGACCTGGCTGATTCCGGAGGACAGAGATGCCTGGTGGCCTCAGCCTTCGCCCCGGTCCAGCTCGGTGCCCAACTAGAATGCCTGACGTGTGCACTCCCTGTGCCCCCAACAAAGGCTTGACCTTGGGGGGCCACGGAGGTGGGGGACCTCCAGCCTAGGGGTGTGGAGGTATAAGCCTTGGAGGGGAAGGGGTCCCTTCCTCAGAAACCTGCTGGCTGGACAGGGAGAGGCAGGTGACTGACAATGCCGTGGCTCTCAGGTCCCCAGGAGGGGAGGTGGGCTTAGCTGGGTGCCAGAGTGGGCCCCAACTCACAGTCCAGAGCCAGGGGCCCCTTGGATACTCCTGCTGGAGGACAGCGCCCGCTGGGGACGGGCAGGGTCTGCACCGTCTCTCCCAAGACTCCTCTGCCCCGGTTCCCCTACTCTCTGCTCTCTCAGCGTCGAAGACAGACAAGTATGGAGGTGGGGGAATTCCATCAGGAACCTCCCACCTAAAGAGAGTCTCAGGGCAGGTGCAGAGACCTGCCAGCCTTTGCTGCAATTCCTGGAACCCCCTCCAGGAAGAGCCAGGCAGCTTGGGGTGCCCCCTACAAACCCGCTGTAGACACCAGGTCTGGTAGGGCCTGAGACTCCAGTCCTTCCGCGATTTCAGGGCCACCCCAGGTTCTGGGGATGGGTGACAAGGGAGGGTGCCAGCAGCCCTGGACCCTCTGCAGGTCCCCCACCCCCACCCCAGCCCGGACTCTCAGGGCCTCGCCGAGGGCTCTCCAGGGCACCTTCCTTCCGGAGGGACCCCCCCCCCAACCCCCTGCTCTCTCTGCCTTGCAGGTCAGGGGAAGCCACACGCAGCTCCCAGGCTTCACAATGAAACCCCGAACCCGCACAAAAGCGCACGTCCTGGGAGGACTCCCGGCCCCACCCGCCTCTCCCACCACGCGCTCCTGCTCGGACCGGGGCGGCGCGCCCGGGAGCCCCCACCGCCCCGCCGCGGTCCCAGGCTGGGGCCGCACCCACCCTCCGCGCGGGGGCTGCTCCCTCCGCCGTCTCCGACCAGGGTGCGAGGGCGGCGCGCGCGGGCTGAGCCGCCTGCGGCGACATCACCAGCCCGCATTCCGCAGGGACGCGCACCGGGGCGCAGCCGGCTTGGGCAGGACCGCCCGCCGCTTAAAGGGCTAGGCTCCCTTTCCCATGCCCGCCCCCACCGGACGTCACCAGCGGAGCAGCTGTGGGGGGAGGGGCGCGGCAGCGGTCACGGCAGCCGGTCCTGGACCCCGGCACGGCCCGCCCCCACGGCCCTCTCCAGCAAACCTCGATGTCCTGGTGCTGCCTTCTCTCTGGCTGTGCCCCACCCACGGAGGGGGCCCAGTCCTCCCTTCTGGCTTCTGCGGTGCTGGTGATCCCCGAGAAGAGACTCACTTCCCCTTTGTGGGCGGGCAGCATCGCTCTAACCCCCTCAGCCTTGCCCTGCCGTTCTCACTGGTTCAGGTGGGCACCGTGGGCCAGGCCAGGAGGCCGTCCCCAAGTCCGGGTGCTGATTTGGTGTCACCGTGAGCCTTCCCCATATGGTGGGGGGGTCACAGCTTCTCCCTGGCTTGGCCCTCAGAGAAATGGGAGCGAATACTTTACCCCTGCAGGGTGAGGCAGTGCTTCCTAAGGCTGAGTGAGCCAGGTGGGGCACGGCCGGGTCCCAGGTGACCCCCCTCAGCCCCCCAGGGAGACAGACCATGAGAGGCTCTGGGCTTTCCCTGGACAGCCCAGGGGTAAGGGAGGGCGCTGCTCCAGTACCCTCTTCTCAGACTCCCAGAAGGGCCTCTGGTTGTCACTTCTGGCTGGGGCACACGTGCGTCCACACACACACACATACATACACAGGGGCTCCCATCTGGGCCCTGGGAGGGTTCCCGTTCTGCCCAGGACCCCTGTAAAACTGCCCCCCTGCTTGGTCCCCAAACTGAGCCCAGCGGCAGTGGCTAAATCAGAGGTTCTGCATTTCTGTGGCTTCTGGTTCCCAGAGTTCACGCACGCGCGCACACACACACACACACACACACACACACACACACACGCACAGCCAGATGCAGACACCCTCTGACCTCGCAGAGCCGGCCATGCAGAGCCCTCCGTCCCGGACACGACGCACGTGTAGAGGGCAGCACGCACTCGTGCAGCCCCTCCTCTGGGAGGTCTGCCCAGAGCTGCCTGGCTCCTGCAGCTGATGGAGCCCGCCTGCAGCTGCCCCTCTCCCGTGCCCACCGACCAGCACCCCCGTCTGTGCTCAGTAGATGCTCAGGGCAGGTGTGCCGAATGAACCGAAGCATCCCACCAGCTGTGTGGTGGTGGGGGTGACGCCAGCGTGCCCTCCCCCCCGTCTGCTGTGGCCCTGGGCAACCAGAGGCCAGGGGCACCCAGGCAGGGAGGCCACATGCCCCTGGGACAGGCCCTGGGCCACCTGGGCAGGGGGTGGATTCTGCAGAAGTATGTTAGCCACTGCCTACAGGAGGAAGGAGTGGGTAAGAACCACAGTGCAGCCTGCATGCGTGCGTGTGTGTATGGGGGGCTGGCCAGGCTGCTTCTGGGGAATGGGAAGCCCTGTGGGGACTTCCACTCGCCCACCAGACAGCAGTCATGATCGAGCAGGCTGTGCGAGGCCACCTGTGCCAGCTGGAGTGTTCAGGGGACCCCCCCCCCGTGTGGGACAAGTTCTGGCTCAGTGCCGTGTGTGCGTGTGTGCGTGTGTGTGTGTGTGGTGGGGTGGGGGTGGTTTCCAAGGCAGACCGGGTCTTGGCCTAGATTCCTCCCCCATCTCCCCTGCCCCAGGCTTGTGTCGGGGGTTCCCTCCTGTCCCCCTCTTCACCTGCTGGTGGTGGGGATGGGCCTGTGCTGGAGGGGGCTCTGAAGTGTGGTGGCCCAGAGGAGGGGTCCCTGGAGCCCCTGAGAACTCCAGAGCTACGGAGGTTCATCCCCACCAGGCCCCCACTGCCCCAGCACACACTGGTCTCCGGGCTCAGAGAGGAGAGCAGAGGCAGAGCCAGAACATGACTCCTGAGACAGACCCCCCCCTGCCCCCGCCAAGCTGCTGGCGGCAGGGAGAGAGGCCTCCAGACGCACCTGTGAGGATGGCCACGCTGTCGAAGCAGCCGTCCAGCTTGCTGAGCAGGATGGAGAGGAAGCTGTCTGCGGCCAGCACGCTGGCGTCCCTTGTGCTCTGGTCATAGACCACCACGTCCTGCGGCTCCGTGGCCTCCACCTGGGGACCAAGAGGGCAGAGGTCAGGGTGGCCGGGCACCTGCCAGCTGCCCCACCCCCTGCTGCCACTGCTGCAGCGCTGGTCGGGGGATGGAAGGGAGGGGCTACCGCTTGGGTGCCCCAAGGGGAGTGGGGGCAGGCACCCAGCCACAGTTCACACCTGGACAGGTGTAAATGCCCACAGCCACACGGGCAGACCCTCGGAGCGGGGAGGGCCAGGGGGACACGCATCCCCGACGCGGCCGAGCCCAGTGCGCGCACTCACACGAGTGAAGGTGACAGACACTGTGGGCCAGGCCCGCGTGGAGGAGACACGGGGAAGGCAGTGGGGCTCCCGGCAGGTGCACACAGGGGCAGGTGGCAGGCGCACAGGGAGGCCGGGGCTGCTGGCTCCCAGGGAGGCTGAGGGAAATCAACTCTTCCTCAGGGACCCGGGAGGCACACTTCGGGGGTTCTTAAGTGCGGGGGGGGGGCCTTTGGGTCTGGGCTCTCCTTTCCTCCCCGGCCAGTGATGGGTAAACTGAGGGCTGCGGCAAGACCCCTCCCCCCAGTGATCCAGGCAGCAGCAGCAGGAAGCGGGGGTTCCGGCTGCCCCCGCCCCTCGGATGCCACCGGGGCCCAGATGTGGAGCAGCTCCCGCTCAGACGGCAGCTGATGCCCCGCCCCCCGAGCACGCTCAGCCCTTAAGCCAGCTGAGCTGCCAACCCTGGGCCAGATGATGTCACCGGCAGCCAATGGGAGAGCGTCCTGGCCGGGAGTCCTCGCTAGGGGTTATTAATCACTGGATTCCCCTCACGGGAGCCATAGGGAGCCGGTTCTGCCCTTGGGGTGGGGGGACTCCCATCTGGGTCCTCTCACATCCCAGCTCTGAACGGGGCAGGGCCTGAGACCAAGACCCCTCCCTCAGGCTCTGGGCTGCCTGGCGGGCCACCCCTCCCCCACTGGAGGTGCCACTGCCTTCCCAGGTCACGGCCCAGCAGTCCCGGTCCCTCCCCAGTGCGGACTCAACACTCCTTGGGAATAGAGACAGGATTGTTCTCTGCAGGTGACCTGAGACATTCTTGGGGGCCACAGAGAGAATTCCGGGTCCTCAAGACTCCGGAGGGGAAAGAACGGGGGGCTGGGGACATGAGCTGTCTGCGTGAGACCCTCGGCCACCAGGCCCGTCCTCTTCCAAGTCCGCACAGGCATCAGAGTGCGGGCCAAGTGGGGACCCAGACGGGGTCAGTGGCTCTGGGAGGGAAGGAAGGCGGGACGGGTGTTGAACCTGTCAGAGGAGGGGGGAGGGGCCTTCTTGTAGCCCTAAGAGGGAGCGGGGAACTGCTCTACAACGGCTCAGATTCCAACCCTTAGGAGCCCAGTTTAGGTTCGAAGGCAGAGGAAGGGGAGCTGCCCCAGCCCAGGCCCCCGGAGGACCCTGGAGGGGATGGGCGGGCACGAGGCGGTACCTGGCTGCGACAGGTGGGCTGGATCAGCTCTGCGATGGTCACCTTGCCCTGCTGCAGTCGCCGCTTCACCAGCTTGGAGCAGCAGATGTTGACGGAGCTGAGCACGTGCCAGCTGTTGTACTCCACGAAGGAGCGGCTGTCAATGACCAGTGGGCCCCCGGGCCCACCCCGCAGCAGGCTGGCCAGCTTCTTGGCATCCATCACCTTCCGAGGGAGCCGGTCCCCGGCCATGGCGTGGCAGTGGGCAGTGGGGAGGGGGTGAGCCCGGGAGTGAGCAGGGGCCGCTCCCACTGCCCGGGTGTGGCCTAGGGCTCCGAGTGCCTGGGCATGGCGCCAGACCTGTAAGGACAGGCAGACTGTGAGAGGCGCTGCAGGCCCCGGGGGTGGGCATCGGCAGGGCCGGCCTCAGAGGGGCTGGCGGTGGAACTGATCCAGGGGCACCGGCGCGTTTGGGCCTAACGCATGCCCGTGGGGCCCTCCCTCCCTCTGGCTCCTCTGTGAAGGTTGAGCTCCCTGACCCCTCTGGTCTCGACTCAGGGAGTCTGTGACCCATGGAAGGGTGCTCGGGAGTGGCCCGTCCACTGCTGCACCCTCCCGGTCACGGCGCCAGCCTCAGCAGGACACGGCAAGTGGGGGCTCACGGAGGGAAGGGCCTCGGGGCTCAGGCTGGGCTGGAAAGGCAGGACGAGGCCTGAGGGTCCCTCTCCTGGGCTCTTGGGTCCACGGACCCTCACTCATTCCAGAACACCTCATTCTGCCCCTGCATCTCCTGTCATCCCACCCCTGGGATGCAGACCTCTCCCCAATCCGGCCTCCACATCTTCCCACTTCCCCGCACCCAGGGCAAGGCAGGGTCCGGAACATGCCCCCACCCTCCCCCACTGCCAAGCCCTCCCGTCTGTCCCTGGCACACCCTCCGTCTCCAGCCCCTGCAGCCCAATCGCTGCATAAGCTGATAATCTGGATGGTGGGTGGGGGAGGGGCTGCCTCCACAAGGTGATGGAGGCAGGGGCCAGGGCGGGGCGCTGGAGGGGGTTCAGGAGTGGAGTTCTGCAGGCCAAGGTTTAGGCATGCAATGGGCCAGCGTCCTCCTCCTGCAGGGGTGACAGTGCAGCGGGACACCCCAGGCACAGCAATGGCCGGGGGTCTAGGGGGCCCCTTTTGGGGACCAGTAGGTCCAAGGATGGGGTGTGGGGGGGGCACCCGAGGACAAAGGTCAGCGTGGGTGACCCGCATGTAGGACCCCCTGCTCAGGGGTGCCCAGAGGGAGCAGGAGGTGGGTGGGCACACGGGGGCTCCAGAGACTGGGCGGAAGGCCCCTCCCACAATTTGTGCCAAGCCTCTGCCACCCCGTCCTACCTGCCAGGCCTGGCCTTTCTCTAGGCACCCCCAAGCCTCAGAGTGCCCCCCGGAGGCATGCAGCATCAGGACGATGAGTTTGCTTTAAAACTGCGGAAACTGAGGCTCAGGGAAGGGGTGGGATCAACCCGATTAATGAGACTGGACAGAACCCGGGGTGTCCACGGCTGCCATTCTCTCAGGGTCTTCCCTCTGCCACATCCCCAGCCAGCTTGGGGGTGGGGGAGGCCGGGAGACAGATGCTCCCTCCAGGGACCACAGAGAGGGAACCCCCTCTGCAAGCCCCCAGCCTGTAGCTGCAGAGAGCGTTGGGGTGTGGCACCTGAGGACACTCGTCACCTTTCAAACAGCGCTGACGACACTGGGGACAGCTGCCACCATCTCTGGACCACCCCTCGGGCGAGCTCCTAGGCTGGGGAGGGGGATGGCGGAGGTCACAGAGGTGCAAGGCAGGTGGGGACCGGGCCCGTGTGGTGTGGGCAGCCCCAGGCTGGGCCACCAGAGCTGCTGACAAGGGGGTTGCCAGGATGGCCCTGGACAGTGCTGGGGCCTTGGGGTCCCGTTCACAGACACCCCACTCCTCAGGCACTCCAGCTCAACTGCGGGGCAAGGCCTGGGGGTGTAGCTGGGGCTGCTGCCCTCCTGAAGGCCACGCCAAGCAAGTTCAACAGCCACAGGGCCTGCCTCCTAAGGGGGTCCCTGCCTGTGTGCCAAGGGGTCCCCAATTCAATTCCTGTCTGAGCTGTTCCGAGACGCTTTTCCTGAGTGCTAACCTGAACCTTGTCAAGGCTGTGGCAGGCCGTGGCCACCAGGTCCCCTTTACACACTGCTCCTGCAGGCCTGGTCAGAGCTTCCCACCCTTTGATGTGGACCACAGCCCAGGTCAGAGGCCCAGGACCCTGACAGGGATGCAGTGGGCTGGGGACACCGTGGGCCAGAGGGTCCTATCCTCATGGGTTAGGTAGGGGTGGGCTACCTCCCACTGAAAACGACAGAAGCCAAATGGAACTCTGGTGCGGGGGGACAAGGGAGGGGGAGGGAGGGGAGAGGCCTGCGCTCTCCCCGTGGCCAGCCTGCGCGCCTCCCGCCCTCTGGTCCTTAAATGACCGGAGGGACGTGGAGAGTTGCCCACTCCACAGATGGGAAAGGAGGCTAGAGGAGGGGCAGGGAGGTGAGGTTGGAGACCCAGGGAGGAGAGTGGGGGCAGGGCTGGAGGGGGGGGCAGCTTGATCCCAGGCCCCGGTACCTGGTCCCCGCCCGGCCGCCGCCTCCCAAGGAAGCCTCCGGCTCGGCCCTATTAACCAGTGTAGTATTGTTATTTGCAGCCGAGGGGGACTCATTAGCAAGTTGGCACCTCCGTCGTCTCCATGGCAACAGCAGAGGTGCCAGGCAACCGCTGCTCCTGCGGCAGCAGCACGGAGCAGCTCGCTCTGCAGAGCCAGGTCCCCTCCTCGTTCGCTGGCTCCCACCCCCGCTCCACCCTGCAGGTGCCCAGTAGCTGGGCCTGGACCACCCCCAGCCAGGCCAGCCCCTCTCCATCCTGCTCCACCGGGTCCTAACCTTCCTCACCTTCCAGCAGCCACGTGCACAGGCTCCCTCCCTCCCACCCCTGGGAGGCCTTCTCTGAAAGACCAAGGTCTGGCCAGAGCACCCTTCCTTTGAGAGACCTACACCGAGCTGGCCTCCTGGGTGGGCACCCGCACCCACAGGGCCTCCTTGGACCTGGAGCTCCTGCGGCGTAGACCCGTCACCTCCTGAGGTGCAACACACGGATCAGGGCCTGGAGCTGGGCAGCAGGGTGGGAGGGGTGGAGATGCTCAGGGCAGCCTTGAGCAGAGCAGTGGGGCTAGAATAGGCCAGGTGGGCACAGAGGCAACAGACATGGTAGGGCCTGGGCCTCCCCGCTTTTAAGACCCACCCCAGGCTCAGCGAAACCCCTTCCCCGGGGAGAGAGCACCCAGAGCCTGGGCCAGGTGTGAGGGAGGCACAGCCCCACACCCCTATCAGCGGGCCCAGGGCCAGGGAGACAGCAGTTCCTAGCCCAACAGCAGAAGGAGGCCCCTCCCCCTCCCTGCCCTGGCTGGGCATGGCCTAGGAGGCCACAGGCAGTACCCGGGCTCCCCGAGGCCAGGTACATAGATGCAGCGCTGCCTGGCCCCTGTGCTGCATGCAGGCTGGACACACCCCTCGGCACACTGGCTGAGCTCAGGGCCTGGTACTTAACCCCTTCCCCGAGTCCACCCCAGCTCTGTGTGCAATTACTCACATGACAGTGCGTGTGCACATTCATGTGGTCACTGGACGCGTGCGTTTGCACATTCTGTATGCTGAATGCCCCGAGACCCCAGGGTGCCTGAACCCCAGGTGCAGCTAACGCATCTCCTCACACGGGCTCCCACATCCTCCACGCGGCACATCCACGTCCCTGAGCACATGCATGACCAGGAAACTCCCAGTCAAGGGCATCTTCACCAGAGGACTTTGCGCTCAGCGTCTAGGGATCCATGACCCCCAGAGATGGGCGAACAGAGACTGCAGCTCTCACTCACAGTGTATCTCCCGCCCTTGCGGAGCCTGGTCACACAGGCAGGCCTCAGGAAGAGCTGACGGTGGACGAACCCAAGATGCTGGGTGTCAGCTCACTCTGACCCAGGGGAAGGTTTGGAGGCAGAAACTGCTACACTCAGAAGGCCAGGAGAGAGAGTGGTAGGGGGTGACCTTCCAGCGGCAGGGGGCCCACGTGCACAGACCAGGTCAGCTCGCTTGACCCTCTATGTTACCAGATGTTCTCGCCCCCGCTCTCGGCTCCCCCTCGGCTCTCTGGGGTGAGTGGCACAGGACCCAAGCTGGCCTTCATCTGTCCCGGTTGGGCTTGGCAAGGCCAAGCAGAGCCAGCCTGTCCTGGGGAGGCTATGGACTTGGGAGACAGTGGGGTGGAGGCCCTACCCGCTCAGTCCCGGGGATCGGGGCTGAACTGGGGTAGGAGGGCTTAGCATGGCGTGTGGGTCCTTGGAAAGGCAGGCTCGGGACTCTACGAATCTAGGTTTCCTCTGTTCCTGCCTGGCTTGTTTTAGCCCCACTGATCTGCAAAACTTCTGCTGATCACCATTCCCCCCCACACCCCCTGCCATGCTAAATACCTGCGCCAGCATCTACCCGTCATTGTCCCGAGGGGTTCAGGCAGAGGCGGCCTCAGCCTATACAGCCCCGATGGTCAGAGTCTGACCCACATCACTCTTGCTGGGGGTTGGCCCCTTCCTCTCCTTTCCCTATGAGCTGCACATCTAGGACATGTGCAGACACTCTCTGGCTTCCTCCACCCCCAGCCCATGGTCCCCCGAGCTCTCTGCCTGGTTGAAGCTTCTGGGCCCCAAGGTCAGTCTCAGCCTGAGAAGAGAGGTGATGCTGGGAAGGGTCCTGGAGCAGAAGGTGACTTTAGGCATCTTTCTGCATCTTTGTGCATGGAACCTGCTTTTCCCAGAGGCAGCCTCTGGGGCCCAGGAGCCTTCCCAAGGGCTGTGGGCAGCAGGGGACCAGAACCTGCCCAGCAACTCTTCTGGGGCCCTAGGCTGACTACAGCAGGAGGTGTTCCAGTCAGACTTCAAGATGAACTCCCAGCTCCTGGTCACATGATCTGGCCATCTCTGGCAGGTGCTTATCAACCATCTGAGGAGCGAACACATGGGACATCTGTCCTCCTTGAGCAGGACGGGGCGCTACACTCATTCCCGGGGCTGCCCTGGGAGCAAGAAGGTCTCAGGGAGATGACGGGGAGTGCACAGACCCTCAGACCTCCGCAGACCCCCAGGAGCAGGGGCACAGGGCAGGAAGAACACCGCTCCCCTGGCCTCCAGCACCCCCCCCCCCAAGCTGCACAAGAAAACTGCAGACGCCACACTAGATCCTGTCACCTCTCTCCTCCATCCTATGGAACCGCCTACCCCCGCCCCCTCATTACTGCGGAGCCCAGGCCCCAGCGCTCCACTTTGCAGAAGCCAGTGCATTTTTGCAGCAGGAAATTAGAAGGCAAATTCTCCCAGAAGGGATGACCTGGTGGGGGCTGGGCGCACTGTTGCCCCCTCCCCTCCAGGCCAGACTATTACATACCCCCCACCCCAAGGTGGGCACACAGGCTGAACGAGAATGGTTGCACTCAGCCTGGCAGTGCCAGCCCCTCCCCCAGCACCCGCCGCGTCTGCAGCAGGCTGGCGGATGGCCTTTATTCCGCAGAGGCCAGCTGAGCACCCCGAGGTGGGGGAGCCCGTGGTAGCTTGGCCAGACCGGGGAGATGGATCTCTAGTCCTTCCCCGCCGGACGCGGAACGACCTCTGTCCTGAGGCTCCCACCGGCCAAAGACCCTCTGCTCCTATGGCCCAGGCCTCCGCATCTTCCAGCCCGGCCCGGGAAAGGACGATCTTCTCCAATTCTGGCCCCAGCAGGGGGCCGTCCGGGGGCGTTTGGGGCTTGCGCAGAGGCTCGTACAGATCCACGCTGGATCGCAATGGTCCTCCTCGTCCTTAATTCATGCCCCTCCCCCACCAAAAAAAGAAGGAATTGCGCGGAGAAAGGTGGCGAAGCGGTGGCCGGGTGTGGGCCGGGCCGGGGTCCGCTGGGCGCCGCGGTAGGCGGGGGAAGGACTTATCGGCCCGGTCATCGGTGTCCCCGCAAGCCGGGTTGGGGGCCAGCGCCCCGCGGGCCGGCGCCGCTCACCTCCAGACGGTCTCCTCCACTCGGGTGCCCGCCCGGCGCAGCCCCCCGAGCGCTCCCTACGCGGCGCCCCCCCGGCCGGGCAGGGCGCTCCGGCCGCCCGCCGGTTAACCCCCACCCCGCCGGCGCCCCGTGCGTCCCCGCGCCCCGCGCCCGGCGCCCCCGCTCACCTCGTTCACGCTCGCCTCCGGGCCGCCCCGGGGACCCGCGCCGCGCTCAGAGCGCCCGCTCGGCCGCGCAGCCCATGGGCCCGGCGGGGGCCCGCGCAGCCGGGGCAGGGGCCGGGGGAGCGCGCGGCCCGCGTCGCCGCCGCCGCCGTCGCCGCCGCCGCGGGGAGCGCTCGCACGGGCCCGGGCGCGCGCACTGCGGGCGGGCACGCGCGCTCGCGGCGCGCATCCCACCCCGCGGCTCGGCGGGCGCGGCCGGTGAGGCTCCGGCTCGGGCTCGGGCTCCGGCGTCCGGCGGGGGGGCCGCGGAGCCGGCTCGGCCGCCGCGCTCAGATGCGAGTGACAGGCCCGGGGCGGAGGGCGGGGCCGCCGGCGGGGATGAGGTCATGCCGAGCGAAAAAAGCCCCTGACGTCACCTGCAGCCAATCAGCGTGCACGGCTCGGGGGCAGGTGACGTCAGCCGGAGCCCGGGCTTCGGGTGCAGATTAAAGGCGGCGGCGGCAGGGGGCGGGGGGCCAGGCTCACCGCCGCCGCCCGGCGCCCTCTGCCCTCACCCCTCACCCCGGCACCGGCTCTTAAAGGGGCCGCGCGGTGTCCGATCCCGCGCCGGGACCCCACCTCCTGGAAGACCTCTCAGTCCCAGCCCTCGGCCCCACCCGGAGACCCTAAGACTCGTCGCACACACACCCGCGGAGGGTCCAGTTGTCCGGGTTCCGAGCACGAGGTTCCTCTCCCCGCCGGCCTGGCCGGAGTTGGCGCCCCCTCCTCTCCCCGCAGCCTTTGTTCGTGCGGGGCCTGCAGCGGGGAGAGCCTTGCTTAGCCCGGGGCCCGGCACGAGCGCGCACTGCGAGCCCGGCCCTGCGCGGCGCTTTACCTGCGGCATCCGCGCTTCCCCTCTCCACGACCCCTGGAGGTGGGAACCTGGGTCTGTATTTTACTTGGGAGGAAATGAGAAGCTCAGAGGCGAGAAAGTTTGCCTCAGGTCACATGTCTCATGAACTGTGGTGTGCGTGGGGGGCGGTCCCCAGTGCAGCGCTGTTCCCCCAGCCCCACCGATGACCTCCAGACTTTGTCGCTTACAGTGAAAAGTGGCCCCTAAGCAGCGCTCTAGGGGACCCGCCCTGACAGTGTGACCCCCACCGCTCCGTAAAGGCAGTTGAGGGTCCGCCCCTAGCCGACCGCGGTTGGAACACAACCACTGGGCGCTTGGACGCTGGTTGTCCAGAGCGGGAACAAACATAGGTAATTACACCTTGGGCAAGTGTCGAGCGGAAATACCCTGGAGCCGGTGGGCGTCCGGGTGGTCACCCCAAGATGGGACGTGCAAGCAGTGACTGGAGGCCAAGTAAGCGCCCTGGTGCAGCAGGGACCACCCCAGGCTGGAAAGGCCTTTTCTCTCCGCCGGGTGCCAGAGCAGCTGAGGGGGAGGGGGTGAGGCGGAAGGGGACATGCTATCATGCATCTACGATGGGCCAAATGTGTACTGAGCTCCTGTGTCGGACACTGGGGGCTTAGCTCTGGGAAAGGGGAAAAGACCCCTGCCCAGGGAGTCAAGGAGCCCTGGGAGTCTTTGAAGGTAATTATTTTTGAAGGGAGATATGACCAGACGGCCTAAGCATTCCTAAAACTCCTCCCCCAGGGCTACCAGGTGGAGAGCGAAGGCAGTTCCTCCTCCAGCCTGGAACCCCCAGCCATGGCAGGTCCCCGGGAGGCCACCCTAGGGCTCCGAGAGAGGCTTTGGCCCCCGGGGAGTGCAGCCCCTTCCCATGGAGGGAGGGATCTGAGAGGCTGTTTGAATGAAGGTTCACAAAAAACGTTGCAGGGGACTGCTTCCTGCACCGTCCTGGGACAGGTGGGCACTCAGGACCCCAGAGCTCTGAGTGGGACTGGGAGAGGGCAGCAGGAGGGGGATGGGTAGGGCTCCGGAGGGCCTCTCGGCTCTCCCATGCTCAGTTCTCCGGATCTCTGGCCTCAGAGCTTTGCACACAGTAGGTGCTTAGTGAGTGCTTGGGGCCCCTCCCTTGCAAGCCTGAGGACTGCCCAGGTAACTTTGAGTATGTGGGGGGTGTGTGTGTGTGGGGGGAAAGAGTGTGTTCCTGGCTCAGAGCCAGCACGTAGGAATAACAAACATCCGTGGGGGGTGGGGGGGGTGGGGCTGCGGCTGGGATCAGGTCCTTCCTCTTTCCCTGCCCCAGGTGGGCCCCAAAGGAGGAAGGTCCTGCCTAGGGGAGAAGCCCTGGCTGGAGGTGGAACCTGAGCTCAGGGAGATGCCCAGCCCCCATGCATGGCCAGGTCAGGTCCGCGATGGAGTGTGGGGTGTGGCAGTGGCCTTGCTACCTTTGGGCTCACTCCATGTCTGAAAAGTGGAGGATGCTGGGTCCTGGGAGGGGGTAGGAGGGTTCAGGCTCAGCACCCCAGCTGGCCTGGTGGCCTGAGCCGGTAACTGAGGCCCTTGGGGAAGCATGGACAGACCCCCAAAGGCCCTGAGACCCGCAGGAGTGGGAGGATAGAGGAGCTGTTGCCTGGGGTGGGAGGATGCCCAGCTCGGCTTGCTCCCAGGGCCAGGCCCAGGACGAGCACAGTGGAGAGGAGAAGGGAGGGCCGTCCAGGTGGGCTGCTCTTTTTCCCGGCCCAGATGTGGTTAGCACCTGCATGTGGTCCCAGGGGCAGCTTCTGGCTCTAGGCCTGAGCAGGCAGCAGTAAACTGAGGGAAGGGGATGGTGTCCTAGTGCCCCTTCTGGGGGGTGGCGGTGGCCTGCAGCTTCCCCCTCCTGTGCTTGGCCAGGGGAGTGTGTTTGGGCCAGGATTATTTTATTTCATTTCATTTCAGTTTTTTGGCTTCACCTCGCGTCTTGCGGGATCTTAGTTCCGCCGACCAGGGATTGAACCTTCATCCTCGGCAGTGAAAGCAGAAAGCACGGAGTCCTAACCACTGGACCCCCAGGGAGTTCCCAGGCCAGGATTATTTTATAATCCTAAGGGTCATTTCTCGTGCAAAACGATGGGGCAGTGGTACCCACTCTGGAGAGGACAGTGACTTCCAAGGCCACCAGCTCTGGCCCTAGGTTCTCTGCAGCCCGGGGCTAGACTCTATCCCTTCCCCCTTCGCCACCCCCAACCCCCTACTCCGCCCAGGCGGAGGGCCAGCGGTCTAGGCGCCTTGCCTGGGCGGTGGTCCCTGCCGCTCACGCCCCCAGACCCGCCCAGGTCAGCGCGGGGAGCCAGCATCTCCGCGGGGCGCGGCTGTGGAGGGGCAGGAACGCCTCGCGGGGGTTACGTCTCCCCAGAGGGGCCCGGCCTCCGGCTGGGGCCGCCGCGCCAGGCGGGTCAAAGTCCAAGCCGGGCAGGTGATCGCGGCCGCCGCCTCAGGGTCCCCAGGGTGGAGCAGGGCCCTGCACGGGGCCGGGGACGAGCTGCAGCCGCGAGGGCTCAGGTCCGGCCAGGCCTGCCCTGCGCGCTCGCAGCCCGCAGCCCCCGAGGGACCCGCGCCCCCGGCCGGCAGGTGCGAGCGCGGTCGTCCGCGCGGTCCGTGCGCGCCCCCTGCCGGCCGCCTGCGCCCGCCTCGCCGCGGGACCGCGCCCTCCCGGGCATTTCTTAAAGTTTCTTTCCGGGCAAAGGAAAAGCGGGGTTCCTTTTTTCCTGCTGACTCCCAACTCAGTGTTTCAACAAATAAGTATACCTGTATCCGTGGCGTAACAAGTCATAGAAAGTTCCCTCGCGACCCTTCCCAGCCCGTTCTCCCGTGCCCTCCTGAAGATCCCCGTCAGTTAATGTTGCCTGTTCTTGAACTTCATAGACACGGAGACAGGAGGTGTGTGTTCTTTTGTGTCTCGCTTTTTTCACTCAAGGCAATCCTTTTGAGGCTCATGCACGTTCCCGTGTCCCACAGCCTGACTGCAAATGTCTGTGGTATTGTGTTTTGTGGGTGTGCGGTGATACTTGAACAAATTCTCCATTTCTATGCGTTACATTCTTTCCATACCTTGGCTATTAAAAGCAGTGCAGTGAAGCAGCATCCTTCTATATGCTTTTTTTTTTTTTTTTTTTTTTTTTTTTTTTTTTTTTTTTTGCCATTCCTCAGGGCCTGCAGGATCTTAGTTCCCTGACCAGGGATCCAACCAGTGACCCTGCAGCGGAAGCGAGGAGTCTTAACCACTGGACCACCGGGGAAGTCCTCCTTCTTATGCTTTTACTAACACATTTCAGATTATTTTCTTATGACAGTTTTAGAATGTACAAGTAAATACAGAGAATGATATAACAAACACCTATAACTCCGAGACCCAAACATGTCAGCATTTTCCCATTTTGCTTCAGGTTAGAAAGCAACAGTGCAGACCCCCGCGGGCTCCCTGGACCTCTCCTGCCCCTCTGTCCAGAGACGGCCTCCACTCGTGATGGCAAGTGTCTTCCTGGCTCTGTCTTTATCATTTTGCTGCATGTTTAAGTCCCATGTACACCACATGGTATTATCTTGTACGCTTTAAGATATTTACATATAAGAATCATAGTACTGTTCTCTTTCAGTTTGCTTTTCTTCACGTTGCAGTCTGTTCATCTTTGTTGATGCAGATGAGGCTCGTCCATCCATTGTAGCTGTTGTGCAGGTTTCCGTTGATGAATAGATTTCCTCTGTCGACGTTTGGTTTGTTTTCCTACATGGAGCAGTGCTGCGAGGAACATTCTAGCAGATATCTCCTAGCGCCACCTAACTCGTAACTCATAGTCATCCCGGACCAGCTGTGTCAGCATCACCTGTGAGCCTGTTGAAACGCAGACTCTCAGCGCCCACCCCAAGCCTGCTGAGCCAGAATCTGTGTTTTAACAACTCTGGGAGATTCATAGGCACATTTGATTTTTTTAAAAATTTATTTATTTATTTTTGGCTGCGTTAGGTCTTTGTTGCTGCGCGCAGGCTTGCTTTAGTTGTGGCGAACGGGGGCAGCTCTTTGTTGCGATGCATGGGCTTCTCATTGCGGTGACTTCTCTTGTTGCGGAGCACAGGCTATAGGCGCGCAGCCTCAGTAGTTGTGGCAGGCGGGCTCAGTAGTTGTGGCTCGTGGGCTCTAGAGCGCAGGCTCAGTAGTTGTGGCACACGGGCTTTGTTGCTCTGCGGTATGTGGGATCTTCCCGGACCAGGGCTTGAACCTGTGCCCCCTGCATTGGCAGGCGGATTCTTAACCACTGCGCCACCAGGGAAGCCCCGACATTTGATTTTTTGCTTTTCTTTTTTGCACCATTTTAGTTAATGGTTACAATCATTGTGCCATAAAATTGACTTTTCTGTTGACTTTTTATTGTGGTAAAATATACGTAACATAAAACTTACCGTCCTGACCGCGTCTAAGTGCACAATTTGACGGCGTGAAGCACGTTCACGTTGCTGTGCAACCATCACCACCATCATCCCCAGAACTTGTTCATCCTCCCAAACTGACACTCTGTCCCCATTAAACCTTCACTTCCCTGCCCTCCCCAACCCCTGGCCCCCGCTGTCCTACTTTCTGTCTCTATGGATTTGACTCCTCTAGGGACCTCATGTAAGTGGGATTATACGGATTTGTCCTTTAAAAAGCTATTTATTTTTAAAGTGAACTATAGTTGATTTACAATATTGTGTTAGTTTCAGGTGTACAGCAAAGTGGTTCGGTTATATATATGTGTGTATATATATTTATATATATATAATTCTTCAGATTATTTTCCATTATAGGTTATTACAAGATATTGAATGTAGTCCCCTGTGCTATACCACAGATTTGTCCTTTTATGACTGGCTTATTTCCCTTAACATAATGTTTTCAAGATTACCCTGTGGTAACATGTGTCAGAGTTTCATTCCTTATTTTTTTAATTTAATCTAATCAATTAATTAATTAATTTTTATTTTTGGCTCTGTTGGGTCTTAGTTGTGGCTCACGGGATCTTCGTTACAGCATTGCGGGATCTTTTGTTGCAGTGTGTGGGCTTCTCCCTAGTTGTGGTGTGTGGGCTCCAGGGTGCATGGGCTCTGTATTTTGCGGCACACGGGCTCTCTAGTTGCGGCACGCGGGCTTAGTTATTCTGCAGCATGTGGGATCTTAGTTCCGGACCAGGGATCAAACCCGAGTCCCTGGCATTGGATGGCGGGTTCTTTACCACTGGACCACCAGGGATGTCCCTCCTTCCTTCTTATGACTGACTAATATTCCATTGTATGGATGGACCACACTGTGTATCCATTCATCCGTCGATGGACACTTGGGTTGTTTCTACCTTTTGGCTGCTGTGAATAATGTTTCTATTGACATGGGTGTGTAAGTATTTATTGGAGATCCTGCTTTGAATTATTTGGGGGATATACCCAGAAGTGAGACTGCTGGATCATATGACAATTTTGTGTTTAACTTTTGAGGAACCAAGAAATTGTTTTTCACAGCAGGTGCACCGTTTTGCTTTATTTATTTATATTTTTGGCTACGTTAGATCTTAGTTGTGGCTTGCGGGATCTTCGTTGCAGCATGCAGGATCTTTCATTGTGGCATGTGGGCTTCTCTCTAGTTGTGGCATGCAGGCTCCAGGGTGTGTGGGCTCTACAGTTTGTGGCACGCAGGCTCTCTAGTTGAGGCACGTGGGCTCAGTGTTGTGGTGCGAGGGCTTAGTGGCCCCGTGGCATGTGGGATCTTAGCTCCCTGGACCAGGGATCGAAACTCCATCTCCCGCATTGTAAAGCAGATTCTTTACCACTGGACCACCAGGGAAGGCCCGGTGCACCATTTTATATTCCCAACAGCAGTTCATGAGGGTTCCAATTTCTCAACATGCTCGACAAAATTGACTCGAATTTTAACACATGTGTAGTTCTGTGACTTTTAACACATGTGTAGGTTCATGTACCATCATCACAGTCAGGATACAGACCAGTTCTCCTAAGACTCTCCCTTGTGCTCACAAGGATCCTGATAACCACAGTGGGCCCCCCTTGATGACCCAGGACAATCTCCTCATTTCAAGGTTCTGAACTAAGTCATATCCGCAAAGTTTCTTTTGCCATGTAAGGTAATATGTTCACTGGCTCTGAGGAATAGAATGTGAACATCTTTGGGTGTCCATAATTCTGTCTCCCACAGTTGGCATGATATCTTCCTTAAGTATCTGGAAGTATTCATTGTTAAAGACGTTGGTCTTCCGCTTCCTTCATGGGAAGATTTTCATTTACAGATTCATTTTCTTTAACAGTTACAGGACTCTTCACACTTTCTATTTCTTCTCATGTCAGTTGTGATAAAACTGTGTTTTTCAAGGAATTTGCCTATTTCATCTAAATTTTGAAATTATTCGTGTAAATTTGCTCTCATACCTAGTTATTATGTTTTTATCGGGTGTAGGATGTGTAGTGACGTCACCTTTTATGTCTGTTATTTGTAATTTATCTTTTCCTCTATTGTTTTGATCAGTATTGCTGGTGGTGTGTAAATTTTGTTTTTTGTTGTTGTTGGTTTTTTTGCTTGTTTGTTTTTGTTTTGTTTTGGCTGTGCCCCATGGCGTGTGGGATCTTAGTTCCCTGAGAAGGGATTGCACCCAGGCCCTCAGCAGTGAAAGCATGGAGTCCTAATCACTGGACCGCCAGGGAGTTCCCTGTAAATTTTGTTCGTCTTTATGAAGAGCAAACATTTGACTATGTTAAGTTTCTCTATTTTACATCTGATTTCAATTTCATTGATTTATGCTCCTACGTTTACTATTTCTTTTCTTCTACTTTATTTCACATTCAGTCTGCTTTTCTTTTTCCAGCTTCTTGAGATGGAAATTTATTTGATTTTCACCGACTCTTCTTTTCTAAGACATGTGTTTTGAGCTATAGATTTTTCCTTAAGCACTGCTTAAGCACTGCTGTCCAAAATATCTCCTAATTTCCACTGTGATTTCTTATGCTTATGGGTTATTTTGAAATCTGTGATTTAATTTTCAAACATTTGGGGACTGAAAAAATATATCTTTCTCCTATTGAGTACATGTTTGATTCCTCTCTGTCAAAGAACATACTCTGTAACATTTCCGTAGATGTCAGTTAGGTCAGGTTGGCTAATCACATTGTTCAGATCGCCTATATTCTTAGTGATTTGTTTTATCTCCTTGTTGTATCTGAGGTATAAAAATTAAAAAATTTAATTTTACTGAGATATAAAAATTAAAATTACTGAGATACAAAAATTAAAATTCTCAATCCTATTTGTGGATTTGTATATTTCTTCTTTTAGTTTCGTCAACATTTGCTTCATATATTTTGAAGCTGTTGTTTGGTTCATAGGCATTTAGGGTTGTTTTCTTTTTGGCCTCATTGACTCCTTCAGCATCATGAAATGCTCTTTGTTATCTCTGGTAATAGTTTATCTTAAGGTCTACCTTGTTTGGCATTAGTATAGCTACATTAGTTTTCTATAAAATTAGTGTTTACATGGTATATCCTTTTCCCACCTTTTCACCTTCTACCTTTCTGGGTCCCAATATTTAAAGTGTGCCTTTTGTAAATAGCATGTAGTTGAGTTTACTTTTACTTTTCCAATCTGACATTTGACATTTCTTGGAGTGTTTAGAATATTTGTGTTTTTGCTGTAATTGCTGATATTGTTGGGCTTAAGTTGCTGTTTTTTTAAATTTTTATTTATTTTTGGCTGTGTTGGGTCTTTGTTGCTGTGCGTGGGCTTCCTCTAGATGCGGCGAGCAGGGGCTACTCTTCACTGTGGTGTGTGGGCTTCTCATTGAGGTGGCTTTTCTTGTTGCGGAGCACAGGTTCTAGGCGTGTGGGCTTCAGTAGCTGTGGCACGTGGGCTCAGTAGTTGTGGCTCGTGGGCTCTAGAGCGCAGACTCAGTAGTTGTGGCGCATGGGCTTAGTTGCCCCGCGGCATGTGGGATCTTCCTGAACAAGGGCTCGAACCAGTGTCCCCTGCACTGGCAGGCACATTCTTAACCACTGCGCCATCAGGGAAGCCCTAAATTGCTGTTTTTATTTCTTATTTCTTTCATTTCTTCTCTGTTCCTTTATTCCTTCTTTCTTGCCTTCTTTTGGATTCATCTTTTTTTTTTTTTTTTTTTTGTGGTACGCGGGCCTCTCACTGCCGCAGCCTCTCCCGTTGCGGAGCACAGGCTCCGGACACGCAGGCTCAGCGACCATGGCTCACGGGCCCAGCCGCTCTGCGGCACATGGGACCTTCCCAGACTGGGGCACGAACCCGTGTCCCCTGCATCGGCAGGCGGACTCTCAACCACTGCGCCACCAGGGAAGCCCATAACCCGAGTTTTGATACATACTATTTTCATTATTAGTCAGTTCTACCTATTTTTTAATTTCTCTTTTGATTTTCTCTTTGGCCCATGCATTATCTAGCAATGGTCGAAATGTTCCTAATGACCAGGGTTTTGTGGCTGACGCCACAGACTGATTTCTGCTGGATACGTGAGGCGGCCAGAGCACAGCGTCCCCGCCATCTGGTCTTTGTGGGGACGCCCTCGGCGGGCACGTGGGAATGTTTCCTAAAAGACCCAAACGTGTTGAAGAATCCGCTGTGTTCTCCAGGCTCAATAAATCCTTTTCATCAACCTATGGTGCTGTAGATATTCTGCATCCTTAGCTAACTCTTTGCTTGCTTGATCATCAATGACTAAAACAAGTGTGTTGAAAACCTCCCACTTGATTCTGGAGTTTTAAATTTCTGCTTGTGATGCTGCCAGTTTTCCCCCCGGTAGAACTGGAGGCCCCGTTAGTAGGTACCCACGGAGTTAGAGCTGTGCTGATTGTGGCTGGTGTACCTTCTCCCATCCAGTTTCTTCCACCTTTCTGTGTGCTTACGTTTTAAGCGTGTCTCTTCTGACTAATGTAAAGCTACTTGGAAAGCTCCCGTATTCAGGGGCTTGTGTCCTTTAACCCATGAGCCGAATCCATGTGGATTGGTGTGATTTCTGACACATTTACATTTGTTCCTACATTCTTTGCACTTAACTGTCCTATTTTTATGCTTTCTTTCACTTCTCCTTGTGTGTATGGGGTTTTAAAGATTTGTGTGTGTGCGTGTTGATTGATTTAGAAGTTGTTTACCGTATTCCCTGTGTTACTGACAACCCTATTCATTTCATACCTACTTGGTTTTTAAAGATTTTATTTTGATGTGGACCATTTAAAAAGTCTGTATTGGATTTGTTACGACATTGCTTCTGTTTTATGTTTTGGTTTTGGGGGGCTCGAGGCCCGTGGGATCTAAGCTCCCCGACCAGGGCTCGAACCCACACCCCCTGCACTGGAAGGCGGAGTCCTAACCACTGGATGGCCAGGGAGGCCCCTCCCTATGTATTTTTAAACAACACATTGTCTAAATGCGATTGGCCTTCTACCAGCCTCCAAGAGCAGTGCAGGAACTCAGGAAACTTCGCCCCTGCTCCCTTTCCCGTCCTGCGTGGGGGTGCCTCCAGTGTCTGAGCGCCATCTGTTTTCCTGTTGCCTTTGGGCTCATTTTTGTTTATTTTTACAGTCAGTGTTTGATTAAACTCACCCGCGTGTTTGCCAGTAGCTCTGTTCACCATTCCTTCCTGCACCTGAGTCCTTCCTCCTTCCCGAAGCCCATCCTTGGCAAGCTCCCTCACTGAGCATCTCTTAGCAGACTCCATTTTCCATGAGAGTGTCTGGATTTCCCCCCTCACTCTTGGTACTGTTTTCACTGGGGACAAGCTTCCAGGTTGGTTGTTATTTTTCTCAGTGCTTTAAAGAGGCCGACCTACTGTTTCTGCTGCTGTTGCTGGGGTCCATCTGGCGGCCCCTCCTCTCTAGGCACCTGCCATTCTGTGTTGGCTTTTGCTAAGAGCTTTGCTGAGGGTTTCATTGTTTAACCTGCTTTATGTGCAGTGTGCTTCACGAATCTGAGGATTCTTGCTTTTCACCATTTTGGGAGATTCTCTTTGGAAATGGCCTCTCCTTGGTCTCTCTAATCTCTAATTGGACAAATGTCAAACCTGCTGTTCTGTCCCCGCGTGACTTAAAAAAAAAACCCAGCTTTACGGACATAAAATTCACATATCGTACAGTTCATCTGTTTAAAACACACAATTCAGGGAATTCCCTGGTGGCCTAGTGGTTAGGACTCTGTGCTTTCACTGCCGAGGGTGCAGGTTCGATCCCTGGTCGGGGAACTAAGATCCCGCCAGCTGCGTGGCAAAAAAAAAAAAAAAAAAAAAATCACACAATTCGATGGTGATGGCGTGCAACCATCACCGCGATCAATTTGAGAACATTTTCATCTTCCCCCAAAAGAGTCCCATGCCCATTACAGTCACTCCCTGTTACTCCCCAGCCCTACACCCCCAGCCCCCCATCCTAGGCTACTTTCTGTCTCTAGATTTGCCTGTTCCGGATATTTCACAGAAATGAAACCACGTACCACGAGGTCTTTTGTGACTGGCTTCTTTCCCTCAGCACGTCGTATCTAGGGATCCTCCATGCTGTCGGTGTTTCAGTACTTCATCAACACTTCACTCCTTATCACTGAATGTTATTCCATCATGTGGATAGACCACCTTATATTTACGAATCCATCCGCTGATGGATACTTGGGTTGTTTCCATCTTTTGGCTATTTTGGGTAATACCGCTACACATGTGCATTAAAGTTTTTGTGTGGACGTGCGTTTTCATGTCTCTTGGATAGATGCCGGGAGCAGAATTGTTGGTCGTATGGTTGAACCTTTAAGGACCTGCCAACCTGTCCGACGTGACTTTCTCAGCCACCGTCTTTTGCCTCCTGGGCAACATTCTGGGCATTTTCTCTGGATTCAGCTTCCCCTTCAGCTGTAGCTAATGGAAGGCTACTTTGAGTTTTAAATGTCAGAAGTTCGACTTTGTCTTTTCCCAAAGATGCCAGGTTTTTTTGAAACTATTCTGCTACCTTTCCAATTTTCAATGCTGAAATATCTCCAGCACATTCTATCCTTCAACTGAGAACGCCTATCTCAGAGGTTCCAGGGTTCTAAATCTGCCGCTTGTTCTTTTCACTCATACAACATCTGTCCCAGGTGCTTTGGTTTTTCCTGTGGTGTCTAATTTTGGGTTGTGACTGCACGTTCATCAGTGCTTAACCCGTGGGAATTGTCCTGTGAAGCCGGAGCTGGGGGTGGATTCCTCGAGAGACCTTCTCTTACTTCCCGACATGGGACCACTTCTGGGGGCCCCGTGGCTCCACAGGGGGTACTGCTGTGCACTCCACATGAGGGCAGGCCCGTGTTCCCCCCAGGTGTCACACTGAGTCACATAGGTTTCCTCGTCAGCCGCCTTTGCTGGTGTCTGGGTTTTTTCTGGCCCACCTTTTCCTTGTATTAAAAACAAAACTCTGCTACATTTTAGCGATCTTATTCGCTTTATTCAGCAATTCATAAATCAGGCAGCATCCCCTCCAGCAGATGGAAAGGGGCTCCAAGGAGCTGCACAAAATGAAAGGCCTTTCTAGGCCGAAGGCTGTGGACAAGGCAGTTATAGTAGCCAAGAGTGGCTGGGTGTGTCAAGGTCACTTTTCTCTAGGGGCTGGCAGGGGTCAGTCAGGCAGATGACCTCACCAGAGTGACCAGCCCATTCCTGATGGACTGGTTTAAGATTCCATTTCTGGGAGAAGCTGAAACTGTAATTAAGTCTTGTCTCGGTTTGGTGACGTGGGGGTAGCATCAGTAACTTGATTTTTGGCCTGTTGCCTTGTTTTTAACACCCGCGAGTGAAGGTCCGGGTTTGTGCAGGGAGCAGTCCCTATTCCCGCACAGCCCCGTCTGGGGTGGGTCTGAGTGTGGCCAAGCTACCGCCACCTTGGCCTGTTCCCCCGCCCACCGCCCTTCTCTCATCAGAAGCTGCCCCCTCAGTCACCTGTCTGCTTTCACGTCCTCCTTGATTTTGATCTTGGAGAATGTCTCTTACTCCAGTGGAGCTGAGCAGAGAGGAGACCGGAAGAGAAGGAGGCTCCCTGGCGGGGGCAGGGGCGGGGCACTTGTTGTTGGGTGGTTTACTAATTGCCCGCCATGCAGTGGTCTGGGGGCCCTCCCGCCCCAGCAGGAGGCTGGTTGCCTGGTGTCCAGAGCATATTTTGAGGCGCTGATGCTTGGAGCAGCCACGCAGATCAGGCTGTTGGGGACCATGGTCGAGCGGTGGATTCTCAGAGATGCGGTAAGGGAAGGGACGGGGGACTCTGGGCACCTGCCGGGCCTGGACCAGGGCTGGGAACCCAGAGGCCGGATCCTCAAGGCAATTCTGGCCCCTGTGGGGGCTGGAAAGACCAGAGGCGAATATCTGTGATAACTGCTCTTAGAAAACCAAGAAAATAGAAGACTCCGTTACCAGATAAAGCCTGTCCACCGAAAGCTGGCAGCGAACGTAACACTCGGGGCAGAAACTGGAAACCGTCTACCGAAGCCTGGTAGCAAGAAGGGGCTGGTTGCTGTCGAGGTACGATGGGGAGTAGACAAAATCGTTATATTCTTGAAGAGAATGTGATAATTTACATCAAAACCTCAAAGAACCAACAGGTAGCAAAGTCAAATTCATGTTTTCAAGGTTTCCAGATCGAGAAACAAAAACAAATCATTCCTTTTCACCATAAATAACTAGAGAATCTAATGGAAAGTAAGCCATTATTTAAAATACCAACACATCTTATGTATCTAAGAAATAATCTATAAAGAATGCCTGAGACCTCTAAGGGGAAATTGTAAAAATCTTTTATTTTTTTTTTTTAAAGAACCTAGAAGAACTGAATAAATGGAGAAATAGACCATGTTCTTGGGTAGAAAGAGTTAACATTATAAAATGTTAATTTCCCCACATTACTCTATATATTCAGTTCAATTCCAATAGAAATCCCAGAAGGATTTAATTTTGGAATTTCTCCATAGATGTAAAACTTACGTGTAAAGTTCATGGATAACTGAGGCAATTATGAATAACGGGCAGCAGGGGACCCTCTGCAGATATTAGGCCACTCGATAAACTCTCAGTTACTAATAGTTTGCTACTGGCACTGGAACAGATGAGTAGATGAAGGGACAGAATAGGAACCCAGAAACGACTGTGCGTTGGGAAACTTAATTTTTAATAAATTGAACATGGACGATGGCTCACTCCATACAGGAAGTTCAAATTAGATACTTACTTCACACCCCCTAAATCCAGATGGATTGAAGATCTAAAAGCATATGTAAAAGGGAAAGGGAAAACGTAAAAAAGAGTAGAGGATAAAGTCGGAGGTCATGTCTATCCTCTTCGGGGTAGGAAAGGAATTCTTAAACATGATCCCAGAGTGTAAGTAATAGTTGGGAAAATGCTGGATATAACCACATCAAAACCACAGATGTACGTCAGCTCAGTGGAGGTCACTGCAGCACAAGGGTGGTTAGATATCTGGGCGAAGATATTTGCTGTGTTTATAACCACTAAAGGGTTAATGTCTAGATTGTAGTGGTAACCCCTGCAAATCAACAGGAGGGCTACCCACACGTGGCTCTCAAGGACATGAGGAGATCTTTGCCCTCATTTTTTTTTCGGTACGCTGGCCTCTCACTGCTGTGGCCTCTCCCGCTGCGGAGCACAAGCTCCGGACGCACAGGCTCAGCGGCCATGGCTCACGGGCCCAGCCGCTCCGCGGCATGGGGGATCCTCGCGGACCGGGGCACGAACCCATGTCCCCTGCATCGGCAAGCGGACTCTCAACCACTGCGCCACCAGGGAAGCCCTGCCCTCATTTTTAATTAGAGTAAAGCAAATTGAAACAAAACCCCACTTGAGTGTTGGAGAGAGGGAACACTCTCACAGTCCCGATCAAGGGCACCCTGCAGGTATTTAGTGAGACTGAGTATTCATGTACCCTTGGCAGGTGGGTTCCTCCCGGGTACACACCCCGAGAAGCCCTCAGGCAGACGCTAAGGTCAAGGGTGTTAATCGTGGTGTTTTCTGTGGTTGCAAAGAGCCCCCCAAAGGGTGGTGGATGCCTGCAGTGTGGGTACCAATGCAACGGGGAACACTCTTTAGTGGCCAGAAATCACACCCTGTGTTTTCTTTTTTCTTTCTTCCTTCCTTCCTTCCTTCCTTCCGGCTGCATTGGGTCTTCGTTGTGGTGCGCAGGCTTCTAATTGCGATGGCTTCTCTTGTTGTGAAGCAAGGGCTCTAGGTGCTCAGGCTTCAGTAGTTGTGGCGTGTGGGCTCAGTAGTTGTGGCTCACGGGCTTAGTTGCTCTGTGGCATGTGGGATCTTCCCAGACCAGGGATTGAACGCTTGGCTCCTGCATTGGCAGGCGGATTCTTAACCACTGCGCCACTGGGGAAGTCCCCACACCCTGTGTTTTCATGTGCCAATACAAATAAATCTCAAAAACATCAGGTTTGCCTTTTTTTTTTTTTTTTGCTGCGCCACTCAGTTGTGAGATCTTAGTTCCCCGACCAGGATCGAACCCGGGCTCCAGCAGTGAGAGGGCAGAGTCCTAACCACTGCACCCCCAGGGAATTCCCCAGATTTGCTTTTAAAAAGTGAGAAACAGGACAAGCTTTATAAAGATACACGCTGAAAAAATACTATGTACTTGTCATGACTGTATGCACATATATAAACTTATGGAAGACAGACTAGAAAGACGTGCACAATTTGGGTGCCTGTTGGTGGAGAGGGTGATGGGATTGGGGGTGATGGGATGATGAGGAAGGAGAAAAAAGTTAAATAAGGAAACAGGGAGATTCATTAAGTTATCATTAGCTTCCATACGATTCTCGGCACATATACGATGCGTAAATGTGTGCGTTTGGATGTTCTATAGATGCATATTTCAATTGGGTCATACAAAAAAAAGATACAAGCCCTTTACAACTACAGAGATAAACTATGTACTCAGTGTAAGATGTGAAAACCATACAGAGAAAGGGCGAACGTCTTGCGTTCTCCCTTCTCACCTTGTCCAAATGGAAGAGGTAACCATGGGTCATGGTTTGAAGATGTATATATCTCTCTGCCCTGCCCCGAAATGGGACCACACTGCATATCTCATGTAACTCGCCTATTTTCGTGACGCTTTCGCCCCATTTTCATTCTCGTCCTACAGTGAGATGCTGAATCAGTCAAAGTGCTTGTTTCTTCATTTCTAACCATTAGGAAAACTCACAGTTGCCTTTCTGTCGCTGGCTTCTGGTTTATTTCCACGGTGGAGATGGGGCCCTATGCGGCTTCAGCCCTTTGAGATTTGTGGACTTACTTTATGGCCAGCCCTGTTAAATTTTGAAAATGTTCTATGTGTGCTTAAAAAGCATGTGTGTTCTAAGTCGGTGGGCCAGGTTGTTAATTTTGAGGTTCAGATATTCCAGATCTGCCCTGATATTTTTTTTGTCTGATTGTGTATAAATTACTAAGATAGGAATGCTAAAATCTTCCACTATGATTATGGTTTTATCTTTTTTCACCCTGTAGTTTGTCAAATTTTACTTTACTTTTTAAAAAAAGACTATGTCATTATGTACACATAGATTTTAAATGGTTAGAACTCTTAGTTTATTGAAGTGATTCTCTTTCCCTAGTAATTCATTTTGGCTTTTATTTCATTTTTACTGAGTATCAATATAGCTTTCTTTGCCTGTCATCTCTTTTTCAATCCTTTTATTTTTAACCTTTCTATATCCTTATGGTTAAATGTCGCTTTTGAAATTGCATGTAGTTGGATTTTAAAACTCAAGTCTAGCAATCTTTGTATTTAAACTAGTGCATTTTGTTCATTTCCTTTTAAAGTAATTTCTGTCACATTTGGGCTTAAATCCACCTTCTTATCTTGTATTTAATATTACGTCAATTGATCTATATTCTTCTCACTTCTCTTACATTCCTTGGGTTGATTAATGCTTTTCCCTTATTCTCTTTTCTCCCCGTAGTAGGTACTGTTATACTCAGCTTTGGTTTTCGTCTCCAACGACCCCTACTATTTATGTGTTGGATCTTCTTTTCCTCTTTTCGATCCCTCTCTCTTGAATCCTTTTTTTATCTTTCTTCATTGCCTTTTGGCTTTTAAAGTTTGTTGTGCTTGTTTGCTCTTGTGTCCCTTTCATTTTAGCCTTTATTTCTTTTTTTTCCCCCAATGTTTATTTATTTATTTTTGGCTGTGTTGGGTCTTAGTTGCAGCATGCAGGCTCTTCATTGCAGTGCACAGGCTTCTCTCTAGTCGTGGCATGTGGGCTCCAGAGTGCGTGGTCTCCATAGTTGTTGTGCGTGGGCTCAGTAGTTGTGGCACGCGGACTTAGTTGCCCTGCAGCATGTGGGATCTTAGTTCCCCGACCAGGAATTGAACCCATGTCCCCTGCATTGGCAGGCAGATTCTTAACCACTGCTCCACCAGGGATGTCCCTTAGTCGTTATTTTTAAAATGTTTTTTCTTTGGTCTCTAATTTTCCCTTGAGTGCCGTCACCTCATTTCTCAAATGTTCTATTTCTGATTTACGTTGTCCATCCATGTCTTGTGTACTTTCTTTCCACTGTTCACGAGCAGGCTGCATTTCTGTCTGTTTCATGGCCTCTCTGCTCTGTGTCCCTTGCCCATCAGGACTTGCTGAGGACCCTTGCTCCCATTGTCCGCTGGAGTGAGGAAAACCCTTGTGGTTTCACATGCTCAGTGCTGTGCTTTTCTGATGAATACCTGTTGGTTGTTTTGATGGTTTCCTGTCTTTGGGTCTGTCAGCTGTCCCTTTGTTCCTCCTGCGTGGCTACTGATACCGTGAGGACCTGTGGCTCTTGGAATTTTGTACTTTGGGGTTCACCTCACTGTGTTATAAATTTCAGCTATGAATATTTGTTTTCCTGTCTAGTTGCTTTGTCTGTTTTTTTACGTGGGGATATAGGAATATACAAAAACTATGTGTCCACTACTGGTGGCACCTTTCTAGAATTCCCCTATTTGAATTCTATTTCCCCCAAATTTGAATTCTTGACCAAAATATGTTAAACAGCATTTTCTTTAAACATCATCAGATAAACAACGACCATGTTCCCTAGTGAGATGAGACCTTCGGCATTCTTTTATTCCCTCCCCTCCCCTCCTCAATGTAGTTGAAAATTCTAAGATTTTATTTCTAGATCATTTTTCTCCCTCACGTCATCTCTCCTTTATCTCAGAATTCCTTTCTTCAAAATTACATTAGATTTCTCCCCCTAATTATCAACAGTTATTTAGATCTTACTGCATGTTTTATTGGAACTCATTGCTCACCAATGTCTCTGGCTGTTGTATTTTCCTCTCTTTTCATTCAGTGTTCATTTCGTTGGAGAACTTTCTTGAGTAACTCATGTCCCCTCCTCCCCAGAAATGATGTAATCTCTAAAACCTTGAACATGTAAACTGTTCTGAGAAGCGCATGCCAACACAAGACAATTTTACCTTCTTCAGGTTTTCCCCCAAATGTGCCACACTGAACTTGCCTTTCCTGTGGGGAGATGGGTCTCTTGTGGTGCTGTGAGCAGTGCTGTAACTTTCTGGTCACTCTTCAGTTTAAATTCTAAAATTTTAATTTTGTATTTGAATCAAAGGTGGACTGTGCAGTCAAAGGCTCTGCCACTGAGAGAATAGTGTGGAGGCTCCTCTCAGAACTAAAACTAGAACTACCACACGACCCAGCAATTCCACTACTGGACGTATATCCGAAAGAAACAAAAACACTAATTCAAAAAGATGCATGCACCCCAATGTTCACAGCAGCATTATTGTTATTTTAAAATTATTTTTATTGAATGCAATTGACATACGGCATTGCGTAAGTTTACTGTGTACCATTGTGTTTGGTTTTTTAAAAATATTTACTTAATTATTTGGCTGCGCTGGGTCTTGGTTGCAGCACGCAGGATCTTTAGTTGAGGCATGGGGGTCTTTTAGTTGTGGCATGTGGGATCTTCAGTTGTGGCATGCGAACTCTTAGTTACAGCATATGGGATCCAGTTCCCCAACCAGGGATTGAACCTGGGCCCCCTGCATTGGGAGCTTGGAGTCTTATTCACTGGACCACCAGGGAAGTCCCCCAGAGCAACATTATTTACACTTGCCAAGGTATGGAGACAACCCATGTCCATCAGCAGATGGATGGATAGAGAAGATATGGTGTATATGTACAATGGAATGTTATAAAAAAGAACAGAATTTTGCCATTTGCAGCAACATGGATGGACTTGGAGGGCATTATGCTCAGTGAAATAAGTCAGAGAAAGACAAATACCGTATGACGTCACTTATATGTGGAATCTAAAAAATATAACAAACTAGTAGCTAAAACCAAAAAAGCAGACTCATAGATATAGAGAACAAACTAGTGGTTACCAGTGGGGAGAGGGAGGGAGGAGAGGCAAGATAGGGGTAGGAGAAAAACAGGGTTATTAAGGGATTATATGAAATCATCTGTGTGAAACTTTTTTCTTTTTTTTAAAATTAAATTAAATATTATTTTTTATACAATTTTAAAGGTTACTTTCCATATACAGTTATTACAAAATATTGACTATATTCCCCACGTTGTACAGTACGTCCTTGAGCCCATCTTGCAACCAATATTTTGTACCTCCCACTCCTGCACCCCTATATTGCCCCCTCTCCCCAGGATGGGAGTAGTATTCCATTGTGTATACTGGATTTTTCTTATGGAAAAACCCGAACGAACATTCTGGCCAGTCCAATATATCATCTTCTTTGTCCATTCATCTGTTGATGGACACCTAGGTTGCTTCCATACCTTGGCAATTGTCAATAATGCTGCTATGAATATTGGGGTGCCATGTATCTATTTGAATTAGTGTTTTTGTATCTTTCAGATTATATGTCAAGTGTAGAATTGCTGGATCTTATGGTAGCTCTATTTTTAGTTTTTGGAGGAACCTCTATACTGTTTTCCATAGCGGCTGCACCAATTTACATCCCCACCAACAGTGCACAAGGCTTCCCTTTTCTCCACACCCCCGCCAGCATCCGTTATTTGTGTTCTTTCTGACGACGGCGTTCTGACAGGTGTGAGGTGACATCTCATTGTGGTTCTTATTTGCATTTCCCTGATGATTAGTGATGTTGAGCGTCTTTTCATGTGCCTGTGGCCATCTGCATTTCCTCTTTGGAAAAATGTCTATTCAGTTCTTCTGCCCATTTTTAAATTGGGTTGTTTGGTTTTTTTGATGTTGAGTTGTGTGAGCTGCTTATATATGTTGGATATATATGTTATATATGTTGGATATGTTTATATATGTTGGAACCCCTTATCAGTCATATCACTTGCAAATATTTTCTCCCATTCAGTAGGTTGTCTTTTCATTTTGTCAATGGTTTCCTTTGCTATGCAAATCTTTTAAGTTTAATTAGATCCCATTTGTTTATTTTTGCTTTTATTTCCTTTACTTTGGGGGATGGATCCAAAAAATATGGCTGCGATTTATGTCAGAGTGTTCTGCCTATGTTTTCTTCTAGGAGTTCTATAGTATCAAGTCTCATGTAGGTCTTTAATCCATTTTGAATTTATTTTTGTATATGATGTTAAAGGATGTTCTGATTTCATTCTTCTACATGTAGCTGTCCAGTTTTCCCAGACCACTTATTGAAGGGACTGTCTTTTCTCCACTGTATATTCTTGCCTCCTTTGTCACAGATTTATTGACCATAGGTGCATGGGTTTATTTCTGGTCTCTCTATCCTGTTACGTTGACCTATGCGTGAAACTTTTGAAAATTGTAAAGCACTCTATAGAATTTAAAGAATCTTTCATTCAATTAAAAATGAAAGGTGGGCTGTGCCTTGATGGACAGGGGATCCTGGTGTTGTACACCTCCCCTCCTGAATGTGGCTGGCTCTGGGGTCCTTCCAAGGACCACCAATCCTGTACTGGGACCTGGGTGGAGAGGGAGGCGGGAGGCCAGGCATCTCTTACTCAACTGGGTGCACACACCATGTCCCTGCTCCAATGGCTGTCAGCACTCACGACCGTCTGCCCATCGGGACCTCCTGTGCGGGCACCCACTGCCACCCCGCTGGGGCCGAGCCTCTTGTCCTGGAAGCAGAGAGGGTGAGGATATTTGGTGGTCTCTGGAAAGACAGAAGCCCGTGGACGGTTTGTGAACACGCTGGGCATTCCGGCCTGGATCTCCCAGCACAGTTGACGGATCCAAAGCACATTTACGAGGAAGATGCTAATCATCACCACACGTGAAAGAGGCTACGAGGAAGGAGTCAAACCAGGTATACAGTTGGCGTAAGAGACAGGAGAAGTTTTATTGAAGGGAAAGTTGGTTGTTTTTTTTTATAAACAGATGAAGTTGGAGGCAGAGGAAGGAAGGAAGCTCTTGTAGGGAGAGGAGGGTTCCAGGGAAACAGGACGCGGCCCAGTGGGACACAGGGTCCTCGGCCATCACTCTGAACACGGACCTGGCCTTGCAGATCTCAGCCGGCCCGGGAAGAGCAGAAACTGACACACACATGAGTCAGAAAGGCCAGTCGTCGTGGTCAGCGGCACCTGATTCTAAGGAGATGCGTCTCCAGTGACTAGAAAATACACATCTCCTGAGTGAGGAGGGTAAAGACAGGTCCCAGAGGGAGAGCTGAACCATGGAGCGAGATACGTACACAAGTGAGAAGTAGAAGGTTGTGGGTATATCAGGGAGGATGTGTGCAAAGGAGCTGATTCAGGGAAACCACAAGAATACGGGTTTCACCAAACAGTGAGACACCCAACGTCTGGGTCCCGAGCTCTAGATCTGGCACTGGCAGCAAATGGGGACACAGCAGCTGGACTGGAAGGAGCCACAGCCCCCTTTGCCACAGCTGGAGCAGGAACAGGCTGGCACGCAGCAGCACACGAGGGGCACACAGCAGCTGGAGCCACAGCAGCCCATGTTCTGGTGGGTGGAGGGTGGAGTAGGTCAGAGGAGCAGGTGGAGAGAGAGGGCAGGTGCTCAGGTGTGGAGGCTCCTGGGTCAGGAGCCCTTATATACCTGCCGGGGCCAGGTGCCGAGTGCACAAGGTGCACTTACTTCCTTGTGACTCTCAGCCCTGTTTTCCCCTTTGCTCTTGCCTTCCTCGTGGCTCCTCCAGGAGGAAGGTGATCATCCACTTTCTTTGCTTCCTGTCTGTCCTTCCTCTTCCCCTTTGTTTTGGCCCCTGTAATTAGGACCTCAGCTCTAGGCTGCCAGGGCTCCGCAGGAGCCCCAGGGCACTGGTCACCTGGTCTCTCTGCTGACCTCAGGTGACCTACGGACGACATGGTCCACCCAGGGCCTCTTACCTTTGCTGTGCTCACTTCTCCCTGACAGTGTTAATCTTACATGGGTGGAGTTTAAAGGTCATGCATGGTCTTTCCTGGAAACAATAAGAGCTAGAGAAGAAAACAGATTGCCCATCATCCAGTCGCCTGAAGATGACTTTTTGGTTGATTTCTAGGCATGAATAAGTATGTCGGTATTTTTGCCTCATTTTACCCGAGACTTTGTCAGCTTTCTTGGGGTACCCTTTCCTTTAGTATCCAAATAAGAATGGTCTAGTTCCCATCCTGGTATTTAGAAGAAAATCCCTTCCCCTCCTTGAGTATTTCTGAACCTCACAGGTGCCTCTGGTTCCTGTTCTTTCCTTTCTCCACTCACACCATTCCCTCCTGAGGGTACTTCTTTCAGCTGCTGGTCTGTCTCCCTCCTCAGCCTTGCTCCATGAGAGAAAGAAGGTTCCTCTCTAAACACCAAGCCGGGGCCTTCTCTGGTGGTGCAGTGGTTGAGAATCTGCCTGCCAATGCAGGGGACACAGGTTCGAGCCCTGGTCCGGGAAGGTCCACGTGCCGCGGAGCAACTAAGCCCACGCGCCACAACTACTGAGCCCGCGCACTATAACTACTGAAACCACGTGCCACAACTACTGAAGCCCACATGCCTAGAGCCGTGCTCCGCAACAAGAGAAGCCACCACAATGAGAAGCTGCACACCGCAATGAAGAGTAGCCTCCACTCGCCACAACTAGAGAAAGCCCATGCGCAGCAACGAAGACCTAACGCAGCCAAAATTCAATCAATCAATAAAAATTAAAAAAAAAAAACTTTAAACACCAAGTTGTTGCTGATACAAGGCTACTTTGTTGAAGGGATGGTTCTAAGCCCTGAAGAGGGCATAAGAGAATTACTTTCCTGAAAAGGAAGACTTAAGCCTGAGTCCCAGATGTCACAGCTCCTGAATCCTCTCGGGCCCCCGCTCCTGCTGGCCACCTTCCTCCTCGGGCTGCCAACCCAGCTGCCCTTGGCTGGACATCTTCCCTTTTGCATGAGAATTCCCCTCCTTTCCTTCCCTTTTCTTTCAGTCTCTATCTCTGATTCTGGCCCTGACAAGGGATCCTGCGAATTACGTGATGATCTTGGTAGAGCTGCACATTTCTCCTCATGAAGTTAGCCTTTTACTCGATTACAGCGTGAAGTTCACTAACCAGTCTGCAGCACCGTGTTTGGTTGTGCCCTTATCTCAGGGCTTCCTCGTAAATGGTCAGGTGGTGATCTCTACATCCCTCTGGTTTGACTAGATTTCCTGATATCGAACCATCCTGGCATGCCTGGAATAAACCCAGGTTGGTCACAGTGTGTGTTTTATTTTGATACACTGTCGGATCCTGTTGATTAATATTTAGAAAATTTGCAGCTCTCTTCAGAAGTAGAATTTGGAGGGGATTCTAGGAAGATGGCAGCTTGAGTTGTAGTACTTTCCTCGACTGCCAACTTTGATTCCAACCCATGTGAGGGTTGGCGGGGAGGGAGCTCATGCATGGGGTTGCAGATGAAGCTTCAGGCTTTCCTTGAAACTCTGGGCTTAATGAGAACTTGGGAAAGAGTCAGAAACCCTGGCCTGGGGAAGGATTGGAGTGTAGTGGGTCTGGAGAAGGACTTGGACCACAGAGAACCACAGAGTAGAGGGGGAGTCAAGTCAAGTGTCCTCACTCTTAGTCCCCAAGGAGGTAAGAAAAAGGAGGGATGGGTCCTCTCTTCTCCTGGAAGAGCAGTGGACACATTGGGAAGCAGAGTGGATTCCACCCGACGGCCTGACGGCGTCTGACCCTTGCCTTGTGCTGCGTGATGGTCCATGGGGCCAGAGCCCAGGTTGCCTCCCCCATCTTGGGAGGGTGCAGCCAGCACAGATGCCCTAGCAGGTGGAGTGGGCACCACGGGGCAGCAAGAAGTCTTACATCACACTTAAGGGGCGACGGAGTTGGAGGAATGAGGAGATTGGGCACCAGCTCCTACTAGAATGGAGTTTCTGGTGGAGTTGAATGACAAGTAAACAAAACAGAATGAAGAGTAGCCTAGGTGAGTCAGATGTGCTCACACACACACACACACAGATTTAAAAACATTTAATAGGCTTTATTTTTTTGGAACAGTTTTAGGTTTATAGAAGAAATGGAGTGAAAAGTACAGAGGATTCCCATATACACCCTTTACCCACCCAATTTCCCATAGTTTTTGCATTTTGCATTAGTGTGGTACATTTGTTACAATTGGTGAGCCAATACTGATGTATTACCATTTAACCAAAGTCCATAGTTTATTTTTTTAATTTATTTTTTTATGTATTCAAAAAAATCAATTAATTATTTTTGGCTGTGTTGGGTCTCAGTTGAGGCACGAGGGCTCAGTAGTTGTGGTGCATAGGCTTTGTTGCCCTGCAGCATGTGGGATCTTAGTTCCCTGACCAGGGATCGAACCCATGTCCCCTGCATTGGAAACGCAGAGTCTTACCCACTGGACCACCAGGGAAGTCCCCATATTTTACTTTAGAGTTCACTCTTTGTGTTGTACACTCTGGGTTTTGAGAAAAGTGTAATGACACGTATCCATCATTACAGTATCATACAGAATAATAGCTTCACTGCCCTAAATATTCCCTGTGCTCCATTTACTCATCTCACCTCCTTACTGCCTCACCCCCCACCTGCAAAACCCTGATCTTTTTACTGTCTCCACAGCTTTGTCTTTTCCAGAATGTCACGTGGTTGGTATCACACAGTACGTCAACGTTTCAGATTGGCTTCTTTCACTTAGTGACATGCTTTTAAGGCTCCTCTCTGTCTTTTCATGGCTTGATAGTTCATTTCTTTCTTTCTTTTTTAAAACATTTTTATTGGAGTATAGTTGATTAACAATGTTGTGTTAGTTTCAGGTGTACAGCGAAGTGAATCAGTTATAAATATACATATATCCACTCTTTTTTTAAGATTCTTTCCCCATATAGGCCATTACAGAGTAGTGAGTAGCGTTCCCTGTGCTATACAGTAGGTCCTTATTAGTTATTTGATCATTTCTTTTTAGCACTGAATAGCATTTCATGGTCTGGATGGACCACAGTTTATTTATCCACTCACCTACTGAAGGGTATCTGGGTGGCTTCCAATTTTTGGTCATTATAAATAATGCTGCTATGAACAACCATGGGCAGGTTTTTGTGTAGACATACGTTTTCCACTCCCTTGGGTAAATACCAAGGAATGTGATTGCTGAACAGTATGGTAAGAGCACGTTTAGTTCCCAAAGGGGCTGCACAATTTTGTATTCCCACCAGGGTGTATAGAGAGGTATCTCCTTGTCATTTAAATGTCCAACTCCTGAGTGCTCTGTGACATGGGGCATCTTTTCATGTGATTACTTATCATCTGAACATCCTCTTTGGTGATGTGTACTTTTAGATCTTTTGCCCACTTTTAAATTGAGTTGTTTGTTTTCTATTGTTGAGTTTTAAGAATTCTTTGTATATTTTGTTATTTATTTATTTATTGGCTGCGTTGGGTCCTCGTTGCTCCGCGCGGGCTTTCTCTAGTTGCAGCGAGCAAGGGCTCGTCTTCGTTGCGGTGTGCGGGCTTCTCATTGCAGTGGCTTCTCTTGTTACGGAGCACGGGCTCTAGGTGCGCGGGCTTCAGTAGTTGTGGCACACAGGCTTAGTTGCTCCGCGGCATGTGGGATCTTCCCAGATCAGGGATCGGAACTTTGTCCCCTGCATTGGCAGGGGGATTCTTTTTTTTTTAAACATCTTTATTGGAGTATAATTGCTTTACAATGGTGTGTTAGTTTCTGCTTTATAACAAAGTGAATCAGCCATACATAGACATATATCCCCATATCTCTTCCCTCTTGCATCTCCCTCCCTCCCACCCTCCCTACCCATCCCTCTAGGTGGTCACAAAGCACCGAGCTGATCTCCCTGTGCTATGCGGCTGCTTCCCACTAGCTATCTATTTTATATTTGGTAGTGTATGTATGTCCATGCCGCTCTCTCACGCTGGGACAAAGTGAGAGAGTGACAGGCGGATCCTTAACCACTGTGCTAGCAGTCAAGTCCCTCTTTGTATATTTTGGACACCAGTCCTGTATCTGAGATGTGTTTTGGAAAGGTTTTTAATTTTTCCCCCAGGCTGTGGCTTGTCTTTTCATTCTCTTAATAGTGTTTTTGCAGAGCAGATGTTTTCAATTTTAACGAAGTACAGCTTATTTCTTTACAGATCATGTTTCTGATGTTGTGTCTAAGAAGTCCTCACTCAACCCAAGGTCACCAGATTTTCTCCGCTTATCTTTTAGGAGTTTTATAGTTTTGTGGTTTCTACTTAGGTCTATGATCCATTTTGAGTTAATTTTTGGGAAAGGTGTAAGTTCTGTGTCTATATCCATTTTCTTTTCTGCTGTGAGCATTTGTGTACAAGCTTTTGTGTGGACATATGTTTTCATTTCTCTTAGTTATAAACCCAGGAGAAGAATTCCTGGGCCATATGATGACCTGATGTTCAGCTCTTCAAGGAACGGCTGGATTGTTCTGATCCAGTTACATTCTCAGCAGCAGTGTATGGAGAGCCCAATTCTTCCACGTCGTTACCACACTGACCTTCTTTATTACGGCCATCCCGTGGGTGTGCAGTAGTGTCTCATTCTGGCTTTGATTTAAATTTCGCTGATGACTAATGATGTTGCAAATCTTTTCATGTGCTTGTTGGCCATTTCTATATCTTCTTCAGAGAAATATCTATGAAGATCATTTGCCCACTTAAAAAAAATTAATTATTTATTCTTGGCTGCGTTGGGTTTTTGTTGCCGCACGCAGGCTTTCTCTAGTCGTGGTGAGTGGGGGCTACTCTTAGCAGTGCGCAGGCTTCTCATTGCAGTGGCTTCTCTTGTTGCTGAGCACGGGCTGTAGGTGCACAGGCTTCAGTAGTTGTGGTACACGGGCTTAATTGCTCTGTGGCATGTGGGATATTCCCGGACCAGGGCTCAAACCCGTGTCCCCTGCATTGGCAGGCGGATTCTCAACCACTGCACCACCAGGCAGGTCCTGCCCACTTTTTAATTGGGTTATCTTTCTTTTTACTTTTGAGTTGTAAGAGTTCTTTATATATTCTGGTCCCTAGACCCTCCTCATGTACGTGATTTGTAAATATTTTTCTCATTCTGCAGATTGTGTTTTCACATTTTTGGTCGTGTCCTTTGATGTACAAAATTTTTACATTTCAATGAAGTACAGGTTACCTATTCTTTTCTTCTGTTGCTTGTGTTTTGATGTCATAGCTAAGAAACCATTGCCAAATTCAAGGTCACAAAGATTTACCCCCATGTCTTCTAAGAGTTTTATAGTTTTGACCTCTTAATTGTAGGTCTTTGAGCCCTTTTGAATTAGGTATTGTATATGGCGTAAAGTAAGGCTCTAACTCATTCCTTTGCATATGGAGGTCCAGTCTTCTCAGCACCATTTAAAAAAATTATTTATAGTATTTATTTATTTTCCTTATTTTTTTGGCTGCATCAGGTCTTAGTTGTGGCACAAGGGATCTTTGTTATGGCGCAGGGTCTTTTCGTTGCAGTGCTTGGGCTTCTCTCTAGTTGTGGCATGCGCATTTTCTCTCTCTAGTTGTGGCATGAGGGCTGCAGAGCACGTGGGCTCTGTAGTTTGCAGCACATGGGCTCTCTCATTGAGGCATGCAAGCTCAGTAGTTGTGGCGTGCGGACTTAGTTGCCTCACAGCGTGTGGGGTCTTAGCTCCCCGACCAGGGATCGAACCCAAGTCCCCAGCATTGGAAGGTGGATTCTTTACCCCTGGACCACCAGGGAAGTCCCTCTCAGCACCATTTGTTGAAGAGACTATCCTTTCCTCACTGATCTTGGCACCCTTGTCAGTAGTCATTGGCCATATATTGGGCTGGCCAAAAAGTTCCTTCAGTTTTGTTTTTTTTTTTTTTTTTTTGTGGTACGCGGGCCTCTCACTGTTGTGACCTCTCCCATTGAGGAGCACAGGCTCCAGATGCACAGGCTCAGCGGCCATGGCTCACGGGCCCAGCCACTCCACGGCATGTGGGATCTTCCCAGACCGGGGCACGAACCCGTGTCCCCTGCATTGGCAGGCGGACTCTCAACCACTGCGCCACCAGGGAAGCCCAAGTTCCTTCAGTTTATAAGTAAAAGTAAAAGACACATTTTTCATTTTCAACCAGAACTTTATTGAACAGTGTATTCACCATTTTGTCCTACTACCTTCTGCCATTTTTCAGGCAAATTCATAATTCCACCTTCCCAAAACTTTTCATCTTTTTGAGCAAAGAACTGTTCCAGGTGCCTTTTACAGTCTTCCAGGGAATGGAATTTTTTTCCATTAAGAGAATTTTGTAAAGACTGAAATAAATGAAAATCCGAAGGTGCAATGTCTGGTGAATACGGAGGATGAATCAGAACTTCCCAGCCAAGCTGTAACAGTTTTTGCCTTGTCATCAAAGAAACATGCGGTCTTGCATTATCCTGATGGAAGATTATGCGTTTTCTGTTGACTAATTCTGGACACTTTTCATTTAGTGCTGCTTTCAGTTGGTCTAATTGGGAGCAGTACTTGTTGGAATTAATCATTTGGTTTTCCAGAAGGAGCTCATAATAGAGAACTCCCCTCCACTCCCACCATATATACAACATCACCTTCTTTGGATGAAGACCGGCCCTTAGTGTGGTTGGTGGTGGTTCATTTCGCTGCCCCACGATCTCTTCTGTTCCACATTTTCGTACAGTATCCACTTTTCATCACCTGTCAGAATTTGTTTTATAAACGAAATGTTTTCACTACATTTAGGTAGAGAATCGCATGTGGAAATACGGTCAAGAAGGTTTTCCTTGCCTCACTTATGTGGAACCCAAACATCAAAGTGCTGAACATAACCAAGCTGGTGCAAATGATTTTCAGTGATTAATTTGGATATCTTGAGTATGTCGGCGATCTCCCTCGTGGTATAACGTTGATTTTCTAAATTAATGTCTCGATTTGATCGCTATGAACTTCAACTGGTCCACCTGACCGTGGAACATTGTCCAGCAAGAAATCTCCAGCATGAAACTTCACAAACCACTTTTGACACGTTCAATCAGTCACAGCACCTTCTCCATACACTGCACAAATCTTTTTTTGCATTTCAGTTCTGTTTTTACCTTTCTTGAAATAATAAAACATAATATGCTGAAAATGTTATTTTCTTCCATCATCAATATTAAAATGGCTACACAATAATTCACCAAATTTGAAGTTTTTAAAAAATGAATGCTGAGGGACTTCCCTGGTGGTGCAGTGGTTAAGAATCTGCCTGCCAATGCAGGGGACACGGGTTCGAGCCCTGGTCCGGGAAGATCCCACATGCTGTGGAGCGACTAAGCCCATGCACCATAACTACGGAGCCTGTACTCTAGAGCCCGCAAGCCACAACTACTGAAGCCTGCACGCCTAGAGACCATGCTCTGCAACAAGAGAAACCACCGCAATGAGAAGCCCGCGCACCACAATGAAGAGTAGCCCCCACTTGCCAGAACTAGAGAAAGCCTGCGCGCAGCAATGAAGACCCAACACAGCCAAAAATAAATAAATAAACAAATAAATAAAAGTAATAAAATAAAAGGGGAGAGGGAAAAGATAAAATGAAAGTATTAAAAAAAAGAACGCTGATATGACAGCTGTCACAATACGATCTAACAAAATTGTCTCAAATGAAATTAAAGATAACTAAGTGCTACTAGAGCCACATCTTATGGAAAAAAACCGAATGAAACTTTGGCCAACCCAATATATGAGGATTTATTTCTGGGCTTTCTTTCGGTTCTGTTCCATGGGTCTATGTGTCTGTCCTTATGCCAGTACCACACTGCCTTGACTAAAATAGCTTTGTAGTAAGTTTTGAAATCAGCAAGTGCGAGTCCTCAACTTGTTCTTCTTTTCAAAGATTGTTTTGGCTGTCCTGGATCCCTTAAGTTCCCATAGGAACTTTAAAATCAGCTTGTCAGTTTCTTCAAAGAAGCCAGCTAGGATTCTGATAGAGGTTTCATTGAATCTGTAGATCAGTATGGGAAGTATTGCCATCTTAATAATATCAAGTCTTGGGCTTCCCTGGTGGCGCAGTGGTTGAGAGTCCGCCTGCCGATGCAGGGGACGCAGGTTCGTGCCCCAGTCCGGGAGGATCCCACGTGCCGTGGAGCAGCTGGGCCCGTGAGCCATGGCCATTGGGCCTGCGCGTCTGGAGCCTGTGCTCCGCAATGGGAGAGGCCACAGCAGTGAGAGGCCCGCATACCACAAAAAATATATAATAATAATAATAATAATGATAATATCAAGTCTTTGTGTTTGTCAGCTCGAGCTGCCATAACAAAATACCATAGACTCGGTGACTTAAACAAGAGAAATTTGTTTTCTCACAGTTCTGGAGGCCAGAGTCCAAGATCAAGGTGCCAGCTGATTCAGTTTCTGGTGAGAGCTCTCCCCATGGGTTGCAGATGGCTGTCTTCTCACTGTGTTCCCCACACAGCCTTTCCTTAGCATGTGCATGCCTGGGGGTGGGGGGAGAGAGAGACAGAGGGAGAGGGAGGGGGAGGGGAGGGGAGGGGAGGGACGGGGGAGAGAGGGCTCTCTGCTGTCTCTTTTCATAAGGACAGTAATCCTATAGGATCAACGCCCACCCTTGTGACCTCAGTTAACCTTGAGTACTTCCTCAGAGGCCCCACTTCCAAATACAGCCATACTGGGGGTTAGGGCTTCAACGTACGACTGTCGGGGGCACATAAACATAACAAAACATGTGCTGTCTTTCAATGTATTTAGATTTTCTTCAATTTCTTTCCATGATGTTTCATCATTTTCAGAGAGCTTGTTCCTTTGTTAAATTTACACTGAAATAATTTACTCTTTGTGGGACTGTGGAATTGCCTGCTCAATTTCAGATTGTTCATTGTGAGTGAATAGACATGCAGTCAAGGTTTGGAGGTGGATCTTGTATCCTGGAAACTTGCTGGGGTCTTTTATCGGTTCTAAGATCTGTAGAACATTAACAGCTCTTAAAAATTCACCAGTAGAATACAAACAATTGGGTAGAAAATAGGCAATTCACTGAAGAGAAATGTTCAATAAAAATATGAAAAGTAGATCAAATTCCCTGGTAGTCAGATAAAAGCAAATTAAAGTAAGAATGAGATTTTTTTTTTTTTTTAAGAATGAGATATTTTATATCTACCAGTCTGGAAAAAATTAACGAGAATGATAGCACCTGTTGCTGGGGAAAAGGGTGCACTTATACATTTTGCCTGGGAATACAGATTGTTACAGCTTACTGGTTTTGAAAGCAATTAGGTAATATCAACACAATTAGCCTTGAAATTGCTAAAAATAAAAGCAAATATAAGCACACACACACACACACACACACACACACACACACACACACACACATATATATTTTTTTCTGCGGTACGCGGGCCTCTCACTGTTGTGGCCTCTCCCGTTGTGGAGCACAGGCTCCGGATGCGCAGGCTCAGTGGCCATGGCTCATGGGCCCAGCTGTTCTGCGGCATGTAGGATCTTCCCAGACCCGTGTCCCCTGTATCGGCAGGCGGACTCTCAACCACTGCGCCACCAGGGAAGCCCCACATATATATTTTATATTTATGTTAGCATTGGCAAAAAAAGTACCACCAAATTGGAAACCAATAATAATTCCCTGTACGAAGATTAGATTAAGCCATACCAGTTGAATGGGAGACATTTCCCCTAGGCACTGGTTAGTGATAAATGCAGATGCAGAGAAATGAGCATAATAGGATCCTGGTTTTGTTACAAACAATACAAAATATCTCACGTGTATTTTGGGTATGTCCCTGGGGGGGGTGGTTAGCATGGTGGTTGGGTGGGATGGGGGAATGGTAGGAGGCAGGCAAGAAGAAGACAATATAGAAGTGAGTCCCGTGTGTGTTACGTGCTCCTGCTATGTGAAAGGTATGCATGTATAGGCATAAAAACCACGAAAGAGTCAGACCTACACCTACCTCCTAGGATGGATATCCATGATACATGTTTTGGTGAAAAAAATCAAGTTGCTTACAAAGAAACGTGAATAGTGTAATTCTATTCTATTCTGTTAAGATGTTACGGAAAAATTCGAACGAACTTCTTGGCCAAACCCATAACTGGTATTTGCAGAGGGTAGTTAAAATGCACCCATCAGCAGTGTTTGATTTGAGAGCTTGTGTGCTTTTCTGTGGATATCCACAGGGTATTTTCCTATTTCAAAGTGGGCACACCAGTAAATCAAGAAACCCACTATATTATTTGAGAGGTTTTTGCATCAGGGGTACAGTTAATATTAGGCCCAAGAGAGTGGTTCCCAGCGTTCTGAATTTCATAGGCCTATAAAATTTTACAAAACGGTGCTAAGGACCGGCTTACTGTTGACAACTTTTTTTTTTTTGCGGTACGCAGGCCTCTCACTGTTGTGGCCTCTCCCGTTGCGGGGCACAGGCTCCGGATGCGCAGGCTCAGCGGCCATGACTCACGGGCCCAGCCACTCCATGGCATGTGGGATATTCCCGGACCGGGGCACGAACCCGTGTCCCTGCAGCGGCAGGCGGACTCTCAACCACTGCGCCGCCAGGGAAGCCCCTGTTGACAACTTTTGACTTTGCTGACAAAGGACTTGGAAAAGCACCCACCACTGACATCAGTGTCAGGCAGGGAGATTTTAGCATTGATCATGAGCAAAGGTAGAATCTCAGTGTCAAGTTTAGCTTTTTGCATTGAATCTTTTTTAACTTCATGAAAAACAAACTTTTCCTCATTATTCTGTGCGTGGGGAGAGTTTTGTCATGAACGGGAGCCCGTCTGCCTCTGGCCTTGGGGAGCATCGCTGCTCTAGACTGAGGTGGAGAATGACCGCCATCCTCATTTGCGTCCCCACGTGCCTAGTGGTCTTCTGCGTGGCATCTGGGTTGGGCATCGTGATGCTGTGGCCCCGGGCTGCACGCTCGTCCTTCCAGCCTTCCCTCCCATTTCCACGGCACCTTCTCAGCGCCTGGCATCACCCGCTGGCTGCTCACATGTTTCCTGTCTGCCTCTCTCGACTGGACGGTCAGGACCTGGAGAGCAGGTCCTTTACGCTGTTCGCCGCTGTTTCCTGAGTCAGAACAGGGCCTGGTATCCAGCAGGTGTTGAATGAGAGCTCGTGGAGTCAGTGAATGTTTGCAGCCTTTTCTGAGAACCTGAGATACTTCTCTCCTGAGACACCATGGGTCCCAATGTCTAGAATGTCTTCCTTTAGGAATTATTTGGAATATCTGGATCATTTTATCATTTATATGTTATTTTATTTTATTTTTTAAATAGATCTTTATTGGAGTATAATTGCTTTACAATGTTGTGTTAGTTTCTGCTGTAAAACAAAGTGAATCAGCTATACATATACATATATCCCCATATCTCCTCCCTCTTGCGTCTCCCTCCCTCCCACCCTCCCTATCCCACCCCTCTAGGTGGTCACAAAGCACGGAGCTGATCTCCCTGTGCTATGCGGCTGCTTCCCACTAGCTATCTATTTTACATTTCGTAGTGTATATATGTCCATGCCACTCTCTCACTTCGTCCCAGCTTACCCTTCCCCCTCCCGGTGTCCTCAAGTCCATTGTCTACGTCTGCGTCTTTATTCCTGTCCTGACCCTAGGTTCTTCGGAACCATTTTTTGTTTTTAGATTCCATATATATGTGTTAGCATACAGTATTTGTTTTTCTCTTTCTGACTTCACTCTGTATGACAGACTCTAGGACCATCCACCTCACTACAAATAATGCAATTTCATTTCTTTGTATGGCTGAGTAATATTCCATTGTATATATGTGCCACATCTTCTTTATCTGTTCATCTGTCCATGGACACTTAGGATGCTTCCATGTCCTGGCTATTGTAAATAGAGCTGCAGTGAACATTGTGGTACATGACTTTTTTTGAATTATGGTTTTCTCAGGATATATGCCCAGTAGTGGGATTGCTGGATCATATGGTAGTTCTATTTTTAGTTTTTTGAGGAACCTCCATGCTGTTCTCCATAGTGGCTGTACCAATTTACACTCCCACCAACAGTGCAAGAGGGTTCCCTTTTCTCCACAGCCTCTCTAGCATTTATTGTTTGTAGATTTTTTGATGATGCCCATCCTGACCGGTGGGAGGTGATACATTATTGTAGTTTTGATTTGCATTTCTCTAATGATTAGTGATGTTGAGCATCCTTTCATGTGTTTGTTGGCAATCTGTATGTCTTCTTTGGAGAAATGTCTATTTAGGTCTTCTGCCCATTTTTGGATTGGGTTGTTTGTTTCTTTGATATTGAGCTGCATGAGCTGCTTTTATATTTTGGAGATTAATCCTTTGTCAGTTGTTTCATTTGCAAATATTTTCTCCCATTCTGAGGGTTGTCTTTTCATCTTGTTTACGGTTTCCTTTGCTGTGCAAAAGCTTTTAAGTTTCATTAGGTCCCATTTGTTTATTTTTGTTTTTATTTCCATTTCTCTAGGAGGTGAGTCAAAAAGGATCTTGCTGTGATTTATGTCATGAAATGTTCTGCCTATGTTTTCCTCTAAGAGTTTTATAGTATCTGGCCTTACATTTAGGTCTTTAATCCATTTTGAGTTTATTTTTGTGTAGGGTGTTAGGGAGTGTTCTAATTTCATTCTTTTGCATGTAGCTGTCCAGTTTTCCCAGCACCACTTATTGAAGAGGCTGTCTTTTCTCCATTGTATATTCTTGCCTCCTTTACCAAAGATAAGGTGACCATATGTGCATGGGTTTATCTCTGGGCTTTCTATCCTGTTCCATCGCTGATCTGATATTTCTGTTTTTGTGCCAGTATAATACTGTCTTGATTACTGTAGCTTTGTGGTATAGTCTGAAGTCAGGGAGCCTGATTCCTCCAGCTCCGTTTCTCTTTCTCAAGATTGCTTTGGCTATTCGGGGTCTTTTGTGTTTCCATACAAATTGTGAAATTTTTGGTTCTACTTCTGTGAAAAATGCCATTGGTAGTTTGATAGGGATTGCACTGAATCTGTAGATTGCTTTGGGTAGTATAGTCATTTTCACAATATTGATTCTTCCAATCTAAGAACATGGTATATTTCTCCAACTGTTTATGTCATCTTTGATTTCTTTCATCAGTGTTTTATAGTTTTCTGAGTACAAGTCTTTTGCTCCTTAGCCAGGTTTATTCCTAGGTATTTTATTCTTTTTATTGCAATGGTAAATGGGAGTGCTTCTTTAATTTCTCTTTCTGATTTTTTGTTGTTGGTGTATAGGAATGCCAGAAATTTCTGTGCATTAATTTTGTATCCTGCAACTTTACCCAATTCATTGAATAGTTCTAATAGTTTTCTGGTGTCATCTTTAGGATTCTCTATGTATAGTATCATGTCATCGGCAAACAGTGACGGTTTTACTTCTTTTCCAATTTGTATTCCTTTTATTTCTTTTTCTTCTCTGATTGCTGTGGCTAGGACTTCCAAACTATGTTGAAAAGGAGTGGTGAGAGTGGACATCCTTGTCTTGTTCCTGATCTTAGTGGAAATGCTTTCAGTTTTTCACCATTGAGTATGATGTTTGCTGTGGGTTTGTCATATATGGCCTTTATTATGTTGAGGTAGATTCCCTCTATGCCCATTTTCTGGAGAGTGTTTATCATAAATGGGTGTTGAATTTTGTCAAAAGCTTTTTCTGCATCTATTGAGATGATCATATGGTTTTTATTCCTTAATTTGTTAATGTGGTGTTTCACATTGATTGATTTGCGTATATTGAAGAATCCTTGCATCCCTGGGATAAATCCCACTTGACCATGGTGTATGATTCCTTTAATGTGCTATTGGATTCTGTTTACTAGTATTTATTTCAGTATTTTTGCATCTATGTTCATCAGTAATATTGGTCTATAATTTTCTTTTTTTGTGATATCTTTTTCTGGTTTTGGTATCAGGGTGATGGTGGCTTCGTAGAATGAATTTGGGAGTGTTCCTCCCTCTGCAAATTTTTGAAGAGTTTGAGAAGGATCAGTGTTAGCTCTTCTCTGAATGTTTGATAGAATTTGCCTCTGAAGCCATCTGGTCCTGGACTTCTGTTTGTTGGAAGATTTTAAATTATGGTTTCAATTTCATTACTTGTGATAGGTCTGTTTATATTTTCTAATTCTTCCTGGTTCAGTCTTGGAAAATTGTACCTTTCCAAGAACTTATCCATATCTTCATGGTTGTCCATTTTATTGGCATATAGTTATTTGTAGTAGTCTCTTATAATCCTTTGTATTTCTGCAGTGTCAGTTGTGATTTCTCCTTTTTCATTTCTAATTTTATTGATTTGCATCCTCTCCCTTTTTTTCTTGATGAGTCTGGCTAAGGGTTTGTCAATTTTGTTTATCTTCTCAAAGAACCACCTTTTAGTTTTATTGATCTTTGCAGTTGTTTTCTTCATTTCTATTTAATTTATTTCTGCTCTGATCGTTGTGATTTCTTTCCTTCTACTGACTTAGGGTTTTCTTTGTTCTTCTTTCTCTAGTCATTTTAAGTGTAGGGTTAGATTGTTTATTTGAGATTTTTCTTGTTTCTTGAGGTGAGATTGAATTATTATAAACTTCCCTCTTAGAATTGCTTTTGCTGCATCCCATTGTATTTTCATTGTCATTTGTTTCTATGTATTTTTTAATTTCTTCTTTGATTTCTTCAGTGATCTCTTGGTTATTTAGTAGCACACTGTTTAGCCTCTGTGTATTTGTGTTTTTTACAGTTTTTTTTTCCTGTAATTGATTTCCAATCTCATAGTGTTGTGGTCAGAAAAGATGCTTGATACAACTTCAATTTTCTTAAATTTCTGAGGCTTGATTTGTGACCCAAGCTGCCACAAATGACATCTGGAGAATGTTCCGTGTGCACTTGAGAAGAAAGTGTATTCTGCCACTTTTGGGTGGAATGTTCTATAAATGTCAATTAGATCTATCTGGTGTATTGTGTCATTTAAATCTTGTGTTTCCTCATTTATTTTCTGGATGATCTGTCCATTGGTGTATGTGGGGTGTCAAAGTCCCCTACTATTATTGTGTTACTATAGATTTCTCCTTTCATGGTTGTTAGCATTTGCCTTATATATTGAGGTGCTCCTATGCTGGGTGCATAAACATTTATAATTGTTATATCTTCTTCTTGGATTGATCCTTTGATCATTATGTAGTGTCCCTACTTCTTTCTTGTAACAGTCTTTATTTTAAAGTCTATTTTATCTGATACGAGTATTGCTACTCCAGCTTGATTTTTTTTTTTTTTTTTTTTGCGGTACGCAGGCCTCTCACTGTTGTGGCCTCTCCCGTTGTGGAGCACAGGCTCTGGACATGCAGGCTCAGCAGCCATGGCTCACGGGCCCAGCTGCTCCGCGGCATGTGGGATCTTCCCGGACCGGGGCACGAACCCGTGTCCCCTGCATTGGCAGGAGGACTCTCAACCACTGCGCCACCAGGGAAGCCCTCCAACTTGATTTTGATTTCCATTTGCATGGAATATCTTTTTCCATCCCTTCACTTTCAGTCTGTATGTGTCCCTAGGTCTGAAGTGGGTCTCTTGTAGACAGCATATATGGGTCTTGTTTTTGTATCCATTCAGCCAGTCTGTGTCTTTTGGTTGGGGCATTTAATCCATTTACATTCAAGGTTATTATTGATATGTATGTTCCTATTACCATTTTCTTAATTGTTTTGGGTTTGTTTTTGTGGGTCTTTTTCTTCTCTTGTGTTTCCTGCTTAGAGAAGTTTCTTTAGCATTTGCTGTAAAGCTGGTTTGGTGGTGCTGAATTCTCTTAGCTTTTGCTTGTCTGAAAAGCTTTTGATTCCTCCATCGACTCTGAATGCGATCCTTGCTGGGTAGAGTAATCTTGGTTGTAGGTTTTTCTCTTTCAACACTTTAAGTATATCCTGCCACTCCCTTCTGGCCTGCAGAGTTTCCACTGAAAAATCAGCTGATAACCTTATGGGGATTCCTTTGTATGTTATCTTTTGTTTTCCCTTGCTGCTTTTAATATTTTTTCTTTGAATTTAATTTTTGTTAGTTTGATTAATATGTGTCTTGGTGTGTTTTTCCTAGGGTTTATCCTGTATGAGACTCTCTGTGCTTCCTGGACTTGGATGACTATTTCCTTGTCCATGTTAGGGAAGTTTTCAAATATAATCTCTTCAAATATTTTCTCAGACCCTTTCTTTTTCTCTTCTTCTTCTGAGACTGCTATAATTCAAATGTTGGTGCGTTTAGTGTTGTGCCAGAGGTCTCTGAGACGGTCCTCAATTCTTTTCATCCTATTTTCTTTATTCTGCTCCTTGGCACTTATTTCCACCGTTTTGTCTTCAGCTCACTTATTCGTTCTTCTGCCTCCGTTATTCTGTTATTGATTCCTTCTAGTGTATTTTTCATTTCAGTTATTGTGTTGTTCATCTCTGTTTGTTTGTTCTTTCATTCTTCTAGATCCTTGTTAAACATTTCTTGTATTTTCTCAATCCATGCCTCCATTCTGGATCTTCTTTACTACCATTACTCTGAATTCTTTTTCAGGTAGATTGCCTATTTCCTCTTCATTTATTTGGTCTTGTAGGTTTTTACCTTGCTCCTTCATCTGTGACATATATTTTTGCTGTCTCACTTTTTTTTTTTTTTTTTATGAGTGGGATTGTGTTCCTATCTTACTGTTTGTTTGGCCTGAGGCTTCCAACACTGGAGTTTGTAGGCTATTGCGTAGAGCTGGGTCTTTGTGCTGAGATGAGGAACCCTGTGAGAACTCACTCCAATGAATAGTCCCTGGGGTCTGAGGTTCTCTGTTTGTCCAGTGGTTTGGACTCGGAGCTCCCACCGCAGGAGCTTTGGCCTGACCCTGGGCTCGTGAGCCAAGATCCTGCAAGCCATGTCGGGTGGCAAAAAAAAAAAAAAAAAAGAACAATAACAAAGTAAAAAATAAAATTAGAGTAGGAAACTAACAGATATGTTAGAAAGAATATAAAAATACAGATGGATCAACAACCGGAAGGTATGTCAGTACCACAGTAGTAAAAAAGAGGAGGAAGGAAAAGAAAAAAAAGAAAAAGTGGGGTGAAAAGGCCTTGGCTGTGGGGGGCAGGGCCTAAGCAAGGGTGAGGTTTGGGCAGTGGGCGGGGCCAATGCTCAGGACCCACAGAGCTGGGAAAGGCCCTGGGGGATGTGGGGGTGGGGCTTAGGCTCAAGGAACGGAAGGGGCCTAGGTGTGCCCCCCACCCCTGGTCGCAGAGGGCAGGGACCTCACCTGGGAGCCCAGCAGGCTTCCTGGGCTCGAGTGGGTGGGGCAAACACCCTCCTCTCCTCTCCTGCTCCTCCCGTCTGGGAGGGCCCCTCCTGCCTGCCTCACCTGATCTCCTTGGTCTCACCCCTATGCCCCCAGGACCAGTGAAGCTTGGGGAGGGGGGTGGCCTTGGAAGGCAGGGGACCAGCCTGGGAGCTCAGCAGGCTCCCCAGCCCGAATGGGCCAGGCGACCGCCCTCGACTCCTCTCCCTCTCTTCCCAGAGAGTCCCTTCCTCCTGCCACTCCTGATCTCCCCTGCCTCAGGGGTGCCAATCCTGTCTGGCCTCCACTCCTCCTCCCCTCTCAGTCCCCCTACGTCCTACTGGCTCACTTTTAGGGTTCCTCCCATCTTCTTGGGCGTCAGAGTCCCCCACCAGAGGCTGGCAGGCGCCCTGGTTGTGGGGAGATGCTAACTCTGCGTCCCCCCACACTGCCATCTTGACTCTGCCTCCTGTATGTTATTTTAAACCATGTTTTTGAATCAACATAAAAAACGTGTAGTTTAAAAAGGCAAATGAGATAAGCTCAGATTCTCCTAAGAGACTGGTCCTGACTGTGTCAGAGCAGGAAGGAGCCCCAGCTGAGAAACAGAAATATTACTCAAGGTCCCGAGTGCACAGAAGCTGAGAAAAGGCTGCGTCCTGGCAGGTCCTTCCTGACAACAGTATCGTCCTTTCAGGTGGCAAGGATGCACACGTGTCTGTGCCCTCCACCTGCCGCCCACCCTGTGGGTGGAAGACTTTCTCACATCACCAAGTCACACTGGCTGTGCTTTTAGGTACCTCCTGAATTCTTGCTTCTATAAATAACGATCTGACTCACAGCCTTATTATGTTTTTTTCTGGGGAATAACCAGGAATTGTTCCTTAGGACACATTCTGAGAAAACGTATCTCTCAAAAAGGCTATGCCAGTTAAACATTTGTAAATATCATGAAACTTCGTCAGTGTTCACTCCCACTGGGTGCTTGCTAGGTTTTGCATCTACAAAGAATGTAAAAAAGAATCACAGTGAGCCCAAGCCTTGTGCTGGAGAATGCGTTCATTTAGGGGCTCTTCAGGGTCTGGAGCAGACCTTGGCAGACAGAGGACAGTGAGGGGTGTTGGGGGGGGCAAGGCCCAGGGAAGAGGAGAGATGGTTTGGGGGTACCTGGCGGCCCCAGGGCAGGGGGGGCATTAGCTACCTCCTGGGGGCCCTGACCCAGCACAGCTCAGGTATTACAGGTCGAGCAGAAGAGAGGTGATGGAGACAGGGAGATAGGTAGGTCTCTGGCAGTAACAGCACTAACTGATCCTTGGAGTTCAGTGAGGAAAGTGGTGAGTGTTTCTGGTTCAAACCCCGATGAGCATCAGACACACGTGCAGAGACAAGGAGTGGGGGAGGGACTCCAAGATGGGGACAGCATGAGGTGGCCCTTCGGCTCTGTCAGGATCCGGAGTCTCAGGTGATGCCTTTCCTGATAAAGATGGACAAGGCTCTGGGCTCTGAGGATATGGGGTGTCTCACTGGTCATGACCATGGGAGCTCAGATTGGAGCCACTTGTAGGGGGGTCCGAGGTCAGAGCCCCAGATCTTGCACTGGCAGCAAATGGGGACACAGCAGCTGGACTGGGAGCCCCCACAAGAGCCACAGCCCCCTTTGCCACAGCTGGAGCAGGAACAGGCTGGCACGCAGCAGCACACAGGCTTGCAGCAGCAGACGGGAACACAGCAGCTGGAGCCGCAGCGGCCCATGTTCCGGTGGGTGGAGGGTGGAGTAGGTCAGAGGAGCAGGTGGAGAGAGAGGGTGGGTGCTCAGGGGTGGAGCCTTCTGGGCTAGGAGTCTTTATATACTTGCCAGGGTCAAGCTGACCACATACTGGCTTCCTACTTCCTGTCTGTGCCATTCCTCCAGGGCACATTGAGTGAGTGTGTGTGTGTGTTTGGTGTGTGTGTGTGTGTGTGTGCACATGCACGAGTCTTGTCCCTGGCCTCTCATTGGCTCTGCCCACCATCCTCTTTCTCATGTTTCTAAATTTAACCTCTTGCCATTTTGTTTTGCAGCTATTACTATTTTTTGGTTGTTTTGCAGTTATTAATGGAAATTAATTTCCAGAATTTTTAGCTTTTCTGGAATTTTCTAGGAATGGGACACTTGCAGTTCTTAGGTGTGTGCTGTTCTCTCTACTGAGTCCCCAGTGAAGCCCAGACCCTCACTTACCTGAAGGTGCCTTTGATGCCCCTTCTCTACCCAGGAGTCTTCATCACCATGTAGCTCAGGGTAGAGGGGAGATAGCCCCTGTTCACTCCCGATTCTAGGATCCCCTCTTTTAGGGATTACTTAGGGAATCTGAACTTCTAAATAAACTTTCTGGTTTACTTTATTATTCATCTGTCATCTTAAAGTAATTTTAAAATTGTGATAAAACACACATAGCATAAAATCTTCCATGTTAACCATTTTTAAGTATACAATTCAGTGGCATTAAGTACAATCATGATGTTGTGTAATCATCACCACCATCCATTTCCAGATTGTTTTCTTCACTCCAGACAGAAACTCTGTCCCCATTAAGCAATAACTCTCATTCCCTCTCCCACCAGCCCTGGTGGTTTGGGGTCTGATTTCTGTCTCTATGAATTTGCCCATTCTAGACATTTCATAACAATGGAATAATAACAATATTTGTCGTTTTGTGTCTGGCTGATTCCATTAAGCATAATGTGTTTGAGGTTCATGCATGGTGCAGCATATATCAGAACCGCATTGCTTCTTATGGCTGAATAATATTCCACTGTGTGTATAGATCACTTTTTTTTTTTAACCCATTTATCTGTTGAACACTTGGGTTATTTCCACCTTTTGGCAATTGTGAATATGCTGCCAGAAGGAGAGTGTACAAATACCTGTTTGAGTTCCGACTTTCAATTCTTTTGGGTATATACCTAGGTGTAGAATTGATGAGTCACATGGTAATTCTGTATTGGTTACCGAACCAAACTTGAGTCCACTTACCCGACACACAGCAATGCAAATCTACTGACACTGGGTTGTGATGAAGAAAAGTGCAGCGTTAACTGCACGGTACAAAGCAAGGAGAATGGACAGCTCATGTTCAAAAGACCTGAACTCCCCCATGGCTTTCAGGGAAGGGTCTTTTTTTAAAAAAATTAATTAATTAAATAATTAGTTAATTATTTTTGGCCATGGCTTGCAGGATCTTATCTCCCCGACCAGTGTTTGAACCCACACCCTCAGCAGTGAAAACATGGAGTCCTAACAACTGGACTGCCAGGGAATTCCTGGGGGAAGGGTCTTTAAAGACTCTGTGAGGGAGGGTGTCACAGGGTGGGTGATCAGCTCACGCACAATTCTCTGATTGGTTGATGGTGACATAACAGGGTGGTGTTTCGAGACTCTCAATCATCAACCTTTTGGTTCCAGCTGGTCTGGGGCTTCTGTGCTGGTGGTCAGCATGCAGTTAACTTTTCCCACCTGGTGGGGGTTTCAGTATCTGCAAAACAGCTCAAAGATATGGCTCAGGATATTATCTATAGCCCTTAAGGAAGAACTAAAGTTCTTGACTTTGTTTTATGGCTAAACTCTTATTTTGTCTTGCTTGACTGTTTTCCTTTGTTTCTGCATTTTCTCACCTCTCTGATTAAATTAGCTCTTTGGAACTTAGAGAAGGCCTAGGAGGCTAAAACTTTTCTACAGACAGGAGGCAGGGGACATGAGATGGGGGGGGGTCTGTCCTTGGGAGTTGTTGTTATTGATTATTTTGGATTTTCTACACATGTGATCATGTCATCTGTGAGCAATGACAGTTTTATTTCTTCCTTCCAAGTCTGTATACCTTTTATTTCCTTTTCTTGTCTTCTTGCATTAGCTAGCACTTCCAGTATGATGTTGGAAAGCAGTGGTGAGACAGTAGTACATCTCTGCCTTGTTTCTGATCTTCGTAGGAAAGCTTTGAGTTTCTTACCATTAAGTATTATGTTACCTGTAGGTTTTTGTAGATGTTCTTTATCAAGTAGAGGAAGTTTCCCTCTATTTCCAATTTCCTGAGTGGAAATCGTTGGCAATCACCATCAGGCAAAGTTAAGTTTGTATACTTCAGATAAAAGCCCATTTCAGATATACAATTTGCAAACATTTTCCCCCAGTCTGTGTTGTCTTTTCACTTTCATAGTGATATTCTTTGAAGCACAAATGTTTTTAATTTTGATGAAGTCCAAGTTATCCATTTTTCTTTTGTTGCTTGTGCTTTTGGTGTCATATCTAAGAAAGCTTTGCCAAATCCAAGGTCATGGATATTTACACCTGTTTTCTTCTAAGAGTTCCATAGTGTTAGCCCTTAAATTTGGGTCTTGGGTCTATTTTTAGTTAATTTTTGTGTATGGTGTGAAATAAGGGCCCAACTTGATACTTTGGCATGTGGGTATCCAGTGGTCCCAGTACCATTTGTTGAAAGACTCTTCTTTCCCCATTAGATAGATCCGTCCCCACAAGTTTACCTGGCTGATGGCGATCTCCAGTGAATGATGCTGGGTCAGTGTTCCTGAGCCCAGAGGGAACTGGGGTCGGTGTTCCTTGCCCCTGGAACACACTGATTCTGTCTGCAGAGCCCTCCCTGACACCTACTGCCCTTTTGGTGATTGACTGTGCAGTCTTTGTGTTTCCTGCCGGTGTTCTTGGCCTGCGCCACTCTTGTCCCTCCAAAGATTTTTGTAACTTTGAGTTTGTGGAAGACAGGATTGGGTCTCACAGAAGGTTTCAGGCTCCTCATGAAAAGTTTCCCACCGTTCTTTGGTGTTGACAATGCCAGCAGTTCCTGGAGGAGCAGCATATTCGGAAAACTCAACGTAGAGGCGAGCTCTTTGCTTGGGGCCAGGGGTGCCTGCTCACCGCATGGTGGTGTATCTGGCAAAACCAGGCAAGCGATTTTTCTCTGACATCCGACATTGGGCTTGATGTGATCTATTTCTTCATGTGACTTAAGAACATCTGCATAATTTATTTTCATTTTTGTGTTTTGCTTTTGATTTGAGGTGGGAAAGTGTACCTACCTTAAAAGTTTACAGCTCACTGAACTTTTGTACCATGTAACCACCACCCATTTCAGAATAAAGAATGCTCATAGTGTCCCAAATCTGCATATTTTTAAAAAGTTTATTAATTTTTAAAATGAAACATAAAAAGATTAGGGACTTCCTTCGTGGTCCAGTGGTAAAGAATCCGCCTTCCAATGCAAGGGTCATGGGTTTGACCCCTGGTCGGGGAACTAAGATCGCACATGCCGTGGGGCAACTAAGCCCACGTGCCACAACTACTGACCCCGTACGCCTCAACTAGAGAGAGAAAACCCACACACCACAACTAGAGAGAAGCCACAATGAAGATCCTGCAGCTAAGACCTAACACAGCCAAAAAAAAAAGATTAAGGAAACTTTACCTCATCCATCTCTCTTGGGTTGGGCATGCATGGATGTGATCACAGGCTTATAACATTTTGTGACTTTTTTTCATTACCTAATAACAAAACCACATCCCCAGGTTATAAAGATCCCACAGGCATTTGTACTGGTTGTCTGTACAACCACCCAAAGAATATATCATAAGTCATATAAACAAGTCTCAGTCATTCAATTTTAGGTGGTTGCTACTTTCATCGTCTTAAAAATAATTTTGTGTTAACTGACCTTGCCCACAAAATTTGTGAACATCCAGTATCCTTTCCTCTGGATAAATACTGAGAAGTCAAGGTACAGAATAAAAAGGTGTACATGTACTAAATTTTAGTAAATATTGCCAACACACCCTGGTTTCTGCTACCACTGATGGTGCACCAGACATTTAGAGATGTTTCTTCTGAGAAAGGCTGTAAGAAAAGAATCATGGTGAGACAAGGCTTGTTGTTGAGAATTTATTTAGAGGCTTCACAAAGTCCAGAATAGAATTTCCTAGACCAAGAATCAGAATGAGCTGGTGTCAGGGAAGAGGGGAGGGGTATTTAGTGGGTCTGGGCTCCCAGGCTCTGGGCGGTGAGCACCAGCCCTGAGGTTATATGAGAATCAGGACCCAGCAGTAAGAGGCCAGGAAGGAGATGTTAGAACAGCTCTGTGCCCCATTCGGACATGGTGGGTGGGTTTTCTGTGGCTTAGCCCCTGAAGGGCCTGCAGATGGTAAAGCTCAGCGGGCAGGAGGAAGATTCTTCTGAGTTACGAGTGTGGCAGTGACTCCTCAGATGGCTCAGAGAGCATGAGGGGGACCCCCTTCTCCATCAGGATCTCTGGTCCTGAAGATTCAGACCGCATCACTCCTGGAGAGGATGGACCGAGAAGTGTGCACTGGGGGTATGGGATGTGTCACCACTCGTGGCCAGGGATGCTGCATTGGCTGGAACCGCTTGAGGTCTGTGGTCAGCATCTCAGCTCTTGCACTGGCAGCAAATGGGGACACAGCAGCTGGACTGGGAGCCCACACAGGAGCCACAGCCCCCTTTGCTGGAGCAGGAACAGGCTGGCGCGCAGCAGCACACGGGCACGCAGCAGCTGGAGCCACAGCAGCCCACGTTCTGGTGGGTGGAGGGTGGAGTAGTTCAGAGGGGCGGGTGGGGACAGAGGGCAGGTGCTCAGGTGTGGAGCCTCCTGGGTTAGGAGCCTCTGTGTACCTGCCGGTGTTTATACTCAACACACGATGACTTCCTCTTATGTGTTTACTTATTTCAAAGGGACAAGTGTTATTTTTATTTATTTATTATTATTATTTTTTTGCAGTACGCGGGCCTCTCACTGCTGTGGCCTCTCCCGTTGCGGAGCACAGGCTCCGGACGCGCAGGCTCAGCGGCCATGGCTCACGGGCCCAGCCGCTCCGCGGCATGTGGGATCCTCCCGGACCGGGGCACGAACCCGCGTCCCCCGCATCGGCAGGCGGACTCTCAACCACTGCGCCACCAGGGGAGCCCCACAAGTGTTATTTTTAAACTCTTTGCCGTCCCATGAGCTCCCAAGAGCTCAAGCTGAGGTCTGCTTCTCTGGTTTCTAAATGCGGCTCTTCCTCAAGGTATTTCTCTTGGTGAACAGAGCCTGAGCTCCCGGCTCAGGGAGCCCCTGAGCTCTGGTCGCCCGTAGGCAGTGAGTCACCATCTTTGGCTTTCCAGTTTCTGCTCCTTGATAAAGATCCTCTGTCGCCAGCTCTAATGTTTATGTTTCTCTACTTAAAAATCAGTTGGTGTCATTTCTGTAAATAAAAGTATTGAGCAGAAAAATAAGACTACGTATAGTTCCTGCATCCAAACCACCAGTCTTAATATTTTGTTGAATTTGAAAAGCAAGATTTGAAGCACTTCGCTTTCAGGGTGTCCTGACTTTTCCCCCTTTTCTCATTTCCTGCCCCCCCCTCCTCTTGGCTAACCATCCCCGAAACAGGAATTAGATCTGGTATTCTTTCTCTTCATGGGACCCGGCTTCACAAATTCCTATTACTCTTCCTATGCTTTTTAGTTTATTCAGTCAGTTTTTATAAAAACTGCACAAGTCAACTGACATAATTCACATTTACCATCTTCGAAGGCTGTGAAAATAGTTTGAGTGGACCGGCCACCCTTTGGTTAGCCATCCTCTCTAATGGACCTTCGTTTCCTAGAAAGTCGCTTTGAATTTTTTTTATTGAGGTGAAAGTTATATCCAATGAAACACACATATTTTGAATATGTGATCCCACCAGCTTTGCTCAGCTGCTCTGAGGTAGCTGCCACCCTGGTCGTGAGGGACTATTTCCGTCATCCAGGGGGTCCACTTTCCCCCGCCTCCAGCCAATCCCCAGCCCCACAGCCTCCCTTTCCTCTGACTGGTTTTTCCTGTTGCTGGAGGCACATAAATGGGGCCGTGAAGCACATATTCTGGCTGCTTTCACTCAACATCTTACCCTGTGTATCAGTGATGTGTATATATTTAAAATCACCAAGTCGTGTTCCAGGTGAACGTGTGCTCCAGTGGGACCCCGTTCATTCTCTTGTTCCCAGATATCTGGATTGTTTTCAGCTTTGGGCTGCAATGAATAGAACTTCTACGAACATTCTTTCATTATTATTATTTGATTGAAATATAACTCATGTACAATGTCGTGTTAGTTTCAGGTGTACAGCAAAGCGATTCAATTATATATGTTTACACACACACATATATCTATATAGGAGTCTTTTGTGAACGCGTGTCTTTTGCTTATGCATGTAGGAGTGGGCTTGCTGGGGCGTAGGCGGGGGAAGGTTTAACTTTATAAGAAACTGACAGGGCTTCCCTGGTGGCGCAGTGGTTGAGAGTCCGCCTGCCGATGCAGGGGACACGGGTTCGTGCCCCGGTCCGGGAAGATCCCACATGCCGCGGAGCGGCTAAGACCGTGAGCCATGGCCAGCCACTAAGCCTGCACGTCCGGAGCCTGTGTTCCACAACGGGAGAGGCCCCAGCAGTGAGAGGCCTGCGTACCGCAAAAAAACAAACCAAAAAAAAAAAAAAAAAAAAAAAGAAACTGACAGTTTCCACGATGCTCACGCCATTTTCATCCTTGCCGGCCATGCCTGAGAGCACCCGTGGTTCCCCATCTTCCCTAATACTTACAGGTTTGAACAGTCTCCGGCGTTCTCGTGGTGTGTGATGATGTCTCATGTTCGCCTTGGTTTGCGTTTCTCGGGTGACGAGGGTTGTTGCGCACCATTTCATGTGTTTACTGGCCATTTATATACTTTCTTGGAAAAATGTTCAATTTGGGGTCCATTTTTATTGTGTTGTTTTTTTTTTTGCTTTTCTTTTTTTGTGATTAATTTACTGAAATTCTTCATAAATTCCAGCTAAATAAACTGTGTGTGTATATATCTATATCTAGCTATTATCTATCATCTATCCATCTAATCTATTATCTATCTATTATCTATCATCTATTATCCATTTACCTATTATCAATCTATCTATTGTCTATCTATCATCTATTTATTATCTTCTATCCATCTATCATCTATCTACCTCTCATCTATCTCTCATCTATCTGTCAACAATCTATCAATCTATCCATCTCTCATCTATTATCTATCATCTATCTATCTATCTATTCTATTATCTACTATATCTGTCTATCATCTATGTATCTATCTACCTACCTATCATCTACATCTATCTATCAATCTATTTATTTATCTATCAATTTTCTCCTAGTATCTGGTTTGCTTCATCATTGTCTTGATATCTTAATAGCATCCTTTGACAGGGAAATGTTTTTTACTTTCATGATCCAATTTGACACTTTTATCTTTGAGGGTTAGTGCCTTCTTCTGCCCCTCTGAAAAAATCTAGCTTTCCTTATAGGAGCGTTAGTTTTTGTTTTTACATTCAGTTCTATGATGGATCTCAAACTCAATTTGTGTTTGGTGAGTGTGAGGCAGGAGTTCATTCCCCACACGCTCAGCCAATTGCCTCAGCAGCTGGACCTACAGAGACCCGGCAGGTGTGGGGTGTAAAGTGCATCGCCGGGCAGGTGAGCCATCTGGGTGGGGAATCATCTTAGAAATGGTCAGCTGGCCAGTGAATACTTCCAGGAGCCGATGGCCCTTCCTCGCCCCTGGGGTAAGGAGACCCACGGGATCAAACCTGGACCATCTGGGCGGGGCAGAGGGGTGGATGGGGAGGGAGCACGGGGGGGCCTGCGTCTCAGCTCTTGAAGGAATTTCAGAGGTGGGGGAGCCACTCCTGAGAGGAGGGGGCAGCTAGGGACGGAGCCAGGACGCCGCAGGCTCTGGGTTTCCCTTCCGTGACGCCAGCTCCCGCTGGTCCTGCTGTTGACAGATATTTGGGGTCTGACGTTTACCGCCCTCATTGCCATGTACATCTGGTCTCTGTCCCTGGTTCCTGGCACAGAGCCCCTGAAACCCTTGGAATTTCCTGGGTGATGGGAGTGTTTGTCCTTCATTAGCACCTGCGTGTGTGCTAACGAGGTTACTCAGATGGGACCCCTAGAAAGCCTCAGGGTGGGGCCAGTCGTCAGAAAGTCTAATGATCAGAGGGGACTTGCAGGCCCACCCGCTGACCTCTGGGAAGGGGGAGAGGGGAGCTACGGACTAAGCTCTATAAAAACTTCAACAGCAAGGGTTAGTGAGTTTCCAGGTTGATGAACACAGGGAGATTCAGGGAGAGTGGGCACCTGGAGAGGGCATGGAAGCTATGCACCCCTTCACACGCCTTGCCTGTGCATCTCTTCCATCTGGCTGTTCCTGAGTTATACCCTTTTATGAGAGATCAATAATCTAGTCAGTAACATGTTTCTTTGAACTCTGTGAGCTGCTGTAGCAAATCAATCGATCAATCAATCAAGGAGAGGTCTGCTGAACTTCTGCTCTGTGACCAATCAGTTAGAAGCACAGGTGATAACCTGGACTTGATATTGGTGTCTGAAGTTGAAAGTGGGCAGTTGGTAGGACTGAGCCCTTAGCCTCTGGGATCTGACCCTAACTCCAGATAGATAGTGTCAGAATGAAATTGAGTTAAATTTGTGGGATACCCAGTCAGTGACCACTGAGAAGTATAGACTTGTTTGGTGGTATTGAAAAAATACACATTGGAGTTTTCCAATTTGTTGGTGCCAACTAAAAATCGTCACTCCCCATCTGGTTCTACACGAATGAAATCACTGGCCACTGTAGTCACTGACCTTCAACACCCCCTGAACGGAGTTTAGGGTGGAGATCAAGAATGAGGCCCTCTGTGCTCTGGGAAAAACTGGCAGGACAGGCCTTCAGAGAGTTAGAGATTTTCCAGGAGAAGATCTTACGAGCCCAATTTCTTGCATCTTCTCCCATCTAGAAAAGCACTAAAATCATTAACTGAGACATCTGATCCTCACAAGTAGCAGCAAACTTCTGCCAAAATGTGGGCTTGGTCGCATGTACCCCCTTCACAAAAATCGCATATATACCGACCTCTCCCCTACTTCTTTGGAGAGCTCCTCGGAGCTACTGAGAGGCTGTCTCCTGAGCTGTGGTCCTCATTTTGCAGCAAATAAAACTTAACTCACAACTCTCACCTTGTGCATGTTTCTTCAGTCGACATAGGTGTGTGATGGTTCATAGTAGTCTCTTAGGATCTGTTTATTTCTGTGGTATCTGTTGTAACGGCCCCTCTTCTGTGTCTGCTTTTATTTGAGTCTTCTCTATTTTCTTCTTGGTTAATATCACTAAATATTTGTCAATTCTGTTTCTTTTCCAGAGCCTAACTCCTGGTCTGGTGGATCTTTTCTGTTGCTTTCTAGCCTCCATTTCATTTATTTCTGCTCCGATCTTTGTTATTTTTTTCCTTTTGCTAACTTTGGGCTTTGTTTGTTCTTCTTTTTCTAGTTCCTTGAGATGTAAAGGTTGTTTACTTGAGATCTTTCTGTTTCCTAACATAGGAAAATATATTTTGCTTAATATATTTAGGAGTTTATTGCTATCAGCTTTGTCTCAGGCCATTTGAGCTGCTCTAACAAAAATACTACTGACTGGGTGGCTTATACACAACAAATTTATTTCTCACAGTTATGGAGACTGGGACGTCCAAGATCATAGTGCTGGAGGATTTGGTGTGGTGGTGGTGAGGGCCCACTTCCTGGTTCATAGGTGACACCTTCTTGCTGTGTCCTCACATGATGAAAGGGGTGAGGGAGTTCTGTGGGGTCTCTTTATGAGAAAACTAATCCCATTCATGAGTGCCCCACTCTCATAACCTAAGCATATTCCAAAGACCCCACTGTCAGATACCATCACACTGGATGCTAGGATTTCAGAAAAGGACCTTGGGGGTTGGGGAGGGTGCGAACATTCAGACCACAGCAATTGCTCTCTTAGAACTGCTTTTGCTGCATCCCAGAAGTTTTGCTGTGTTGTGTTTCCATTTTTGTTTGTTTCAAGATATCGTTTGATTTCCCTGTTGGTTTTTTCTTTGACCCATTGCTTGTTCAGACGTGTCTTACTTAATTTCCACATATTTGTGAATTTTTCCATTTTCTTGTTATTGATTGCTAGTTTCATATTGTTGTGGTCAGAATAGGTACTTGATATGATTTCAATCTTAAATTTGTTAAGGCTTTTACTGTGACCCAACATATGATCTACCCTGGAGGAGGTTTCACATGCACTTCAGAAAAGTGTGTGTTCTGCTCCTGTGGATGAAGCGTTCTGTAGATATCTATTAAGTTCATCTGATATAATGTGTAATTCAAGTCCAATGTTTTCTTATTGATTTTCTGTCTGGATGATCTATCCATAGCTGAAAGTGGGGCATAGAATTTCATTAATATATTGCATTTCTGTCTATTTCTGACTTCAGATTTGTTAATATTTCCTTAATATATTTAGGTGCTCTGATGTTGGGTGCATCTGTATTTACAATTGTTATATCCTCTTGATAAATGCACCCTTTTGCCATTATATAATAACCTTTTTGTCTCTTGTTACAGTTTTTTTGGTCTTTTCTTTAAAATTAATTCATTTATTTATTTATGACTGCATTGAGTCTTGGTTGCTGCGTGTGGGCTTTCTCTAGTTGCAGCGAGCAGGGGTTACTCTTCGTGGCGGTGCGCGGGCTTCTCATTGTGGTGGCTTCTCTTGTTGCAGAGAACAGGCTCTAGGCACACGGGCTCAGTAGTTGTGGCACACAGGATTAGTTGCTCCGCAGTATGTGGGATCTTCTCAGACCAGGGCTTGAACCCGTGTCCCCTGCCTTGGCAGGAGGATCCTTAAACACTGCACCACCAGGAAAATCCCACTTGTTACAGTTTTTGACATAAAATCTATTTTCTCTGATATAAGTATATCTATCCCTACTCATTTGCATGGAGTATCTTTTTCTTTCCCTTCATTTTCAGGTTATCTGTGTCCTTGAATCTGAAATGAGTCCCTGTAGGAAGCATCATATAGTTGAGTCTTAAAAAAAAACCACTCAGACACTCTGTGTCTAGGGTTAGAGTGGCAGGGTTGACAGGTAAAATTCAGGATGCCAGTGGAGCTTGGGTTTCCGATAGACAAACGCTTTTTAAGAACAGGGCTGTCCCACATGTAACATGGGTGTAAATACCGCATCTGTGTTCAGGCGGGGACAGACGCTGTGCTGTTCTTCCTGCGGCCACACGATGTCGCCCCAGGACCTCCCAAGAGCTGGACCACAGGATGGGAGGCAGCTCAGCCCCAGGCAGAGGCAGCTCTTCCTCCTTGAGGAAGTTACATAGAACATTTTGTATCCGGTGCAGGGAACAATGTATTGAGCTGTCCAGCGGACCCCTATAACGTCCCCTGGGTGAGCTCCCTCCCCAGGGCGGGGGAGGACTTATTACTACTTGCGCGGGGTGGGGGGGGGGTCTTTAGAGAAGGCCTTCATTCGCTTCGGTCCTTTGATGACTGCTCGGTTCACTGAGTCCTGCAGAGTGGGTCTCAGGCCTGAGCAGGTGAGGAGGGGGCTCCTGGGGCGTCAGGCTGAGCCATCGACACAGCAGGGGCCTCTGCCCTCCCGACGGTCAGCCATCGGTAAAGAGCTTCTGAGCTGCACCCAGGAAGACGTGCATTTCCGTACTGTACAAATGCTCCTGTACAGTCACATACTGCATGTTAGTGACTTTTCATCTTTGTGAAGGTGAAACGTGTTTTTTTGTTTGTTTGTTTGTTTTTGTGGTATGCGGGCCTCTCACTGCTGTGGCCTCTCCCGTTGCGGAGCACAGGCTCCGGACGCGCAGGCTCAGTGGCCATGGCTCACGGGCCCAGCCGTTCCGCCGCATGTGGGATCCTCCCAGACCGGGGCACGAACCCGTGTCCCCTGCATCGGCAGACGGACTCTCAACCACTGCGCCACCAGGGAAGCCCGAAACATGTTTTAAAATCCTTTTCATGCTCCATGCTGGGGACCACGCCTGTAGACCCTTTCTTAAGTACTTTCACTGCATGTACCCCTCTTGGAAATTCTAATGCGCTTCTCTTCAGACAAGTATACATATATGCACATCAACACACAATAGGGGCTTAAAGACTCCACAGCAGACCCGATATCCATCCATGGGCCGCAGGCTCCAGACTGAGAATTTACTAGAAGCAGAGGCACCAGGGAAGAGGGACAGAAGGGCACTTCCGTTCCCGTTTGCTGTGGGCGTCCCATGGGACTTGGTCGGGGGATCACGTGGGTTTTCCTCCTCTACCACCTGGAACCAAATGACAATGAGAGCAAAGGAACTTTTTTTTTAAGATAGTAAAATGCTAACGGATTTAGCTGAGCAAGGAAACTTGCAGGCCTGTAGAGAGGCTGACAAGGGAGAATGTTCAGGACAGGGCTGCGCTTGCGGTGAACACCCCATGCAGAACAAGTGTCAGCTACCAGGATCGCCCCCAGCGAGGCTTGTCCTCTACTAAACTACCGGCCATTGTGAACACCTGCATTGGTACAACGTGGTGATGGACAGAAGGATGCCCTTCTCTCCAAACTGACCTACGCAGCCAATTCTAACAACTCCCAGAAGGCTCTGTGAGGAGCTGAACAAGCAATTCTGAAATGATATGGAAGCATGAAGTCCCAGGGATCACAATGGGAGGAGAGTCAGCCTCCCAGATGTGGAGCCTGGGCCCTGAGAGGCAGGGCTGGGTCAGGGCAGGGCAGGCGCGGAGGCCAGGGACAGTGGGGACACGGCACCCGAGAGCCTTACAAATCCGGGACAATAATGCTGGCGGGTCATACAGGTGACAGTTCTTATGTGTCGGGGATGCTCTAAGTGTCCTTCAGAAGTGCCCCATTGATGCTCACAACAGATCCCGAGACGGGTAGTGGCTCCAAGCCCCTTTACAGGTGATGGAATTACGGCCGTCCTGGGCAGGCACTCAGAGCCACGACCACGCAGCAGGATGCTCTCAGGGCCCCGGCTCCTGGAGAGGCAAGTGGGGACACTGCCAGTGTCCACAACCAAGACAGTCAGTGAGGGGGGTACAGGCTTAGGCCAGCAAACTACAGACCAGCGGGAAGATGAACTGGGTTTATACAAAGAAGCGTGGCTGAATTTTCACAATATAATATTCAGCAAGTGAAAGGAATGAAATAAAATCTTTAGCACAACATGCATGTGAATCTAAAACAAAAACATCAAAAGCCACACCGTGTGTTTCCAGGACATACACGCAGGCATGGGTATCTTTGAAGTGCATCAGTGTGGGTGCTTTCTTGGGGAAGAAGGGAAGATCAGGAGGGGGTGCGGCCCCTCCTTAACAGGGAGACAGGATGGGAATAATGTAGACCAAGTAAAGGAGGAACAATTTTCAAAAGCAATTTTGTGATTCCAGCTTTCATGGCTAATCTCCTGGCTCCCTTGGAGATACAAGAAGAATTAGTTTGGGGAGGAAGAAGATTGTGCAGTTTACAGCTTTCCGCTCAAGGCATCTGTTGATGGTCTCTGCTGTGATCATCATTTGTGAATTACTCAATATTAATCCCCGTCTTTTGGGTTCCCACCGGTGCGTCTCCTATCACTCTTCTTTGATGTGAGTCAGTCCTGATGGGAGGGGCCTTGCTATCGTTTTGTCAAGGGGCCCGGCGTGCTGTAGTTCTGGACTTCTGCCCTGTTGGGGCTCTTTGCCTGCTCTCTTGTACTTGCACGATGTTGTGTCCACCGCGCTCTTCTTGGGTCAGACTTTGTTTCCACCAGGTTTGTGAAGACATTGCTCGTGTGCCTTTGGGTTTAGGGTGTTTCTGAAGGAGGGCTGGAGTCGGCCGGGTGCCCACACCCTCCCCACCCCATGGCACGGGGACTGGGAATTGCTGTTGTTCAACATTAAAAAAACCTTTGGATTCTAAAGCGTAGTCACCATACGTCTTATTCATGAGCATTTTGGATCCTTTGTCCGCTGGGGAACGTGTGATACTCTTTGGGGCTAAGCTTGCAGATTTTCCTTCAGGTCGTAGCGATTCTTACGTTTAAAGAATACATTTCAGTTCCCCTAACTGCGGCCTTTGCCACTCGCACTATGGCTGGGTCCTCACTGCCCCCCACCTCACACATCTGTTTACCTCTCTCTGGTGATGTAGTAGCTTTGCCATTTCACCTACGCTGTGAACCTCTAAAGCCTTATTATTATTATGTTTTTAATGTCAGCTATTCAGTTTCTAGCCATCTCTGTCCTGCTCCGTGCCTTTCTGTCTCATTGATTCTGTCTGTTATGATCTCTGATGGTCAAGTTTTGTCTAAGGTCTCCGTGTCTCCCTTTTCCACCTTTTCTATAGTTTTATCATTTCAGCTCTGAGTCCCATTCAACTGATCTTGCCGTGTTCTGATTTGGTGTATAATTCAACCGTCTCTAGGAAATGACTTTTGTCTCCTGGCTTTTGTTTTAAGTTAGACTGACTTGTCTTTTTCTTCACTGGCCTCTGCATGTCTTTTGGCTTGAGAATTTAATCCGTTTACATTTAAATTAACCGCCGATTGGCAGGGACGTGCTCTTGTCCTCTTGTTCTCTGGCTGTTTTGTGGTTTTGCTCTTTCTCCCTTGCTGTCTTCCTCTCTCCTTGCTGATTGGATGTTTTCCTGTCTTCTCAGCAAAGGCAGCAGCGGACGCAGAGCCTGGCCTTGGGCTCTGACATTGAGCTCGTGGACTGGATCGTTCCTGTTTGATGTCATCTTTGCAGCTGCTTCTCCTGCCTTAGAGGGGCCTGGACCCTCACCGTCCTTGTCCACGGGGAGTGCCTGGCCAGGGGCTATTCCTGGCCTTCAGGTTTCTCATCTGTGTAAGACTCTATGGGATATTGTGAGTACTGGCTGAATAATGGATTAAGAATTTTGCCACGTGGTCCATGTAAGAAGGCTGCTGCTGAGAAAACAAAGATATTGGTTCAGGCCCTTTCAGACGTCTCTACTCAGCCCATCTCCTAGGTGGCAGGGTTGACAGGTAAAATTCAGGATGCCAGTGGAGCCTGGGTTTCCCATAGACAAACGCTTTTTAAGAACAAGGATGTCCCGCATGTAACATGGGTGTAAATACCGCATCTGTGTTCAGGCGGGGACAGACGCTGTGCTGTTCTCCCTGCGGCCACACGATGTCGCCCCAGGACCTCCCAAGAGCTGGACCACAGGATGGGAGGCAGCTCACCCCCAGGCAGAGGCAGCTCTTCCTCCTTGAAGAAGTTACATAGAAAACTTTGTATCCAGTGCAGGAAACAATGTATTGAGCTGTCCAGCGGACCCCTATAACGTCCCCTGGGTGAGCTCCCTCCCCAGGGCGGGGGAGGACTTATTACTACTTGCGCGGGGGGGGGGGGTCTTTAGAGAAGGCCTTCATTCGCTTCGGTCCTTTGATGACTGCTCGGTTCGCTGAGTCCTGCAGAGTGGGTCTCAGGCCTGAGCAGGTGAGGAGGGGGCTCCTGGGGCGTCAGGCTGAGCCATCGACACAGCAGGGGCCTCTGCCCTCCCGACGGTCAGCCATCGGTAAAGAGCTTCTGAGCTGCACCCAGGAAGACGTGCATTTCCGTACTGTACAAATGCTCCTGTACAGTCACGTGCTGCAAGTTAGTGACTTCTCATCTTTATGAAGGTGAAACGTGTTTTAAAATCCTTTTCCTGTTCCACGCCAGGGAGCACGCCTGTAGACACGTTCTTAAGTACTTTCGGTGCATGTGCCCCTCTTTGAAATTCTAATAGCTTCTCTCCACACAAGTGTTCAGATCTGCATATAAGCTCACAACTTTGCATAGAAGTATATTTTATTTTATTTTAAAAATATTTGTTTTATTTATTTATTCATTTTATATGTTTATTTATTTAGCCGCATCGGGTCTTAGTTGCAGCATGTGGGATCTTTGGTTGTGGCGTGCGGGCTTCTCTCTAGTTGTGGCCTGCGGTCTCCAGAGCGCGTGGGCTCTGCATTTTGCGGGACGCAGGCTCTCTGGTTGAGGCACGCCACCTCAGTAGTTGTGACGTGCCGGCTTAGTTGCCCTGTGGCATGTGGGATCTTAGTTCCCCAACCAGGGATCGAACCCGTGTCCCCCGCATTGGAAGGAAAATTCTTTACCACTGGACCACCAGGGAAATCCTTGCATAGAGGTTTAAAGATTCCACATCAGACCCGATATACATCCATGGTCCGCAGGCTCCAGACTGAGAATTTACTAGAAGCAGAGGCACCAGGGAAGAGGGACAGAGGGGCACTTCCCGTTCCCGTTTGCTGTGGGCGTCCCACGGGACTTGGTCGGGGGATCACGTGGGTTTTCCTCCTCTACCACCTGGAACCAAATACAATGAGAGCAAAGGAACATTTTTTTTAAGATAGTAAAATGCTAACGGATTTAGCTGAGCAAGGAAACTTGCAGGCCTGTAGAGAGGCTGACAAGGGAGAATGTTCAGGACAGGGCTGCGCTTGCGGTGAACACCCCATGCAGAACAAGTGTCAGCTACCAGGATCGCCCCCAGCGAGGCTTGTCCTCTACTAAACTACTGACCATTGTGAACACCTGCATTGGTACAACGTGGTGATGGACAGAAGGATGCCCTTCTCTCCAAACTGACCTACGCAGCCAATTCTAACAACTCCCAGAAGGCTCTGTGAGGAGCTGAACAAGCAATTCTGAAATAGTATGGAAGCATGAAGTCCCAGGGATCACAATGGAAGGAGAGTCAGCCCCCTAGATGTGGAGCCTGGGCCCTGAGAGGCAGGGCTGGGTCAGGGCGGGGCAGGCGCGGAGGCCAGAGACAGTGGGGACACGGCACCCGAGAGCCTTACAAATCCGGGACAATAATGCTGGCGGGTCATACAGGTGACATTTCTTATGTGTTGGGGATGCTCTAAGTGTCCTTCAGAAGTGCCTCATTGATGCTCACAGCAGATCCTGAGACGGGTAGTGGCTCCAAGCCCCTTTACAGGTGATGGAATCACGGCCGTCCTGGGCAGGCACTCAGAGCCACGACCACGCAGCAGGATGCTCTCAGGGCCCCGGCTCCTGGAGAGGCAAGTGGGGTCACTGCCAGTGTCCACAACCAAGACAGTCAGTGAGGGGGGTACAGGCTTAGGCCGGCAAACTACAGACCAGCGGGAAGATGAACTGGGTTTATACAAAGAAGCGTGGCTGAATTTTCACAATATAATATTCAGCAAGTGAAAGGAATGAAATAAAATCTTTAGCACAACATGCATGTGAATCTAAAACAAAAACATCAAAAGCCACACCGTGTGTTTCCAGGACATACACGCAGGCATGGGTATCTTTGAAGTGCATCAGTGTGGGTGCTTTCTTGGGGAAGAAGGGAAAATCAGGAGGGGGTGCGGCCCCTCCTTAACAGGGAGACAGGATGGGAATAATGTAGACCAAGTAAAGGAGGAACAATTTTCAAAAGCAATTTTGTGATTCCAGCTTTCATGGCTAATCTCCTCGCTCCCTTGGAAGATACAAGAAGAATTAGTTTGGGGAGGAAGAAGATTGTGCAGTTTACAGCTTTCCGCTCAAGGCATCTGTTGATGGTCTCTGCTGTGATCATCATTTGTGAATTACTCAATATTAATCCCCGTCTTATTGGGTTCCCACCAGTGCGTCTCCTATCACTCTTCTTTGATGTGAGTCAGTCCTGATGGGAGGGACCTTGTTATCGTTTTGTCAAGGGGCCTGGCGTGCTGTAGTTCTGGACTTCTGTCCTGTTTGGGACTGTTTGTCTGTTTTGTTTTACTTGCACGATGTTGTGTCCACATGTACTCTTCTTGGGTCAGACTTTGTTTTCACCAGGTTTTTGAAGATATTGCTAATGTATCTTTGGGTTTAGGATGTTTTCAAAGGAGGTCTGAAGTCGGCCAGATGTCCATACCCTCCCGAGCCCATGGCGTGGGGACCGGGAAATTGTTGTTTTTCAACATTTTTTGAAACTGTGGAATTCTGCAACGTCGTCATTGTACATCTTAGTCTTGAGCATTTTATATCCATTTTCCCCTGGGACATGTTATACTCTTTGGGGCTCAGCTTGCAGATTTCCCTTCAGGTCATGGACCGTTTCTTACATTTAAAAATACATTTCATGCTGGAAAGGGTATAGAGAAAAGGGAACCCTCTTGCACTGTTGGTGGGAATGTAAATTGATACAGCCACTATGGAGAACAGTATGGAGGTTCCTTAAAAAACTAAAAATAGAACTGCTATACGACCCAGCAATCCCACTACTGGGCACATACCCTGAGAAAACCATAATTCAAAAGGAGTCATGTACCAAAATGTTCATTGCAGCTCTGTTTACAATAGCCAGGACATGGAAGCAATCTAGGTGTCCATTGGCAGACAAATGGAGAAATAAGATACATATTGACACATGGACACATATATACAATGGAATATTACTCAGTCGTAAAAAGAAACGAAATTGAGTTATTTGTAGTGAGGTGGATGGACCTAGAGTCTGTCATATAGAGTGAACGAAGTCAGAAAGAGAAAAGTAAATACCATATGCTAACACATATATATGGAATCTAAAAAGGTTATGAAGAACCTAGGGACAAGACAGGAATAAAGATGCAGACGTAGAGAATGGACTTGAGGACACAGGGAGGCGGAAGGGTAAGCTGGGACAAAGTGAGACAGTGGCATGGACTTATATACACTACCAAACGTAAAATAGATAGCTAGTGGGAAGCAGCCGCATAGCACAGGGAGATCAGCTCGGTGCTTTGTGACCACCTGGAGGGGTGGGATAGGGAGGGTGGGAGGGAGACACAAGAGGGAGGAGATATGGGGATATATGTATATGTACAGCTGATTCACTTTGTTATACAGCAGAAACTAACCCACCATTGTAAAGCAATTATACTCCAATAAAGATGTTAAAAAAAGAAAGAAAGAAAGGATACCTTTCAGTTCCTCTTACTGAGGTCTTTACTGCCCGTACTAAGGCTGGGTCTTCTCTGCGCCCCCCGCCCCCATCTGTTAGCCTGTCTCTGGTGACATAGTAGCTTTGCATTTTCACCTATACTGTGAACCTCTCAAGTGTTTTTTTTTTTTCAATGATGGCTATTCAATTTCTAGTCACCTCTGTCGTGCTCTGTGCTTTTCTCTTCCACTGATTTTATCTATAATGATCTCTGATGGTCAGTTTTTGTCTACGGGTCTCCACGTGTCCCTTTTCAAACTTTTCTATAGTTTTATCATTTCTTCCATGAGTCCTATTCAAATGATTCTGCCATATTTTGATTTGCTGCGTAACTCAACCATTTAGAGGAAATGCACTTTTGTTTCCCAGGTTATGTTTCCTTGTTTGTTTGTTTGTTTTCCTCTGTGTTGGGTCTTCATTGCTGCGCACGGGCTTTCTCTAGTGGCAGCGAGTGGGGGCTACTCTTAGTTGAGGTGTGCAGGCTTCTCATTGCGGTGTCTTCTCTTGCTGCGGAGCATGGGCTCTAGGCGCACAGGCTCAGTGGTTGTAGCCCAGGGGCTTAGTAGCTCCGTGGCATGTGGGATCTTCCCGGACCAGGGCTTGAACCTGTGTCCCCTGCATTGGCAGGCGGATTCTTAACCACTGCGCCACCAGGGAAGTCCACTCGGATTATGTTTTAACTTAGATTTATTTATTTGTCTTTTCCTTCCTTTCCTTCCCTCCCTCCCTCCCTCCCTCCCTTCTCTCCTTCCCTCTCCTTTTTTCTACATTTTTTGGGTGTAATTATCAGGACATCTCTTTACCTTTCTCAGGTTTGGGCAGCCCTGTGTACACCCTCTAGTTATGTTGAAACAAAATGAGAAATCTCTCGTTTCCTCTCCCCAGTGTCTGCGGGCAAGGCTGCAAGCTCCCACTGGGTGGTTGGTCGCCCACTGTCCTGTCCAGTTGGTGTGGCCCTGGGGTACGGCTTGGGGAGGGGAGCTTGTGAGCTCCCAGGCCTGCTTCCACCTCCTAGTTCTTAGGACTTGGTCCCAGCTGGTGGGAAGGTGTAAACTGTCGTCCTGGGGCTGCCCAGGCTTCAGATGCAGGGAGTTTTGCTGGGGCCACGTGCGGGGCCCGCATACGGGTCCTCTGAATTTCTGCCACCATCCACCTCTCCACCCCCACTGGTAACGCGGATTAACTGAAATGACACCCCGCCTCACTTCTCCCCAGCGGTACCCGGCTTTTACTTCTCACATCCTCATCCTCATGCCATCTAAGTGTGCTGGCCAGTCAAGTAAAAGTGAAAATGACTTTAAAAGCATCATAAGCCTGGGCTTCCCTGGTGGCGCAGTGGTTGAGAGTTTGCCTGCCGTTGCAGGGGACGCGGGTTCGTGCCCCGGTCTGGGAAGATCCCACATGCCGCGGAGCGGCTGGGCCCGTGAGCCACGGCCGCTGAGCCTGCGCGTCCGGAGCCTGTGCTCCGCACCGGGAGAGGCCACAGCAGTGAGAGGCCCGCGTACCGCAAAAAAAAAAAAAAAAAAAAAAAAAGCATCATAAACTAAACGAGCACATAGACAGCAGTGGAAAGCAAACCACATTGTTTGAGCAGGAGGAGTTTATGTCCTCCATACAGAAGTAACTTTTTAAAGCAACAAAGAGAATTCAAAGACAATAAAATGTAAAGAAAGAAAATCACCCTCACTAAAAAGAAATTAAAGCAATAAATGAGATAAAAAGCAAATAAATGAGATGCCCTTTTCCATCTGTGAAATTCATGGAGATTTTAAAAATAAATGGTAAAACTGTCGTGAGGCTGTCCATATAGTCGCCAAGAATTATGAGCAAACTGATGTCCTGGAGAGGCCGAAAGGCCGAATTAACAAGCGCTCTCAGGTGTGTTAAGATGGGGTATGAATATAAAATATCCTTCTCAAGTAAGCTTCTTTAATGACATGGATAAAAAGTCAGTCAAAAAGAACTATGCTTACATGGAGATCACAGCTGAAAAGGAAATATAGCTGTAGAGGTGGCAAGATAAGGTGGGGAGACATTGATCCAAATGTTACCATTGGGTGCTGGGATTGTTGGTTATGTTAACGTCTTTCTTATATTTCCTGAGTTTCTTTTTTTTGCACGATCATCCTGTATTTTAAGAGTCAGAAGTAATATAAAAAGGTGTTGTTATATGTATATGTATACCTGATTCACTTTGATGTACACCTGAAACTAACACAGCACTGTAAGTCATCTATACTCCAGTCAAAATTAAAAAAAGAAAGAAAGGAAAAAATGTGTTGTTAACCATATTTCAGAGGCTGTGGCCCATTCGAGGGAAGGCGTCTTGGTTGGGGCCGGTGATCCTGCAGGAAACCCCTCCTCTCGCCTGTCACCTGCGGAGCCGGTGACCAGGATAATTATAAGGTCCAGATGCAATAGGGAAGTGGCAACATTTAGAAAACTGAGAAAAGTTTCTAAGCGTTGGGTTGGGTCAGCGAAAACCTGGAGCCCAGCAAACAGATAAGCACATCCCAGGAAGCACCGTAAACAGTCATCATGGCGTGACCCGGCTCCAGCTGCTGCGTCCCCATTTGCTGCCATTGCTAGATCTGAGGCCCTGGCCCTCAGCTGGCCTGTGCCGACGCCCAGCCCGCTGTCCCAGGCTCTTTCTCTCCCCCTCCCCATGATTTCACTCAGGGACTTCACTGCCTCTGGGCCCAAGCTTCTGAGACACAGCGTCAGGATGGAGAGGACCCCGAACCCCTTCTCACCCACTGGGCCCTCCTTCCAGCTCTTTGCCCACACCTCCCCCCAGACCTTCCTGCTCTGCCCCCACCTCATTCACAACCCAGACTGGCCCACAGAGGCCCCTGGAGCCACTCAGACCCTGAGAGCTGCCCCTTCTCAGGATGCCTCCGGGTCTCTGTGTGTCAAGACCTCATTCTGGGTTCACCATCACACAGATGTGAAGACCTGGCAACAGCAGGACAGTCACAGAATTGCAGCCTCTCCCACGTAACAGAAACGGGCCCAGATTGCTGAAAGTACTGGCAAAGCAAATCCAACATCGCGTTTACACAGTGACACGTCCTGGCAATAGAGGATGTGTATCAAGAATGTAAATGTGCTTAATATTGATAAACGTATGAGAATACTCCACTGCATGGATAGAAGGGGAAAAGCCCATCAGCTATGTCCACAGTCCTGAGAAGGTATTGATCAAAGTCACCAATGCTTGATATGTAACAGTGAAACAGCAATGGGGTAATTCCTTGACATGATATAAACACTCGTGCACATACAATTCACGTGTTTCTGTGAACACGCACATCCCCGTGTCTAGAATCTACTCTCAGCGTCGTCCCTGGAGGGAGGAAGGCTGTGTGGACGAGCACAGCTTATACCAAGGAGGTCAGGGCTCTGCCATCAGAGCCTGGGGACCGGGTAGGGCTGAGCTGGGGAAGGGGGTGTCCTGCCCGGGCTGGGGGCTCTCCGTCCGACCCCCAGTGTTTCTCCTGCCCCCGCACCCCCCGCCTCCTCATGAGCCCTCACTCGGGCCCCATGAGAGCTTCTTGAATCAAACAGATGCACAGCTGCCCCTTCTTGAGTCTCCTTCCTGGACTGAGAGATATCAGTAAATTCTGGGAAGAAAGAAGGAATGTAAATTGTTGTCTTGTAGATCGTGTGTGTGTGTCTCTGGGCTTGTGAGAAAAGCAGGACTTTCTGTTCCCTTGCTTTGAAAAGCACTAGATACAGATTCTCTGCTGTTCACACTTCTTTAATAGATACAAGAGACACTTATGAGAATGTAAAGGACAGCCTGCGACCAAATGCACCTTAGGGTCATTGTTTTCTCAAAGCCGTGATGGGAGTGTGCGTTCCACCTGTGTTCTCCTCTCTCCCCTGACTTGGAGTGTCACAGCCAAGACGCGGGTGTGAGCCCCACACCCTGCACAGCTGTCAGCAGTGTGAACCACCTGTGTGCCTCATTTTTCTTTCTTCTCACATAAATGCCCACGTTTAGCCTCACCAGGGCCCAGGTAAGCCAGCATCCCCTGCCCTCTTGCTGGGCCTGTCATCTGGGGATGCCATGTTTCTGTCATCCCACTGCCTCTCTCCTCCTCAGGTTGGAGCCCAGAGAACCGGGAGGGAGGTGGTGGAGTCAGAATTCGTGATGATCACCTTTATTTTCTCACCAGGCCAACCGTGCTTTGGGAAAAAAAAGAGTTGTAGTGTAATCAAGAGAAAAGAAACACAAATTTCCAACACGGGGAAAGAAAAGGGTGACATCGTTTCAGACCCCACAAACATCAGAAAGATTATAAAAGGATTTGACAATGTCTATAAATGGATAAACTCCTTGAAATCTAAATTTCTACAGAGTCAATGAAGAAGAAATAGAAAATCTGAATCATTCTATGTCTGCTAAGTAAATTGAATCCATTACTAAAGCCTTCCCACAAAGAAAACCCCACACCCAGATGGCTTCATCAGTGAATTCCAAAAACAAAAATGAAGAGTACTAATTTTACATACATTTTTCTGGAGATAAACAGAGTGGAAGATTTTTGAACTTTTTATGAGGTTAGCATAACTCTGATACCCCAAACCTTCAAGGCCATTACAGGAAAGAAACATGTAAAACCAAGCTCTGTCATGAACATAGATGCAAAACTATTTAACAAAATACATGTTAATTAAATGTAACAACATTTTAAGAGAGAATATATTATGATCAAGTGGAATTGATTCCAGGTTTGCAAGGGTGGTTTAACATTCAAAAACAATCAATATAATTCATTACAAAACAGAAAAAAAGAGGAAGATTCATTTGATCGTCTCTTTTGATGCAGAAAAATATTTGACGAGATTCCACAGCAATCCTAACGACAGGGTTTCTCAGTCTCAGGCTGCTGGCATCTGGGGTAGAGAATTCTTTGTTGTGGGGACTGTCCTGTGCATTGGATGATATTTAGAAACATCCTTGTCTTCTACCCATGAGAGGCCAGCAGCACCACACACCTTAAGTCATGACAACCGCAAATGTCTCCAGATTTTGCCAAATGTCCTCAGTTGAGAACCACAGCATAATAAAAATTTTAGCAAACTGTGACTAGAAGTAAACATTCCTATCTGATTTTTTAAATCTATAAAACGTACAGCAAACACTAAACTAAATTCTAACAAATATATGCTACTGGATAAAGAAATAAAAGTATGAAAAAACCCCTAAATCCTGAAATACTAAACATTATACCCTAAAATCATGAACAAAACCTGGTTGCATCTGATCTCTAGGTCAATTAAACACTGACTTGGGGAACCCAGTCTGTTCAATAAGGCAAGAAAAAGAAATAACCAATAACAGTAAATATTGGAAAGGAGAAAATAAAATTGCTGTAATTCATGGATAACATGATTTTTGAATGTATGAGGTTCAAAGAAATCTATTATAATCAATCAGTTAATATAGCAAGATAGATGGATACAAGATCAATATAAAAAGTAATCGTGTTTTGCTAACAAGCTACAATAACATAAAAGATGAAATTTAGAATATATCATTAACAAGGGAATTTAAGAAAATAATGACCTAGGTATAAAACGAAAGAAAGAACTAATGAAAATTGCGACTTTTTTTTGTTTTATAAAAGCCTCCTATAACTTTTTTTTTAATTTTTATTTTTTTAAATTTTTAATTAATTAATTTATGGCTGTGTTGGGTCTTCGTTTCTGTGCGCGGGCTTTCTCTAGTTGCGGTGAGCGCGGGCCACTCTTCATCGCGGTGCGCGGGCCTCTCACTATCGCGGCCTCTCTTGTTGCGGAGCACAGGCTCCAGACGCGCAGGCTCAGTAGTTGTGGCTCACGGGCCCAGTTGCTCCGCGGCATGTGGGATCCTCCCAGACCAGGGGGCGAACCCGTGTCCCCTGCATTTGCAGGCAGACTCCCAACCACTGTACTACCAGGGAAGCCCGCGACATATTTTTGAGGGAAGTTAAAGAAGATGTAGGTAAGTAAAGCCAAATATTATGTTTGTAGATTTGAAAAGCCAACATTATAAAGATGTCAGTTCTTCCAAGGTTTATATGTAGAATCAACGTCACCCATATCAGAATCCCAGAAGGCTCACTTCGTTTAAATTGATGAGCTGACTGTGAAATTTATATGGAGGGACTTCCCTGGTGGTCCAGTGGTTAAGACTTCACCTTCCAATGCAGGGGGTGCGGGATCGATCCCTGGTCAGGGAGCTAAGATCCCACATGCCTCACAGCCAAAAAACCAAAAACATAGAACAGAAGCAGTACTGTAACAAATTCAATAAAGACTTTTAAAAAAATGGTCCACATGCCCCCCCCAAAATCTTTAAAAGATAAAAATAAAATAAAATGTATATGGAGATTCAAAGGGCCAAGAGGAACCCAGGCCATCTTGAGGATCAAAGCCGGAGGATTTACTTACCAGACATCCAAAGTTAGCGTGAAGGTAGAGTTTAAGAGAAACGGATTGAAGAAAGACGGGGGGTGGGGGCGGGTGGAGGGGGTGTGTGGGGGGGTGATGATGGAGCGGCACACCGCCCCGTCCACAGGAGCGTCTGTGCCATGTCGGCCTTATTCTACACCTGTGCTCTGCCCGATGGGGTGCACGCTCGCCCACCATTGGCTGTTGAGTCTTTGAATAGTAACCGAAGAGACTGAAGAACTGAATTTTTAATTTTGTTTATTTATAATTACTAATCATTTTAAACAGCCATATGTGGCTAATGGCCACCGCACTGCACGGCACACTTACAAAGAGTCCAGAAATGGTCCTGCGTCTTATACGATAACCTTATTTACAACCAAGGTGATCATAACAAAGGTTGCTTTAGTGCCACATGGAAAGGGTCATTTTTTCCATAAATGGTTTGAGATAAATAGGCTATCTTACCTCACACCATACACAAAGGTCAGTCTCAGATACATTGCATTTCTAAATGTGAAAAATTAAAAATAATAACACTTTTATAGGAAACCTAGGAGGACAACTTTACGATGATCCATGTTCTCTTAAAGGGTAAAAATATAATAGTTTGGGATATCTAAAATTTAAGAAATCTCTCATTAAAAAGAAACCGTTAAGAAAATGGAAAGGCAACCAGAAGGGCTGGAGAAGATGTTGAAAAGGGACATATTTGTCAAAGAACTAGTAGCAGGCTACTATGAGTAATTTAAATATAATAATAATAACCTCTGTGAATAATTTTAAAGACACAAATAATCCAATGGAAAAATGCACAGAAGATTTTAACAGACACCTCACAAAAGGGACAGCCAAATGGCTAATAAGCATAGAGAAAGCTGCTCAGATTCTCAGGCAGCAGAAAAATGCAAAATTATAGTCACAATACGATACCACTATACACGTGTAAGAGCAGCTAAAATGAAAATGACAAAATGCTAAATGATGGCCAGGCTGTGAGGCCAGCTGGAACTTTCACACGCTGTTGAAGAAGCAAAACTTGGCTCAATCATTTTCAAAAACTATTTCCTCACGACCCAGCAAATCCCCCTGATTATTTTACACCCAACAGAAGTGAATGGTGATGTTAACCAAAAAGGCAGATACAAAAATCTTCAAAGGCGCTTTATCCCAAACAGCCCAGAACTGGAAACATTTCAAATGTCCATAAACTACAAAGCAGATAAGTAAACTGTGTATTTGTCCAGTGGAACCCTTGGCGACAAGGAAAAGATGAACTGCCACATGTGACAACACAGACCTAAATGTTGAGTGGGTCAGTCTCCAAAGAGTACATCCTTATAAGTCCATCTCTACTTATGCTTGTCCAAAGAAAGGTGCCACTCACCTCTGGTGACATGGGCCAGGATGGTGTTTGGGTCTGAAGGCTTTCTATGAGAGGAGACACGTGGGGGCCTTTTAACCACACTGGCAATTTCAGCAGAAAGATTGACATTGTAAGAAAGAATAAAATTGAAATGCTAGAAATTGAAAACACAGTAACAGAACTTTGTGCCTCCAAAAGGGCTCATCAGGAGACTTGACAGAGCTGAGGAAAGAATCTGAACTTAAAGATAGGGCCAGAGAAATACATACACTGAAATGCAAAGAGAAGAAAGAGTGAAAAGAAATGAACAGAGCACCCAAAAGCCGTGTGACAAAGGAAAAGTGTCAGAAATGGGGAAAAAAGGAAGGCACAATGTATTTTCCTTATTTTTCATTGTTCTACTAGATCACGGACTGTTGAAAACACTAATGATCACGATGAGTTGGATGCTTATAGCGCATGTGGATGTGGGATGTTGATCACCATGGCAACAGACACAGGAGGGAGGAATTGGGAAAATGAGGTCTTACCCCATACAGGAAGCAGTGTGATTCTATTTGTTGTGGACTCACATTATTAGAAGTGTGCATTTTTATATATGTGGAACCTGGAAAAAATGGTACAGATGAACCAGTTTGCAGGGCAGAAACAGAGACACAGATGTAGAGAACAAACATATGGACGCCAAGGGGGGAAAGTGCTGGGGGTGGTGGTGGTGGGATGAATTGGGAGATTGGGATGGACATGTATACACTAATGTGTATAAAATCATTAACTAATAAGAACCTGCTGTATAAAATAATAAATAAAATAAAATTCAAAAGAAAAATGAAGTGTGCATTTTTAAGTGAAACTGTAAGTGTTCACTGTCTCTCAATGGCTTTTTCCCCAGTGCCCTCCTGTTACCGAGTCCAAGCGCGTACCACTGATCGCACGACAGGCCAGTGAGTTGAGACAGGGTCTTGGGGAAGGAATAGTGACTTTACTCGGAAGCCAGCAGACGGAGAAGATGGCGGACTAATGTCCTAAAGAACCACCTTAATTCGGGGTAGAATTCGGGCTTCTTTTGTGCGAAGGGGAAAGGGGCAGCAGGAGGATCTGAGATTAGAGGGTGAAGGCAGATTGCAGACTTCTCGGAGCCACCTGGCCTTCAAGGAAGCGTAGCATTGCTTCGTTCTTCTGCTTTGCTCACGCAGGCTGGATCACAAGGCGCCTGCAAATCCTCAAGTCCTTAGCAGTTATTTTTACTTTACAGTCTTATCTCTGCTTATTTGCAAGGTTTCCAGGCTGAAAGCAAACTTATCTACAACAAGTAATGGCCATAAGTAACCCAGGACCGTGGGATGGGAACGTTCTTCAGGGAACTTAATGGGCTATTTGGGAACAAACAACATTTCTCTACTGTTTAACTCTTGGCGTTCCGGAGGCGAAAGTGATGGACTACACGGGCCGAAGAATGGGGTGTGGGGGGGGGAGGCGTGATTTCAACGTGCTCTCAGTTCTGCCTTCCTCTGTCACAAGTCCCCTTAAAAGTTTGCATTTCATAGAATCCACGGGGAGTTTTAAATATTACATATCTACTCATCACATCAAAATGATGGGAGCTGACATTAAAATATGAACATCGGATTGATGTGATGTTGAGCGAGATAGACGATTAGTCAAGCCGTAGTCCGAGACAGTGGGTGTTTTTCATTAATCACAAAGACTATTGATTTTGAAGCAATATTTCAGTGTTGGCAAATGAGAGCCTGCAATAGTGGTGTGTATTTGTGTGTGTGTAAAGAATGGAAATTCAGTGAGTGTGTTAATGGTGATATCTCTCTTGTACAAAAGAATCATCGTTTCATATAATTTTCTTTAAGGTAGGGGATGGGTTTCAAGCTGTGTTTTTCTTAATGTTTCTTCTTACGCATTTCCCACCATGAGACCAGAGCAGGGATTTGGAAAGGCAACCAGTTCATCCTCCTGAACCCCCCCCCCCGCCCGCAGCAGCCCCCCCAGGGGCCTCGGATCTGCCCAGAGGCTGTAAAGCCCCGAGGAATGTTCCCAGCAGACGCATTTCAGCGGCCATCAGCCCTGATCTGTAAAGGCCCAAATACCTTTCGATAAACTGACTTTGGGAACTTCGTATCTTCAAACATTTCTGTCTTTGGTGAAAATATTTCAAATCCAGCTCATCTTAAGAACTAATCTCTCCTACAGCTGCTGCTTGAAGATAAGGCCGGCTGTCCAGAGAGGCGCTGTCTGCGGGCCGCGGAAGAAAGCATTCCCTGGGAACGCAGCGGGGGTGGCTGCGTGCGCAGCCTGGCGGGACAGCGTGCCCTTGGTCTCAGAGAAACAGTCACGTCCGCAGTGGGAGACACAGTTCTGCTAGGAGTGGGTGACGTTTGGGAATCGTTCATTTCTGAGGGTGAAAGCACCACAGATGACCCTCTTTTAGCCTGAGATCCTGGCTGCCTTTACAATGACAGAAAAACACACATCGCTTGAGTTTTCCAATCCCAAGTAACGCAGAAACATGGAAAATGAGGGTAAACCCACACCTCATTCAATAACTCAGAGTTCCCGGTGATGATCGGGGCCTGAGTCCTTCTGCAATTGTGCTGCGATTATGGGATGTCTGACCGCCCTCAGCAGCCTTCCAGCCCGACCTCACAGGCCTGGTGCAAACAGCCGCCGGCGTCTGCAGGGACCGGCGCTCAGGCACCCCTGCGCCCTCTGGCGGATGAGATGCCCAGGGTGGCGGCTCCTCGTGGACCAAGAACTGGACGGAAGAAAGTTCCTTTTGGGGGGAAACAGCAGCTGCGTCCGTTTGGGGCTGCAGCCAGAGGACCTGGGCAGGGCTGGGATGTGATTTCCCGTGTACCAGGCGATATCCATGGTTTACAGCTGTGACCAAACCCACCAGGGCCATGCTTGCTGTCCCCAGCAATGTGTGGCTGGCTGTGGGGCTAGCCCTGAGCTGCTCCCCTCACTCCAGGGAGGAACACTTATCCCACACTTTCTGCCTCATCATCTGTGACCTCGCCCACCTCCCACCATCTGCAGACCCAGGCGGGAAAAGGGATGAAAACGAGTCTCTCCTTGGGCTGGACCCCCCTGAGGGCAGTCGTGCCCTTAGGGAGGAGGGTCTGGGCTAAGGCTCCTTCGCCTTCAGATTCCCAGGGACAGTGGAGGAATTATCAAGCCAGAGAGCCAAGAAGAAAGCATTGCACGTGATACCTTTCAGTAATAATAATAAGACCTCAAGACTGTCTTAACATTTAAATGATCAGCAGAATTCCAGGTGGTGACAGAAAGACCGGAAATATCGTTGGCGTGAAGCTCTTCTCTAATAAGACGCACCGGTTTCGAGATGAGTTTGTCTCCCCGCTGTCTCCCGCTGTCTGCTCATGCGTCGCTTGTTTTCTGAGGAAGTAGATCAAAGTGTGTGGTTCACTGAGGGTCTCCTAGGTGACGCTGGGTCAGGAAAAACGACGGTCTTTCTGGTTTTGCCAGCAGAGAGCTCATAGTTCAGAAAAATCACCCAAATCACAAAGTTAAAAAATTATAGGGCTTCCCTGGTGGCGCAGTGGTTGAGAGTCCGCCTGCCGATGCAGGGGACACGGGTTCGTGCCCCGGTCCGGGAAGATCCCACATGCCGCGGAGCAGCTGGGCCCGTGAGCCATGGCCGCTGAGCCTGCGCGTCCGGAGCCTGTGCTCCGCAACGGGAGAGGCCACAACAGTGAGAGGCCTGCGTATGGCAAAAAAAAAATTATAGAGTTACCGTTGGCCACTGGGGGGTCAGGTGGGGGCATTCAGTGGTGCTCAATAACCGTATGTGGGTAGATTGGTGAGTTGCCGATTGAATGAGCCTGTGGATTAAGGAGCATTTCCAAGTCCCACAGACCTTCCAGCCTCACCAGACCAAGGACGTGAGAGGGGCATGGAACACCTTACACCCACTCCTGGCTCCGGCCAAGCCCTGCTCTAGTCGGCAGTGGGCTTTTTACCATTGTTTCCTGGGATGCATGCGTATCAATCAGAGTTCTCCAGAGAAACGCACCAATAGGGTGTGTATATATCCTATTGGTTTTCTCTCTCTGTAAGATTTAGTCTAAGGAATTGGTCCATGCAGTTGGGACAGGGGCACATCTGAACTCCGTGGGCAGGTGGACAGGCAGGAAACCCAAGCAGGCTCCCTGTGTTGCAGTCCTGAGTTTGAAATCTTCCTTTTCTGGGAAACCTCAATCTTTGCGCTTAAAGCCTTCAACTGATTGGGTGAGGCTCACCCAATGGCTGGTGACCTGCTTTACTCCAAGTCTTCTGATTTAAATGTTAATCTCATCTAAAAATACCTTCAAGGAAATACCTAGACTGGTGTTTAACTAAACGGCTGGGCAGCAAGGCCCAGCCGAGTTGACACGCAAAATTAACCCTTGTAATAGGCATACAAGATGCTCTTGAAATGGCCTGCTCTCTTCTCCTGAAAACTGGAGGACTGTCTTCATGGTTCCAGGACTTTGACATTGTATGATATCACTGTGATGAACCAGGTGGTTGCTAGAACTGGTTTGCCCCTCTCACCATAAATGGTCCCACTGTTTCAAAAGTGGGAAGCATTCAGAAGACACAAGAGCAGATCTCTGCGGGCGCCCCCCTGCCCCCGACGTCCTGGACAGACGCGCCAAGATCAAGTTCATCCACCCCATGGCGGATGTCCTGGATGAGGCTGTTGTGATGATAGACACCCCTGGCTGCTTTTGCAAGAGAGCTTTTAGGAGCTTTAACTCTTTCCTGTTGAATTCAGTAAAACTCCTGCATTTGGTCGAGTAATATACACTATGAAACGTGAGGTAGATGGCTAGTGGGAAGCAGCCACATAGCACAGGGAGATCAGCTCGTGCTTTGTGACCACCTGGAGGGGTGGGATAGGGAGGGTGGGAGGGAGGGAGACGCAAGAGGGAAGAGATATGGGAACATATGTATATGTATAACTGATCCACTTTGTTATAAAGCAGAAACTAACACACCATTGTAAAGCAATTATACTCCAATAAAGATGTTAAAAAAATAAAAGAAAAAAGAAAAGAAAAATCACTCTGTGCCCGAATCTTGGGTTCTGAGATGTTCTTTTCTGACCAGGAAGGGGACTGGTGGAATGTGCAGAGATGGCCACCAGATGGCACTGTTGCCCGACAGAAAGCATGGAGTGGCCGGCGGGGATGGAGCCCCTTCCAGGAGCCGAGCGAAGAGCAGTGAGCGCCCGCGCCCACGCAGCAGAGATGTCTGAGTCCCGGAGGGGCCAACGCCACAGAGAGCAGCGGGGCACCGAGGGCAGCTGCTTTCGGGGAGCTGCCACTTGGCCTTCCCTTTGGGGACAAAACTTTGGCTCTGCGTCCCTTTAAAGCCCGGGACACCAGAGAAAATGGAACTCTGTTCCTGCGGGCTCATCATTTGCGCTCCGTGTGCAAGACAGGCAGCGTCGTCTCAGAAAGCGCCCAGCCGGAGCCTCCATGCCCCAGATTCTGCAAAGCCACGTGCACTTCTGCTGCAGTTTTTATCCTCCCCAAACACCTGCTGGGGCGAGACCTTCTAGGTGCTCACGGGGCCCCTTTTCCTCGACCCCAGCCTCCCCTGAGGTCAGGTGGGGCCTGGGGCTCAGGGAAAGGGAGTGGGCAGGAGTGATGCCCCCTCCGGCCCCGCCCCTTGGCATTCCCCTTTCTCTGCCTCTTTCTCCTATGTGACTGGAGGTGAGAGACTCCCCCAGGCCAGGACATGTGAGGAAGGAGCCAGGTCCCTGAGCCTCTGCTGGGAGGGCTCTCTCCCACGAGCTTCGTAACTGCCCCTGATTTGTGCCCTGAACAAGCAGATTGTAGCAGGTGCTGCGAGTTCCCACCTGCTCAGTTCTGGGCCACCTCTGGTCACCTGCGGACCCCAGTGTGGGAGCCGGGGAGTGTGGTGGTTTAACTCCCTTCCGGGGTAACCTGAGCCCATGAAGGACACATGAAGGGCAGGAGTAGAGAGGCAGACCCAGGGACGGTCCCCAGGGGCTCCTGCAGCCACGCACACAGTGTCTGCCTCACCCCCTCACCCCGTGTTCTCCCTGAACCAAGACCTGGTGAGTCCGTGTCTCCGAGTCTGATTTGGAGGAGAAACAGACGAAGATACCTCCCTTGATGTCAGGCCTCGTCTGACGCACGGCAGAGCTTGGGTTACCCCGACTGACGCCGTATCCTAGAGAGCATCCGGGACCAGGGCCGGGGAGAGATGCGGTCACTGGTCCCGTGGGTCACGCTCTTACCCGACTGGGAGCTCCCTCCGAGGCTGGGTCTGCCTGCCCCCCGCCCCTGGTGGAGTAGGTTTGTTGGGTGGGACCAGGCCCCGGTGGGCATTTGGAGTCCCTTAGCCACTTGGTGTCGCATGACCAAGGCTTTATTTTCCCATCAAAATGCAGGAGAAAGCAGGGGTTTTATTTTTTGTTTACAAAGAGAAGAGTTCCTTGCTCCCCTGTGGCTTTCTGGAGCCTCCTTGTGGGCCCTCCATCGGCCCATGGCATCTGGAGCACACATGACGCCCAGAGCAGAGCTGCTGGGCGCTGGGATCTTTCCCCACCTTGGTCTCACTCAGGGCTGAGCCTCTTGGGTCTCCTGGTAACTGGGTCGCAGCCGCAGAGCGAATGCGGCTTGGGTCGCACCCAGTGGTCTAGAAGGCCCACCAGTCGCTGTGTCCTTTGCTCGGTGGCAGGGAGTGTAGGGGACAGCCACCCCCCCCCCCCGCACTTTGGAGCAGCCTGGACATGTCCGGAGGTGTCCCCTCCGGGGCTTCACTGAATTCACCTCCCGCTTTCTGGAAGGCGAGGGTCTCACCGAGGCCCCCAGCTCAGCTGCCTCCTCTCTCTGGCCCCATCAGCAGGGTGTCTTCTGAGTGCGGGTGGCGTGGTTCCCTGCCACGTGGTACCAGCGGGGTCCCCGCAGACCCACGACAGAGCCAGGCTACCTAGTGTTGGCGGCGTTCACAGAAAGACACGGGCGAGTCTGCGTGGCTGCAGGCAGACGCTGACCGGGTCTTGGCTCTGCGTGGAGGCCGGAGGCCGCAGTGACGTGGTCAGGAGGGCAGGTGGCCCGGACGGAGGCTGCTCTCAGAGTCCTGATCTGACGGAGCTGCTTGTCCTTCTCTGAACCCGAGCTGGGACTGTGCACGGTCAGGATCGGAGGGTTTCATGGATCCGGAGAGCGACCTCGGGGCCTTTCAGTCCCCCCGATGGACTGGGTCCTGCGGGCTGGTGACCTCTGGGTCCACGTGCTCCTCGGAGAACCCGCGCCAGCCTCCTCTTGCCGGGAGTCCAGTGACCGAGGGGACAATTGCAGGACGGAGGCACAATCCCTGCCAGGCCTGCCCTGACTTGGGTTTGGGCTGGAATCCTGTTACTCACCTGCTTCCCACGCCCTCCAGCTCGGCTCTGACTGGCGTGTGGCCACGGCCTTCTGCGTCCTCATAGATCCAATGTCAGCAGGCCCTGAGAGACCGGAGCTGAGTCGTACCCGTGGAAGGCCGCGGGGGTCGGGGTAAGGCATCTCCTCCGAGGTGATGCTGGTTGGGTCCTTGCTCAGGAAACTGGCCTCCAATGTGGTCAAGATGCTGAGAAGGTCTGGAAATGAGGGAGGGGAGCGGATGTCCCACTCGCCCGCCTTCAGCTGCCAGGAGACAGGAAGGCTCGGGCTTCTCCGCGCTGGTGGAGGAAACAAGTGCATCCTCCAAACTGTGCCCGTCGGGGCATCCGCTCCAGAGGAAGTCGGTGCTGCTGGAAAACCTCATGAGATAACGGCTCCTCTCTACATACACCCATGGAGTACCTGATAAAACTCAACCCCCCCTTGTTACAAAACCCCACGTCAAACAAAGGTGGGAAGAGAAGGCTTACGTGGGGAAAATATTATTTTTCAAAAGGCAGTGAGGACCAGAACTTTAAAATACGGACCCCAAACCGTCGCCACTAAAGGAAGGTTCAGAGACACCCCCCCCCCCATGCCACCAGTGTTACTTGTTGTGGTGCTGGTGGGGCTGGGCTGCAGGGGTGGAAAACAGAAGAAGCCTCAGGAGAGAAACGCAGTCGGAAACCTGGGTGGGGGGCGGGTACCGGCGGACCCCTTGTTTGCTGTTGACGGATCACTGGGGAGAGAGCTTGAACTCGCTCCACCCATGGGGGCTGCTCAAGTCTGAATGGTCTCCCGGGTGCGGGACTTTCAGTGGGAAACGGGAAGAATCCTGTGCACACTGGGATGAGCGGGCTGTGCTCCTGGCTGTGACTGATGGCCCCCTGCTTCCTCCCCGACCCGGGAGGAGTGATGGATCTCATCTGTAGTTTTCCTTTGCGTTTGTACGACTATTGCTGGTCCTTTCATGTGTGCTCCGGCCATCAGTGTTTCCTCTTCTATATGAATTTCTCATTTACATTATTTGTCCGTATTTCTACTAGTCTTTTTGTTTTTGTCTTTTGCATTTGAATTGCAAATACCCTTTGTCTCTTCAAGACCCCTTTGGACCTTAGCTTTAATTGAAACATGTCAGCACAGAGATATTCATAAACAAGGATGTCTACCGTGGCATTATGTGTCATGGAAACTGCAAAACAATACACAACAAATGATCTGGAAATAATATGATTTTCCACCAACAGGGTGACTGTTTAATACATGATGATACAACTCAACTATGGAATATTATGCAACTATTTGTAAAGAATGAGTTAAATCTACAGATGTGACCTTAAAATATTCCTGTTTGAGAAATAAAAAAGATCTCTGTCTCTCTGTGTTCACGTGAGCACAGAAAGCTGAAGATGTACACCCCAAATGTACTCACGTTGACAATGTGGTATTGGAATTAGAGGGAGTTGGGGGGAAGTTTTCACTTTTAATTTATTTACCGCTATACTGTTTGCCTAGTAACAAAAGTCAGATTTTTTTTTTTATATCTAAAGGAATGTACAAATTAAAGAAAACTTGTCAGGATGCAGAACGACACACATATTGCAATCCTTTTATTTAAATAAAAACAACTGTTCGGGGAATTAGAGACAAAGTCTTTGACTTCAATTTTTCGAAAAGAGGTGAATTAGCAAAGATAAAAGCATAAAATAAAGAAATAGAAAAGAAGGGAAAAAAATGAAAAAACTCAACAGACCTGGCGTTTGGTCTTTGACAAATCTTGGCAAATCAGACGAAGAAAGCAAAGAGGCGGTGTTGGCTGGGTGGATGCCCGTGTGCGCGTGGCCTGGAGCACAGCCCTTGTCCATCTGGGGAAGACAGTGTTTATACGTGAAGTGGCAGAGAGAACAAGGAAAAATACACAAAACCGCAAACCCACGGCTTCACCTGACATCACCAATGACACAAGCGGCTGAAGTATGGAATAACCAGAAATAAGTTAAACAGAAAAGGTTTAGATCCACATGCCTTAAACTATAAAATCGAGTTAACTAACTTTATTTAATAATAAAATATGGGCCAGAAAAGAGACACCACCCATCCGTCTGTCCTGGGGCACGTGACACTGTGGTGACCCGTCACCCCACACCCCAGGCGTGTGTTCACACAGCCCCACGAGAAGACGCGCGCTCAGCCCAGCAGCGCCGGCCTCCATGGAGGCTTTCAGCTTTTCTTCTAAGTACAGCGGGGAGCCAGTGGGGCTTTGCACAGCGGGTGAGAGGGGATGGTTTGGGGTTTTTAGAGACCACTGTCGCTGCTCTGTGATGACAGGTTGTCAGATGGAAAGGAGAATGGAAGGGACCGGCCAAGTTCTGAGAATAAAGCTTCAGGCACGTTACAAATGATGGAGGCTGAGATGGGGCCCGAGGGGGGCTGTCAGCCATAACTTCAAGATGTGCCCAAATGTGAAGCACATCTCAGGCTGGAAATGACGGCTCTGTTGATGAATGGGGTGTGGGGTCGAAGGAAGAGCCAGTCCCCAGCACGATGCCCAGGTTTCTTCCTGGGAGCCGTTGCTCTCCCCCAATGGGGGGGATGGGGCTCCGGGGCAGCCCTGTGCGGACGGGCAGGTGCCCACGACCAGTCGTGCAGCGTCCAGCAGGTAGCAGATCACAAAAGCATGTGTGGGAGCACGGCTATGGGGGAGGGTCACGCCGGGAATTTCTTGCATTGGGGGGGGGAGGGAGAGGCAGAGAGAAGAAAAGAAGAGGAAGGGGAGAGGAGGCCGCTGGGAACGTTGCCTGGAGGAGACAGCAGCAGCCGCTGCAGGAGGACCAGGCAGAGCAGGGAAGGAGGCTGGAGGTGGGGACAGGAGCCCTTTGGGAGGAGGGTGGTGAGCTTGAGGACTGTGGCGGGCACCCGGGAGACAGGACCCCAGTGTGTCACTGAGTTTGTTTGAAAGATCCTGATGGCTGAGCCAGGTGCTGGGTGAGACACAGCGCCCTACTCAGAGCAGACAGGTCAGCCTGGTACTGTCTCGGGATGCAAATAACCACACTTGCCTCAGCCAGTATCCTCTGGCTGCAGGCATCACCCAGGCAGCTGCCGCCTCCCACGGAGAGGAACTGCCCCAAGCCAGGCTCCATCCACCCTGGGTCACAGACAGAGGCCACATGACTCCCGGCACGGCAGGCAGTGTGGACATCAGCACGCTTGCATTGGTTCCCTGCCACCCTGCGTGCCCAGCAGGGATGGAGGGGCATAATGACCACGGGCCCCGATGACACTTGCACGGCCAGCAATGTCGTAGCCAGTAGCAAACATGGCAGCAAGCGGCAAACCGTGCCGGGAGCCCCCGCCACACACACACACACACACACACACACAACACCCGTGCACGCTCGGCCCCCTCCCCTGGGAGCAGCTGCAGGGTGGTCACGCTGCGGGCGCCTTCACCCGCTTCGCTGCCTGAGCGGCCGGCTATGGGGGGGCCTCAGCGTGGGGTGAGGGTGCGGCTCCGGAGCGCACAGCGGGCCGGGCCGTGGCTGCTCGGGGCCTGGCTCACGTCTCTCCCGCACCAACCAAGGCTGCGGGACCGGAACAGAGACAAGCTGAGCAAGAGCCCCCGTGCTGGCCTTCGCGGAGCCGCGGGGTCGCTGCGCCCCGCTGCCCTGCAGGTGGCAGGCGCGGGCGCTGGGCTGCGGCCTGGAGGCTCCTCCCTGCTCCGGGGCAGGGCTGGGCGGGGCTGCAGGGCAAGGGGGAGGAGCCGGGCCCCGGCAGGGTGGCTGCTTCTCCCATACAATCCAGGGCCACGCGGCCTCCATCCTGCACGTTAGTTTCCTGCCTAAAACCTTCCTCTGGGATAAAGCCCTCTGCCTTGGCACCAAAAGCCGTGATCTGACCAAGAGCCACTGGTAACAGCCCTTCATTCCCTGCCGTCGGAGTTCTATGACCCGCCCTTCTGTGTGAGCCCAAAGGAAGGGCTCCGTGAACAGATTCCTCTTCTGTAAAGATGGAGAGGTTTCTGTGTCAGCCAGGACGGGGCGGGGTGGCGGGATGGTAATTACATAATTAAGTCACTACATGGATATGCAGAACCTTAGCTTTGCATCGCACCAGCGACTAGTAAGTGTTTATCATCTCCCCAATCCACACTTCAAGTGAGAAAAGTCACTGAATTTGCCCATCTTATTCTATCCACTGAAGCACTGCTGGTCCTGGTTATTCAGGCCACGTCCCTTTGTCATTAAAAAGCCCACAAACACAGGTATCTTCAGATAACCAAATTAAACTGATAGCCAAACAAATTCAGAGTGCGGTCAAACACTCGCTAAATAGAATGACAAAGGTTGTTACCATTAATATCTAGAGGATCTAAAAATTGAAGAATACACCAAAACCCACATAAAATGGGCAAGCTAAGATGTTAGCCACCATGTATGAAAAATGTTCACCATTTTGTTAAGAAAAAACAAAAGGAAAGTAACAAAAGAAAAGAAAAAACTGGGAAAGGAAAGAGAGGCGCCCCTTCTCTCTCCGAGGGCAGCCTGGGAAGATGTTATCAGCCTCCGCTTTTGCTCTGAGGCCAGCTGACTGCTGAGCCCCATGCCTGCGGAGGGAGGGACGAAAGCATTTCTGGAAGCAGCCTGGCAGAATGGACCACAACCTCAAACCCTCCCTGTGCTTGGAAACAGCAATTTCCCTACTGCAATTTCATCTACGGGAGCGCTAACAGGCTGACGCATGAAAGTGGCGCTGCTTAAAGATTTCTAACATAATAACGGAAGAGGGACAGCCCCACTTCACATAATATTAGCCATTAAAGTCCTGGACGGAAAAAAGATGAATGTCCCGAGAAGTACACAGGTAGACAGCTCTATTTGCATAATCACACACATTTGCAAGAAAAAAGTCCGGGCAGATGTAGCAAAAACTGGAGCAGTAACCAGAGTGCTAAGTCTGCACGCGTCTGGGTGGTGAGATTTGGTCAACTTTGATTTATGTTTCATTCTTTTCTATAATGAAAAATTTATTGCAATTTGTCCGAACTCTACTGTTATTTTTAAAGACTCAGTGCATTACAGGGAACTCACAGTAACAATGGCCTAAACAAGATAGGATTTTAAGCCTTAATCACAGTTTTTTTGGTTGTTTTTGTGCTACAAGGGCCTCTCACTGTTGTGGCCTCTCCCGTTGCGGAGCACAGGCTCCGGACGCGCCGGCTCAGCCGCCATGGCTCACGGGCCCAGCCGCTCCGCGGCACGTGGGAACCTCCCTGACCGGGGCATGAACCCGTGTCCCCTGCATCGGCAGGCGGACTCTCAGCCACTGCGCCACCAGGGAAGCCCTCAATCACAGTTTTAAATCTAGACTCCAAGGAGGCTCTTTACGAAGGGGCACCAGCAGATGCTCAGGTGTCCAAGCGCCTTCCGTCTTTCTGCTCCACACGCCTAGCTGGAGGAATCCATCCTTCGTGTTTTAAGATGGCTGCTGGAGCACCGCCATTGCATCAGCATTCTAAAAAGCAGAAGGGAGCACAGAGGGAAAGACTAAAGAGTGCACTAGCCAGCAGAGTGTGTTCCTTTGGAGAAAGAGGGTTGAACATAGAATTACCATATGACCCGGCCACCCGCCACCCCCACCGCCTAGGTGTCGACCCAAAGAATTGAAAGCAGAGATTCAAATAGATATTGGCACACCCATGTCCACAGCAGCGTTATTCACAATAGCCTACATGTGGAAACAACCCAATCTCCATGAACAGGTGAGCAGATACACAAAATGTGGGCCATCCACACAGTGGAATACTACTCAGCCCTAATTTAAGAAGGAAGGACATTCTGACACAGCCTACAAACATGGATGAGCCTTGGGGACATTATGCTCAGTGAAATAAGCCAGACACAAAAGGACAAATCCTGTGTGACTCCATCCCGTGAGGTCTCCGGAGTCATCACATCCGTAGAGACAGGAAGCAGGATGGTGGGGCCGGGGCTGGGGGAGGGGAGGGGAGGGAGTGTCATGGGGGCAGCGTGTCGGGGGGAAGACGGGAGGTTCTGGAGATGATGGTGTGATGGTAACACAACCATGTGAGTGTGCACTTAAAAATGGTTAAGATGCCAAAGTTTACGTTGTATACATTCTACCGCAACTGGAGAAAACAGAGGGAACAAAGGATAACCAGAAGGATAAAGAAGGCTCCTGCCGGCCAGGATGTGTGGCCACATGTTAGCATCCTTTCTGGGCGCCCGGGATGCGGGCGTGTGGCCGCAGCTGGTGTGAGCGAGGCCCGGACACACGCGGCGGCACCTCAGGGCTCCATCCTGGGCGGAGGGGGTGGGGGCCGGGCAGTCTCGCGTGTCCAGAGTGGGGAGCCGGCGGGAAGGCCTCGGGGTGAGCAGGTGGGCGAGGAGGCGCCAGGGCTCTGTCTCTGGAGGAAAAGGGGTCCAGAGCCACGTGCTGTCTGCTGTCCCCGCCGGCTGCTGGAGTTTCCCGAAAGCAGTGGGAAGCTGCTGAGGGTATTCAAGCAGGGGTCGGGGGGGCCGCACCTCTGGATGCCCGGGGGGGCTGCAGGCCCGGGGGATGCGGGGTGGCCCTGCAAGAGGGGTGGGCAGTGGGATTGTGGTGGGGGACTTGGGGCCGAAACCCAGAGACGGGCCGGTCCGGGCTGCCTGGCAGCTGCTCTGAGGAGGGGTCTGGGGCCTGAGCAAGGCCGAGGCCCAGTGACCGCGGGGTCTCTGACCTGGATGCACGGGTTGGCGATGCCCTTCACCTGAGCAGTCACCCGGGGGATGGGGTGTGTGGAGAGGGCGGGGACTGCGGTCCTGTAACCCGGGGACCGAGGCTGGTGCCCGGAGGAGCCGGGGTCTGCAGAAGAGCTGGCGGCATCCCGTGCGCATGGGCCCCTCGGGCGGGTCCGGCACAGCCAGAAGACAGACACCAGGGCGTGGCTGCAGGTGAGAGCAGGGCTGTAGCCCCCAGAGCGGCTGCAGCCCGTGTTCTGGTGGGTGGAGGGGTGAGCAGGTCTGGGGACAGGTGGAGGGGAAGGGGTCGGGGCCAGACCCCTGTGCCAGGCGCCCTCTGACCCCGCTGTGGCTCTGCCCTTCCAGGAGCCCTGTCTGTGACCCCCACCTCCTCCTGTGCTGGTACTGACCCCCTCCCGGGGCCCTGGGCTCTGGGCTCTGGACACTGGGTCCCTGTGAAGTGGGGCCCCTCAGAGTCCGGGGACATTGACAGAGCCCGGTGCCCACCCGCAGCCTCAGCTCCCAGACCGCCCCAAGGGGTCCGGCATCGCACCCCCTGGGCCTGTGAGGATGGAGGCATGGAGAAGCCCCCTGCCCTCCCCCTAAGGCCGTTGCCCAGGCTGAACGCCCGTCCGTCTCCCACCCAGGGGTCCCCGGACCCACCCCATCGGCCCTGCCGGCCCAGAGCCCGGCTGACCGCCCGGGTGGCCAGGCCGGGAGCCGACGCGTCCCCCCCGTGGGGCCGTCCGGAGATGGCGTGACTCGCGTGGTGTCACAGATACTCCCACAGGGACGCCGCAGAGACCTGCAGAACGTTACAGCCAAATGAAAGCGAAGCCGAGGGGAGGCAGATGTGGCCACTGTAAACAGTCTGGTTTCTGAATGTGAACCAGGCTCTGGCCCAGGACTTCAGGTAAACATCTGTGTCAGCGCGCAGCCCCACCTCCGGGGAGGCCCGGGGGTCTGCAGCGCCTGCTCTGGGACACGCCAGAGTGACCGCCGAGATGCTTCGTAATTAGGCGAAATTGGCCTTGCATTCCTTCACTAAATCCCCGAGATCGCTGCAATTTTAGGTCTTCTCAAAAATGAAAACATTTGGTAATTAAATGATACAAGTGAAAAAAAGCATAGAATGTTCTGTCAACTGGAAAATACCAATTAGGGAAGCAGTTCTGCCTTTCCGCCCACCTTGGGCTGAGCTGGGCGCTTATCTGGCTGTGAGGACTCTGCTGGGAGAAGGGTCTGGGGCAGGGCCCCTCCCTGGAGACGCCCCCCGCAGCCCGGGGGAGGACGGATGGGCCGGGGCCTGGCCGGGAAGGGCCGGCTGCTGGGAGGGGCTGGGGAGGGGGCCGGCTGACCGTGGCTCTGGGACAGGGGGATTTGGGGCTGGGAGGCCCCAATACTGCATCCAGCTGTGTGGCAGCACCAAGGACAGTGGCCGCGCTGGCAAATGTCAGTGATTAGTTTGTTTCCCTGCTGGCTGGCTGGGCCCCTGCCCTGTCCTTCCCTCTGGGAGCAGGACATCGCCCGGTTGTGGTGGGCAGGGGATCCGTGTACATTGACCCTCACAGACACTTATTCATGTAAAATGCTTATAGATTCCGGTTTTATTCCATTTTATCTGTTTTCCATTCTTTTTTTAATCTTATTTAATGTTGCCTGTTTGATACCATAAAACATTTAACTGGCTGCGGAAGTTCCAGTTTCCTGCTCTCACTCCTTTCTGGTTTACCTTTCCTGTGGGCTTTGTTTGCAAGAGTAACTAGCTATGTGCGTGTTTTCTACTCCCTCTTCTTTCTTACACACAAGGTGCATACAGTACATGCTCCTTTGTTTTAAAGCTTATCATGTCTTTTTAAAACATGCTTTTTATTTGGAAATAATTATAGACACACAGGAATTTTCAAAAATAGAATCTAGAGTCCCATGGACACCTCACCAGTTCCCCAGTGTCCCTCCCCTTAACTACAGCACATGTGGCCCCAGGACCCGCCGTCGTTCCGTGTGGTCTGGTTGGAAGGGACAGTGTGACATTACCACCCATCCCCGTAGCCATGACCTTGATGGTCACAGACCCCACCCCACCCCTAACCCTCAGCTACCACCTGCCTGTCTTCTGTGGCTATAATTTTGTCTCTTTCAAAATGATACATATATGGAATCGCACAGTATGTGACCGTTTGAGGTTGGCTTTTGTCCCTTGGGACCATCTATGCTATTGCATGTGTGAATAGTTTATTTCTTTTATTGATCAGCCGTCTCCCATGGGATCCACAGACTAATGTTTGAAGGATAGTTTCGTTTCCAGTTTTCGCTATTACAAATAACACTCCTATGAACAGTCGTATGCATTTGCGTGTGTGTGTGTGTGTGTGTGTGTGTGTGTGTGTGGACATGTTTTCTCTTCTCTGGGATGAATGCCCGGGAGTGTGATTGCTAGGTGCTAGGGTAAAGTGTTTGCTTAGTTTTTTAAAGAAACTGTCAAACTCTTCTCCAGAGTGGATGCCCCCTTCTACATCCCACAGCTGGGTGTGTGATCTCCAGCCTGTGGGACTGTCAACGTTTTTTATTTCAGCTGTTTTAACAGGTGTGTAGCGGTATCTCACTGTAGCCCTTACTCCCATTTCCTTAACCACTCATCGCGGTGGACATCTCTTCGCGGCTTGTTTGCCACGCCTGTCTCCTCTTCCGTGATACGTCCCTTCATGTCTTTTGTCCGTTTTGTTAGTCTCTTTATGGTCGAGGTTTGAGAGTTCATTACAGATTCTAAATAAGAGTCCTTTGTCAGAGATGTGATTTGCAAATATTTTCTCCCAGTCTGTAGCTTATCTTTTCACAGGGGCTTTTGAAGGGCAAAAGTTTCAAATTTTGATGATTTTTTAAAAAAATTTATGGACCATGCTTTTGATGTTATGTCTAAGAACTCTGCCAAGTTCTGAAGGTCTTCCCCAATGTTTGCTTTTAAAAGTTTTAAGTTGTATGTTTAAATCTGTGATCCAATCTGAGCTAATTTTTTATAAGGTCGTATGAGGTTTGGGTCAAGGGTCTTTTTTACCCTCTGGATACCTGATTGCCCCACCCAGCACCATTTGTTGAAGAGACTATACTCCTTCCACTCAACGGCTGTAAACTTTCTGGTGTCCACACTTGTGTGGGGCTGTATATGGACCTCCGTCAGTTCCACTTACCGTGTGCCCATCTTGTCTCCAGCACCACCCTCTGGATCAAAGCAGCTTTATAGTAAGTCTTAAAATCCAGTGGTGTGAGTCCTCCAACTTGAGTCTTTAAAATTTTTTTTTAAATTAGCTCTTCTGGTTCTTTTGCCTTCCATATAAATTTTAGAATCTATGTCTACAAAAAACTTTTTTCCTATGTTTTGGTAGGAATTGTGTTAAACCTATATAGATCCATTTAGGAAGATTAAATTAAAATATAAAAGCAATCTATGTAATTAACTACATGGATATAGTGAGTGAATAAAACTCCATAGATGACACCCAGACTGTCCCAAACCCTCTGTGAATCACCTAGTCATACCCTCAGCCCATTTTTCTGTTGAGTTCCTGGCGTCTTACTTATTGATTTGTGTAATCAATTTGGACATTAGGGATTTCATAGTTTCTTATTATATTCATTAGCAATATTTTCTCTGACTCTGTGATCCTTCTTTATGGTTGGGATTTTCAGTAGAGAGATGTTTCATTTTGAAAGAGTCGAGGGAATTCCCTGGTAGTCCAGTGCTCAGGATTCTGCACTCCCACTGCAGGGGGCACGGGTTCAATCCCTGGTCGGGGAATTGGGATCCCGCATGCTGTGAGGTGCGGCCAAAAAAAAAAAAAAAGTCGAATGTCTCAGACATTCCCATTATTTCACTCCACAGAAAGAGCTCTCCTTCCCCAAGATTGTATTAACATTCCCCTGCATGTCCTTTCAGAAACTTCGTATTTTTATGTTTCTCTTTAGATTTTGGTTCGTCTTTACTTTCATGTCTAAGTTAAGATTTAATTCTTTTTTAATTAATTAATTAATTTATTTATTTATGGCTGTGTTGGGTCTTCGTTTCTGTGCGCGGGCTTTCTCTAGTTGCGGCAAGTGGGGGCCACTCTTCATCGCGATGCACGGGTCTCTCACTATCATGGCCTCTCTTGTTGCAGAGCACAGGCTCCAGACATGCAGGCTCAGTAGTTGTGGCTCACGGGCCTAGTTCCTCCACGGCATGTGGGATCCTCCCAGACCAGGGCTCGAACCCGTGTCCCCTGCATCGGCAGGCGGACTCTCAACCACTGCGCCACCAGGGATGCCCAAGATTTAATTCTTTTACTCCAGATGAATTAGCTGTTGTTGCCCTTGAGTGGCAGGCTGTCCTCTTCCCTGTTACGTAAAGATGCCACATCTACCTTATCCTGAATCAGGACGGGTGGGCTTGCTGGAGTGCCCGGGTGGGCTTCATCGTTCTGTCTGCCTAATCTTGAGTTGGCGCGCTGCTCTTTCATTCCTGGTCCTTTGTAGTTTGTTCTAATATCTGTCTGGGAAATCTCATTCTGCTTCCTTTGTATTTTGCTTTCAAAAAGTTAATAGCTAGTCTGTATATATCCTCTTTAATAAGAACTTTAAGGGAACTTGGTAAGGTACAAATAGTCCATTCTTTTAAGTGGGATGGAATTAAATTTGTAGATTCACTTTTGGAGAATTGAAGTTGTACTGAGTTTTCCCAGTCAAGGAGCAGGTTGTATTTCTCTTCATTTATTTAGATCTTTTCTTTAGGAGAGTAGGCTCTTAGGACTTTTTTTTTTATATGAAATTTTCTTCCTTTATTTTAGTTTTTTGCCAAGGAGTTTCCTATAGTATTCTATGATTTCTAAATTAGAAATGGGAAAAGTTATCACATGAGATTTTCTATACATGGTATATAGAAAACCTGTTGATTTATGGTGTCTTATCTTGTACTGAGATTTTATTTGTTCTAGCGGTTTTGTCTCCCCCTTTTAAATATTTTAAATTATATTTACTTTTTATTTCATCATGGTGCTATCATCCAAAACAATGCTAAGTAAAATAGGTGGTAGCTTTTTTCTTCTAATGTTTCACCTTTATATGAAGTTTAGTGTCAATTTCTGATGGATGGATTTTAGAAGTTAAAGACATTGCTAGCTTTTTAAGTCTTTCCCTTTTCTCTAAAAAAATGAACGCTGAGCTTTAAGCTTTAGGACTTTGAACTTGGTTGAACATATAAGCCTTTGCAGCTTATATCTGAGATATTCATCGATTTTTATCATTTGTCAGGTTTCAGGATTTCATAAATCGATTGTCTGCTAGCCTTATCTTTCGGGCAGAATCCATCATTGGGTTAGTGCCTGACACAGAGTAGATGCTCGATAAACATTGTCACCTAAACAAGTGAGTGGAGGGGAAAGAATGTGGAGAAACCCCCTCCGTGGTTCTGGCACGAAGGGCCTGCGGAAATCAGGGGAAGGGGGAGGTACCCAGGCCCCACACCACAGCACACGGGAGTGACGGCCGCCGGCACGGAAGAGAATCCCAATCTCAGCCCTCCTACTGGCCAGAAGGACCAATCTCTCCCTGAGGTCCTGGCAGAACAAGAGAGCAGCCCATTCTGGACCTACATCCATGTATCCCATGTTCTGCTGCTCTGGCCACAGTGGCTGCCTTCAACAGGGTTTTACAAGGTGACAGAAGAGGAAGGTATAGGGAATCACTGTCGTTTGATAAAGCAGGGGCTTAATGGAACCAGTGTAGGAGACCGTCAAGTGATGGAACGACCATGGTTCCTCATGCAGCCACAGAGCTCGCTCCAAGGAGGACCTAAATGCAGGAGCTAAAAGTAAAACTGTTACAAGAAAACACAGGAGAAAATATCTGTAGCCTTGGCCCAGGCATGACTCCTCACATATGACACCAAAAGCAGGATCCGTATAAGAAAACACGGATAAATTGGACTTTATCAAAATTAAAATTTTGTTATGCTTCAAAAGACACCATGAAAAAAATAACATTAGGGCTTCCCTGGTGGCGCAGTGGTTGAGAGTCCGCCTGCCGATGCGGGGGACGCGGGTTCGTGCCCCGGTCCGGGAAGATCCCACATGCCGCGGAGCGGCTGGGCCCGTGAACCATGGCCGCTGAGCCTGTGCGTCCGGAGCCTGTGCTCCGCGACGGGAGAGGCCACAACAGTGAGAGGCCCGCGTACCGCAAAAATAAATAAATAAATAAATAAAAAATAACATTAATCCCTCATACTATCCCCTCATATTTAAAAGTGTCTGGGGGGCTTCCCTCGTGGCTCAGTGGTTAAGAATCCTCCTGCCAATGTGGGGGACATGGGTTTGAGCCCTGGTCTGGGAAGATCCCACATGCCACAGAGCAACTAAGCCCATGTGCCACAACTACTGAGCCCACATGCCACAACTACTGAGGCTACGTGCCATAACTACTGAGCTTGTGCTCTAGAGCCCGCGAGCCACAACTACTGTGCCCGTGTGCCACAACTACTGAAGCCTGTGCGCCTAGAGCCCGTGCTCCACAACAAGAGAAGCCACCGCAATGAGAAGCCCGTGCAGGGCAGCAAAGAGTAGCCCCCGCTCACCACAACTAGCGAAAGCCCGCGCGCAGCAGCGAAGACCCAACACAGCCAAAAATTAAAAAAAAAATGTTTGGGGCTGGAGGTGAATTTTCCTTCACGTAAACCACCCCCGTTGTCCTCTGGGCCCAGTGTGGCTGGGTGGGCAGTGGGGGGAGGGTTAGGGAGGCCGGGGCCCGTGGTGCCCTCTGACGCTCGCGTTCCTTCAACCTGGGAAATTTTAGCATTTGCCTCTTTATCATTCGTACTACAATGTACTTATGGGAAGGAGTGCGTTTCTTCTCAAACCCTCTTAATATGAGAGTTTTTTAAAAAGTGTTTCTTTAATTCCGGGGAAAACTCTCTCAATTATTTCTTTCCCTCCAGAGTTCCTCCTCTCAGCCTCAAATTCCTATCATTTACATGTAGGCCCTTCTGCTTTTATTGTCCATATCTTTTAGTTTCCCTTTTAGATATCCATTAACTTCTCCTGCTTCTTTTGGGCAAACTCTCCCCACGTGGTGTCTGCCTTGCTTGTTACATGGCAGCTCGGCACCCTGTATTCCTCCAGAGGCACCCAAGGCACACACCCCCCCCGGAAACACGGGAGCACACAACCACTAGAAGAGGGTGGGAGAGAGCAGCAGTGAGGAGACAGGTCTCTGGGGTCAGGGAGAGGTTTTGGAGACGCCTTGGCGCTTGGTTTTAAACACAGGAGTGACGGAAGTTGATAGAAGGCGGGGAGCTTGGATACAGCAGTCACCGCACGGCTTCAGTCCTGGGGCCTGTGGGCAGCAGCTCAGCTCTCACGCTGGCAGCACACGGGCACCAGCAGCCGGAGCCACAGCAGCCCATGTTCTGGTGGGTGGAGGGTGGGGTAGGTCAGAGGAGCAGGTGGGGAGAGAGGGCAGGTGCTCAGGTGTGGGGCCTCCAGGACCGGGAGCCTCTATATACCTGCCAGGGGCAGGTGAGATCTGGGCACATGGTCACCTCCTTGTGTCTGTTTGTGCTATCATCCAGAGACATTTATTTCAATTTAAAAATAACCCTGTCGTTCACTCTAATTAGTTCACACTTTGCATGCTTACTTTTTGCATTTTTGTGAAAGTCAACCTGGGAGGCTGTGGGGTTCCTGTCACCTCCATTTCACGGCAGAGGACGCAGGTCTGGGGACCCTCTGGCTAGAGGGGCTCAGCCCAGCCTCCTCATTGCTCTCTTTCCACAGCCCCTGTCCCTCCAGGCCCCCAATTGTCAGTGGGAGGGTCTGTGGAAGAGGTGGACCTTGTTCAGGGAAAGGCCAACTTTGACCCTGAAGCCAGAAACGCCCACGTGGGGTGAACTGAACGGCTTCTGGGGGCAGAAGCCCTAGCAGCTCAGAGCCGCGAGCCTGGGGCTGGAGCCCAGCGGGTGACCCCAGCCCTGGGCTGGGGGGCCCTGGTCCTGCTTGCTGAGCCTCCCTGGAGTCAGGAGCACCTGAGAAGCTGAATGAGTGTCGGGTGATGCTGGCCTCAGACGCAGGGCCATCCCGGGCTTGGCACAAGGGAGAGGCTGCAGCACAGGTGGGACCAGGTACCGAACACCTGGGGGCGGAGGCGGGCGGTCCCACGAGGGCTGGGAGGGGAAGGACACAGCACCCGGCCCTGCATGGGGTCAAGTACCAAGTGCCTGTCTATTCCATCCCCAGAACTAGAGGAGGCCTCAGCGCACAGCCAGTGAATAAATGTGTAAGTCTATCATGTGATAACTTGGGACCTGGCATCCTGGCCGTCATTTTAGGATGGTACCCACAACCGTCTCCTGAAGCTCTTACCTGGGACGTAAACTAAGGAAGCGGCTCTTTGTGAGACCGTGAGATCAGAGCGATTCTCCGAGGAGGCTGAGACTTCAGAGCAAAGGGCATCGCGCCCAAGTCCAGGCAGGGCTCTGTCTGGCAGGTCAGGGGTCAGCATACCCGCTCCATCTCCCCGGCCTCTAAGCCTGGAGTTGCATCTAATTAACTTGCCCCAAAGCGCCCAATAGCATCTGTAACCGCCCAGCAGACCCCACTCCCCGCCCCAGCACCCAGCCCAGCGTCTGCTCATGGGAGTTACTGTGGCGACATCCACGGACAGCGACTTCGAGCCGCAGGGCTGCATGTCTGAGGATCACCAGGTGAAGACCTTCCTGGTCCCAGGACAGCATCACCAGCAGAGGTGCCCGGAGCCCCCATCCTCCAGCAGCAGGGAAACACACGCTCCAGGGAGCGCTGGCCGCTCATCAGGTACCTGGCAGGGAAGATGGTCCTGGCTGATGCCAGGTCAGTGGCGATGGTTGATGCCTATGTGCTGTTGAGACTGGTTTGGAAAAACCTGGGAAAGCTGTCAGCTCAATGCTGCAAGCCGTGTCCTGTCTCCTGAGGGCGTGGAGTGAATCCACTCTGGGAGAGTCAGTGCATAAGCAGCAGGGCTGTGTCCGCGCTGGTCCTGAGTCCAAAAGGAGGACAAGGAGGGCAGGGACCTCCTGCTTCCACCTGCCCTCGCCTTGGTCCCGAATCAGGACGCCTGGGAGTCCACACACAACTTTGGGGTGGAGAGCTGGGAAGGACGCCTCTCGTCCTCCGGACTGAGAATCTTCTCCTCACTTCTGGCCCCTGGATCAGCCTCTTGCTAGCAAAGGGCCTCCTCGGGACAATGGCACCAGAAGAAGGAGCAGATTTCCAGGGCTCCAGGCCTTCAGAGTCACGGGGCATCACGTATGGGACAGCTGCAGCCCAGTCAGCCCATTACACCATCTCCTCCAGGATTTGGGGAGGGCTGAGCCCTGCCATGGTGATTACGAAACTCATAGAGCAATGCAAAGGACCTAGAAAGCGCTTCCCTGGTGGCGCAGTGGTTGAGAGTCCGCCTGCCGATGCAGGGGATGTGGGTTCGTGCCCCGGTCCGGGAGGATCCCACATGCCGCGGAGCGGCTGGGCTCGTGAGCCATGGCCGCTGAGCCTGTGCTCCGCAGCGGGAGAGGCCACGACAGTGAGAGGCCTGCGTACTGAAAAAAAAAAAAAAAAAAAAAAGCTGCAGCTTCAGCTTTTCAAAAGACACAGAGAAAGGAAGCGAAAGACATGCACAGACTGGAATAAAATATTTGCAAACCACATATCTGATAAAGGCCAAGAATGTAGAAATAACTCTCAAATCTCAACCATCAGAAAACAAACAGCCCAATTCAAACGTGGGCAGAAATGCAACGGTCATTTCACTGAAACATACAAATGGAAAATAAGCACATGGAAAAGTGCTCCCCGTTCTTAGTAACTGGAGAAAAGAAAGTAAAACTACAGTGTGATGTTGTCACACGTCGGATGCCACCCTTAACAGGGATGCGCCTTGGAAAACCGGACCCTATTCGGCAGGAGCACGGTGAGCCTCAGAATTGCTGTGCTGAGTGGTAAAGCCAGCCCCAAAGAGCACACACGTTATCCTTCCACTTCTATAAAAAATTCAAATTAATACGTAGTGACAGAAAGATCAGGGGTCACGTGGGGATGAGGCGGGTTAGGCAGTCATTGGAGGGAGGGGTTACAAGGGCGTGAGGAGCTTTGAGGGAGTTTGGTGACGAGGTTAGCATTTAAACAGCCTTTAGAATTTCAGGAAGCAGCCTGTCCTCCGTAGTGTGGAGGGCCTCATCTAATCAGTTGAAGGCCTGGCTAGAACAAAAGACCATCTCCCCAAGCAGGAGGGCGTTCTCTAGCCGGCGGCCTGCAACTTCATCTGCGCCCTGGACTCTCCTGGGTCTCCAGCCCACCAGCCCACACTGCAGATTTTGGACTTACCAGCCTCTGTAATAACCTGAGCCAATTCTTTTTTTTTTTTTTTTTTTTTGCAGTACGCGGGCCTCTCACTGTTGTGGCCTCTCCCGTTCCGGAGCACAGGCTCCGGACGCGCAGGCTCAGCGGCCGTGGCTCACGGGCTCGGCTGCTCCACGACACGTGGGATCTTCCCGGACCGGGGCACGAACCTGCGTCCCCTGCATCGGCAGGCGGACTCTCAACCACTGCGCCACCAGGGAAGCCCCACACAAGCCAGTTCTTGGTAAAGAATCTCTCCGTATACACACACATGCATGTATGTACATTTGTTGTTCTGTCTCTGAGCACCCTGCTATGACCCCCAAGGAAGGCAGGACTTGAGCGTCCACAATACCAGGGCAAAGGGAACCACAGGGTCATGGCATTCAGCCCGGGGCTTTCCCTCCCGGGATTTCTGACACCTCAACTGTGCCCACGTGGAGTGAGAAACCAGGCAGGAAACAGCGGCGCCAAGCCAGAATTCAGGTAGGGACTCCAGCGACCTTGTGGCCTCGGGAGGGGGTGGTGGCAGCAGTGCAAGCCCTGCCCAGGTGAGGGGCCCTGGGCTGTGAGCTGAGACCCAGGACGAGGGCAAGCGAGAGACTGGCCGTGCCTGCATCACCGCGATGCGCGTTACTTTTCCTGCTGCCGGAAGAAAACGTTTTTGGCTCCGAGGGAGGTTACATCATTCAGACTCTTTACGGATGTTCACGCACGACATCTGATGCAACCGAAGCTTTTCGGGGTGCTGGGCCCTCAATGTGTGTGACCTTGAGTGAGCTACTTCATTTCTCCAGCCTTAGCTCCTCAATGTGAACGGGGGATGGGAGTGGCAATGCGGGCGTGAGGCCTCCTGGTCCTTACAGCTCACAGGTGAACCGTCACTTTCCTCTCCCCTCCCTTCTGCCACAAACTAAACTGTGAGGATGCCGCCCCACCCCCAAGCTGGATGTGTCAAGGGTCCTGCCCAGGGCAAGCAGGGATTTGATAGGAACAGCACACACTCCTGGCGGTGCTGCAGCTTCTGGTCACACAGGCACAAAGCCCTGAGGGAGGGGACGCAGCTGCTCTGTGTCGGTGGCCCCTGGTGCCCCAGATCCCCTGTGAGCTAATCCACGCTTCACCTGAGCGATGGGGCGCTGTCTTATCAGGAGATGCGGCCAGGCCATCTGTCTTCTTACAAATTACTGTTCTACCACCAAGCTATAAAAATTGCTATTTTAGCATCTCAGGAAATGCTTCTCCCACGCAAAGCACTGAGAACTCGCTGTGCCCTTCACGGGGTGACCCGCTTCACGGTGTTTCTGATTCAGCAGCGCTTCCATCCAGAACCACGCCATTGGTCGCACTGCAGCTGCGGGTGTATGTACAGACCTGGGTGTGTGTAATTATACGCACTGCAATCATCACTGCTTTGGACCCAGCAATTACGTTCTCCCAAAAAAGCAGACACGTGACACACGCCCACTGGTTTATCATCACACCATTGGAAAGATGGGACCCAACTCAGAGAGGCTGAGAATTGAGTTCAACCTTATCCCTCATGCAGGCTGGAGCTCTGGTCCCCCAGGCGGACCCAGCCGGGCTCACGCTCGGCCCGAGGTACCACATGACGTTACTTTTGGGTCCTTATGGGTTGATCAGACACCTTTGAGAACGAGGACCTCTTCTCAGTCCCCTGGTTTCCACCCTCCTTGCCCATTGCAAGTTAGTGTTCTAGAAATATGTACACGTATTGACTAGCATTTCTGGAAGCCCAGGGATCTTGAGACAGCATTCAACACTCAGCTGAAGCTCTTTCTAAGGGCCTACCCGCTCCATGCAAAAGGCCGAGGGACGGAGACCTGAGCCCGGGGCCAATTCTCTCCTGACTGAGATGACGTCTGCGTGGGGACGTAGGGCAGAGTCTGCAGATGGTTTACACAGGGGCCAGACAATAAATAGTGAAGGTTTTGCAGGCATGTGGGCTCTGTAGCAGCAGCTCAGCTCTGCCATCTGAGCGAGAAAGTGGCCACAGAAAGTCTGCAAATGGACTGGGCAGCTGTGCTCCGAGACAGAACGCACGGGAGCTGCAGGCTCTGAAACGTGAACTTCATGTAATTTCCATGTGTCACAAAGTATTACTCTTTCAATTTTTACCCAACTATTCAAAAATGTAAATCCCATTCTTAGCGTGTGGGCTGCGGAGGGACATGGTCTCAAAGCCACCTCGGGTTGGGCCTGGCAGGGGTGACCCTTTTCTCTACCGACCTTTGAGGGCTTCTGAGCCTGCAGGTGGGAGGGGAATCTCAGTCGAGAAATGAGGGGAGAGCCTGAGGTCCCCAAATACAAACTGGGCTCCACCCTTAGAGAACTGACCCAGACCAGCCCCGATGGAGGAGATGCTGAGCAGGGCAGATGGGGAAGGAAGCTCCCAGACCAGGAAGTGGGGCAGGCCGGGCCGAACGTACACGAATCCTCTGCCCACCACAACCGGGCGACGTCCTGCTCCCAGAGGGAAGGACAGGGCAGGGGCCCAGCCAGCCAGCAGGGAAACAAACTAATCACTGACATTTGCCAGCGCGGCCACTGTCCTTGGTGCTGCCACACAGCTGGATGCAGTATTGGGGCCTCCCAGCCCCAAATCCCCCTGTCCCAGAGCCACGGTCAGCCAGCCCCCTCCCCAGCCCCTCCCAGCAGCCGGCGCTTCCCGGCCAGGCCCCGGCCCATCCGTCCTCCCCCAGGGTGGGGGGGGGCGTCTCCAGGGAGGGGCCCTGCCCCAGACCCTTCTCCCAGCAGAGTCCTCACAGCCAGATAAGCGCCCAGCTCAGCCCAAGGTGGGCGGAAAGGCAGAACTGCTTCCCTAATTGGTATTTTCCAGTTGACAGAACATTCTATGCTTTTTTTCACTTGTATCATTTAATTACCAAATGTTTTCATTTTTGAGAAGACCTAAAATTGCAGCGATCTCGGGGATTTAGTGAAGGAATGCAAGGCCAATTTCGCCTAATTACGAAGCATCTCGGCGGTCACTCTGGCGTGTCCCAGAGCAGGCGCTGCAGACCCCCGGGCCTCCCCGGAGGTGGGGCTGCGCGCTGACACAGATGTTTACCTGAAGTCCTGGGCCAGAGCCTGGTTCACATTCAGAAACCAGACTGTTTACAGTGGCCACATCTGCCTCCCCTCGGCTTCGCTTTCATTTGGCTGTAACGTTCTGCAGGTCTCTGCGGCGTCCCTGTGGGAGTATCTGTGACACCACGCGAGTCACGCCATCTCCGGACAGCCCCACGGGGGGGACGCGTCGGCTCCCGGCCTGGCCACCCGGGCGGTCAGCCGGGCTCTGGGCCGGCAGGGCCGATGGGGTGGGTCCGGGGACCCCTGGGTGGGAGACGGACGGGCGTTCAGCCTGGGCAACGGCCTTAGGGGGAGGGCAGGGGGCTTCTCCATGCCTCCATCCTCACAGGCCCAGGGGGTGCGATGCCGGACCCCTTGGGGCGGTCTGGGAGCTGAGGCTGCGGGTGGGCACCGGGCTATGTCAATGTCCCCGGACTCTGAGGGGCCCCACTTCACAGGGACCCAGTGTCCAGAGCCCAGAGCCCAGGGCCCCGGGAGGGGGTCAGTACCAGCACAGGAGGAGGTGGGGGTCACAGACAGGGCTCCTGGAAGGGCAGAGCCACAGCGGGGTCAGAGGGCGCCTGGCACAGGGGTCTGGCCCCGACCCCTTCCCCTCCACCTGTCCCCAGACCTGCTCACCCCTCCACCCACCAGAACACGGGCTGCAGCCGCTCTGGGGGCTACAGCCCTGCTCTCACCTGCAGCCACGCCCTGGTGTCTGTCTTCTGGCTGTGCCGGACCCGCCCGAGGGGCCCATGCGCACGGGATGCCGCCAGCTCTTCTGCAGACCCCGGCTCCTCCGGGCACCAGCCTCGGTCCCCGGGTTACAGGACCGCAGTCCCCGCCCTCTCCACACACCCCATCCCCCGGGTGACTGCTCAGGTGAAGGGCATCGCCAACCCGTGCATCCAGGTCAGAGACCCCGCGGTCACTGGGCCTCGGCCTTGCTCAGGCCCCAGACCCCTCCTCAGAGCAGCTGCCAGGCAGCCCGGACCGGCCCGTCTCTGGGTTTCGGCCCCAAGTCCCCCACCACAATCCCACTGCCCACCCCTCTTGCAGGGCCACCCCGCATCCCCCGGGCCTGCAGCCCCCCCGGGCATCCAGAGGTGCGGCCCCCCCGACCCCTGCTTGAATACCCTCAGCAGCTTCCCACTGCTTTCGGGAAACTCCAGCAGCCGGCGGGGACAGCAGACAGCACGTGGCTCTGGACCCCTTTTCCTCCAGAGACAGAGCCCTGGCGCCTCCTCGCCCACCTGCTCACCCCGAGGCCTTCCCGCCGGCTCCCCACTCTGGACACGCGAGACTGCCCGGCCCCCACCCCCTCCGCCCAGGATGGAGCCCTGAGGTGCCGCCGCGTGTGTCCGGGCCTCGCTCACACCAGCTGCGGCCACACGCCCGCATCCCGGGCGCCCAGAAAGGATGCTAACATGTGGCCACACATCCTGGCCGGCAGGAGCCTTCTTTATCCTTCTGGTTATCCTTTGTTCCCTCTGTTTTCTCCAGTTGCGGTAGAATGTATACAACGTAAACTTTGGCATCTTAACCATTTTTAAGTGCACACTCACATGGTTGTGTTACCATCACACCATCATCTCCAGAACCTCCCGTCTTCCCCCCGACACGCTGCCCCCATGACACTCCCTCCCCTCCCCTCCCCCAGCCCCGGCCCCACCATCCTGCTTCCTGTCTCTACGGATGTGATGACTCCGGAGACCTCACGGGATGGAGTCACACAGGATTTGTCCTTTTGTGTCTGGCTTATTTCACTGAGCATAATGTCCCCAAGGCTCATCCATGTTTGTAGGCTGTGTCAGAATGTCCTTCCTTCTTAAATTAGGGCTGAGTAGTATTCCACTGTGTGGATGGCCCACATTTTGTGTATCTGCTCACCTGTTCATGGAGATTGGGTTGTTTCCACATGTAGGCTATTGTGAATAACGCTGCTGTGGACATGGGTGTGCCAATATCTATTTGAATCTCTGCTTTCAATTCTTTGGGTCGACACCTAGGCGGTGGGGGTGGCGGGTGGCCGGGTCATATGGTAATTCTATGTTCAACCCTCTTTCTCCAAAGGAACACACTCTGCTGGCTAGTGCACTCTTTAGTCTTTCCCTCTGTGCTCCCTTCTGCTTTTTAGAATGCTGATGCAATGGCGGTGCTCCAGCAGCCATCTTAAAACACGAAGGATGGATTCCTCCAGCTAGGCGTGTGGAGCAGAAAGACGGAAGGCGCTTGGACACCTGAGCATCTGCTGGTGCCCCTTCGTAAAGAGCCTCCTTGGAGTCTAGATTTAAAACTGTGATTGAGGGCTTCCCTGGTGGCGCAGTGGCTGAGAGTCCGCCTGCCGATGCAGGGGACACGGGTTCATGCCCCGGTCAGGGAGGTTCCCACGTGCCGCGGAGCGGCTGGGCCCGTGAGCCATGGCGGCTGAGCCGGCGCGTCCGGAGCCTGTGCTCCGCAACGGGAGAGGCCACAACAGTGAGAGGCCCTTGTAGCGCAAAAACAACCAAAAAAACTGTGATTAAGGCTTAAAATCCTATCTTGTTTAGGCCATTGTTACTGTGAGTTCCCTGTAATGCACTGAGTCTTTAAAAATAACAGTAGAGTTCGGACAAATTGCAATAAATTTTTCATTATAGAAAAGAATGAAACATAAATCAAAGTTGACCAAATCTCACCACCCAGACGCGTGCAGACTTAGCACTCTGGTTACTGCTCCAGTTTTTGCTACATCTGCCCGGACTTTTTTCTTGCAAATGTGTGTGATTATGCAAATAGAGCTGTCTACCTGTGTACTTCTCGGGACATTCATCTTTTTTCCGTCCAGGACTTTAATGGCTAATATTATGTGAAGTGGGGCTGTCCCTCTTCCGTTATTATGTTAGAAATCTTTAAGCAGCGCCACTTTCATGCGTCAGCCTGTTAGCGCTCCCGTAGATGAAATTGCAGTAGGGAAATTGCTGTTTCCAAGCACAGGGAGGGTTTGAGGTTGTGGTCCATTCTGCCAGGCTGCTTCCAGAAATGCTTTCGTCCCTCCCTCCGCAGGCATGGGGCTCAGCAGTCAGCTGGCCTCAGAGCAAAAGCGGAGGCTGATAACATCTTCCCAGGCTGCCCTCGGAGAGAGAAGGGGCGCCTCTCTTTCCTTTCCCAGTTTTTTCTTTTCTTTTGTTACTTTCCTTTTGTTTTTTCTTAACAAAATGGTGAACATTTTTCATACATGGTGGCTAACATCTTAGCTTGCCCATTTTATGTGGGTTTTGGTGTATTCTTCAATTTTTAGATCCTCTAGATATTAATGGTAACAACCTTTGTCATTCTATTTAGCGAGTGTTTGACCGCACTCTGAATTTGTTTGGCTATCAGTTTAATTTGGTTATCTGAAGATACCTGTGTTTGTGGGCTTTTTAATGACAAAGGGACGTGGCCTGAATAACCAGGACCAGCAGTGCTTCAGTGGATAGAATAAGATGGGCAAATTCAGTGACTTTTCTCACTTGAAGTGTGGATTGGGGAGATGATAAACACTTACTAGTCGCTGGTGCGATGCAAAGCTAAGGTTCTGCATATCCATGTAGTGACTTAATTATGTAATTACCATCCCGCCACCCCGCCCCGTCCTGGCTGACACAGAAACCTCTCCATCTTTACAGAAGAGGAATCTGTTCACGGAGCCCTTCCTTTGGGCTCACACAGAAGGGCGGGTCATAGAACTCCGACGGCAGGGAATGAAGGGCTGTTACCAGTGGCTCTTGGTCAGATCACGGCTTTTGGTGCCAAGGCAGAGGGCTTTATCCCAGAGGAAGGTTTTAGGCAGGAAACTAACGTGCAGGATGGAGGCCGCGTGGCCCTGGATTGTATGGGAGAAGCAGCCACCCTGCCGGGGCCCGGCTCCTCCCCCTTGCCCTGCAGCCCCGCCCAGCCCTGCCCCGGAGCAGGGAGGAGCCTCCAGGCCGCAGCCCAGCGCCCGCGCCTGCCACCTGCAGGGCAGCGGGGCGCAGCGACCCCGCGGCTCCGCGAAGGCCAGCACGGGGGCTCTTGCTCAGCTTGTCTCTGTTCCGGTCCCGCAGCCTTGGTTGGTGCGGGAGAGACGTGAGCCAGGCCCCGAGCAGCCACGGCCCGGCCCGCTGTGCGCTCCGGAGCCGCACCCTCACCCCACGCTGAGGCCCCCCCATAGCCGGCCGCTCAGGCAGCGAAGCGGGTGAAGGCGCCCGCAGCGTGACCACCCTGCAGCTGCTCCCAGGGGAGGGGGCCGAGCGTGCACGGGTGTTGTGTGTGTGTGTGTGTGTGTGTGTGTGGCGGGGGCTCCCGGCACGGTTTGCCGCTTGCTGCCATGTTTGCTACTGGCTACGACATTGCTGGCCGTGCAAGTGTCATCGGGGCCCGTGGTCATTATGCCCCTCCATCCCTGCTGGGCACGCAGGGTGGCAGGGAACCAATGCAAGCGTGCTGATGTCCACACTGCCTGCCGTGCCGGGAGTCATGTGGCCTCTGTCTGTGACCCAGGGTGGATGGAGCCTGGCTTGGGGCAGTTCCTCTCCGTGGGAGGCGGCAGCTGCCTGGGTGATGCCTGCAGCCAGAGGGTGCCCATGGTGAGGGGTGGGTGCCGCTGCTCTGTGTCTGGGGAGACTACGGCCCCCTTGGGGGAGGCTACGGCCCCCTTGGGGGATACAGGTGAGGGATCTGGGGCTCTTTCAGCGCACCCCGCGGGGCGCAGGGAAGGCAGGAGCCCCCACCTCCCTCTGCAGCGGCTCTGAGCGTGTCCTGGGTGAGTCTTGCCTCTGCTCTCAGCACCCGGCAGCTGTTCAGATGTCACAGGCCTTCGGCCCCGGCTGCTCATCCTGACTGTCCCTCCTCCATCGTCTGCAGGAACCCTGTCCCTGGCTTCACAGGGGCCAGCACCGGCCTGTCTCTGAAGGCCTTTCCTCCCACACCTCTGCGTCCCCCCGGGGCCAGTCTTCTCTCTGCGCACCTCCGTCCAAGTCCACCTCGGATCACAGCCCTTTTGCAAAATCCTGTCTGGGACGCTCCCCCATTACGTTATGGTGTGCTGGTATTTGGGGGCAGGTCAAGGGCTCTTAGGCTGTACCTGTAACTCTTCCGTTGATTAGACAGAGACTGAATGTAAGGGTTACTTTATGATGAAAATTAGATAAATGATACAAGCAACGTAACTGCCTTCCCGACTCCGGACAACGGCCACCTGTTGGCCTGGTCCCGTGGACTTGGTTTGGTTCCACACTTTTGTATCTGGGTGGCCCAGGCTGTAATCTCATCAGAACCTCCAGGTGTTTCCGTGGACATGCGGGTTCCTGACCAGCTGGGGACACAGCCCCTTGAGACCTCAGCAGAATCCTGCAGACCCCAGACCCTGGAGGCCAGCTGGTCACTCCCCCTGCACAGAAGGTGTCCAGGCCAGCAGCCTTGCTTCCACTGGCCGGTCTCCCGCCATGTGCATCTTCTGCCACCAGGTGGCGCCCTCTCACTTCCGTCCACACCTGAGGAGGCCCCGTGGAGCATCTTCCCACCTGATTTTCTTATTAGTGGGGATGGTCCCTACTGCTACCAGTGCAATTTCAGAGCTGAGAGAAGGAGGTTCAGGAAGCAGAAGCAAGTTGGCGGCGAGGACCAGAGTCTCTACCCAGGACACAGACAACCCCTGTGTGACGGGGATGGGGCTTGGATGAGGGGACAGGGTCAGGGGTACCCAGAGGCCAGCAAAGGCAGAGCCATGTCCTCGTGGGCCTGCACCAGGTGGACCCAGTGCCCAGGGGGCCGGCCCGAGCCATGGAGGAACAGGCAGGTGCAGGCGTCTGGAGAGCAGACCCGCCCGACCGCCGGGCACAGGGCGAACAGCCGGTAGGCCTCCTGACCGAGGCGAGGGGCTTGCTCTGGTCACACTCCCATGCCCAGTCTCTTCCAGCTCTGGGACAGATCAGTGAGGTACACAGGAGGGAAGGGGCCAGAGGAGAACGTGGGTCGCCTCAGTGCCAGCGGTCTGCTCCCGGGAGGAAGGGGCCGTGGTACCGGCTGCTCTGAGCTCGCAGCCCAGGGGACCAGCCTGGCCGGATGGCCAGTTCCAGACTGTCCCTGCTCAGAGCCCTGGGTCCCTCCCTGACTGCCCGCAGATGTGGAGCTCGCGGCACCAGGGGGCGCCCACGGACTTTGCATCAGCCTCTGCTCGCCCACCTCCTTTTTTCTGCTCCTCAAAGACAGCAGCTCCCCTCAACCCCGAGGCCCAGGGCCACGACCGGGAGGGGGTAGGGTGGGGGGGCAGGGGGGACTGCAGATGGGCATGGGGAGGGGGGCCGCGCTGAGAGCTCAGGGCCCAGGAGATGACAGGGAGCAAGAATGACATGGTTTCTGTGCCCTTGGGGAACCTGCGAAGGGCCGGTGGCTATTCATCCACTCTCACTGAGCAGCCTTAAAGCAGTCACTGCTGACCCCACTTTACAGATGGGTAAACTGAGGGCCAAGGAGGCTGCCTGACTGCCTGAGGTCACAGGACTGGCAGGGAGAGGGGTGGGGCTTGCACCCAGGCAATGGTTCCTGGGGACTGGCAGCCATGTGCCTGCCACCCCCCAGCCTTGTCCTGCAGCCCCGCCCATGCTGAGAGGCTCTGCACGCAGGGCTCAGCGTTGCCTGTAGGGGCAGAGCTTTCAGGCCGCCTTCACTGGGGGTGGGTGGTGGGTGGTAGGAGGTGGATGTAATCTACTTAAGATGCGGTTGCACTGGATTAGGCTGGTCCCTGATCAGATGGCTGGTGTTCTCAGAAGAGAAGTGAAGACTTGCTGTGTAGACACACAGCACAGGGGAGAAAAGCTGTGTGAAGACAGAGATCCCCGGAAGCTGGAGGAGGCAATGGGGACCCCCCCCCACCGAGCCTTCAGCGGGGCCCAGCCCTGCGACACCTTGGTGTGGACTCTGGCCTCCAGAGCTGGCAGAGAGTAAGCATCCCAGTTATAGTCATTTGCTCCAGTGGCCCCAGAAACTAATAGAGGCAGCAAAGACGGACAGAGCATCGGGCCAAGGACCCTGCCCATCATGTTCAGCTGACACAGAAACGGGGGCTCTGCTGTTTCTCAGGGAGCGTGTGATAGAAAATCGTAAGTGCAAAACCACGACACCATTGAGGTTATTTTGAGATTAAACAAACAAACAAACACACACAATTACCCCAGAGAAAAGGCACAAACAGGAACCAGGAGGTGACCATGGGCCCAGATCTCACCTGGCCCTGGCAGGTATATGAAGGCTCCTGGCCCAGGAGGCGCCACACCTGAACACCTGCCCTCTCTCTCCACCCACCAGAACGTGGGCTGCTGCGGCTCTAGCTGCTGTGTGCCCGTCTGCTGCTGCCGGTGCAAGAGCTGAGGCTCAGACCCCAGGAGAGTCTGCCCTCCCCGGGACGCGGCGAGAGCCCCATCTCAGCTCTGGGCTGCCTCCCAGACCCAGGAGTACTTAGTGTTTCCCGAGCCCCAAGGAATGGAATGACCCTGTCACGTCCTTGGCCTGTCCTGTGACCCCTCTGCCGCCGCCACAAAGTCTCCTTCTCCCCTGACCTGGGTACCCGACAGCTTCGAAGCTCCCGGAGCCCTGAAATCTCCAACGAGCCCGCTGCCCGGTCCAGCCCTCATGGGACCCTCCCTCTTGCCCCTTTCCCTCCACACTCCCTGCCTGAGCCAGCCTTGCAGCAGAGGTCAGAACTGGAGGGAAAGAGCAACAGCTGAGACTTTGTGTCCAGAGGGGCCTTCGATCCCTTTGAATAAATGCGTTCTCCAGCCCCAGCCTTGTCCTCGCTGGTTCCTGGGCTGAGGTTTTTGTCATTAGGTGCAGCTCACGCACCATTTTGCCTTCACGTTTACTGAGCACCCACGGCGTCTCGGGCTCCCTGCTTCTCCCTGGGGACACCAGTAGGAGGATAAAGACCCTTGCCTGGGGGTCAGCATCTGGGGGGTGGGCTCCTCCAGTCCAGCAGCCGCCCTTGAGCTTGGCCCCGTGGCGCCTGCATTTCCCGGCGGCTGAGCCCCCGGCACCGAGCGGGCACACCTGGGCGAGGCCCCAGGCACAGGCGGAGCAGGTGGGATTGTGACCCCTCTGTCTGCCTGTCTGTCCTGCCTGTGACCACGACAGAACACCCGGCCAGCGCCGAGGGCCTCGGTTTATAAAAGGCGCTGGGAGGGCAGAAGAGGGGCGGGGGCCTGGGGGACATGCATGGCCTCTGCTCTGGGGGGTGGGGGGAGGTGACAGCTCACACATACCCTGGACGTCTCTCCATCTGGGGACCTAGATGGCGGGGAGGTGGCGGCCGGGGCACCTGCCTGGGGCTCGTGTCCCTCCTGGGCCCACAGGGCATACAGGCTGGGCTCGGCCGGGAGGCTTCCTTCCTGGGCCCCCGTGGCCTCCAGGTGCGGGAAAGGTCAGGTCCCTGGTGATCATCAGACTTGGGCCTGGAGCCCCCGCGCCTCTCCCGGGCTGGCGGCAGGCTCCCCTTGCAGCCCTTCCCGCTCGGTGAGGTATCTGAGGCCTTGGGAGGCCATGCCACAGGAAAGGCCGGCATCCCCGGGGCCGTTGGGCTACTTGGCCACCCACCAGGCCAGATGCCAGCGGCTTGCGGGGAGCCCCGGGCTGGACTTCAGGCCTACCAAAGCCACTGTGAATCTCAGCCACCCCACGAGGAGGTGGTACCAGAGGGCGCAGAGGACCGTGAGGTGGTCTCCCCGCATCCCCACCCATCCGCCCACACTGCGCGCCCCGTGTTTACCCAGAGCCCCCCTCTGCTCTTGGGTCCCCGCTCAGCCCTGGGATCACCGGGATAAAGACCTGTGTCATCCCAGACCCCTCCTCATCACGGCTTCTCTCTGACCCCAGGCCCAGCGAAGGGCAGGCGAGGCTGGGACAGGCCCCCACGGGCCCCAGCGAGGCCCCCACGGGCCCCAGGCCGCCCCCGACCCCCAGGGCTCAGTGGGTCCACGTCCCCGGGGACAAGCCTTGGTCACCAGGAGGGCCTGGCATCTTTTGGCCTGCTGTCCTTGGCCAGGAACGCTCCCTGTCGGCTGGAGGTGCCCACCCCATTCAGGGCAATAAATCTAGTTTAGTGCTTCCCTTAACATGAAAACATGATTGAAAAATAATAATAATAGCTAACTTTTACTGAGTGTCATGTGCCACGTTAAATGTTAACTGAGTTAAACATTTTATATACCCTCATGTGCCACCTTAAACATTAACCGAGTTAAACGTTTTCTATACTCTATCCTAAATGTATAATTGAAAAGCAGGGGACCGGGAGGTAAAGGAATGTGCCCCAGGCCACAGAGCCAGTAAATGCAGAACCAGGGTCTAACCAGTGCCCCTTCGTTCCCAAGGCCCCGTGCTGCCCCGCTCGCTTGACGCTGTTGACTTACCCAGAGGGCACAGATTATTTCACAGCAAAAGTTCGGCGAGAATACGACCTCCCAAAGGAAGGAAAGAGTAGAAGCGCAGTGACATCATGGCGCCCAGGTCCAGGGAAACGAGAGCCTCAGAGCCCAGCTTCTGCTCTGAGCTCCCGGCTCCTTTCCGAAAGGGAAAGAGGGGCCTCACGGGCCTTGTCGCCTGGGGGAGGGAGCAGAGCAGTTTGCAGAAGCACCCCTGTCCTCTGCAGAGGGAAGACTTATGTGGGGTGACGGGCCCCAGAATCGAAGCTGCCCTCCGGGGCAGAGGGTCCCTGTGGCTGCCTCAGTGAGACTCAAGGGACCGGTTCTCAGCCCTGACTGGGAGGTTGTGCACACCGAGTCTGAAAGCTCAAGTAATTCACACACGGGCAGCAAGTTTGAAGTTCATGTTCAGGGAAAGCGGGGCTGGTCCTGTGTGAAGCAAGGGTAGAGGGCTCATCACATCCCTGCCAGCGTGGCTGGGCCACGGCGCCCGGGTATTTGGGCAGACGTTATTCTGGATGTTTCTGTGAGGATGAGATTTGCATTGACCTTGGTAGATTTTGAATGAAGCAGACGGCGGCCCATGATGTGGGCGGGCCGCATCCAATCAGTTGAAGGCAGACCGACCTCCCCATGAGCAGGAGGAGGTTCTGCCGGCGTGTGGACGGTCTCTGGAGCCCGTCTGCAGCACTGGCTTCTGCTGCTTCACCAGAAGACTGACCTCAAACTAAAACTGCAGCCCTGTCCTGAGTCTCTGCGCCCGCCGCCCCCTTTCGACTCTGGACCTGCCAAGCCTCCATGATGGCCCGAGTCAATGCCTTAAAGTAAGTGCCTTCCTGCAGATGCGTATCCTGTCGGCTCTGTCGCTCTGCAGAAGCTGACCGGCACGCTGACCGCCGGCTGCGGGGACGCTGCCCACAGGTGCTCATCCACACCTGGTAGTTCCAGGCCCTGCCCGGCCTCCTCCGCATGATGCCATTTAGGACAACAGAGCCCCCAATTCAGAGAAGACCTCAGTTACCCCATCCTGGGAAGATACCTCGCCATCAGAAAGGCACCAGTATTGAACCCAAGCGAGTGCACATGCCGGGGTCTGGGCCGGCCAAGCACGTTGCTGCGTGTGTGTTGGTCTCCTTCTGTGAGGACCCGGCCGCCCACCCGGGGTGGGGGAGTAATAGATGCCATAAAACAGTAGAAAACCCACGTGAGCCGCTGCCCGCCACCTGACACGAAAGGGCAGGATGGGGCAGGGTGGCGGGAGAGGGTGAGGGCCCCCCGCCTTCAGCATCCTGGCTCCTGCACGCGCTCACCTGGCCGGGAGCCAGTCCTGTGGAGTCCGAGGGGGCGGCCCCTGCCGGCTCTCACCTGATGAGACGTGTGGTTTCTGACCTTGAATTCATCCTTGGAGGGCTTCCAGCTCCAGACACGCGAGAAGGTGCATGACCCGGAAAATTCCTCCGGCTGAAAAGGAACGGAATTAGTGGGTAAAGAAGAAAGTCCTTTTCAATCTGCAGCTGACTCATAAACACCAGGCCGGCTGTCACAGGACTAGTGAGGGGCCCAGGTGACGGCTGTGAAGGGCAGTGGTCAGGGCTGCTCCACTCTTGACCCCAGACTCCCAGCAGCTGTTTCTCCTTCCCGGGACACGTCGCACTGAAAGAAAACCACAGGAAAGGGGACACACGTGCACGTAGACCTCAGTAACGGCACAAGCTGACCACCCTGCTACAACCAGCCCTCAGATCGAGACGTAGATCGTTCGGCACCTGAGGAACGCCCGCTTCTAGCTGCTGTCCCTCGCCGCCCCTGAGGCCCTGCTCTCCTCATTTCTCCAACCGAATGAGTCCTGTTACCAAGGGTCACACAAACGCCCTCACACACTGTGTATCTCTTGTGTCCTTTTGCTCCAGGGTCCTTTCCATCCAAGTGTGTTGGTGGGTTCCACCCACACTGCGCAGGTGACTGGGGTCCACTCACGGCTCTGCCACACCGCATCCCACTGGGTGGATGTACCACCGTGTCCTCGTGCATTCTGGGACTTTGGTTCTACGAGCTAAGTGGGAGGTGAGGCCGCATGGTGGGTGGTTAGAGCTGAGACTCCTAAAGGCTGCATCCCCTCAGTGAGGGGGGTCCAGGGAAGCCCCCCATCGTCTGAAGGAGGGAGCAAGGAAACATTCTTCTTGAGTCTGAGCAGTGGGTGATTAGAATGTCTCCCCTGGAATTCCCTGGCGTTCCAGTGGTTAGGACTCTGCGCCTCCACTGCAGAGGGTGCCGGTTCGATCCCTGGTCAGGGAAGTTCCACATGCCACAAGGTGAGGCCAGAAAAAAGAAGAGAATGTCTCCCCTGACAAGTGACAATCCAGCCCCCGCCACTTACAGAGTTGGAAGCTCATATTGACATTAATTTTATGGTCCAGAAAACCACAGGCTGAGAAAGTCATGGGGAGCGGCCTTGGATGGGGAACAGACAGGCGAGGCAAAGAGAGACTTCAGAGAGGACACTGCCTCTTCCGAGCCTTCAGGGCTCCTGCCGGAGTCCGGGTGACCCCAGTCCACGGCACAAAACCACAACACACGCGAGGAAGAGGCACCACAAGTGAGAAGCAGCAGACGCACCGGACGGAGGCTCCCGGGTGGTCCCAAGAGAAAACACCACTGGAACAGCTCACGCACGGGGGCTTTACCCACAGGTCTTCCTGCGGGGGGCGGGGGGGGGGCGCGTCCTTCCCTCAGGGTTTCAGGTAGACCCGGCAACACAGCCGCCTCTCTGCCCACACGTACCTTCAACAGCTAAGATGAAGTGGACCAGTTTCTGGATGGGTGACCCACCAAGCTCACTGGGGAAGAAATAGATCATCTGAAGAGTCTTACATTTATCAAAGAAATTGAAATCGTAGTGAAAAAAAACCTGCCCTCACACGCGAAAATGCTCCACTCCAGATGGCATCACTGGTGAATGAGAGAAAAGCTTTAAGGGAGAAATCGTGCAAATTTCATACACTAGCTTCCAAAAAATATAAGAGGACAGGGCACGCCCAACTCTTTTGAGGGACCCGCATTCTACTGATACCAAAACACATCTCAAGAAGAAAACCACAGACCTGTGTTCATCACCTCAAACTCAACCAAGCATTAGTGCATCAAATCCAGCTATTTTATATATATAAATATATATGTAAGTATATGCTTTATATAATGTTAGACACTATATATAATTATATATAGTGTAAATATAAACATATGTAAGTTGGTGTGTGTGTTTTGTGGTAGAACAGAGAGAGGGAAGTAGAGATTTTCATAGAAACTGAGTTAAAGATTAAATACAGGGAATCCCCTTCATATATATATACACACACATACATATATATAAAAATACATATTATGTATAATATTTTAAATATATAAATATATTTATGTGTAAAACATATACTTTAAGATTAAATACAGGGAATTCCCTTCAAATATATATATAAAATATATGTTATGTATAATATTTAACATCTAACATGTAAATATATTGATGTGTAAAACATACACTTCATATCTCTCATCCATCTATATCTGTGTACTTGCGTATCTATCTGTCGGTCCGTCCTCCAGCTACATCTGTCTATCTACCTGTCAGTCATCTACCTCCCGCCGGCCACCCGCATCCGCCTCCCGGTGCCCCCACACCAGGGCGGCCCGTCCACCCCACAGCCCACCAACCAGAGCCGCAGTCCCACCACTGCCACCAGGTGGCGACTGAGGGCCGGCCACCGTCTCTCTTCCTTAGGGCCACTGTTCCACTTTTCCTTCTGCTATGTGACTCATCTTGTGGAGATTGTGGGGCATTTGAGGTTTTTCTCTAATGCACATTTTGTTTCATGCCCACGCCGGGCACTGGGAACACCAGCAATCAGACTGGAGTGAAGCTTTGGGGAAACATCCAAGAGGCACCGGGGCTGCCTCGCTCTGTTCCCCGGCTTTGGGGATGGTGCCCCGAGGGTACTCACGTTCCTCAGGACAGGAGTGCGGGGGGCGGGGGGGGCGCACCCCACCAGTGACTTCCTAAGAGCTCCCCGCATGCTGGAGGGAGGGGACAGGCCCCCGCCCACCCTCAATCTTCCTCCTGGGATGAGAAGCTGGCATGGGGGACAGAACCATCCTTGGGAATGAGCTGCTCCTGGCTCGACCCTCAGAAGTGCCGGGGCTGGTGAAAACCTAGTTCCTTCGACAGGAGAATTTTATCCTGTTTCTTTTGGTCGGTTGTTTGGAGACATTCTTGGATGTGGTTTTGTCAGTTACGATTAAAAGCTACTTTTTTTTTTCTTTTTTCAGAAAACAAAACCAAAAACAAAGCATACACCACCAAGAGTGAACCCTAATGTACACTACGGACCTCAGGTCATGATGCCACGTGCATGAAGGTCCATCGGTTGTAACAAACACACCGTCCGGTGAGGGTGTCAGTAGTGGGAGCCTGTACACAGGGGGGGAGAGGGTCTATGGGGAATCTCTGCACTTCCCACCCAGTTTTGCTGTGAACCTAAAACTGCTCTAAAAAATAAAGTCTATTTTAGGGTTTCCCTGGTGGCACAGTAGTTGAGAATCTGCCTGCCAATGCAGGGGGCACAGGTTCGAACCCTGGTCTAGGAAGATCCCACATGCCACGGAGCAACTAGGCCCGTGAGCCACAACTACTGAGCCTGCGCGTCTGGAGCCTGTGCTCCATAACAAGAGAGGCCGCGATAGTGAGAGGCCCGCGCACCGCGATGAAGAGTGGCCCCCGCTTGCCACAACTAGAGAAAGCCCTCGCACAGAAACAAACATCCAACACAGCCAAAAATAATAAATAAATAAATTTTAAAAAAGAAAGTCTATTTTAAAACAAATAAATAAATCAAGGCTATTTTTTAAAAAATAGCCTCAGAAAATGAAATGTTTAGGAATAAGTTGAATAAAACGCATACGGAACCTGTGTGCCAAAGCGTTGATGAAGAAAACCAAGGAAGACTCAGTAAACACAGAGACGGCGCTCATGGATTGAAGAGTAAAACAGCAAAGACATCAACTCTCCCCAAGCTCAGTTGCAAATTTAATGGGATTCCATTAAAAATCTTAGCAGGATTTTTTGATAGACAGAGACAAAATGAAATCTTGTCTGCTTGTGAAATTAAAAAGGTAAAAACATTAAAATTGCTGAAACAAATTTGAAAAAGAGAAATAAAGTTGGAGGCATGGTATTCCCTGACTTGAAGACCTATTGGCATGTTATGTGACTTTTACCACAATAAAAAAAAATGAAAAAAAAAAAAGCCTTATTGGAAGCCTCCAATATAAGTCTGCACAGTGTGTTGTCAGCAGAGGGCAGACATGTAGCTCCGTGGAAAAGCAGCGCCTCTGGACAGAGGTGAATGCAAACAAGACCAACTGATCTCCGTGGTGGTGCAAAGGTAACTAACTAGACAAGGGACAGTCTTAAAATCACCAAAAATTCAAAACTCACCAACATTCAAAGACACTATTTAAACATCCACAAATAAAATATTTTATTTCTTTTTCAACAAATGGTGTTGGAACGATTGAATGGCCATAGTTAAAAAAAAAAAAAAAGAACCTTCACCTAATCCTCATACTTTGTGCAAAATGAACTCTGGATCAATCACAAATCAAAACATTTAGAATAAAGCCTAGGAGAAAGTCTCTGTGACCTTGAGTAATACAAACAAGAATACATTAGAGGCAGATAATAATGTATTTATTACAGTTTGGCGGTGCAGGGTGAGGTCATAAAACCCTGTCACACTTGCCAAGGGAGAAGGGAAAGCTTGACAGTGGGTGGTGGTCGGTGGAGGAGAAGCACGTGGAGGATCCCTTTGGAAGGGACGTTTCTTTTTCTTGCACCATTTTTCATCAAGTGTTTAGCCTTTGGGGGACTCATGATAATCTTAATTCAAATTTCGCTGCATTGTAAAGCCACAGGGACATCCTGCTCTCAGCATGACAGCCAAGGGAGCTCTGCAGACCCACTCAAATGTGAGGCTGGAGAAAATGGGTGTTTAAAAACTGCAAATAGCCCTTCTCTGGAAATGACCCTGAGCCATTTCACTGAAGAAACATTTATTCCGTAGAAGCTACCAGAACTAGGTAAGAGCTATGAGCGTCTGTGGCCTTTGAACAAAGGTGTGTGTCCTCCCTCCCCGCTCTGGCTCAGTAGGGCAGAAGCCCACCCCAGGCTGGGGAGCCACGCACACAGGGACCCCCGCTCCCGGCATCCAGCTGCCGGGCTATCTTCCCGGGAGGGCAGCGTGTCAGCGACTCTCATCCTGCTGCCCAGAGATCTGTGTTTGGGGCTAAGTCCTGAGTGTGGCTGAGAGGTGGGGGCTCCCGGCTCTGGCTCAGACCCCCCCGTGGGAGCAGGCTGCACATTGGGCTTAGAGCACTGAGGCTGCTTGTTCCCTGTTACCCTTGCTCTGGCTTGTGGCAGGTGGGGTGGTCCATGCAGAGACCCGGAGCTGCTGTCCCCCAACCCACCAATCACTCATCTTCTAAAGTGGGGGTGAGACGCTGCGAGCCCTGGTTCCTGCCCCCAGCATCAGAACTGTGGCTCCGAGAGCTCTCCTGGGGGAGAAGCAGGCTGTAGACCCCAGGGCTCCCAATCCTTCTGCAAAGGAACTGACTTCTTTTGCAGCAGAGTGTAGTCAAGCCCAAGGGTGCTCTCAGGACCCGTGGGAGGAGACTGGGAGGAGACTGATGGACTCTTTAGAGACGTAGGGTAAGAGATCCAGAAAGAGAGGCAGCTGTTAGGAACCTTCCTGGGGTCAGAACAAATCTCAGACACCTGTCCCAGCAGCGGAGAATAATCAGTCCTGCACTCAGCATCTTCCCTTGGTGACTCAGAGGACATGGACAGAAGCTAAGAAAGGATGTAGAAGACTTAGGGTCCAAGGGCACCCGTGACAGATACACATTCGTTTCAAGTACACATGGACCGTTGACTAACCAAGACCACTTTCTGGGCCAGAACACAAGTGTCAACCAATTTTTAACGTTTCAAGTCATACAAAGTATGTTATCTGACCAGATGGAATTAAATTAGATATTACTACTAGAAAGAAATCTTTACAATACCCATGTATTTGGAAACAAAATACCAAACTGCTAAACAAGCCACAGATCAAAAGGGAAGTTGGAAGGTAAATTAGAAATTATTTCCAAAGAAAGAAAGTGAAGCATGTCACTTTTTGAATTTGTGTTTTCACAATTTAGAACGGTAATGTCCATATTAGAAAAGAAGTTCTCAGTGAAGGACCTCAGGGTCCGCCTTAAGTAATTAGAGAAAGAAGGAGTTAAAAACAGAAGAAAATGTAAAAGGTCATAGTGGAAATCAATGAAAGAGAAAATAGAAAAGCAACAGGGAGAATCCATGAGAACAAAAGATGGTGCTTTGAGAAGAGGAACAGAACTGACAAACACTTGGGGGCTTCCCTGGTGGCGCAGTGGTTGAGAGCCCGCCTGCCGATGCAGGGGACATGGGTTCGTGCCCCAGTCCGGGAAGATCCCACATGCCGCGGAGCGGCTGGGCCCGTGAGCCATGGCCGCTGAGCCTGCGCGTCCGGAGCCTGTGCTCCGCAACAGGAGAGGCCACAACAGTGAGAGGCCCGCGTACTGCAAAAAAAGAAAAGAAAAAAAAAAAAAAAAAAAGAATTGACAAACACTTAGCCAGACTGACAAGAAAAAGAGAGAAGACAGAAATTACCAGGATCACACATGACAAAACCATAATCACTACATATTCCACAGATGTTAAAAGAACCGGAAGGGAATAATATGAACAGCTTTATGTCAAAACATTTGATAATTTAGATAAAATGGACAAAATGTATGAATTCCACAACCTTCCACAGCTCACTCAAGAAGAAATAGAGAATTAAATAACTTTGTATTTATTAAAGAAGTTAAATTTTGGCTTCAAAACAAAACAAAACGCATCAAAACAAAAAACTTCCCACAAAGAAAACTCCAGGCCCAGATGGCTTCATGGGTGAATTCTACCAAACACACAAAAAGGAAATAATACGAATTCTACACAAATACTTCCAGAAAATTGAAGAGGAAGGAAATACTAAAATACACAGAGAAATGAAAAAGACCTGGATTAAACAGAACAGCTTAGGAAAAGAAGAGGACTTATACCACCTGACTTCAAGGCTTATTATAAACCTACAGAAATCACGACAAACCTGTGGTCCTCTGCTGGGCACGATGTGTTCAGGAGGGACATTTGCATCTGGCTGAACTGTGTCCCAAATCCCTGTGTTAGAGTCCTGACCCCCAGGACCCCAGAATGTGGCTGCGTTTGGAGGTGGGGCCTTTAAAGAGGAGATGAAGGTAAAATGAGGCCACTAGGGTGGGTCCTAATGCCACAGGACTGGGGTCCTTATGAGAAGAGGAGGTCAGGACACAGACACACACAGAGGGACGACTCCGTGAGGACACAGGGAGGAGGAGACGGCCGTCTACACGCCGAGGAGAGAGGCCTCAGGAGGAACCAGCCCTGCCCACACCTGGATCTTGGATTCCAGCCTCCAGGACTGGAGATAGTGACTGTCTGCTGTTTAAGCCCCCTGGTCTGTGGGCCTTGTTATGCCGGCCCTAGAAAATGAAGACAGCAATGTCTTAAGATGTGTTTGGTTGTTACACGGGGGTGTGGGTGGGGATAGGGTCTTTGGCACCCAGTGGTCTGAAGCAGGGATGCTGCTAACACTTTACAATGCACAGGAAGCCCCCATGACAAAGAATTGTCTGGCCCCAAATGATAATGGTGTCAAGGCTGCGAAACCATGAGATTGATAAATAAATCAGGGAAACGAAGTAGAGAGTCTAGAAATAGACCCACATACAAGTGGACAGCTAATCACACCTTCTCAGCAGGTGGAACGACCGAAACAGGGGACTTGATTCATACTTCCATACACAGCAGTTACTTCCAAATGAATCTTAGATCTAAATGTAAGATATAAGCGAAAACATCTGTGACTTTGGGTTGGGCAAAAATGTCTTAGATATGACATCAATAAAAGAAAAAAAAATTGATACGTTGGATTTCCTCAAAACTAAGAGATTCTGTATTCAGAGAGTCATTGTTAAGAGAATAGATGAGAAGATAATCCAAGGATGGGAAGAAGTACGCGGGCCTCTCACTGCTGTGGCCTCTCCCGCCGCGGAGCACAGGCTCTGGACGCGCAGGCTCAGCGGCCATGGCTCACGGGCCCAGCCGCTCCGCGGCATGTGGGATCTTCCCGGACCGGGGCACGAACCCGTGTCCCCTGCATCAGCAGGCGGACTCTCAACCACTGCGCCACCAGGGAAGCCCCAGGAAGAAAATATTTGAACGCACATGTCTGATCAATGACTAGTATCCCGAATGTATCAAGAATTCTCAAAGCTGAGAAAAGAATTAAATATCAAAAATGGACAAAAGATTGAAACAGACACTTCACCAAAGGATATATACAGACAGCAAGTAAGCACATGAAAAGATGCTCCACATCACACGTCATCAGGGAAATGCAAATTAAAACCTCAGTGAGATAATAACACTACATACTTTTCAGAGTGGCTAGAATAAAAAAAACAATAACGGACCATCTCAGGTGCTGACAAAGATGGTAGCAACGGAAGCTTATACACTACTGGTTGCAATGCACAATGGGGCAGGCCCTTGGGGAGTGAGTCTGGTGATTTCTTTTTTTTTTTTTAATTTATTTATTTTTGGCTGTGTTGGGTCTTTGTTGCTACGCACAGGCTTTCTCTAGTTGCAGCGAGTGGGGACTACTCTTCCTTGCGGTGCACGGGCTTCTCATTGCCGTGGCTTCTCTCGTTGTGGAGCACGGGCTCTAGGTGTGCGGGCGTCAGTAGTTGTGGCACGTGGGCTCAGTAGTTGTGGCTCGCGGGCTCTAGAGCGCAGGCTCAGTAGTTGTGGCGTACGGGCTTATTTGCTCCACAGCATGTGGGATCTTCCTGGACCAGGGCTCGAACCTGTGTCCCTGCATTGGCAGGCGGATTCTTAACCACTGCGCCACCAGGGAAGTCCCTGGTGATTTCTTATAAATTAAGCATGAACTTACCATACGACTCAGCAATTCTACTCAAAGTCATCTCCTCAAGTGAAATAAAAAATCTGTGTTCACACAGAAACCTGTAGGTAAATGTTTTTGCTTTTTGGTTTACCTGGCCACGCGGCTTGTGGGATCTTAGTTCCCCAACCAGGGATTGAACCTGGGCCCCAGCAATGAAAGTGCCGAGCGCTAACCACTGGGCAACCAGGGAACTCCCTAAATGATTTTTTGTAATCATGAAAAGCCAGAAACAGCCTAAGCTGACACTCATCTTGGGAATGGGCAAATGGGTATATCTCCATATTGGAACACTGCTTAACAATACAAAGAAGCGAACTCCCATACATGGAACAGTGTACTGGGTCTCAGATGCACCATTACCACTGAAAGAAGGCAGGCTTGAAAGCATACATGTTATGTGATTCCAGGTATGTGGCGTTCTGGAAATAGCCATATCATGGGAACAGAAGACAGGTCGGGGGTTGCCAGGGCTCGGGGGGTGAAGAGAGAGTTTGACTGCAAAACCGCATGGGGGAATTTTATTGTGATGGTGGAACTGCTCTATACCTTGATCTTGGTGGAGGTTACATGACGATACAGTTGTCAAAATTCAAAAAACTGTGAATTTCACTGCATCTTACTTATACCTCAAGTTTTTGTTAACGGGGAAAAAAAGTCCAATCCCAAGGGCACTCCCCTGGCTCCTGCCAGGACCTGCCAGCTGGTTCTTGCGATTCTGTAGGTGTGCAGTGTCTTTCCTGCCTTGGGCCCCGTGTGTTCCAACTGCACTAGGTTGGTCAAGGCCTTGGGGGAGCCCTTCTGCCACTGCCTTCTGTGGGAGGAGAGCCAGGCCTCCCAGGACCTAGCCTGCCTGGGAATCCCAGTCATGGCGGAAGGCAGCCTGTAGCTTCAGGGCAAATGGGGTGTTGGATTTCAGAGCGCAGCTGCTGGGGCCTTTGATCAATTACAGCCCCCCAAAGGAAGCCAACAAGTACACACAGGATTTGACATCACAATGAAGAAATTTTACCTACAAGTCATATAAAGAGCCCCACACGGACTTTCAAGGACATATGATACATTAGCAAAAGGTTGACCATAAAGTAAGTACGTAAACACTTCCAAAGGTTGAAATCATATACAGAATATTCTCTGCCCACAGTTCAATTATGCTAGAACTCCATGGAAGAAATTTAATTAGAGTATTCACTGATAGGATATTGAGAAACGTATTATAAATATACTATGGTGGATAAAAATACAATGTTATAGGGGAAGTATTTTTATCTGAAGCTAATAATGTTACTAATCCATTCGTAGGCTGAAAGTAGGAAATTGCTAATATTTAGCTGTTTTTACCATGAAAGCAGCAATTTCAAATGGTTCAATGAAATAAAATGAAAACAAGACAAGGAGATCAGTAAAGCAACGAAAGGAAAAAAGGTATGATTTAAATGCAAGGGTACCTGACCCAAGGCATTTTTTCCTGAAAATTCTGCCACTCGTGCAAAATCAGTAGACAAGGTATTTCCATCAACTTTAATGTGAAAAACTATGATGTGTTTGGGTGTGGTATCATCACCCAAGATACCAAAACTACTTTAGGAAACTTGGTTTAATTGAACAATGAAGGCAACTGGAAATGAATTCAGTTTGTGCATGAAAGGTGACGAAGGTTCATGTTTTCCTGTAGTTCTTCTGCACCGTTTTCTTCAGCAATGTTTCAACCAATTTGTCACAGTTATCCTGCACTCAAACTGCTATTAAAAATAAAATGAGGCGGCTTCCCTGGTGGCGCAGTGGTTGAGAGTCCGCCTGCCGATGCAGGGGACACGGGTTCGTGCCCCGGTCCGGGAGGATCCCACATGCCGCGGAGCGGCTGGGCCCGTGAGCCATGGCCGCCGAGCCTGCGCGTCCGGAGCCTGTTGCTCCGCAACGGGAGAGGCCACAACAGTGAGAGGCCCGCGTACCGCAAAAAAATAAAAAAATAAAATGAGGGGCTTCCCTGGTGGCGCAGTGGTTGAGAGTCCGCCTGCCGATGCAGGGGACACGGGTTCGTGCCCCGGTCCGGGAAGATCCCACATGCCGCGGAGCGGCTGGGCCCGTGAGCCATGGCCGCTGAGCCTGCGCGTCCGGAGCCTGTGCTCCGCAGCGGGAGAGGCCACAACAGCGAGAGGGAAGCGTATTGCAAAAATAAATAAATAAATAAAATGATAGCCCAGGAAGACAGCTGAAGGGCAAAATAGGAACTAAACATGAGAGCATCTTTGAACACGTATGTAATAGACGCGAGAGGTATAGAGCCTGCACCCTACCCTGTGCCTCCCTCCTGCCTGGTGATTTGTGCCCAAAACAAAACACCGTGGGTTCATCCAAATGTGGTACACACTTCAAACTGTATGGTAATATTTTCTGATCAACACTGTGTGTGAGAGTTAAACAAAAAGTGTCTTCATCTGAAACCGTAATGACGAAATATCACTTCTTATATTTATTTATTTAACATATTTGGGGAAGAAGAAGGTCACTACACTGAATGAAAAGGTTGTTCTAAAGGCCGTACAAATTCTCCATAGCTTTTATGGCAAAGCGTCATAAACTGAACAGTGGTTACATCTGTATTTGAAAGCGAGAAAAGATAAAATAATAATAATGAAAAAAAGAAACGAGGAAAGATCAAAATTAACTAGTTAACACAGACACAGAAACAACTTATGGTTACCAAAGGGGAAAGGGGGAGAGGGATTAATTAGGAGTTTGAGATGAACAGATACACATTACTGTGTGTAAAATAGATAAAGAGGACCTACTGTGTAGCACAGGGAACTATATTCAGTACTTACAATAGCCTATAATGGAAAAGAATTTGAAAAAGTATATATATAAGTGAATCACTTTGCTGTGCATCTGAAACTAGCACAACATTGCAAATCAACTATACTTCAATAAAAAAATTTTAAACTAAAATTAACAAGTTAAGCATTTAGTGTGAGATATTGGAGATAGGAACAAATAAATAAGACAGCAAATAAAATAGTAACTATTAAAGGAATTGAAAGGAAGCCTTCCTGCTTAAAAAAGTCTAGGGCCATGTGGCTTCCCCAGCTGCCATGCCCCAAAGACGACACAAATAAAAAAACCCTTGAAAGAATTCAAGACTAACAGAGCTTTGCCACCCAAACGTAATAAGGATGGTGGAGAAGGAGAACTTGCAAGTCTGTCACCCTCCTGAACATAAAGGCAAAGAAAAAAATCACGACAAGCAAAGCAGCGTTTTAAAGTAATAACACAGAATGGACATCTTAGATTTATTCCAGGCAGGCAAGCCTGCTTTACTATTGGGGGAAACATCAAATAAAGTAATTTGCAACATTAAGGTATTAAAGGAGGAAAATCACATAATCAAGTCAAAGGAGAGGGCTTCTCTGGTGGTGCAGTGGTTAAGAATCCGCCTGCCGATGCAGGGTACACGGGTTCGAACCCTGGTCCGGGAAGATCCCACATGCCGCGGAGCAACTAAGCCCGTCCGCCACAACTACTGAGCCTGTGCTCTAGAGCCCGCGAGCCGCAACTATTGAGCCCACGTGCCGCAACTGTTGGAGCCCGCGCTCCGCAACAAGAGAAGCCACCGCAATGAGAAACCCACGCACTGCAACGAAGAGTAGCCCCCGCTCGCCACAACTAGAGAAAACCCGTGCACAGCAATGAAGACCCAACGCAGCCAAAAAAAATCAAAGGAGAAATATTACTCAATAACATTCAATATCAATGTAATAAATTTGAGCCATTTCTGTTACCATGTGGGTTCATAAAATGCAAATTAGCTCAAAAGCAATTAGTAAATAAAGAAATGTCAGCGTGGCACAAGAATAATGCTTATTGAAAAGCCGCACAGCACAGGGGGATCAGCTCCGTGCTCTGTGACCGCCTGGGGGGGTGGGGTAGGGAGGGCGGGAGGGAGGGAGACGCGAGAGGGAGGGGATATGGGAACGTATGTATATGTATAACTGATTCACTTTGTTATACAGCAGAAACTAACGCACCATTGTAAAGCAATTATACTCCAATAAAGATGTTAAAAAAAAAAAGAAGAATGCTTATTTAGACCCATTTTCCCAGCATAGTAACGATTTTAAATGATTGAGGTGGGCATTTCTGTTACTGACCAAGGTTCTTGGCCTCCTTAATCCATAGAAATTGATCAGAGGCCGGACAAGAAATTCAGGCAAGGCTTTATTGGGGTCCCTGCTGCAGCAGCGGGGAGAGAAAACAAGTAACAGCTTCCCTTGCTGGCTCACTCCCCTAGGTCGGGCAAGCTGGCTCCTCATATGGGAGGCGGGTAGGGGTGTGTCCTGGGGTCGGGCTGGAGGGGTGACTTAGGGGGTTCGCCCAGTCTTTTGGTGGTGTTGTGTGCAGGGGGCATGCGCAGTACCCCGCTTTTGCTCCGGGCTCTTCAGAAGTGGCAGTTGGGGCCTTTGGTCTTTTCGTGTCTTGTTGTCCAGAATACGCCCCAGCTGGGCATGCACGCAGTTATTTTTAGTCTCTTATAGTTTCTTTGTATTCTGTTGCTCAAGGAGACATTTGTTCAGGTGCAAGCACTGCAGTAAATGGTCCCAGATCCCAGCTCGTCTCATTTTCACAATCATAGAGGAAGTCCTGGGAAATACGAAGGCCTGAAGGAAAAGCTGACAGCCCTGGAGGAGATTCTCCTAGCGCAGGAGCTGACTGCCGAGAGCCAGGGCAGCGTCCACAGTGTTAAACTGTCCGGAGAAGCCAAAGCACAAATGAAAAATGTGGGAGGACGCTTTCCCCTGTGTTGAAAAAAGGCTGAAAACGTCTGTGCTTTGGACCAGGTGTTAGAATTTGGTGAGATCTGGAGTGAATGCCTTTAAGGACCCAGTTGTTGAACTAAGTATGCTGGGCCAGAGCTGACGGCTTCCAGGGGATAAGCAGCTGAGGTGCTGGGTGACAGTGACGGTGGGCACCGGGCTTCGTGTTGTTCAGTCTTTGCTCGGGTCGCAAGGCCGCATAGGTTTTGAGTTGTCTGCCCCCAGAATCCACTTTCCTGTTGGCTCGGTTATTCTAAAAAATATGCTTTTGCAGAGGGCAAAGCTGTTCATATTTATGGCATTATGGCCAAAATGTCAATATTAGCATATTATGACTCACAGGGAAGCTCCTTAAACTAATGAAAGATTTCTACAAATACTGAGAGCAAATGCCATCCAAAATTATACAGCCGGAAAGATTTATCTTTGAGATGAGGATTACAGAAGGAAATCCTGCCCTCAGAGCCTCTATTTCCCATTGTAATTGAAGTCCCAGAAAGATGCAGTTAAGTCAAGAAAAACAAATAAAATGCATGCGGATTAGAAAGGAAGGATTAAAACTGTAATTATTCAAATGATCACATGCTATGATTGTGTATGGGGAAAATCCAGAACTTAACAAAAATATCATGAAAATAAAAACACTCATGGTAAAAGGACGCCCATCTGTCTTTAAAAGTTAACTGCAAAAACAAAACCACAAAAAACAAAAGTCAACTGCATTTCTTTACAACAGCAATAAACACTTAGAAAAGAAACGATTTCAAACTGTAACATATACAACAAAAGTCAATTATCTGGAAATAAATCTAACAAATTCTGTGTAAGACCTCTACACAGAAAACTATGGAGTTGGAGGCTTCCCTGGTGGCGCAGTGGTTAAGAGTCTGCCTGCCAAGGCAGGGGACACAGGTTCGAGCCCTGTCCGGGAAGATACCACATGCCTCAGAGCAGCTAAGCCCGTGTGCCACAGCTACTGAGCCTGTGCTCTACAGCCCGCGAGCCACAACTACTGAGTCTGCGTGCCACAACTACTGAAGCTCGCGTGCCTAGAGCCTGTGCTCCACAGCAAGAGAAGCCACCGCAATGAGAAGCCCTCACACTGCAACGAAGAGTAGCCCCTGCTCGCTGCAACTAGAGAAAGAAAGCCCGTGTGCAGCAACGAAGACCCAACACAGCCAAATATAAAAAAATATATTAAAAAAAAAAAAAGAGCAAATGCGCCCCAAAATCAAGCGATGATGGGCCAGGCACTGAAGCAGGGCACTGGGAATGAGCTAGGTGGGATCGCAGACACGTGTTAAAACAACTGCTGTAAACACGTGAGAGAGAACAGAGGAGGAGATGACGAAATGGACGAGAAGACAAAGAATCTCCCCAGAAAACTGGAATCTACAAAAAATCCAATAAACCTTCTTGAACTGAAAATACTATAACTGAAACCAAAAAAATGCATCATATGTGCTGAATCCCAGCCTGGACACAACAGAAGACAGAGTTCGTGAACTCCAAAAAGGTGAATAGAATAGAGAAAAACAAGGCACCTAGAGAAAAATGTAAAAGTCAGAAAAGAGCAGACTGTAGAATTGGGAAGAAATCCGATGTTTAACATGCACGAGATTGAAGCCCCAGAACAGAGGGGAGTGAGACTGGGGCAAGGCGAGATGGAGAGGAGGTGGTGGGTCTTTTCAAAACAGATGAAAGACCTCAAACCACAGTGTCGAGACCCAAGAGGGAACCCAGCACCACGAATTTAGAGCCACAGCGGCAGCACCTCTGACAGCCAGAGCCTCAGGGTCAAACTGCTGAAAACCAGAACCTTAAATGTAGCCAGAAAAAAGGACATTCTTTCTGTATGGGAAGAAACGCTCCCTTTGCCCCCGATGCAAGGGCGTCAGGGGAGGACCTCCAGGGAGTCCCATGACCCCAGCCTCACACCGTCCACAGAGATGAATTCAAGACGGATCCTAGAACCACAAGCAAAAGAACAAGAAGCTATTACAGCAAAACAAAGAGAAAAACTTCAGGACTTTGGAGTGAAGAAAAAGTTAAAAATCGGCAGGACGTTCATCACAGTGACAAAAACATTAATCCTACAAGAAAAAAATTATAAATGGGACTTGAAAAATAATAACTTGATTTTAATAATAAAATCAAAGATCACGTTCAGAGGTTGACAAGGCAAGCTGCAAAGTGCGAATATTTGTATCTGTTCCTTCGTTCTCCCGGCTCCTCAGTCTTCTGTTACTCCCATGACCTTGATACTTCTGAAGGTCACAGGACAGCTACATTTTTAATGTCCCTCAATCTGGGTCTGCCTGGTGCTTGGTTATGTGTTTCTGGCGGTGTTTCAGTCAGCTCGGGCTGGCCCAGAGCTTCTGAAACCCTTGTGATTTCCTAAGAGATACAAGCCCAGGAGCTTCTTTTGTTCTAACATGTGGTTTTGACCCCATTACCAAGCTTCTAAATCCCTTGGGATTTCCTGGGGGCGACAGGAGTGTCCTTTGTTGTAACAGGTGACTCTGGGTGGGCTTCTGGGTGGCGCTGGTCACCAAAAGACCAAGCAGTGATTAGAAGCTTGGAGTTTTAAGAGGGGAGCAGTCTGGGGACTGAGTTAATGATTGATCATGCCATGTGGTGAAGCCTCCCTAAAATCCCAGAAGGATGAGGTTTGGAGAGCTGCTGGGTTGGTGAACAGGAGGAGGTGCTCGTTGGGTGGTACACGCATAGAGGGCATGGGAGTGCCACGCCTCTTCCCCACACCTTGCCTCGCGCAGCCCTCCATGAGGAGGTTGGCCTGTATCCTTTATCACACCCTTTCATAATAAACTGGTGAGCAGAAAACTGGTTTCTTGGGTTACGACGTGAGCCGCTCTAGCAAACTAACCGAACCCAAGGAGGGGGTTCATGGGAACCTCTGATTTGTAGCCAGTCGGTCAGAGGCAGAGACGACAACTGGAGTTTGCCATGGGTGTCTGAAGTGGGACAGTCTTGTGGGACTGAGCCCTTCCTCCGTGGGATCGGTGCTGTCTCTGTGTAGACAGTGTCAGAAGTGAGTTAAAGTGTCGGACCCCCAGCCGGTGCCGCGCAATTGCTTCATGTGGGAAAAACGCCCACACGCCCCATGTCAGGAGTGTTGTGAGTGTGGGAATCGTATGAAAGCCAAGGGGACTCACAGGACAAGTGCAGGTCCTCTTTCCAGGCTGCAGTAGAGGAACACTGCAGACCGGGCAGCTTAAACAGCGGACAATTACGCTCACGGTTCTGGAGGCTGGTGGTCTGGGATCAAGGTGCCGCCAGTTTGGTTCCCGATAAGACCTGTCCCACTGTGTCCTCACATGGAGGAGAGGGGGCCCTGCTCTCTTCCTTTTCTCACAAGGGCACTAGTCCCCCACGGGGCCCCACCCTCGGGACCTCATCTGACTCTCATCACGTTGGGGCATTTCAGTTTGGGAGGCACAGGCTCAGACAGGCCGCAGCAGGAGGGATCCACACGAGTGAGGCTGTTAGGCTGCTCCCAGTGCATCCTCTCGGGAGGTAGACAATTCTGATATGTCCCCTTCCCAATGATGTTCACCGGGTCATTAGATCGAGTAGGACCTGCAGAGTTCTCCATCAGTGACATCACTCCGTTTTCCCTCTGTAATTATAATTATTCTTCAGGGTGATTCTTTGAAACCAAAGATCCCAGTGTCCGTTAAACCCCCAGCTGATTTATTTACTAATCTCAGTATGGACTCATGGTTTCCTATTTTATTCAAAGGATTATAATTGTTACTAATATTGTCTACTTGGATCCTCAAATTGTCCTGGATTTGGGAGGGGGTCCTGCACGTTTTGGACACATCCTCCTCGAACCTTCAGCCCTTCTTGCTTCCTGGTGCAAGCTGGCCCAGGTCAGCCCTGGGCGTTCCCTGGAATCAGCCGTTTCCCAGGGAGCCCTGGGTCTTGTAGGTCAGCGGTCCCCAACCTTTCTGGCACCAGGGACTGGTTTCGTGGCAGACAATTTTTCCACAGGCTGGGGGTGGAGGTGTTTTCGGGATGCTTCAAGCACATTACATTTATTGTGCACTTTATTTCTGTTATTGTTACATTGTAATATATAATGAAATAATTATACTGCTCACCATAATGCAGAATCTGTGGGAGCTCTGAGCTTGTTTCCACTTGCCACTCACTGGTAGGGTTTTGATGTGAGTCTGCAAGCAATTGATTTATTAGGTCTCTGTGCAGCCAAACCGCTCTGCTAATGAGAACCTGTATTTGCAGCCGCTCCCCAGCGCCAGCATCAGCGCCTCAGCTCCCCCTCAGATCATCGGGCATTAGGTTCTCACAAGGAGCGCGCAGCCTAGACCCCTCGCATGCGCAGTTCACAGCAGGGCTCGCGCTCCTGTGAGAATCTAATGCCGCCGCTGATCTGACAGGAGGTGGAGCTCAGGCGGTAACGCGAGCGATGAGGAGCGGCCGTAAATACAGGTGGAGCTTCGCTCGCTCGCCTGCCTGCGGCCTGGCTCCTAACAGGCCACGGACTGGTACCGGTCTGTGGCCCGGGGGCTGGGGACCCCTGTTGTAGGTGGTGAAGTGCCACTGGGCACTGGACGAGCTTTTGCTACTGGGATGTTGCAGACCCTCTCAGCGGAGAGAGCCAGAGGACACACATCCTCCTCCAATGCCAGCGAGCACCCCGGGTGCACCCCCATTTTATCCCTTTCCACATTTCCCACCCTCCTCACCAACACCTGACTCCGGTCAGCTGTGATATATTTGCTAATCTGACCAGTTCCCTTGTCTGTCACCAACCTCCCGTCATCACTACTGTCCCTCCGCATGAAGATGCCCTTCTCAACCCCCCACGTGGTCCCTTCCTCACCCACCTTGGAGCTGGCCCCCCTCCTCCCCAACACCCCCCAGCTGGGTGCCCCTCCTACTTCTCTCTGTGTGTTTTCATTCACAGTAAAAATGGACAATCTCCTGCTCACCTGTTTCCCTTCCCACTATCATTTTCCTTCCAGAGACGCTCTGTTCTATGCATTGTGGTTATTTATGAATAAATACAAGGATAAACTCCCCAGGGGAATTACCTGAGTCCACACAAAACTGTGCACATTTATTCTTTTTATTTCCATACGTATATGAAAATATATGTTAATAGACATTTATTTCCCACTGATGACATTTATGAATAATACTGCTATAAATATACATTTGTATAAACACATATATACATATAAATATTTATACAGAAAAAAATTATGTATACTTATAAATAAATATATATATCATACAGAAAACTTCATAAGGCATAGCTGTACAATCTTTTATAAAGCATATACTTGTGTACCCGCCATCAGCATCAAGAAATAGAACCTTAGGGGCTTCCCTGGTGGCGCAGTGGTTGAGAGTCCGCCTGCCAATGCAGGGGACGCGGGTTCGTGCTCCGGTCCGGGAGGATCTCACATGCCGTGGAGCGGCTGGGCCCGTGAGCCGTGGCCGCTGAGCCTGCGCGTCCAGAGCCTGTGCTCTGCAACGGGAGAGGCCACAACAGTGAGAGGCCTGTGTACCGCAAAAAAAAAAAAAAAAAAAAAAAAGCAATAGAACCTTCTCAGCACGCAGATGTCACCCATGTGTGCCTTGACTTGTCAAATGTATCAAAGCGGTTTTTTTCCAAGTTTTATTGACACATAATTGCATACAACACTCTATAATTTTAAGATGGACACTGCAACAATTTGACTTACATGCATCATGAAATGATGACCACAAAAGTTTAGTCAACATCCATCATCTCATGTAGATGCAGCATTAAAGAAATAGAAAAAGAAATTTTTCCTTGTGATGAGAACTCTTAGGATTTACTTCTTAACTTTTGTATATGAAGTACAGCAGTGTTCATTATCTTGTTTTTGTTTTTGTTTTTGTGGTGCGCAGGCCTCTCACTGTTGTGGCCTCTCCCGTTGCGGAACATCATTTGTGACCAACTGGAATATTTTTTTCCCAGTCTGTAGGTTGTCTTTTTGTTTTGTCAATGGTTTCCTTTATTGTACAAAAGCCCCTGTGTTTAATTAGGTTCCATTTGTTTATTTTTGCTTTTGTTTCCCTTGTCTGAGGAGACAGATCCAAAAAAATATTGCTACAATTTATATCAAAGAATGTTCTGCCGATGTTTTCTTCTAGGTGTTTTATGGTTTCTGGTCTTACATTTAGGTCCTTAATCCATTTTAAATGTACTTTTGTATATGGTGTGAGAAAATGTTCTAATTTCATTCTTTTACATGAAGCTGTCCAGTTTTCCCAACACCACTTATTGAAGAGACTATCTTTTCTCCATTGTATATTCTTGCCTCCTTTGTCGTAGATTAATTGACTATGCAAGTGTAGGTTTATTGGGGGGCTCTTTATTTTGTGCCATTGATTTATGTGTCTGTTTTTGTGTCAGTACCACATTGTTTTGATGAGTATAGCTTTGTACTATAGTCTGAAGTCAGGGCATGTGATTCCTCCAGCTCTGTTCTTTCTCAAGATTGTTTTGGCTATTCAGAGTCTTTTGTGTTTCCAAACAAATTTTAAAATTATTTGTTCTAGTTCTGTGAAAAATGCCATTGTATTGAATCTGTAGACTGCCTTGGGTAGTATGGTCATTTTAACTGTATTAATTCTTACAATTTATGAGCATGGTATATCTTTCCATCTATTTGTGTCATCTTCAATTTCTGTCTTCAGTGTCTTACAGTTTTCTGATTACAGGTCTTTTACCTCCTTAGGTAGGTTTATTCCTAGGTATTTTATTCTTTTTGACATGATAGTAAATTACAAGGCAGAACATTCTTTGACATAAATCATAGCAATATTTTTTTGGATCTGTCTCCTTAGGCAAGGGAAACAAAAGCAAATTATTTCCTTAATTTCTCTTTCTGATCTTTCATTGTTAGTGTATAGAAATGCCACAGATTTCTGTATATTAATTTTGTATCCAGCAACTCTACTGAATTCACTGATAAGCTCTAGCAGTTTTCTGGCAGCATCTTTAGGATTTTCTCTGTATAGCATCATGTCATCTGCAGACAATGACAGTTTTACTTCTTCCTTTCCAACTTGGACTCCTTTAATTTCTTTTTCTTGTCTGATTGCTGTGTCTAAGTCTTCCAATACTATGTTGAATAAAAGTGGTGAGAGTGGGCATCCTTGTCTTGTTCCTGATCTTAGAGGGAAAGCTTTCAGCTTTTCGCCATTGGATATGATGTTAGCTATGGTCTTGTCATATATGACCTTTATTATGTTGAGGTATGGTCCCTCTATACCTACTCTGTGGAGAGTTTTTATTATAAATGAATGTTGAATTTTGTCAAAAGCCTTTCCTGCATCTACTGAGGTGATCATATGATTTTTATCCTTCATTCTGTTAATGTGGTGTATCACATTGATTGATTTGAGGATATTGAAAAATCCTTGCATCCCTGGGATAAATCCCACTTGATTACTGTGTATGATCCTTTTACTTATTGTTGAATTCAGTTTGCTAATATTTTGTTGAGGATTTTTTTGTTTCTGTGTTAATCAGTGATATTGGCCTGTAATTTTCTCTTTTTTTGTGTGATCTCTTTGTCTGGTTTTGGTATCAGGGTGATGGTGGCCTTGTAGAATGAGTTTGGGAATGTTACTTCCTTTGCGATTTTTTGGAGTAGTTTCAGAAGGAGAGGTGTTAACTCTTCTCTAAATGTTTGATAGAATTTGCCTGTGAAGCTATCAGGTGCTGGACTTTTGTTTGTTGGGAGTTTTGAAATCACAGATCCCATTCAGTACTTGTGATTGGTCTGTTCATACTTTCTGTTTCTTCCTGGTTCAGTCTTGGGAGATTGTACCTAAGAATTTGTCCATTTCTTCCCGGTTGTCCGTCTGACTGGCATATGCTTCCTCCTAGCTGTCTCCTATGATGTGTGTATTTCTGTGGTGTCGGTTATAACTTCTCCTTTTTCATTTCTTATTTTACTGATTTGCTACCCCTACTGTGATGTGTGGGCATTTGTCAGTATTTGGGCTTCAATGGTCTTGAATCTGTGGCCTAATTGATTCCATCTTCTTTTCTCCATGCCCCTCTGGCAGCCCTCTCAGGAGCACGTCTTTCTGTCCTGGAAATCAGCCTTGAGACTCCCTTTACGGGTCCCAGCCTCACCAGGTGGCATTAGGTGGCAGGGGGTGGGGGAGGGGATGCTGTGCCTCTTCTGACTCAGAAAAGCCCCCCATACCTGTCCCCGCTGTCCTCCCACCCACAGGTCACGTGCAGAGGACCAAGTCTCGTGGGCAGTCAAGGACCTGCTCCTCCCCTCGTGCCCCCATCTGAGCCGGTGGTCACTATTCTGTGGGAGGGGGAGCAGTCGGGTGACACCCTGAGCTCTGCACCCCTGCAGGGGAGATGAGAGCACACGACTGAGAAAGAATATTCTGTGGGTTTCCAAAGTCTGCAGAGTCAGGCTGGAGTGGGCAGTGGCTTTGCAAGTGGATGGGCCCTGGGGAATTCTGGGGGGGCTGTGGTCAAGGCAAGGGGCTGCACAGCGGCACCCCCACCCCAGCACACACATGCCTGCAGGCAGAGGCACACACACACACTCACACATGCAGACGTGCCCACATGTGCACACTCAGATGCACGCACACACGGCCAGTCTCGCCCTTTAGACCTGCTCCCCATCCAGCTACTTGGTCCCGATCCTTTTAGATTGGACTCTGGGCTGGGGGGTCACAAGGACAGTGGCCAGACCGGCCAGGGCAGCACGAGGGAGAGGAGAGGGCAGGGAATGTCACCTGATGCCCCCAAAGATGCAGAAAACTAGGGGGCACGTCCAGGAGGGACGGGAAGAGAGTGAGTGAGGACGATTCATTCATACGTATTTATTATTTACTGCAAACTGAAAATCAAATAAAAATGGGGAGGGGAGAGCGCAGGGGGCACGGGGCCAGAAGGAAGGTCAGGGAAGAGTTCAGAGAGGCAGAGACACAGGCCTGGAAGCCAGAGACCAAGGCACAGCCCGTTCGGCCTGTTGCCTGTGAGGGCGAGGGGTCCACGTGACCCACCACGGTCGTGGTGCCGGGGATGCCCGCCCCTCTCCGGAGCCTGATGGTGCGAGGCCGGCACCTCTGGGGGCCGCGTGCCCCACGCTGCCCAGGACCAGATACGAGCATCCGTGAGCCGAGGGCGCCTTTGCTGGCTGCAGGACGACTGTGCCGTTTCTCCAACAGGAGCCCGACGCCTCCGCTGCACGGGCACCGCCAGGGAGAAGCTGGCGGAGGCAGACAGTGTGCATGCCCTTCCTTCTGGGAGCCGTCCCCGGCAGCCAGCCAGCCGCGGGCATCGAAGGTGCAAGGAGGATGAGCAAAGGAACATTTCCCCTCCACTTTCAGCACCCCCGCCAGGCACCATAAAGCGCTAGGACGCCAGGGTGGCCCAGGCTGAACCCCAGGTGCCTGGGGAGCCCGTCGCGGTGCGGGGCGGGGACTCTCTCCCGCGACCGGCCGCAGCCCCTCCCATCACTCCTCGTCCCATTCCCGGCTCCTCCAGGGACCCACGGGCTGTGGTGGGCGCCTACCTGGGCCTGACTGCGGAAGTGTTGAGAGCGCCCATGACTGAGATGCAGTGGCCTGTCACGGTGTCCGGTTGCTCAGCCCCACCGCCAACTGCCCTCCCGGCTCCAGCCCTCCATGGAGGCCACCTGGAAGGCTGGCTGCTCCCTTCCGAGGGATGGCCGCGCTTCAACTCCCTACGACCTTGCAGGGCCCCTGACTGCCCCTTCTACCCCAATCCACCACTGCTCGGGGGCAGAGGTCAGCAGCACCGAGTCCCTGCCTTCTCCCCCGTCCTGGGGGGAGTTCGTGAGTCCCACTCACTCACCCCATCTCTGCCCCCATCCACCCAGGCTGCACCCGCTTTGCTTGAAGCTTCCTGACCCAGCTCGAGTCTCCACTCCGAGCCCTGGGCCATATCCACGGGCGTGCAGCCAACACCCAGGGTCTTGATATTCTCACCTGGGAAACACTTCTCCAGGCCCAGTGGTCATAACACCCAGAACCGCTGCTCCTGTGACCCGTCCCCCGCCTTGAGTCCCCATCCCTCCCGGCAGTGGACCCCCCAGGATTCTAGTCCCTGAGCCCCTCAGCCTGCCCCTGTCCTCCCCAACCAAACAGCAGCCTGTGTCCTGTTCCAACACCCACCTCCTGGACACCTCTCCCAGCCCCCTGCACGGGGCTCCCTCTCTCTAGTCTGTGCAGCCGGGCGCCACGTGAGAAGGCCACTGAGCCCACCACTCGTGCCATTAGACGGGCAGCCACCCAACCCAGCTGGCCCACAGCTCTCCAGAGACCCACGGCCCATCCCCAAGATTTGCCTTCCCAGAGGACTCCAGGGGAGGGCCCCTCTCTCCCAGGAGGTCCGAGGGGAGCCCCCAACTCCTGCCCCCACATCCACACGACCACAACCGTCGCCCCAGCGATGGAAGAGGTCTGTCTGCACACAACCTCCTCTGCTTCCTGGACCGGCTGCATCCCTTATGGTGAGGCCTCGGCTGGCTCTGGGGTTCCTCCACCTGCTGCCCTCTCTGCAGCTCCTGGGCTGAATCGGGCCTCCTCCGTCAGGCCCCACGGGGCCTGCACTTCTCCTGTCCTAGGACTCTTCAGACTTGCTCTCAGAGGCTGACGCACCCTGCCGGGCTGCGAGCAGACCCCATCTCTGTAGGAGCATCGCTGCCCTGGTTCCCCGCACGTGCCGCCTGCACCGATCTTGATACTGAAACAGCAACCTCCAGCGGATGCCTCGTTTTCCCCCCTGGTGAACCTCATGGCGCCTCTGAGAAACGGGAAAGCCACATCCCCTACTTCACGGATGAGGAAACGGAGGAAGCTGCCCAGGTCCCAGGGCCCCAAGGTAGACTGGGATTGGCCAGGGCACTGCCACAGCCGCCTGGGGCGCCCTCCTGGTGCCCGCCCCCCTTCCCTCCTCTCCAAGGAGGCTGCCTGATCCTCGTGGGGACGCGTGTTAGGGGCACACTTCACCAAAAGCCCCCTCAGTCCCGTAACGCACAGTGAACAGAAGAGACCACCTGGATCATGGGGCGAACTTCCTCTGGAAAAGCCAGCTGGATGCAGCACTCGGGGCCCAGGATCCCCAGGCAGGGATTGAGTGGGCTTCCCAAAGCCTCCAAGTCCCGCCCCCCGCACGCCCTCCACCCCGAGCCCTGCCCAAGTGGGGGACGGGAGGCGGGGCCAGAGCTGGGCAGGTATTTTATTGGAAGTTCACAGATACAAGAGCTCTGAGCAGGGTCACGGCTTGGAGGAGGTGGCGTCAGGGAGGAGAGAGTCAGTCCCCAGATGCTGGCGGCCACCTGATCCTGGGAAGCTCCCACAAAAGCCCTTCTTGCTGGGTGTCAGGTCTGAGGGGCCCCAGGAGCCTGGGCGGGGGCACAGGCAGGCAGGGAGGGCAGCCACTGGAAGCCAAGGTGCAGCAGCACAGGAAGAAACCCACGGGCCCCCCTGAAACAGGAGGAGGGCCGGGAGGCAGAGAGGGTGGGCTGGCACGGAACTCACTGTCCCCCTGCCTCGCTGCCGGGTTCCCAGCTGCAGGGGGGCTCCGGCTCCGCCCCCACTGCAGGGCATCCGGCTTTCCTCAGCCACGAAATGAACCCATCTCAGAGCTTCATCTCCAGGCTGGCGGTGCCTGTCGGGGCCTCAGTAGTCGGTGAGCGGGTACCGCAGGAAGATGAAGACGAGGATGATGCAGGAGGCTGCCAGGGCAGAGCTGGTGATGTTGAACAGCCGAGCGGTCTTGGCGTCCTCCACTGCCCCGTTCAGGTCGTTGAGAAGTTTCTTGTCCCGAACCTGAAGCCAGAAGGAGGAGGTGAGACCGGCAGCCAGCGCCGAGGGGTGGACACAGGCAGGGGCCAGGCGAGAGGGCATGAGGGCAGAGGGCCCCTGAGACTGTAGCCCCAAGCCAGTGTCAGTGGCCGATTCCTGATTCCTGACAACCGTGCGGGGCTGCTGCACAACGATGTCCCTGCTGGGTGGAAACGTGCCCTGGATTATGGGGCATCAGGTTGGAAACGTACTTTCAAACAGTTTACAAAATAAATAATGTGTATTTAGAGAGAGAGAGAAGAAGAGTGAATATGGTACCCTGTTAACATGGGGATGTCCGGGTGAAGGGTATATGGGAATTCTTTGTATCTTTTTTTTTTTTCAACCTTTCTATAAATCTAAAACTATATAAAATAAAATGGATTGTTAATACTGTATTATATACTTGAAAGTTGCTAAGAGAGTAGATCTTCGGTGTTCTTACCACCAAAAAAAAAAAAAAGATAGTTATATAAGATGATGAGTATTAACTAACCCCATTGTGGAAATCATTTCGTGGTACACCTTAAGCATATACAATGTTGTAGGTTGATTATATCTCAATAACGCTGGGAAAATAAATAAATAAAATAAAAGAGGAAGCCGGTCTCAGAGAGTTACGTGATTGGACGATGGGGCAATACACGTGTGTCCTAATCTGATTGGTCCCACCTCATTTAAAATTGACTGGGATTCCCTGAGAATACACACTGTGCTTGGACGGGAGGCAGCCCTGGGGTCCCTGCAACGGGATATTAAAGTGAAGGGAGCGGTTGGAGCCCAGTAGGTCCTGGGGAGATGGTGGACAGCGGTGGACCCATTTCCAAGATCCTCTGGCTGTGAAGAGGTGTCCCTGGGGAGCATGTCCCCTCATCCAGGCTAGGTCTGAGGAGTCCCCTCTCCCTCCACAGAGTCCAGAGAAGAGCAGGTCTGAGCATGCTCCAAGCAGAGAGCAGAGCCTGGGAGGAGGAGGAGAAGGAGCGAGCCGAGAGACGAGAGCGGCGGGGAGAGAAAGTCTCTGCATCGGCAGGTTGGTGGGTAAATGGATGTACGGACGGATGTGTGGACAAAAGGCAGGGGGCTGGGTTGGGCAGATAGAGGACACTGAAGTCTGGCTGCCTGGAGGGTGGGTTACGCAGATGGACGGGAGAATAGATGGGTAGTTAACGCGGTGGGGACACAGATGGGGTGGGAGTGTGGCTGGGTGGATGGATGGACGAGGCGAATGGTGGAAGGAACAGAGGGAGAGGAGAGAAGAAAGAAGACAGAGGTGACTGTCTGGCAGTGGATGGAGGGGCTGAGGAAGGCAAGGAGGAGATGGAGTGGAGTGGAGCTGGGGGACAAGTTGGAGGGACTGGGGAAGGGGTGGAAGATTGGGTGACTTAAGGCAGATTGTATAGAATGGAGAGGTAGAGGGAGGAAAAGAAGCTGGCCTTGAGGAACTAGGGAAGGGAAGGAGAAAAGAAGGAAAGTCTATGCCCTTGTGGAACTTTTATTCTAGTAATTTTGGAGAGAGCCCACATCTTCACTGAGTTTTATCTTCCGTTGTGAGAACATGATGTATCACCCACTTATTTAGGTCTTATTTGACGTCGTCATTAAAATAAAATTTCATAATTCTCTCCAGAAGAAAGAGCTATTGCATCTTTTGTTAGACTTAGTCTGTTTATTTTGGTTGTCATATTGTAAGTGATGTCTAAGATTGCATTGCTAACTGATTTTTGCTGGTGTATAAAAGTTCAACTTCTACAGATCGATTTTGTATCCAGCTAAACTATCGTATTATGATAACAGACCAAGTTTTCTATGTAATGAATCACATCTACTGTAAATAACAGTTCTAGTTCTTCCTTCAGGTCTTTATTCTCAGACTCTGTAGCACAGTGGTTAAGAGTACAGATGCCTGGATTTGAATCCCAGTTTTGCCAATCACTGCATAACCTTAGCAAGTATTCTCATCTGTAACAGGAAGATAACAATAGTACCTACGGCATAGGGTTGTTGAAAGGAATTAATGAGTTGGTGGACACAAAGCATTAGCATAGTGTCTGGTCCAAAGCAAGCTCTTATATAATGGAAGCAAAGGCTTCGGAACGATGCTGACTAGCAATGATGTAACAGGCAGCCCACTCTCAGTCTTAATTGCAAAGCTCACGACTGAGAATGATGTTCATTGTATTATTAGAGGTAGATTGCTGTATTTTTAAAAATCCCCATGAGATAAACATATTTTTTCTCTAATTCATTAACTAGTAAATTATATTCATTGATTTTTTTCCCCTCATGTTGAAACAAGGCTGATTTATTTAAAAATAAACAATTGGTCATGACTCCCTTGTTGGATATTGGGATGAGGAAAGGAAGGATAGAGATGGATGTTGGAAGTGGGTGGCTGAGTAACCCATCCACTCAGTTGTAAAGGAGATCAGGGAAGAGGAGAACTGGACAGGTGATTTGATGATGGGAAGGCAGGTGGGTGATGAGAAGGAGGGAGATATGAACGTCCCATGCTGGATGCGTGGGACACACAGAGATACGGACATAGGAATGGATGCTGGATGGAAGGGATGGTTGGATGGACACACGGGTGTTTGCCAGAAGCAAAGGACTGGTACACAGATGGATACGTGAAACGTGCTCCACAGGCAGGCCAGGCAAGTAGATCAGTATCTGAGAATGGGTGCCGCGTGGATGGGGCAGGCTAGATGGACACATGAAGGTATGCCAGGTGGGCAGGACAGGTAGACGGATGGATACACGAAATTACATTGCATGATGGGAACAGGTACCTAGGTGGTCACAGGAAGGTATACTGGATGGGCGGGACAGGCTGGTAGATGAATTTATGAATGTGTGCTGGATAATCTGGACAGGGGGATAGATGGATACATGAGTATGTGTTGGATGGGTAGGACAGGTGGCTAGATGGGTTTAGAAATAAATGCTGAATTGTTGGGATAGGCAGGTAAGACGGATGTGTGAATGTGCACTGAGGTGGTGGGAAAGGTGCGTATAGGGACATATAAAAGTGTGTCAAATGGATGGAATGGAGGATAGATGGATATACGAATGTGTGTTGGGGGAATGGGATGGGTAGATAATTGGAGAGGAGGGAGGGTTGTTGGGTAGATTATAGTATAGACCAATGCAGGGCAGGTGAAGAGGTTCATTAACCCAGTCAAGCAATATTCAGTGCCTGCTCTGTGTAGTTGGTCTTCTAGGTCCCAAATATACAGCAGGGAAAAAAACAAAGTCCCCTGTCCTCATGGAGCTTACATTTAAGGACACATTTAAGGGAGAGGACATGGAAAGTAAACGCAATAAATAAGTAAAATGTATAGGGTGTTAAATGTGCTAAAAAGAAAGCTGAGGAGGACAGAGAGCAGAGAGCATCATGGGAGGTATGGCTCTAGCTGGGTGCTCAGGAAGGAACACATGGAGCACGGACATTTGAGTAAAGCCCGGAAGAGTGTGACAGACTCGGTCATGTGTTTATCTGCAGGGAAAGCATGTCTCAGAGCACGAAGCTCTGAGGTGGGGATGAACCTGTGTTCTGAGGAATAACCAGAGGCCAGTGCGGGGAGAGCAGAACCCAGAGGGGAAAGGGAGTGCGGCTTACCGTCAGAGAGGAAATAGGCAAGAAGCAGGTTGTGTGGGACTTTGTAGGCGCTTTTCAGCAGAAAAAACAAGGGCAGAGGCTCCGGCGTGTTTTAACCTGGTAATTCTGGATGCTGTGTAGAGAACAGGTTGAAGGGGCAGAGGCTGGACAAAGCAGAGAAGAGGCCGGCAGTCCAGGTGAGTGGTCAGGGTGGGTTGCATCAGGGCAGTGGTCGTGAAGGTGGTAGGAACTGACCTTTTTCTGGATCTATTTTGAAGATACAGCTGACAGTATTTACTGGGATCAGATGTGGAGTGTGAGAAAAAAATAAAGGAATTTGAGATGACTTCAAGGCTTTTTGATTTGATCTACTGAAATCAGGGAGCTGTAGGAGGCTCCAGGGGGAGTAAGTTTGTGCATGGTTCAGTAGTTGGGTTCAGTAGTAGGCAAGAGATGAAGAGGACCAGGGACTGAGCCCCAGAGCATCCCAACGTTGAAAGATCTGGGAAGCAAGAGGTATCCAGGAAAGGAGGCTGTGAAGGGCAGTCTAAAAAGCAGAAGGAAGGCAAAGGGAAGGAAAGGATGGTGGGTGGGGGTGAAATGACGTGAAAGGAGGAGGAGTAAACATGGAGGAATGGAATGGATAAATGGATGCAGGGCAGGTGGGTGAAGAGGTGGATGAGTGATGTTGGGTGGAAAGAAAGGAAAAGGAGGAAGACAGGTGAGTGAACAGACGGATGGTTGGATAGTTGGGTGAGTCAGTCAAAGAAAAGAAAGGAAGAAAAATGGGAGGATGTGCAGACGGATCAATGGATGGACAGTTCTTTTATGAATGTGTATCTTCATGGGATGATAGGTTGATAGTGTGTGAAGGAAAGGGAGGGAGGATGGGTCGATGGGTGTATAGATGAATGGATACCAGCTCAACACCTGATTACACGAATGGATATAATAAATAATTGGAAGAACGGGGTAGAGGGAAGAAAGGCAGGGATAATATATACATGGATGAATGGGCAACTTAATTTAGAGGTGAATGAAGGGGAAGCAGGAATAAATGAAAGGAAAAGATGGAGAGACGGAAATGTATTGATGGTTGACGGATGACTGGCTGGATGGTGGGTGGGTGGATACATGGTTGTGAGAAGGAGAAAGGCAAGAGAGAAGGGCTGATGAATAGAAGTTTTAATGAATGATTGATTAGCTATGTAGATAGAAGGAGTTGGTAGGAGAATGGAGAATAGTACAAAGGAAGGCTGTATGGTTGGGTGGATGAATGAATAAACCGAGAGATGGACAGAAAGTGCGGGAAAATGGACAGAGAGAGGAAGAGGTGAGAGGATGAATGGACAGAAGGGTGACGACCACAGGAAGAAGAGTGCAGTGATTCAAAAAGGGTCCGAGAAAGGAACCTGATGCTGACCTCAAGGCAGTTACTTTGTGTCACTGTGCCTCCGTTTCCTCATCTGTAAAACCAGGATATTAATTGCACCTATTCATAGGGTTTTGTTATCATTAAATAAAATGCTACATCTAATTAAATAATTAGAAGTTCTTAGAAAGGTGCCTAGAATATAGTCAATAATTAATTAAGAGCTCAATAATTAATTGTTGTTTTATTGTTATTTGCTGGCTTGTTGTTACTATTGCTATTACTATGAATGAGTAAAACGGGGGAAACAGATGAATCCAGGGAAGAAAAAAAGACTAGATGGAGAGCTGGGTGGATGGATAGATGAACAGAGTAATGGATGAGGTTGGTGGATAAACCGTGGAAGGAGAGGAAGAAAAAAAAAAGACAGATAGGGGCTTCCCTGGTGGCGCAGTGGTTGAGAGTCCGCCTGCCGATGCAGGGGACACGGGTTCGTGCCCTGGTCCGGGAAGATCCCACATGCCGCAGAGCGGCTGGGCCCGTGAGCCATGGCCGCTGAGCCTGCGCCGCAACGGGAGAGGCCACAGCAGTGAGAGGCCCGCGTAACGCAAAAGAAAGAAAGAAAAAAAAAGACAGATGATGAAACGAGTAGAAACGTGAATTTAGTAAATAAGTGAAAGAGTGAATAAAGGGATGGCTGACAGTATGGAAGTGAAATTCCGGAAGGAAAGAAGATGAACAGATGAATTTTTGGAGACAAAGTCACATGGGGACTTCCCTGGAGGTCCAGTGGTTAGGACTCCATGCTTCCACTGCAGCGGGCGTGGGTTCAACCCCTGGTCGGGGGACTAAGATCCCGCATGCCGCATGGCATGGCCAAAAAAAAAAGAAAAAAAGTAAGTCACATGATATTGACTCTTCGTTTAACATTCCTCAAAGTTTTCACTTAAAGCAAAACAAAATCCTAACTGTGGCAGACAAGATGTATGTGGTCTGGCCCCTCCCCCACCTCTCTGGACCCATCTCCTATGCTCACCCCCATTCTAGCCACATTGGTCCCTGAACCTGACTTTGCCGCAGGGCTTTTGCAATATCTGATCTTTTCCTGGAATATGCTTTCTCAAAAAGATGCACTTATGGCTACTGCGTGAATTAATCCAGGTTTACACTCAAATAGCATCTCAACAAAGAGGCCTTCCTTGCCTCTACATAAAAGAGCAGCGCACATCTCCCTCACCATGCTTCATGTGCTCTTCAGAGCTGACGTCACCATCTGACATGCATAAGTGTTACTTTTATTATTGTCTGACACCCCACCAGAATGTAAGCACCTCATGGGCAGGGGCCGTGTGTTCCTTGTCACTGACTAGGCATTAGAATTGCGTGTGAGACAAATGCGTGAAGAGTGGAAGGATGTTGGGAAGTTTGAATGAACTGAAGACTAGGTCATTGACTAGAGAGTTTAATGAATAGATATGATGGTTACATACAAGGAAGGGAGGGAAGGAGAGGAAGAGGTGACGGGCATGATAATCAAAGTGAGGGAAGACAATGAATATACAGATGGAGGGGAAACTGATGGATGGATGTAGGTGAGGAAAGAAAGGAGGGAAGAAAAGAGGAGACTAAACAAATCCACAAAGGTGTGTGGGTAAACTAGATAGAAAGAGATGGATGGATGGATTCAGTGAATAGGTGTGTGGGAGGGGACAGCTGAAGGAATTAGGTTACAGTGTGGATAGAGGAATTGATAGGAGGCTAGAAGTATGTGTGGGGTGAGCAAATGGGTAGAAGAAAAGAAAAAAGGGAAAAGGAAAGGTGAGGATGTGTCTGTATGGATGAATGGATGGATGCTTGGATGAACTAATTAGTAACGTACATGGATGGGTAAAAGTGATGGAAGAAGGAATGAGTGGATACAAGGAGGAAACAGGGTATATGGGGTACATGGAGTAGGAGATAGACAGTTGGGTAAATGAGAAAAAGAATGAGAAAGTTGAGAAGAGAGGGGAGATGAATTATCTTCATGAATCACTAGATTAATTGATGGATGGGTAATTAAAGTGAGTAAGGGAAGAAAGGAGGGAACAGGAAATAGAAGGTGGGAAGATGGTTAGAGAGATGTGCAACGGGAAAAGGATGGATGTTTAAATAAAGTTGGTGGATATGTGTATTGATGGACAGATGACTGGGTAAAGTCATACACAGGGCAGGTGGATGCGTAGAAGTAATGGGAGGTAAGGATGGACATGGAGGATGGATGTAGGAAAGAACAATAAAAATAATAAAAGAAACGACTATGGGTACGGCGCTATGCTAACAGCATTACACGGCATTAACTCAGTTAATCCTCTCAACAACACTCTGAGGTAGGTACAACCCCATTTTTACGAGGAGGAAAATAAGGCATGGATAGATGTAATACCAACTTAAGGTCCCAGGACTCAAACCTATGCTGTACACCAGAGCCACCATGAACACTGGGCGTATGGCTATGTGGTATACACAGAGGGTGGAAGAGGTGGGCAGGAGGGAGAGAAGATAGAAGAATGGATAAACAGAGCAGGTGGGCAGTTAGATAGATGAACCACTGGAGAGGAAATAATTGGAAGAAGAGGGGAGAAGGGAAGAAGGGAGGAAGAAGACATATATAAAAAGACCAGTGGGAGGGTGGAAAGATGAATGGGTAGGTGGATGTGTTCGGTATGGATGAATGACTTGGTGTATTGATGGACAGTATTCTGGGATGAACTGAGAAAGTAAAGGGGATCAGGAGTGAGGGTGGGAGAAAAGTTAAGTGAATAAATGAATGGAAAGATAGGTGAAAGTATGAATAGATTCATGGTGAGGAAATGGGTGTGTTAGCACGTAGGTGGATGGATGAATGAAATCAACGGATATAGTGAGCACAGATAGATGAAAGGATGGGTGGATGGATGGATGTGAGGATGAGTGGATGGGTGGGCAGGTGGATGGATGGATGGATGGATGGATGGGCGGGTGGATGTATGTATGTATGTGAGGATGAGTGGATGGATGGGTGGATGGATGGATGGATGGATGGACGGACGGGCGGGTGGATGGATGGATGGATGTGAGGATGAGTGGATGGATGGGTGGGTGGATGGATGGATGTGAGGATGAGTGGATGGGTGGGTGGGTGGGTGGGTGGGTGGATGGATGTGAGGATGAGTGGATGGATGGGTAGGTGGATGGATGGATGGATGGATGGATGGGTGGGTGGGTGGATGGATGGATGGATGGGTGGGTGGATGGATGGACGGGCGGGTGGATGGATGGATGGGTGGGTGGGTGGATGAGTGGATGGGTGGGGGGGTGGATGGATGGATGGATGGATGGACGGACGGGCGGGTGGATGGATGGATGGATGTGAGGATGAGTGGATGGGTGGGTGGATGGATGGATGGATGGGTGGATGGATGGATGATGGATGGATGGATAGACGTAGGTACATATGTATGAATGGATGGATGGGTGATATTCAGAAAGGAGGGAGTGGGCAAGTATGTATACACAGAAACAGACACAGTATCCTTCCCCCCAATCTATTCTTTCTGACTGCCCTGTCACGGAGAAGTCTCACAGCCTGTGTCCTCATTGCAATCTGCTGCTCTTCTCTGCCACCATCCCCGCCCTGGTTCAAGCCATGTGCCCTCTCGCCTGGACCACCACACCAGACCCTCACTCCTCCCTGCCTCTGGGCTTGTCTCATCCCCTCCCTCCACCCTGGCTGCAGAGTTCACAGCTCTGATCACCTTTCCCTTCCGTGTCCCCCATACCCTTCCCATGGAACTCCAAGTCTTTCACTGCACGGCCTCAGTCTGCCTTTCCTGGACCATCTTCTGCTCCCCACAGAGGATGGGGCCCTGCTGCTCCCGACTGCCCAACCCTCGTGTCTTAGTTTATGAACTCCTGTCCCCTCACCCACGCTTCAAGGCCCGGGTAAACGCTGCCTCCCCCAGAAGTGTCCAGGGCTGACCCCAACCTCACGCCCAAGCTGGGAGTGAAGTGTTCTTCTCCTGAACCGTTTGGTGCGTATGCATCTTCCCATGCACCCTCTGTCCATCCACCCATTCCTCCAGCATCCTTTGCCCCCCAACTTGGTCAGCCCTGCCTTGGGTCAGGGGTAGGCAGCTGTGGTCAGTGCGGGGGCTCTCTGATGGGGAGGAAGGTTTGGCCAGAGGGAGACTGCAGAGCCTTTGGGGGTGGGGGCAACCCGGGCCTCACAAAGGCCCCAGGCTGGGGGCAGCCAGGCGCACCCAGGGAGCTCGCTTAGGGAAGGGGTTAAAAGTGGGTCATGCAGGGCCCTGAATGCCAAGATGAGGAGGCTGGACTTCTCCAGGCCGAGAAAGGGGAGCCGGGGGCCATGGTGAGCACCTCGTACAGACTGCACGGACGGAGACCTGGCCTTCTGCGTCTGAGCCATCCCCAGATACCAGGCCGAGCCCACGAGGGTGCCCCCAGGGGCGGGGCGTGCGGGGACAGACGGGGACAGCTAGGGACACAGCGCTTCTTAAGGCCAGCCTCCGCCCTGCTTCTGTGCTTATTTGAATGTTGTTTTGTTTTGCTGTGTTTTGTGAACGGATGAGGAAATGGGCTCAGTGGAGCGAGATCACTGCTTTTAAGAGGCCACGCGGGGAGTTAGCCCAGGCCTCCTGATCCCAAGGCCATCAGGTGCCCTTGGAAGTGCCCAGGACGGCTGCAAACGATGTAGGGTGCGGCAGCCCAGGGGACGGACAGCTGCACGGACAGATGGACGAATCCCCAGGCGTGGGAGCCGCGCCAGCCAGGTCTGTCCTCCCCTCTGCCCTGGACAGAGGCAGCTCGCCTTGCTCACCCCTCCCAGGGAAGCCCCAAGCCTTTCTGCCCTCGCTAACGCCCAGGAAGGATGTGAGGGAGCAGCCGGCTGCAGGCGCAGCGAACCCCCTCTGCCTCTAGGAGCAGCAACTCCCACCCCGCACTGCAGAGCGGATCCTGAACCATTCAGAAATCTGTGACCTGCCTACAACCCGCAGCAGATGGGCCTGCCCTGCGCCAGCCAGCTGCCCACAGGAGTGCACGCAGCCGGCCCCAGGTCCACAGGCTACTCGTGGGGCCAGGCAAGAGGGCCCAGGGAGGCAGAGCTGAGGCCGGCCTGGGGGCTTCACCCCCAATTCCCAGGGACCCCTGCATGCACACACAATACACACATGCACACACATGCACACACATCCACAATGCATTCTCACACCCACATGCAGGCATATGCTCATGCACACACATGCAACACACATATGCACACTCATGCATTCCTACTCCCACACACAATTATACACACATGCACACTCACCCACACACACTCACACAGTTACAAGTGCACTCTTATGCCTACACAGTTCATGCACACACACACACAAATGCTCACACCTATATGCAGGCACACACTCGTGCTCACACGTGCCACACACTCACATATGCACACCCATGCACTCACACTCCCACACAATTACACACATGCATGCTGACACCTATATGCAGGCACACACAATACGCACAATTATACACAGGCACACCCACACCCCTATATGCATGCTCACACACATAATTACACACACATGCACACTCACACCGACACACACTCATACAGTTACAAATGCACTCTCATGCCTACACAACTCATGCACACACACACACACATGCTCACACCTATATGCAGGCACACATGCACACAGTGCAACACATTCACACCTATATGCACACACACTCGTGCACACTCACACATGTGCCCACACTCACGCACACTCAATGGACATGGTGTCCATGTGGTGGAGCCCAGGGCTGGGTACACAGGCCTGGATTTGAAGGCGGTGGGTGACCGTGACGCCAATGATGAGTCAGGAGGACAAGAAGACCAGGTGGCCAGAGCTTGTGAGGCCAGGGCAGGGGGCTCCGTGCTCAGACGCACAGAGGCAGAGCTGTCCCAGCACCTTCCCCCAGGCTAGCCTCTCGGGCCCAGCCCCTCCTCGGCCTCCAGCAACTCCCCCCACCCCGCCCCGTGTTCTACCCCCGCCCCGCCGGGCAGCTGCAATCAGTGAAATGCGCCTGGCCTTGGACACTCAGATCAGGGCTCGGGAAAAGTGATGATCTGGCGAGACGTGAGCCAGGGCCTTCTGGGGTGGCGGGAAGGGAGTGAGGCCCTGAGTCTACCCCTCCCTTCCTGCTGGTTGGGCTCCAGCAGCCCTGGGCTCTTGGGTCCTTACACATCTGCGTGGATCTCCCGACCCCAAGACCCCAAGTGCGAGTCAATCACAGCTCCCCTCCTGTCATCTCAGTCCATTTCTCTCCACTTTGCCCCCACCCCGGGGGGGATGGGGTCCTGTCTGCCTGGGACACTGCTGTGCGCCCAGCCAGCTCCTCTCACAGCAGCAAGGGGCTTCTGGAAGCTGTATACACTCAGGGCGTGGAGTCAGGGTGTATGGGACACCCTCACACCTCCCTCCCCCGGGCTCCTGGCTCCCACAGAGCCTCCCCCGGGACGGACCATCTAGAAACCGTGTGTGAGGGGAGACAGAGCAGTGGCTGGGGGTCAGCACCCCCGTCTGTCTGTCACGGCCTCCCTCGGAGTGCCTGCCTGGCATCAGGTTCCCTGCAAGGGGCTTGGACAAGAAGGTCTCCAGCAGTGACGTCACCCCTCCTCCTGTCAACAGGGGAAGGATTCCAAGGCCTCTTCATCTCCCTGCTGGCTCCATCCCTATGCCTAGGGACAGCTTCACCCAGGCCTAATTCCCACGTCCCCCGCCCAGGGGACAGGACACCGAGTCCCAGGTCCCCACCCCACAGACCAAACTCGCTGTGCACAGACCCTGGGCCTGAGGACCCTGAGCCCCGACAAGACACCCTGGAAGGTTCCCCAGCTCAGGTCAGGATGGGCTGGCTCTCCCTGCCAGCCCCGAGCTGGCTGCCATCCGTGTCTCGCTGGGTCCCCCACCATCCTTCTATCCCTCAGCCGCTCCGCTGCACCTGCTGCACCCATGGGCTTCTCTGCGAGGGAGAGGGCAGAGCGATGCAGCCGGCACCCACGTCTCCTGCTCCCCCTGCCCCCCTCCTCCATCCCCACCCCCCGCTCACTTTGAGGGAGTAGGCCAGGGCGATGAAACCCAGGCAGCAGAAGTTGAGGTAGACGAAGTTGAAGATGGACCACAGGTAGTAGTCGTTCACCTCCGCGGTGTCGGGATAGACCTCAATGACCGCTGTGGGGTTCGTCATGGTCTTCTTCTCTGCTAGGTGCTTGCAGGCCTGGGGGGCGCTGGTGGCCCGCACGCTGTCTGTCCTGCTGCTCTTAGACTCCATGGGGAACAGGGTGGGTGCCATGGGGGGTGAGGCTGAGGGCTCAGGCCCAGGGGCCACTGGAGCCTGCAGGGCGGGGGGCTTGGACACGCAGGCGAAGCAGCCCTTGGGCGACCCCACCGGGGGCCTCGGGATCCAGAAGGCCCCGTCCAGGGGAACTCGGGCTTCCTGGGTGCCGTCCGTGGTGCTGGCCGGGGCTCCCAGCGGGGCTGGGCACTGGCTGGAGCCCTGGGCCTGCAGGGAGGGGGAGAGGAAGGATGAGCCGGGTCCGGACCACCCTATTGGGCCCACCCTGGCACCCTGCGGTGTCTCCCCTTTGGCCCCATAAACAGCCCCCCAGGACAATCCCCACCCGCCGCAGATGCCAAAGCCCTCACAGCAGCCTTGGCAGGGACGTCGGGGGCTTTTCGTCACTTCGCCATCTGCGCACAAACAGTCACCCACTGACACACAACAGCAGCGCTCCCCCCAGCATCCCGACTGGCACACTCTTGCGGTAAACAGAGCAACCAGCACCCCCAGACAGCCCGGCACACACAGGGCACGCAGACCCACAATGACACAGCCTCAGTCACTCTTTGGCGGAAGGAGGAGAGCTCCCCGGAGCACCTGCGCGCTGGCTCCCGCTGTCACACCGGACACAAACGCCAACAGCACCACCCGGCTCCCCAGACCCCGGCACACGCCGAGCGCTCAGAGACGCCGCCAGGTAAACAACCCCGCACTGTGACACTCACACACACCGCGACACAGGCCCCGACACGATCCCCCGAGGATGAACACGGCGGCCGCTGGGGCTCCGAACCCGCGCGCATCGCCCCCTCACACCCCGGCCCCGAGCGGCGCCCGGACCCCAAGAGCGCGCACTCGCCGCGGGCCACTCGCCCCGTGCCGGGAACGGACGCACAATGACACTCTGCGAAACGAACACTCTCCGACGACGCACCCGCGCCCCGCGCCGCCCCGGGGGTCCGCAGCCGAGGCCCCGCGGCCCCGCAGGCCCCCAGCCTGACCCGGGTCTGCCGCAGCCGCCCGGACGGCGCGCCCTCACCTACTGGCGAATCCTCGGCGGCCTGGCCCGACCCAGCGCCGCGCTCCGCGCGTCCTTCCGCCGTCCCGCGGGTGTCTGGCTGTCCCGCCGCTCCGCGTCCCAGCGGCCCGACCTCGGCGCGGGAAGCGCGCGGGGTGGCGGTGGGGAGGGGCGCGGGGTGGCGGCGCTGCCTCCGCAGCGCCAGGCTGGCCGCCGGCTGCAGCCCAAGCCTGACTCACGTTGGCGGCGGCGGCGGCGGGCGCAGCCACCTCCCCGCCCCCTCCCGCCGGCTGGGTGGGGGCAGCGGGCGCCGGCCGGAAGCGGCGACCCTCGGGGTGGCAGAGCCGACCAGGCACGGGTTCCGCTGCAGCGCCAGACCCCGGTGCCCGCGCCACCCGCGTCTCCTGGACACCGCCCCCTGCGCCCTCCCTCTTGCTGAGCCCCCAGCCCCTCGCCGAGTCTTCGCATCTGTCTACCCAGGGGAGAGCCCCTTCCTCCTTCTGTGCTCCCCCTCCGCTCCCCCCGCAGCTCCCAGGACCGTGTCAGAGCCCCTTCCCCTTGGGTGCGGCCCCTTCTCCGCCTGTTGAGTTTCCTGCTTCCCCCGGCTCTGTCCACACCTCAGTCCTGGCCCTCCACCCACCCCGCAGTGCCAGGCCCGGTGGGTGTCTGGGCCTCCCCAAGCCCCTCCACCCACAGAGCCCAGGTGCCTCCAGCCTGTCCTCACCAAGCGGGTCCTCATGCCTAGCCCGGCCCCTGTCTGCTCTCCTGTCCCCGCACGACCCTAGACCCTATCCAAGCCCCCTCCAGGGCCTCTGTCCTCCTTGAGTCTCTGGCCCCTCCCAGCCCCCAGACCCCAGCTGCAGTCTCTCCCAGAGCAGGGTGCACCTCCCCAAGCCCCCACCGGAGTGCCCAGCTCTGCGCAATCCCATCCCTGGCTGAGGCCCCGCCCCCAGGCCGCCCTCACAGCCCTGTCCTTCCTGAGCCCACCCCCGTTGGAGTTCCTGCCCCCATATTTTCCCCAAATCGGACTCACGGGCGCCCAGCTCAGAGCCCCTGAGCTCCACGCTCGATAACGTGGCTGCCCGCCAAAGGCCAGTCTTGAAGACTGTGACCCGTCACCTGTTGGAACCCTTTGCCCCTGGGACCAGGTGTCCCTCTCCAAGCCCCTGTGACACCGGTCTCCTTGGAGTCCAGGCCACTCACCTGCCCACGCCTCTCCGCAAGCCCGGCCCGTCTCACCCTGTGGATCTGTCCCCCAAGTCCCTCCCCCACCCCCGGCCTCAGCCTGCCAGCCCCGTCTACCCCACCTTGCTTTCATTATCTCTTTGACACTTGCCCCCAAGTGGCTTCCCCTTCCTGCAAGAGTCCCAAGGATACCCTCTGCCGTGGAGAAACCCCAGCCCCCCTGCTGCGCCCTGAGTCCCCACTTCACTGCGCAGTGGCCCTCTCTGAGCTGGGTCCTCTTCACCCATCTGCCGGCCCCCATGGAGCCCAGAACCTCCAACCCCGCCACCCCTGAAGCTGCCCTTCTGTGTGGCAGCCTGTTCCCTCCCTCGCCTCCCTCGTACCCCTGTTCTCCCCCCAGGCTGTGCTCTGAGCCCTTCCTCCCGTGAAGCCCGGCTCTGCTCTGACCCTCTCAACCGGCCTCCCTTCCCTCCACGACCCTCTCTCCTCCCAGCCTGGGTCCTTCTCAGGGACCCCTTCTCCTCGGAGTGCTCGCCTGCCTGTGCCGGGCCCTCTCTGAACACTTCTCTCCCCAGTCTCTGTGCGCTCTGAGCCTGAGCCCTTCTCTGCACCCCGGTCCCTGGACACGTCCCACCCCCGCTCCAGGCCCCTCCCCTGCCCCGCCCCCACCCCCTGGCTGACCCTGGTACAGCCTCTTTCGGGGCTGGTCAGGAACCCCGCAGCGCAAGAGCTGGCTTTAAGGATGTGGATAAAACCGTCTTCAAGCAGGCGGGGTTCCCAAGCAAAGCTGGCCCCGCCCTGACCACACCCGCAGCAGGGCCCCGGCCCAGGGCCCACAGGTCTCTGAGGGCAGATGGGGACTGCGGGGAACCGGGGCTCAGTCTCCCTCATCCAAACCCCACTGCCCCTTTCCCAAGGGCCTGGCCTGCGGGCACCAGACCTCAGTCGGGCTGAGTCTGACCTAAGGGGCCATTCCAGGCTTGTGAGTGGCCTGTGAACTAGGCCACCTGGTGTCCCCTGGGCCAGGCGCTGCCCAGGGCTGTACAGGCTGCTGTAAGCGGCCCACGGGCAGCAGGAGAGGCGCCTGGCCCACAGGAGCCTGCTGCAGGCCGTTGGGAAGGGGCCGGACTCAGGTGGGCTCCGGAGAGCTCCGCCCGAGGCTGGGTGTCCTCCAGGCGGGAAGCACCCACCGGGGCCCATTGGGCTGGTGCCGAGCAGGGCTGAGCCAGCCAGGACGAGAGCCCGTGTTTGGAGCGTCCGAACGCCAGGCCCTGTGCTGGTGTCCTCATCGTGTTCATCAGGCCCAGCGCGAAGAGGTCCCTGTTGTCACCCTCCTTCCCTGGACAGAGACTCCAGGCTCAGGATCGGGTCACAGAAGCTGGATCTGAGCCCAGAATCAGACTGCAGGGTCCGGAGAATCCCGGCCGGCTGAATGGGTCCTCCGGGGGGCAGCGCAGGGCGGCTGCACTGGCCCGACTCTGGGCAGGACATCAACGCCCTGATGGTCTGGGCTAGGGGCTGGGGGCTCGGCCTGCACTAACCCACACAGTGTCCAGGGGTCTGGGGCGTCCCGCCACGCTCGTCCCCGTGTTCCAGAAGGGAGGACCCTCCAGCCGAGGGTCGCGGTGAGCAGGGCGGGTGGAGCAGGGGCCCGTGAGTCGGTGAGCCCCTGCTGGCCTCGGGTGGTGGGAGGCTGAGGGGGACAGAGTGGAGAGCAGGCCCGGGATGGTCAACGGGCAGGGGGTGCGGGGAGGGGTGCGTCCTCCCTGGCAGCCCTGTCCTACAGCCCTGCAGAGCTCTGCCAGCTCCCAGCTCGAGTTTCAGGTGCAGAGAACACCGGGCACGTGTTCAAGACTCTCGTAATTCTGGAAGGCGCTTGCTGAGGGCTCAGCTCTGGGGTGCAGTCCCCGGGCCCCCTGGGGCCAGGTGACAGCCACAGCCCTGCTGGCAGAGAAGGCACCAGGATAGCGACAAATGTCACATCAGCCAGACCCCTACACCTGCAGGGGGTGGGTTCCAAGGAGTCGTCCAGAGTTACCCATTCCTGAAGAATCTGCCCACCACCAAGTGTTCACAAACTCCTATTCATCCTTCAAACCCCCCTGGCTGTGCAGCTGCTTCTGACCACTCCCGCCTACCCCCACCAAACAGGCCAGACCAGCCAGGAAGTCACTGTGGCCTGAGGGGATTCCTAACTTCAATCCCTGCAACCCCAGGACTCCAGGCTGGCCTGCTCCAGCATCGGCATGGCTCACACACAGAGATACGGCTTCCAGGGGCTGGTGAGGAGGCCCAGATGAGAGGTAGGCTGCCCAGGTGGCACCAGCCCCATCAGGCCTCTTTCCTAGGCCGGAATCATGTGTGCAGGGGGATCAGGGAACACTGCGCGGCCCCACTGCTGGTGGAACATCTTCCAAGGAAACATGGAGGACACTCACCTGGACCTGAAAACCATGCCTCTATGAAGGTACTCACATAAGAAGCCCTGTGCTGTGCCCCACCCTGCTGATCACTGCTCCAGGCCCCCATACAAGCCAGTCCCCCACCAGTGGCGTCTTGGCCACGAGGCTGGGCAGGGGGCGAAAGTCTTGGGGTCTGGGTCTGTGAGCCAGGCCCGGGGCAACCCCAGAGGTGCACCCCAGGGTAGCTGGGTCAGCCCTCCCTCTGAAGTGACAGCAGGGCATCTGCCACACCAGCTCCTTCCCCACCACCCTCCCCACCAAGCACAAAACACACCGACACACAGTAAGAGGCCTAGACGGATTTTATTTTCATGCCAACTTCGCTCCCGGCAACTCAAGAAGGGGGCAGCTGCAGGGAAGGCCGGCACCAGCCCCCTCCCCTCCTACCCCATCCCCAGGCCAGAGAACACCCTCAATGCCCTCCACAATGGAGTCAAGCCCCAGGATGACCCCACCGAGGCCTCACAGGACTAGCTTTTGTCCCTTGCCACCCCTGCCAGCTCCTTCCAGCTCATGCTAAGGCCTCAGCTGGCCCCTTCCTTGCTGGGTCTAGGGCAGACGGGTGGGGGCCGCAGTGCAGGGCGCCGGGCCCCAAGCTGCAGGGAGGGGCGACTGAGAGGCAGCCTGGCGCTGGGCGGTACCGGGTGGCCAGGCCCCCAGGTGCAGGCTGGGGAGGGAACTACCCCGGGGCTGGGGGTCCTAGGATGCACAGCGCCCAGCGAGCTGGGTCTTCCAGGTTAGAGAACGGAGCCTGTGCACCACAGCCCCCCACTGGCTCCGCCCCCCACCCGCCCCTCCAGCAGACAACAGACAGACAAGCAGGCAGCTTTTCCGAAACCAGGGAGGGGGAAACCACAGAAGGGAACCCGGGCGGCCTCCAGAGAGCTGTGCTGTGAGTGCGAGTGTGAGTGTGAGTGTGTGGCGGGGTGGGGTGGCCGGGAGGGCAGGGGTGAGGCCTTCTCCTCCTCGACCCTCCTCCAGACTCTGCCAGTGGGTGGGGAGCCAGCTATGGCCTGGCAGCCTCGGCCAGGCCCACCCGGTTCTGGTCGCGGTCGAACACGGCGTAGTAGCGGCCGATGAACACGTCGCCCAGGATCCAGAGCGGCCCGCCGGGCGGGGGGATGTCCATGCCCATGAAGCCACTCAGGCACATGGTCCTCCCAGCCTGCGACACCTGGGACGGCCAACAGGTCAGCACCCAGGCCGCGCCCTTGGGTGTGCTCCGCCCCACGCCCCCAGCCCCCAGCTCACCTTGAGCGTGTAGTCCTCTGGGGACAGCGTGTAGTCTTTAGCCCCCAGCTTCACGGTGACCTTGGGCAGGCTGGACACCTTCTCGCAGGGGATCATGTACTAAGGGGGGATGAGGAGACGCTGCATGTGCGGGGGGAGGGGCACGGCGGCCCGGGGTGCCCGTCCTCCCCACCCGGCCCCGCCGCCTGCTCACCTCGCCCTGGATCAGCGGCACGGCCCCGATGGCTTTCTGCAGCTCCCGCACCTCCTCCACGGGGCCCACGATGAGGGAGGTGCCCGTGTCCACGATGGCCTCACAGCCCCCCTTACACAAGGTCAGGCTGCTGCCCACGTCTACCCTGCAGCGGAGGTGGTGTGAGTCCCCTCCCAGGGCCGCCTGGAGACCCCGCCCCCACTACAGGACTCAGCCAGAGCAGAGTTGGGTGGGAGGGGAGGGGAGGCGGCTGGAGAAGCCAAGAGCAGGGTTAACAGTCCCCTAGGCAGCCTGTGGACGAGGGGACACTGGCTGGAGCCCGGGTACGAGAGCTCGGCTGGGCACCAGAAGGTGGCCAGAGCACCCAGGGCTGGCGGGACACAGGGTCCAGGCCCACCCTGCCCAGCCCCCCTCCACCGCAACAAGGCCCTGCTGAGTGCGAGGCCGGGGGGCGGGGTCCCCACAAGCCACGCCCCCTGGGGAGCCAAGGGAGGGGCCCCACCTAGTACTCACTGGTCCATGTGGACCTGCCAGTAGGCCATGCGTGTGACGTTGTGGTAGATGAGCGAGCCCTTGTAGTACTTGGGGTCGGTGCCGCCCAGCATCAGCTCACCCCCGGGCTGTGCATTTGGGTCCCTGGGGGGGAAGGAGGGAGGGAGTCTGCTGCCCTGCCCACCCCTGCACCAGGCGTCCAGCCCGAGGACTGGGTGGACAGGCACAGGCTGGGACCAGGTCAGAAGTCAGGAATGGGAGGATCGATCTCAGCAGGTGCCCCAGAGCAGGACTCTTCCTGGGCGGGCAGGGGTGGAAGTATCCAGAAGGGGGGAGGGGCTCTGATCCTACAACCAGTGTGGACCGCAGGCCAAGCCCCATCCTGAGCAGAAGAGATCCTGCTTGGGCCTCTGGGCTCCTGGTCTGCCAGCTGAGGACGGCCAGGGTCAGGCCAGCTGGCAGACGGGAACATGAATGCTAACAGCTCGAGGAGCAGGGACCTTACCTGCCTGGAAGAAAAACCAAGGGCTTCCAGGAGGTGCCGGCAACCCTGAGAGAAGCTGAGCCAGCTGTTCCTGCCCCAGGCCCTTTGCACCTGCTGCTCCCGAGGATGTCCTCCATCCAGATCCTTCCATGACTCGCTCCCCCTTCGGATCTCAGCTTTTGACTCTCCTCACCTCTTATTTACACTTATATTAATACTCTGAGCTCAGCATCGTCTGCCCGGCTGTCCCCAGCACTCAGAAACACCTTGCTGAGCTTGTCCTTCCGCCACCACTGTGGCCTCCACCTCCTGTCACCTCCAAAACCCACTGTGTGGAAAGCAGATCTCACCTCCAGTGCCCCTCCGCACCCTCAGCCCTGCCCTTGCAAGCCCACTTCCTGCCTCAGCCCATCACCCGGGGAGTCATAGCGCTGGGCCACCCGTCCCCAGTCCCAGGCCTGGCCAATCTCCCGGGTCCACTGCACCTCGTCTGCCTCCCCTGGACCCAAGAGCTCAGGGGGAACGGCCCCACTGTTCACCTGCACCCCAGCATCTAGCAGGTGGCTTGGCCCCAAGCAGCTGCTGAGTATTTGCCACTGACCTAGCAAAGGACAGAAGGCAGTTCCCACAGAGGCCAGGCCGAGGGCTCTGGGCTGGAATTCCGCCAGTAATGCCCGGGGTCAGACCCCAGGGGGGGGCACGTAGGGCTCGGTGACCATGAGCAGAGCTCAGGGCAGCGGCCACCCGGCCCACGCCCTGCCGCAGCCTCACCCTCAGCACAGCTGCATCCCCCTCCCGTCTGGGGCTCCCTCTCGAGGCCCGCAGCACTGTCATCCTGGGAAGAGGCCGGGAACTGGAAGGGTGAGACCCCTCCCCAAGGACCCCCTCCCCAGCAGCACCCCCGGGGAGGCCTCCCACATGACATCGCCCCAAGCCCTCCCCGAGGTCACCCCCGCAGGAAAACCCTGGCCCTCTTGCCTCCAGAACTCCTGTCACAGATTGAGGCTCGTGGCCTGGTCCCCTGTGGGCCGAAAATGACCCGGGGGCTAAGACCACATCTGCCCATCACCAGGCCCAGGAATGGTGGGCAGACTGACGTGGGGGGGAACCCTGCCAAGACCCCGGCCCAGCTCTGGCTCTCCAAGATCCCAGACCCCGGTGAGACACAGCCTTCTGGAGGGGCTGCCTGTCCGTCTGTGAGAGGGCGCCAACCCATCCTGCAGTCGGAGGTCAGGAGCTGTGACCCAGCGCCTGGCAGGGTCCACGGGAAGGGCCAGCATGACAGGGACTCGCCCTAACCCACCTGTTCAGGTAGAAGGAGAAGATGTTCTTGTCCACCAGCTTCTGCTGCATCAGGTTGTCAAAGACAGGCACCACGCTGTTCACGGAGATGCGGGGGTAGGCCATGCCCAGGATGCCGTCAAACTTGGCTGCGATGAAGGTGATGCCCGGCTGCTTGGTGGCCTCCCCGAAGGTCTGCCTCTCCACCTTGATGCTGCCCAGGCTCAACAGCCCTGATTTGCAGGGCACCTGAGGGCCACGGCGGCGGGGAGGAGTCAGTGGGCCACGTGGCCCGCCAAGCCCAACGCTGGACCCTGGGCAGCCCATCACCTCCCGTCCCTGCGAGGGCAGCCACGGCTACAAAGCCCAGCTCAGTCGGTGCCTGTCAGGTAGCACACAGGAGACTCAAGAAGCGCAGAGGACCCAGAAGAAAGGGCTGGCAACCCCGGCCGGACACAGGTGGGGACAACAGGGGTGCGGGGCCCACACTCTGCCAGGAATATTTCAAGGATAGATGCAAACGGAGGGAGGAGGGAGGGTGGGGTTGTGAGCTCAGGCTTTCCCACCCACAGCTCTCCCTTCTGGCCTGTTCCTGCCCTTGGGGAACCCGTGACCCGATCCAGGACTCAAGGCCACACATCCCCCCTGCCCCACCCCTGCCACCACCCCCCACCACCACCACCAGGAGCTGCAGATAAAGACAGCACAGGATGTGGGAAGAAACGGCTGTTTGGAGCTGAACCTAGGAGGGGAACGTGCTGGGTGACATCCCATCTCAGGCCCAGAGAGAACCTGGCGGAGGGGCCCCTGCAGATAAACCTGGGCAGGCAGATAAGGAGGGGGAGGGGTGGCCCACAGGGAACCACAGTGCCCCTGACCCTCCCCCCACGCCTCTGCCATTCCCCCATCCAAGTACTGCAGTACGCGGCCTTCCCGGGGCTGGGGGCTGCGAGGGGACCATCTTCTGCTTTGCTCCTCTTCCTCTACAAGTCCCAACCCGGGCCCCTCCTGCGGCCTGGCCCCAGCAGCTCCACCCCAGAGCTCGTGAGAGGCGCAGGGGCACGGGCAGAGCCCACAAGGGCCCCTCAGCCCTCCCCGGGGTAGGCGGGCACATCCTGCAGGCGCCCCCTGCCCCCCAGCCACCCCGGCTGCTGCCCACTCCCGCCCAGCATCCTCTGCAGGTGCCCCTCTGCCAGCAGCTCCAGCTGCAGGAACCCCGGCCATGCCTGACCCCATCACCCAACGGCATTTCCACCCAGCTCTGTGGCCAGGGGCCTCACCACTAATCACCCACGGGGGTCCTGGTCCCAGAGCCCTGCCCGGCGCTCTTACCCCTGTGCCTCAATGGCTCTCTGCCCACTTCCCCTTCCGATCTCCCAGCTGTCACCCAGCCCGCATGTGCGACCACGTCCACCCCGTCCCCGTCCCACTACCACTTCCTCACCACCAAGCACACTGAGCTGCCCCACCTCTGGGCCTTTGCTCAAGCTGAACCCCCAGGCCCCTCGCTCAGCTGACCACTGCTCGCCTCCCGAACTAAAGAGCCCCTCTGGGGAGCTGGCACAGACCCCTGCCCTGGGGTTCAGAGGGCAAACCCCCTCCATGGGGAGTGGCCCAGAGACGGACTCACCGACACGGTGTCCTGGCTCAGGTACCCGGACAGGCTGCCTGAGCCGTAGTGGATATCGAAGGATGTGCCGTTCTTCACGTACGTGCTGGACTTGCCACTGTTGTACTTGTGGTGGGTCCCTGCACCGGCCGGGAGCCTGTCAGGCTGCCCGCCGGGCCACGACCAGACCCGCTGGGCACCCCCGCCGCCTGCTGCAGCCCGTCCACCAGCCACCCTCCCAACTCGCTCCATCCTTGGCTCCCATGGTCCCAGCCCAGATGCAAGCAAGGGTGGAGACCCCAGGGAGGGAAGCCTGTCTGGTGTGGCCGAGAGGTGGGAGCTGCGAGCTGCCCACAAGGTGCCAGGACAGGGCCACCAGAGGTCTGCGCCTGCCCACCGCTACGCCTCAGGACTGGAGGAGGCGGGCTGAGGCTGGACAGCTGAGCCCTAGCGCCCGCCGGGACAGCGCATGCGGGAGAGGGATGGAGGGCTGCATGCCCCTCCCCAGGGCCACTACCCTCCCGCGTCCATGGCAGGCAGGGGCTGGGCCCGGCCCTCGGTCTCCCTCTGGCCACCAGGGAGAGGCGTGGGACGGGCTGACTTACAGCAGGCGATGTCCAGCAGCTTGCAGTGGATAGACGGGACCCACAGATTGGAAGAGCCGGTGTCAAAGACCACCGTGAAGCACTGCGGGGGCGTCCCGATGCCGATCTCCCCATAGTACTGGGCCTGGGTGGGAGGTAGGGTCTGTCAGGGCAGGGCAAGGGGCACCCTCACCTCCCCACGGGGCCCAGAGAAGGCCCGGGCCAGGGGAGGGGCCCAGGGTCAGATCTGCTGCCTCGGCTGCCCACCCCCACCTGCCCCTCCCGAGCCCTCGGTCCTGGTACCCATGGGCACTTCGGGTTCCAGGGCCCCTGGGGACCACCCCGCCCCTGCCTGCATGTGAGCTGGGGGACAACCACCCCACGTGAAAGAGACCCAAAGCCAGCAGTGGAGTCAGTGTCGCGAGAGGGTTGAAACGCCTGCCTGAAGACCCTCTGTGATTCGCGGGTCCAGGGCCCCAGGAGGGAAGACCTCCTCCCAGCGTGGGGGTCAAGTCAGGGCCTGACTCTGGGGCCTCAGGTTCCACGGGGCCAAGCCTGGAGGGCCCCCAGGCAGAGGGATCTAGGTGGCCAAGGGCGCAGGCTGAATCCCTCACTGCCAGCCATGCTACCTTCACTGCTCTGGGCCTCAGTGTTCCCACCTGCATACGGGGCAGCAGAGGCTGCCCCGGGGGAGGCCCAGGTGCTGACCAAGGGCTCAGGTGAGCATGAAGGGGGCACGTGACCCTCGGAGCCTCCCAGGGAAACCCCGTCTTTGGCCCTCTCGCAGATCAGAGAACGTGGGTGTTTTTGTCTGGAGTCATCTGGGCCTTGCCTCCCGGGCACTCCCTTCCCCAGGGAGGGAGGGAGGCTGGGCCACCAGTTGCTGCAGGATTCTGGCTCCAACCCCTCCAGTCACCTCTTGCCGGCCACTTCGGCAGCCGCTGACTCATGACCCGACAGAAGTGGCCAGACTTGGGGGGGGGGGGGACAGGGGTCAGAGAATGACTCAGCAAATCTCCGTTGTGTGTGTGTGTGTGTGAATGTATGTGTATGTGTGTGTATGTGTATGCGTGCGCATGTGTATGTGTGTGCACGTGTGTATGTATGTGTGTGTATGTGTGTGCATGTGTGCGTGCGTGTGTGTGCGTGCGCGCGCATGCGCGCTGGGGGGACAGGAACCAGGAACTGGTCCGTCAGGCCCCAGGCAGACGGCCCCTCTGACCAGCCTGATCACATGCCTGTGAGGCCACAGCTTCCTGGCACGGCTGGGGCTCCAACCAGGCAGGAGAGAGGGCAAGGCCACCCGTCCCAACCCTAAGTGGACCAGAGGATGGATGGCAGCAAGGAGCTGGCTCCCCAAGACCCCGGGGGCAGGGGGTACAAAGAGGATGTCACCTGGGCAGCCCCAGAGGTACCAGGCTGGGGCCCAGGACCTGGCCCCAGCTTGCTGTTTGGCTTCCAGAATGTTCCACCTCTGAGCCTGTTTCCCCCTCAACGGGCAGTGGGCATAAGGGCTGGCCGCTGACCGAAGAGGAAGGTAGGGCCCAGGGACTGGGCCACAGGTTGCCCCAGGCCTTCCAGCAGAATGGGCAAGAGCACAGAAGCTCCAGGGCAGTCAGTGCCGCCTGGGCACACAGGCGATCCAAGCTCAGGGACCCCCAGGCCCCCACCCACAGACTCTCGGGCAGGCCTGGGCCCGATCCTGGGCTCCTCCGTGCCGTGCCCAGCGCCCTCATCCGTAGGGGCTGACACAGCTCCCCCCAGGCTGACCGCCAGGATGAAGACGCCGGCCCAGCTCTGAGATGACGGGGGCGGTACGTGGGGGAGACGCCAGGGAGGTGCCAGGGCCGCGCAAGTCAACCCTCTTAGCCCCTCGGGACGAGGCCCAGGGCGGGCAGGGGAGCTGGGTAGGATGCGGGAGGTCAGAGCCCTCAGTCTGGAGGGGGTTGTGGGCAGCAGCCATGGCGAAGGGCATGGCTCAGAAGCCCCTCCCCCATACCATGCAGCTGAAGCCCCCAAAATCACTGGGGCTGAGAACACGAGTATTTCACCCAAATCCGCGCTGGCTCACAGAACTTGTCCTAAGAGCCAGCCCCTGTCTACAACTGCGTCCGTGGTCAACCCGCTCCCCCAGCCCCTGGCCGCACCCCCCCCGCCCCCACCAAAACTCACATCCATGTAGTTCTTGAGAATCTCAGGAATGGGCCCCTGGGTCACAGTGGGCACCCCCTGGGAGTATTTTGAAATGGGGCCCTTGGCGATCAGGTCTTCCATGGGGCCCCCCATTTCCGACATGGTCCGGCGGATGGATGTGAACTTGTGCAGCGGAATCCTGTCAAGACAGGGGTCCGGGCTCGTCAGGGCCGGCTGGCTGCCACCCCACCTGGAGGCTCCCACACCCACACCCAAGCTGGAGGCCCAACCGCCCCCCCAGACAGACCAGACCCCCCCTCTGGTCTCTTCTGACCAGTGCGGGCTATGAGGGTGTCGGTGGTCACCTGTCACGTCTGCCCAAAGCCCTCCGTGGAGTCCCATTTGCCTGGCCCTCTGGCCAAACCTGCCACTCTCCACGCAGACCCCACGTTGAGATGGTCCCAGTTTACCCATCTGAGTTACGGGGTGGCCTCCTGCCTGTCAGATGGGACTTCCAGGCCACCCTCTCCGAGAAGCCCTCCTTGCCCACCCCCCAGTCCCCCGCACATGACCCCGTTTCCTTGCAGTCCTCACCCCAGGCCACACTGAGCCCAGCGGCTCTCTCCCCACACAGGCCGAAGGGGGGCAAGGTTGGCGCCTGGACCCTGGAGGCAGGGGCTTCCAGGCCTGCCTTCCTCCACGCAAGCCCCAGTGCCCCGCCTGGAGCACCCTTCCCAGCACACACGCCAGCCTGGGTGGCCCACCCAGCACGAGGGAGCAGAGTGAGGGGCCCTTCTCCATCCCCAGCTCCCCAGGGGTCTGAACCCACCCCAGGAGGTGGGAGAGGAGAGCCACCAGACCAAACAGAGCTACTGGATGAAATGTCTTCCCAGCTCTGGGGACCTTCGAGTTCAAGGTCACAGCTGGCTCTTCCTCGCAGGCCAAGGGCGTGCTCCAGGAAGATGGGCCTTTCACCTCTTGCCTAAGACTGGAGAGGCTGGAAAAGCCTGAGGTTCTTGCCTGGGGGGAGGGAGGGACACACCCTCCAGCAACTAAGGAAACAGGTGCCTGCGGTCCCATAGGATTGCGAGATGTGAAGGGCTGGGGTTCAGCTGCCCCAAGAGGCCCCAGGCTTCCTTCCCCACTGCCGTCCACCCCCGGGGGAGGGCCTGGGGCTGAGGCCAGAGCAGGCTCAGGCCTGCAGGAGCTCCGCCACAACTGCTCCAGCTGGGACTACTCGCCCCCAGGCCACAGCGCACACAGGCTCCCACTCAAGAGCCCACACAAGCCAGCCCTTCGGCAAGGTTCGGTCCGCTCTGGCCCCAGCCAGCTCCTGCAGCCCTGAGACCTCACCCACCTGCCCACAGGCAAAGGCCCACAACAGAGGTGGAGGCATGCCTGCCCCTGCCAAGCACAAAGGCCCCGCGGGGGGTGGAGGGCAAGGGTGGGGGCAGGAAGGGGTGGGCGCACCGCACCCCTCCCCTGCTGGGCGAGCAGGCTGCCTTGCGAGGCCGGGAGGGTGGGGGACCCTCCGCCTAGCTGACACAGCACGGCACAGCCCTGGACCAGGCCCGATAGTCCGCGGAGTCACTGGGCCCAGTGGAGCCCCCCAGGCCTGAGGAGGGCATGGTCCTCACCGGGGGCGGCTGATGTTGCTGCGACAAAGCCCCAGCCCCAGGGTGGGGGGAGCCGCCCACAGCCTGGTGCCGGCTGGGCCGTTCTCCCAGACCCACTCCTTAGGCCGACTCCCTCTGACTCCGGGACGTGTGGGTCTCCTGGTGTCCAGAGGGTCTCCCAGCCGGCCGAGGACCTATGGTAAGATCTCCTGGGACACACCAGGTGAGACCACAACCAGCTCACATCTAGTAAAGGGGACCCCAGGCAGGAAAATGACTTGCCCAGGCTCAGCGGGCTCCTGGGCCTACCCCTCGGTTTCCCGACTTCCACCCGAGAGCGGGCTCTGAGTACAGGCTCCCACCCTACCTGTCCTGGGGACGCTGGGTCGGTCCAGTCACAGCCGCCCTCCCTCCTGCTTCCTCCGGTCCCCCCAAGGCCGACCCCATGGTGGTAGAGAGGAAGGGTCGCGGGGCTGACAGGGGCTCTGGGCGACCCCGCACCTGCAGAGGTCCCCCCGCCCCGCCCGAGGGTGGACCCTGCAGTAGTCCGCGGGGGCGGCAGAGCCGCATGCCGCGCGGGGCGCTCAGGCGGTGCCCGGGAGTCACCGGGGCGCGCGAGCTGCGGGGCTCACCTGACGAGCGCGGCGGCGGGCGCGGCCAGCAGGCCGAGGGCGAGCAGCAGCAGCAGGCAGGGGGTCTGCATGGCGGCGGCGACCCGGTCGGAGCGGACAGTCCGAGAGGTCGCGCGCTTATAGCCGGGATGACGGCGCAAGTCGGGACGGGTCAGCTGACCGGCTTGTTTGCACCCCGGCTGATCACGTGGGCCGCCGGCGGCGGCGCGGGGGCGGGGCCGGGGCGGGGCCGGGGCGGGGCGACCCCGGGCCCGGAACAGACTCTCCGGCTCGGGCCCGCGCACGGCGGGCGGGGATGCGCTCGCCGCCCGTCCCACTCGGGCCCCGCCCTGACCCCCCGAGAATTACCGAGACCCGGCCGGGGCAGAAGGGGACGGGGCCTGGGACCACCCCCCTGGACACCTTAGCCGGGCGAGGTCCCCGGAGCCGCGGGTCCTTCCCCGCCCCAGGCGCGCGGTTGTGCAGGGCGCCCTGCTCCATCCTCCCCCTCCCCCTGCTCCCTCCAGGGGCGCCCCTGTCCCTCCCACTCTTCCTTCACCCTGGGAATCTCCCAGGTACCCCCTCTGGAAGCTCCAGCCACCCTCATCCTCCCTCTCCAGGTGTCCACAGCCCTCCCACCCCCCAGTACCCCTCCCCAGAGCAGCACCTGGCCTGGCCCTGCCCGGGTCACCCTGGGCCCTCCTTCCTGTGTAACCCGGCACCGCACCGTCCCCACCAGGCCCCAAATCTCAAAGGATGCTGTGGCGGGGGGAGGGGGCGGGAAGGGAGGGAGGTCTCGGCCGCAGGTACTCCCCATCAGTTTTTACGAGCCTCAGGAGTAGGAGAGTCCCTTGCTCTGGACAGTGCTCAGCCCTGACTGAAGCCACAGTGACCCGGTCAGCATCCATTCCTTCCTGCCCAGCTACCCAAGGAGAGGGCCAGATCCATCCCTCCACCCTCAGTCCCAGCCAGAGGAGGGGTGGGCGTTATAGAGGAAAGAATTTGGACAGGCCATTTCAGAGAACGTCATGTCAAGAAGGAAATTAAGCAGGAGAATGTGCTAGGAAGTGACCGCTGTGGGGGGCGGGCCTCCCTGAGGAGGTGACATTTGTGCAGCATGTGAACAGTGAGGAACCTTCACAAGGGGACTTGCCCAGGGCACTTTTTCATGAGTGGTCCTCCCAGCTCCCCCACTTAAAGGGGGACAGACAGGTTCTGTGGCTCACAGAGGCAGGGTTAGAATTCCCGTCTTTTCTGTAACCACTAAATAAACCAGAACCCTGACCTCGGCCACCATCACCGCCTCCACGCTGGTCAGCCTGATGGCTACAGGTGAGTGACCCCCACCTCGCCCTACCTCCGTACCCAGCCATCACATAAATACTGGGTTCCCTGCTGTGGTTCTAGATGTGAGGACTAAAGCCGGGAGCAAAGCAGGCACACATCCTTGCCCTCGGAATCTGGCCCCGCGCCCTCGGGTCCAAGGCTGTCCTCCGTGCAGGCCCAGAAGTGGGGCCCTTGCACCAGGCGTTATCCCCTCCCTCCCGGCAGGCCAGCATCTTGGAGAGGTCAGCCAGGTCCTGGGTGGGCTGGAGTCTGCCATACAGTGGAAGCGGTCCCAGCTGGTGTCCCCTGGGTCACCGTGCTGGTCCTGATGTCCGGTGGGGACAGGATAGGGTGTACCTGTGGTGCTCAGAGACAGACGTCTGAGAAAACACACGTTCAGAGTGTCCTACCTGCTTCTTCTTCAGAGGCATTTCTGAGGCCCCTGGGGGGTCTGGGCAGGAGGCAGCGTGGGTGATCGGAGGGGCCAGAAGCTTGACACGGCAGCCAGTTGTGTCTGGCCCGAGCTGGTGGGAGCCAAGCTGACATCCTTGGTTTTCCCTGAAGGCGGCAGGGGGCTGCTGAGACGGGACCCTCTGCTGGCCCAAAGGGTGGAGAGGCCCTCACCCACTGCGGAGGCCGTCTGTCCATTTATTACAGAGCAGAGATGCTCTCTGTGCTGGTCCCCAGCCCAACCCTTGATGCTCCAGGAGGGAGAGCCCAGGCCCAGGTGTGTGTGTTGGGGGGGGGGGTGTCCTGCCCAGGTAAGTCGAGAAGAGTAGCCCCTTCTGGGGGCTCCTCCCTTTGACCTCCACCTCCCTTTGACCTCCGCTCGGCATCTCGTGGGTCAGGCCCTCTGGGACCCTGGGCATCCGTTTTCCCCTCCCAACATGTGACTGTGGGGCACCAGCCGCATGCCAGGCGAGCTCTGGGCGCTGTGGAAATCATGGGAACAAAACAGGATCCCTGCCTTTGTGGAGTTTATACTCCAGGCAGGGGAGACAGAAGATAAAAAGGCTGCTCACACGGGTCACTGTAAGGAGATGATGAAGGGAAAGTCGGGGCAGGGGAGGGACGGCAAGTGACAGGAAGCGGGTGTTGCAATCGGAGAAGCCTCGTGCAAGCACGTTAAGTCAGCTGAGCACAGGTGGAGCGGGCGGAAGAGATGAGATCAGGGGTCAGAGCGGAGCTTCCCTGCCAGGTCACTCGGACGTCCAGTCACCGAGAGGACCCCGGGTGGGATGAGCTGGAGGGTTCTGAGCACCACGCTCTGGCCGCCCTGCAGAGCAAGGCGAGGGAGGAAGGGCGACCGTAGACGAGCTTGCAGGCTGGGGCCACCATCCACGTGGGGGCTGAGGTGGCCTGTACTGGGGCGGTGGCCAAGGAGGCTGTGAGAAGCAGCTAGATTCTCACAGGGATGCACTTTTGAGGCAGAGCCTGTGGGCTATGCTGATGGATCGGGAAAATGGTGTGCAGTGGAGGGATTAACACTGACGCAGGTGTGTGCACAATGGCCAGAAGGATGGCAATTAGCGGCCAAGATGGGGACGGATGCGGGAGGAGGGACGGGGAGGGAGACGGGGAGCTCCGTTTCAGATGTTTGTGACATTGGCATGATGCCCGGGGGACATGCAGTGGCGCTGCTGAGTGGCTGCAGCTACTGGGCTTGGGAGTTGAGGAGAGAGATCCAAGCTGAGACAGAAACGAGCGTCATCAATACTCAGCACTTTCTAAACGGTGAGATCTGATGCTAGGAGAGTTGCCTGGGGGCTCCCAGCTTTATGTGGTTAGAGAATTGAGGGGGAACCAGCAAAGGAGACAGCAGGAGCCGCTGGGGACAGGAGGAGTGCCTGGATGCCAAGTAAAAAGTACAAGGAGGGTTGTGGCCCGCCTATGGGCCGGGGGCAGGATGGGACTCTGCACCGACCACGGGACTTAGTGACTTGGCCTGGAGGAGAGCAGTTTCACTGAAGTGGCAGCAGTGATGTTTAAGAGAGAGCAGCTCTTGTAAAGACCCAGTGATCGAGACAGTGTGGTATTGATGCAAAGACAGGCAAATAGATGGGGGAGCTGAACGAAGGAGAGCCCTGCACTCCTGCAGCGGGGAAGGCTCTCTTCTCAATGGACGTGCAGCGGGATGGGAGGGCCTCGATCCCTCCCTCACACCACACACAGCTGTCGAAATTCCAGGTGGGTTAGGAAGATGGTAAATTCCTTAGGTCAGTTAGATCCACGGTAAATGCATCAGGGGGAAAACGACAAAGGAGGCCGCCTTCATGATCTTGAAACCAACAAAGATTTGTTTTTTAAATAGGAAATGCACAAAACCCACCAAATCTGTGAAAAAGACAGACAGGATTAGGAGAACGAGAAGAGAAGGAGAATGAGAAGAGAAGGCATCCAAAATACGTGGAAACTCTTGAAACCCAACAGTCGGCAAGTGCGCAGGGTCAGACGCCCCAGCAAAGGAGACGTCCAGAGGACAGAGAAGCCCGTGGAGAGACATTCACGTCAGCAGGGAAACGCACGTTAAAATGGCAACCGGAGGGACTTCCCTGGTGGTCCAGTGGTTAAGAATCCGCCTTCAGATGCAGGGGTCAGGTTCAATCTCTGGTCCGGGAACTAAGATCTCACACGCCGCGACTAAGCCCATGTGCGCTAGAGCCCACGCGCCACAACTAGAGAGAAACCCATGCGCTGCCACTAAGACCCGATGCAGCCAAATAAATTAATTAATTTTAAAAAACCAAACAGAAAGCCGTCAACCAGATACCTCTACACACCATCAGAGCGGCCAAAACCTGGACATTGACAGCACCAGGTACCGGTGAGGGTGTGAAACAGCGGGAACCCGCACCCATCACTGGTGGGAACGCAGATGGTGCCGTCATTTTAAAGGAAGACGGTTTGGTGGTTTCTTAAAAAACTAAACCTGCTCTTACTATATGATCCAGCAGCTGCGCTTCTTGGTATTTACACAGAGGAGCTAAAAACTTCTGTCCACACGAAACCCCGCACACAGATGTTTATAGAAGCTTTTTGCATAATTGCCAACTCTGGAAACAACCAAAATGCCCTTCAGTAGGTGGATGGATCGATACACTGTGGCCCATCCAGACAATGGAATATTGTTCAGCGCTAAAGGGAAATGAGCTATCAAGCCATGAAAAGACGCAGAGGAAACATAGAGGCGCATCTGTAAGTGAAAGGAGGCAATCTGAAAAGGCCACACGCTCTGTGACTCCAACTGCATGACACTCTGGAAAAGGCAAAATCACGGAGACAGTAAAAGAATCAGTATTACAAGAACGGGGGGTTGGAGGAGGGGAGGAGGGGAGGAGGGCCAACGGGCAGACTCAGTAGAGCCAGTATTACAGCAGTTAAGAGACTCTGCGTACGATGCTTCAAGCGTAGATACAGGACGTTATGGGTTTCTCAAAACCCATAGAATGTACAACGCAAGGAGTGAACCTTAATGTCACTCCTTGTGACTCCTTGTGACATTAATGTTAATAATAATGTATCAATGTCAATAATGTATAATAATAATGTATCAATATTGGCTCATTGATTTTAGCAAATGTATCACTAATGCAAGATGTTAATAATAGTGGACACGTGTGTGTGTGTGTGTGTGCGCGCGGGGGAGGTGAGTTTATGGGAACTCTGTACTCTGCAATTTTTCTGTGTATGTAAAACTGTTCTAAAAAATAAAGTATTAATAGAAAAAAGGGCATCAATCTCTCTCAGGGGAAAAGTGATAAATGAGTCTACATCAAGATGATAACTTCTGTTTCTCAAAAAACACCGTGTTAAGAGAGTGAAGAGGCAAAGCCACAGAGAGGGAAAAACCGTTTTCATTACACAAATCTGACGAGCAGCTGGCATCTGAAATATAAGAGGAGGACCAAACCCATAAAAAGGCAAAACCTAACAGAGCAGAGCAAACCGGGGGAATGGTTTGCTAGACGCTCCGCACACAGGCACGGGGAGCCAGGTGCCCAAGAGACAGGAAAAGTGCTTATCTTCCTTTGTCGTCAGGAAGGTGCCAGTCAGATCCCAGGTAGGGACCTTACACCCCCCCCAGAGTGGCTCCAGTGGAAACACCGGATTAGCTAAGCGTGGCTGAGACGTGGGGCAGACGGACGTGCCAGGGAACGGGGACCGGCCCTTGGAGGGCCATGTAGTCCCGTCCACTGGAGCTGGTCCCCAGCTGTCCTGGTCAGCGGTGTACATCCTGGCTATCGAGGCAGGTGGAGAACGTGACACCATAGCCCCACGGGGAAAGCCCCGCGGCCCGTGGAAGCTTCGTCCCCGAGACTGGAGGGGGTGGGCGCTCCACGGCACAGCTACACGCCCGGGGGCCACACAGCCTGCAGGGCGAACGGTAACCACAGGCCACGCGGTGGACCCTGCAGATGCGGGGTGGGGCTGCGGCAGGGCCCCTGGTCCTGCTGTCCTCACCTCCCTCCCATCAGTTTGCGAGGTGAAGGGTGGGGGCTGCAGACGGGCAGTGGGCTCTCTCTGCCTTGGTCTCCCTGCCCCAGGCTCGGGTCTGGCCCGAGGCTTGGAGCCCCCAGCCCTGTGTGAAGCTCTGAGCCTGCTGCTCCCTGGCGCCTGGAGGGAAGGAGGGATGAGGCCCCTGTGAGCCCAGCAGCTGAGAGGGACGGTGAAGGGCAGAGTGGGCAAGGTGCTCCCGGATGCGGCCAGAAGTGGTTTGTCACCAGGTCCTCCCTTAGGTGGGTGGAGGTGCGGCTGGGCTGCTGGGTCACGCCTCTCCCTGTCCTCACTGCCCCGCCCACCTCTAGGGCCTGAGTCACCCTGCCCTCAGGCCCCCAGAGCTGGGCCACCCTGGCCCCAGGAGGGAGGGGAGGGTGCAGCCCCTGGGGCCCCAGCCATAGGCTCCGGCTAGTAGTGCTGCCGGAGGGAGGGAGGGAATTAGCTTCAGATCAGCTGATCTTGGACAGGGACCCACTGGTGGGGGAAGGGTGGGAGCTGTGAGTGGTTGGCAAAGTTAGGGCAGAGGAGGGGGTACCCGGGCACAGGTGGAGGATGGGTGGGTACATGCTTGGGCACAGGTAGAGGATCAAGGGGGTCCATGCCCAGGCACAGGTGGAGGATGTGGGGGGGTCCATGCCCAGGCACAGGTGGAGGATGGGGGGGTCCATGCCCAGGCACAGGTAGAGGATCAAGGGGGGGTCCATGCCCAGGCACAGGTGGAGGATGTGGGGGGGTCCATGCCCAGGCACAGGTGGAGGATGGCGGGGGTCCATGCCCAGGCACAGGTGGAGGATGAGGGGGGGGGTCCATGCCCAGGCACAGGTGGAGGATGAGGGGGGGGGGGTCCATGCCCAGGAACAGGTGGAGGATGGGGGGTCCATGCCCGGGCACAGGTGGAGGATGGGGGGGTTCATGCCCAGGCACAGGTGGAGGATGGGGGGCATCCATGCCCAGGAACAGGTGGAGGATGGGGGGGGTCCATGCCCAGGCACAGGTGGAGGATGTGGGGGGGCGGTCCATGCCCAGGCACAGGTGGAGGATGGGTGGGTACATGCCCAGGAACAGGTGGAGGATGGGGGGGTACATGCTTGGGCACAGGTAGAGGATCAAGGGGGGTCCATGCCCAGGCACAGGTGGAGGATTGGGGGGGGGGTCCATGCCCAGGAACAGGTGGAGGATGGGGGGGGTCCATGCCCAGGCACAGGTGGAGGATGGGGGGGGTCCATGCCCAGGCACAGGTGGAGGACGGGTGGGTCCATGCCCAGGCACGGGTGGAGGATGGGGGGGTCCATGCCCAGGAACAGGTGGAGGATGGGGGCCGTCCATGCCCAGGCACGGGTGGAGGATGGGGGGGGTCCATGCCCAGGCACAGGTGGAGGATGGGGGGGTCCATGCCCAGGCACGGGTGGAGGATGGGGGGTCCATGCCCAGGCACGGGTGGAGGATGGGGGGTCCATGCCCAGGCACAGGTGGAGGATGGGGGGTCCATGCCCAGGCACAGGTGGAGGATGGGGGGGTCCATGCCCAGGCACAGGTGGAGGATGTGGGGGGTCCATGCCCAGGCACAGGTGAAGGATGGGGTGTCCATGCCCAGGCACAGGTGGAGGATGGGGGGGTCCATGCCCAGGCACAGGTGGAGGATGGGGGGCATCCATGCCCAGGCACAGGTGGAGGATGGGGGGTCCATGCTTGGGCACAGGTGGAGGATGGGGGGCATCCATGCCCAGGCACAGGTGGAGGATGGGGGGTCCATGCTTGGGCACAGGTGCTCACGTTTACCCCTGGTCCAGGGCCTAGGAATCCTGGGTGCCCTGCAGGGCAGGGACCTGGCATGGCTGAAGTGCTCTCGTCCACCCTGACGCCCGGACAGGGTCATTCAGTGCCTCCTTCCCTGGCCTCTGCCCCCTTCACCTTAGTCCAGTTCTCCGCACGATGGGGAGAAACAGCTTCCAGGGCCCACAGTGGCTAAACGTTACCCTGTGAGTCCCCTCCCAGTGGGCTCCTGCTACGGCCCGCACCCCAGCCATGAGCATCCCCCAGTTCTGAGCCCAGCACGGGGCCTGGTTCTAGACCAGCAAGGAGCTGTGGGTGAGGCCTGGTTGCATGGGCAGGTGTCTTGGGGTGTCCAGATGGGCCCATGCTACCAAGGATCGTGTGTGCATGAACGCTAGCTGGTTGACTGTGCTGAGCTTTGCGAAGTCCCAGATTCTGAGATGGAGACAATACCCAGTGGTCTCTCAGGGCCTCAGTCCAGGCACTGGTGAAAAGGAGACCAGGGTCCCAGTGGCTCACAAGCCCTCTGGAGCAGGCATCCCAGCCCCAAGGGTTGAGCCCTGAGCCATGGCCTTCCTCCATCATGGTTTCTCTGGGGAGGTGGGATGGGGCGGGGGCTGGTAGCCACATGGGGCCCTTGCGACCCCAGGAGCCAACATGTTAGGGACCTGCCTGGGCAGAGTGCAGAGCCTGCTGTGGCTGGCGTCTGGAGTGACGGCATGCTGACTCACCTCCCCTGTGTCCCCCCCGACCCCGTTTGGTCAGGGACCCCTCCCCTCGTTCTCTAACAGAACCCACCTCGCTGCCAGGTGCCAGCCTCTGAGCTGCACGCTGGGGACAAACAAGACAGAAGCAGACCTGCCTTCCTGGGGCAGCTAGACCCAGACCAAGTCCTCAGGCAGTGCACGGCCTGGTCACAGGCTAAGGCTGAGGGGATGGCTGCGGTAAGGTGGCGACACCATACGCCCTCCTGAACGGTGAATGGGAGCTGGACCGGGACGATGTGGGCCGCGGGTTGGGGGGGAAGAGGGCCTTTGGAGCTTGGGGAGCAGCATGTGCAAGGAGCCTGGGTGGGGGGCTTCCCTGGTGGCGCAGTGGTTAAGGATCCACCTGCCAGTGCACGGGACATGGGCTCGAGCCCTGGTCCAGGAGGATCCCACATGCCGCGGAGCAACTAAGCCCACGAGCCACAACTACTGAGCCCACGAGCCACAACTACTGAGCCCGCGAGCCACAACTACTGAGCCTGCACTCTACAGCCCGCAAGCCACAACTACTGAGCCCATGCACTACAACTACTGAGCCTGCGCCCTACAGCCCGCGAGCCACAGCTACTGAGCCCACAAGCCACAACTACTGAGCCTGCGCTCTACAGCCTGCGAGCCACAACTACTGAGCCCACAAGCCACAACTACTGAGCCCGTGAGCCACAACTACTGAGCCTACACTCTACAGCCCGCAAGCCACAGCTACTGAGCCTGCGCTCTACAGCCCGCGAGCCACAGCTACTGAGCCCGCGAGCCACAACTACTGAGCCCACGAGCCACAACTACTGAGCCTGCGAGCCACAACTACTGAGCCCACGAGCCACAACTACTGAGCCTGTGAGCCACAACTACTGAGCCTGCGCTCTACAGCCTGCAAGCCACAGCTACTGAGCCCATGAGCCACAACTACTGAGCCTGCGCTCTAGAGCTTGTGAGCCACAACTACTGAGCCCACGAGCCACAACTACTGAGCCCGCGAGCCACAGCTACTGAGCCCATGAGCCACAACTACTGAGCCTGCGCTCTACAGCCCGCGAGCCACAGCTACTGAGCCCGTGAGCCACAACTACTGAGCCTGCGCTCTACAGCCTGCGAGCCACAACTACTGAGCCTGCAAGCCACAACTACTGAGCCTGTGAGCCACAACTACTGAAGCCCGCGCGCCTAGAGCCCGTGCTCCACAAGAGAAGCCTCCACAGTGAGAAGCCCACGCACCGCAACGAAGAGTAGCCCCCGCTCGCCACAACTAGAGAAAAGCCCGCACACAGCAGCAAAGACCCAACATAGCGGGGGTGGGGGGGGGAAAGCCTGGGTGGGATGGAGAGCAGTGAGCTCCAGGGATGCAGAGAAGCCCCCGATGGGAGGTGGGGAGAGTGGGGGTGTGGGCAGAGGGATGATGGGCTGTCTGGTCAGGCGGTGTTCCCAGGGGGAGCTCGGCCAGACTGTGGGAGGCCCCGGAGCAAGAGCCTTGCCTTCATTCAGGGGGCAACGAGCACCCATGGAACAGTGGGAATCTGCCGTGCGGACCCCACGAGGCCGGCTCCCGGGACAGGCCTGAAGCCGTGAGAGCAGTGAGGACGTGCAAAGAGCAGAGGGCCCGGGAGTGACCTGACCACCAGCTCCTGCATGTGACGGTGGCCTGGGGGTTCTCCAGGCGGAAGGGATGGACCTGACTAGGATGGTGGCCTTAGGAATGGGACAAAGGGACTGACAACAGATACCGGGAGTGGTGGACGCAGGAGGGTGAGGAAGAGGGGGCAGGCTGCACTGATTGTTGCCCTGTCTGCTCCTCCTGAAAATAAGGGCACCCCTGGTTCTGGCGAGAGGCACTGGGGAAGTGTTCCCTGTCAGTGTCCGGTGGCTGCCGTGACAGCCGCACAGACAGCACAGAGTCATTCCCCACCGCTCGCAAGACCTGAGGTCTGAACTCAGCCACGATGGGCGAAAGTCAGAGTGTTGCAGGGCTGGTTCCTTCTGGAGAATCCAGGGGAGAATCTGTTCCTGCCTCTTCCAGCTTCTGGAGACGCCGCATCCTGGACTCGTGGTCCTTCCTCCATCCTCAGAGCCACTGGTGCAGCCTCTCCCTTCTCTCTCTTATAAAGACCCCCGTGATGACATTGGGCCCACCTGGGGACCCCAGGACCATGTCGCATCTCAAGATCTTCCGCTCGCTCACAACCTGCGGAGTCCCCTTTGCCGTGGAAGGTCACGCATTCACGGGTTTGGGGGACTGGGAGGGGGCGTTATTCTACCCCCCCCCCACTGTCATTTGTTGAAAAGGGGAACCTCGGGCTTCCCTGGTGGTCCAGTGGTTAAGACTCCGCACTCCCAATGCAGGGGGTGAGGGTTTGATCCCTGGTCTGTGAACCAAGATTCCACATGCCACGTGGTGACCGAAAAAAAAAAAAAAGAAAGAAAGGAAGAGAGGAAGGAAGGAAGGAAGAAAGAAAGAAAACGGGAACGTTAAAGTGGTGACGAGGAGTTCAGTTTGGGGCCCAGAGGGTGTGCGGTGCCGGTGGGCTGGTCCTGCCAGGACAGGCGTCCCCAAGGCTCGCGGACATGTGGGGCAAGTTCAGAGCAAGGCCGGGAGAGGCGTGGAGCTGCGGCGGTCAGCCGGCAGGGGGGCTGGTGGAGCAGGACAGTGAGAGTAAGCGGGCAGGTGAGGGGGGGGGGGGACGGATGCCCCGGAGAGGCTAAGTGGGATGGGCGGGTGGCTGGACCTGGGGGGCTTGCAGGGCTGTGGGGCGGGTTGGTGCAGCTGGGATGGTGGTCGCGCTGCTCTGCCCAGGTCTGCTGGGCCGGGCTGGGCCGGCCGGCTTGCTTGTTTTTCGGCGCCGGCTTTGTGAGTGTCGGGAAGAACTGTCTGCGGCTTCCCCGGAGCACTCTCGGGTCCTCCACGTGCCTGCAGAACGAAGGTGTGACTTGTGCCTTGGCGGCTGGAGGCCGATGGAGCAGAGGCGCGCCACCCAAAGCTGCATTCACATCCACCCCCAGATGTGGCCAGGGACCCGCCGCCAGGCAGCTGACCTCCATCTACAGCCACGTGCTGGGCCAGCTGCTCCCAGGGAAGGCGCACTTCCCGACAAGAAGGGGGCCCAGGCTGTCTTGCCTCGATGCGCCCCAATCCACCCCGAGATGTCCTTAGAGCAGAGCAAGGGGCGTGCCCACATGGCTGTCCTCCTGAGGGCAGGGCCACGGTGACCACGTCATGACCTCCCAGGTGTGGGTGCACAGGTGGGTGGGAGCCCATTGCAGTGGAGCCCAGGCATCGGCTCACCGTCCAGTCCCAGGGCCGGTCCTTCTTCCGGAACAGACCTAATCGCTCTTCCCGCAGCTCCCACCCACCCTCCGCCCACAGCCGGCAGTGCAGGGCCGGTTCCCAGGGGTGGGCAGGTGGCTGGCGGTCAATGCCCGCCTGCTCTTGGGACACCAGCTTCTCTGCAGCACCCAGCCCCTCCCAGGCAGCCTGACAGACGGGTCTGGGGCTGCAACACCCACTGTCTTTGGAGCAGTGACTCAGCAGAGCAGGGAATGTGGGGTGGGGGGAGGCCTGTGTCCCGTGAACAATGCCCTGATTCTTCTGAGACCCGGCTTGGATTCTGTCGTAGCCAGTGCACGAGCTGAGGGGCGGGAGGGATGGGCCTCGGCCCACCTGGAGGCAAATACTGAGGCCTCGACTTTCAGTCCTGGAGGGACCGGGAGCCACGGACTCAGACACCCCCCGCCCCGCCCCCCGACTCTGTGAGTGACCCAGGGCTGTCCCCTGCACTTCCCCCATTCACTGCCAGCAGGGAGCATGGCCCTGGAGCAGACTTCTCCCCAGTGGCGAGCCCTCAGCCCTCTGGGGTGGGTTCTTCAGCTGCCCCATGCCTCAGTCTCTCGTCTGTAAGATGGGGTCGTGCTGTGGAATCTCTCCTGCAGGGAGAGAGCACAGGGGCAGGTGTGTGGGGCAGGGCAGCCAGTGCTCAGGTGCAGCCCGCCTGTCCCCTCTGTCCCCGCTGGGCTGCTCAGCTGCCACTGCCCCAGGGGCTTTGCCTTCTCTGGTCACAGACTCCCAGGCTGAAGGAAGGACCGCAGAGGTGGGAGGGGCGTGGGGCCTGGGCTGGAGTGCTCAGGGCCTCCGAGGCAGGGCTCCAGTGTTGTGGGGACTCCGCAGGGCCGAGAAGCAGAGGGGACTGGGTGCAGCCCGGTGGGGTCAGTGGGGAGAGGAGGGCAGAGGCTGGCATGGGGCTGGGACGCAGTGGATGGGCCGGCCGAGGGGAAGAGAGAAGGGGCCAAGGACACCTCCAAGAAGACGTGGCCACAAGAGGAGCGCGTGCAAGGGGCAGGCTGAGACGCCGCTAGGACCCCAGCGGGGGCTGAAGGGCAGCAGGATACAGGGTCTGGAAGCCAAGAGCAGGAGGTGGCCACCATGGAGCCGGCCGGTGGCCTGAGCGATGCTCTGATGCCTCCAGAGGGTGAGGCTGGGGCCCTCCACCAGAGGCAGCCCTTGTGGCCCTGGGGACTTGCCGGGGGCAGCTCGAGTGGTCCGGTGGGGAGAGGAGATGCTGAGGTTGTGGTCCATCCCGGGGAGAGTGGCTACAAGGGAGGGGAGGGGGCAATGGCCAGGAAGTGTCCTCTGGGAGAGCCTTTCAGGGCCGACGGCCTCTCTGCCGGCTTGGCCACAGGCAGCTGGAGGCCACTCCCCCCCAGAGCCTGCACCGAGTGCCCTCGGGGCCCCAGGCCTGCTAACCCTGGGCACATGACAGTGGTGGGGGAGGCTTTTTGCACGAGGATCGGCCCCGCCGGCAGCTTCCTTCCCTTTCTGGCTGGGGTTCTTGCTGTCTGTGTCAGGAGCCGCGGGAAGCTGCCTTGGCCTCAGGTTCCGTCCACTCCATCCCCAGGGGAGGCCGCCCCGCTTCTCAGCGCAGCTGCCCACCCAGCACACAGGCCTGGTCTCTCGGGTGGGCAGAGGCTCTCGGAGGCCCTTCCAAAGCGGCCACTTCCCGCGGGTCCTGCAGCTCCTGCCAGGCCCCCCTGCCCTGCATGTGGCGCCCCCCTCCCCCGGCTTAGACCATGTCAGGGGCAGCACCTCGGCCTGGGGCGTCCCCCTCCTGGGGTGCAGACAACACGTGGGCGCCCAGACACGGGAGCTGTTGTTACCCTGGGGGCGGGGGGGCAGCAGGCCGGTGGTTTCCAGGGGGTGGGACTCCTGCCGGGGACTCATGCTGACAACACGGGAAGCCTGGGGACACGAGGGAGGGCCGTCAGGAGACCAAGCTGAGAATGGGGTCCCAGCACATGGGGGGGAGGTGCGGGGGTCCCAGAAGCATCTGCCTGCAGACTGGTGTCCAGCACCAGCAGCCCGCACATCCCTGCACCTGGCTTCACCCACAAGCCCTTCCTCACCCCGTCGGGGTGACAATCTGGGTCGCCCCCCAGAAACTGTAGCCCCTCCTTCCCGTGTCCACGGGAAAATAGCCCCCTCCTCTGTGGCCTGGACAGGGTCCCTGACGGGCAGAGGGCTTGGGTGCCCACTCCGAGCTCCCCGATGGCAGGATACTCTTCCAGCCCACCCTCCACCCCCTTCACCCCCACTCTCAACCGGCCAATGGCTCACATCTGGGCCGGCGAAGACCCCTCCCTCGGCTTCCAGGTCTGAGGCAGCAGAAACCCGAGCACACCATGGAGCCCCCAGCTACACACTACTGACCCTCCCCCCGCCCCCCAGGAGAGGAAGCGTTACCCCAAGCCCCGGACAGACCTGCCAGGTGGTGAGCAGAGCCCAGGCTTCGAGCTCCAGCGAGACTGCCGCCGTGCCCCGTCCCGGCTCTGGGGGCTCTGCCCCACCTCTCTCCCACCTTCCTCCACCCCCTCCTGCCACTGAATCCCTTTATCCTCGTGCTAGGTTGAATAGTATCCCCCAGGGAGATCCACGTCTGTGAGGGTTAATTTCATGTGTCAACCTGACTGGGCCACGGGGGTCCCAGATGTTCGGTCAAACACGAGTCTGGGTGTGTCTGCGAGGGTGTTTCTGGATGAGATGAACGTCCGAATTGGCGGACTCGGTAAAGCGGATGCTGGGACTTAGCCTCCATAATCACGGGATCAACACCTCATAAGACAGGAAGGTGGGGTACGGTAGCTAGACATCCTGTTGGTCCTGTTTCTCTGGAGAGCTCCCAGAATGTGTGGATATGTGACTTCACGTGGCAAAGGGACTTTGCGGATATAGTTAAGGGAAGGATCTCAAGCTGGGACGATTCCCCTGGATTATTGGGTGGCCCCCAAATGTGGTCACGAGGGTCCTGACGAGAAGGAGGCAGGAGGGCCAGAGTCCGAGAGAGTCTGGAAGACTAGACGCTGCCACCTCTGAAGAGGGGCATCCTCTCGCCTCGCTCCGAGAGGCGGAGCTGCGATTCCATTTCACAGGTGTTGGAAATTTCACCCCGCAGGCCTGCAAGCCCTGTACTTGCATGCCCTCGAGACCCAAGAAAGAGCCTGGAGTCAGCGACAGAGACAGCGACGGTTTAATGGACGGGGGATCTTCCACATCCGAAGCGGGGTCCTGGAGCGACACCCCACCGTGCGTGGCAGACGGCGGGCAGGACGTGGTGGGGAGGTTACTGGCTGTGGGGGAGACTGACGTCAGTTTGGCTCATGGATTACAGGGAAACCAGCAGAGGGGCGTGCCCCTCACTGCCCCTCTGATAAACTGTCATAGTGGAGATAGCTCTGACCTGAAGATTGTAACAGTCATCACTAGCTGCGGCCCAGGGGGCAAGTATGTAGGCAAGTATGTGGGCATAGATTAGGCTCTATGACTAAGAGGGAAGGTGAGTCAGGTGAGTGGGGTGTAGGTGAGGCGGGGACTGGTCCAGCGGGGATGTACAGAGAGCAGCCACCTTGGGTGGCCTGACCGCACTCCAGGAGACAAGACAGCGGCTTGGACAGGTCGAGCGAGCAGCTAAGAAGTGGAGTCAGGCTTTTAACGCCAGGGTCTGGCTCCCAAGACTGAGCTCCCACCCACCACCCGAGGGGTACAGGCAGGATGGCCCCAGCAGTCTGCCTGGCCTCCCCGCCCTCCCCTCCCGCTGCAGGCCAGGGACAAAGGGAGGGCACCATCCCCCTCCTGCCACCGTCCCGCATCAGAAGCAGCCTCCCAGGGTCGGCGGGCCCTTCCCACGCCTTACTGGACAGACCCACGTTTTTGTTTTATCAGCTTTATACCCCTCGGTGATGGAGGCCAAGAACACTCAGAGGTTTGTTCAGAAAAGCAGAGTGTGGGTCAGCCGAGGTCGCTGTAACAAAACCATAGCCCTGGCGGCTTAAACAGCAGATGTTTATGTCCCCAGTCCCGGAGGCTGGAATCCCAGATCCAGGTGTGGGCAGGGCTGGTCCTCCTGAGGCCTCTCTCCTCGGCGTGTAGACGGCCGTCTCCTCCCTGTGTCCTCACGGGGTCATCCCTCCGTGTGTGTCTGTGTCCTGACCTCCTCTTCTCATAAGGACCCCAGTCCTGTGGGGTTAGGGTCACCCCAGTGACCTCATTTTACCGTCATCACCTCGTTAAAGGCCCAGCTCCAGACACAGCCACATTCTGAGGGGCTGGGGGTCAGGACTTCAAAGTGTGAATTTTGGGGACACAGTTCAGCCGGTCGTAGGCAGCACCCCTCTGCTCTCCCTCCGTTTTCCCATCCCTCGACACCCCCTTCTGTCTTTCCGCAGCTTCTTCCTACGCTCACCTCCGTATTTCTAAATAAATGCCTTATTTCTCAACAGCAGCTCTTTCTAAGTAGCGCGCTGTTCCGTGCTATTCCTGTCTCTGACATCTGCTGACTTCCCAGTACGGAAGACGGAGACGGCACGTGCTTCCTCAGCCCAGCGTTCATCCCTTCCCAGCCCCCATTCTCCCAAACCCCTTCTCCGAGGCCCACCCTGGGCCGCCGGTGCCGTCTCCTTTTCTCCCTGGAGCCCCCAGACCCAGGGGCTTGTCAAGGGTGCAGCTAACCCCTTTGGTCTCCGCCGGAGACTCCCCAATGACTCCCGGCGCACTTGGAAACAGGACCAAGTTCCACTTCGTTCTCCCCAGGCCTTAAGACCCCACGCGGCCCATCCCTGCTGACCCCGCCCACCCCAGGGACCCTTCCCCAAGAAGCCCCTGTGCCTTCCCCTTGGGCCCTGTGGGTGCTGACACCCTGCCCCCCGCCCCGGTCTCCTGTCCTCAGGTCCTACCTCCAGTGTGCTGCTCTCCTAACCCTTAACGAGGTTGGTCTACCCTCAGCCCAAATCTACCGCCCGCATTTCTTTTGAACCATCGGACGCACCTCCACTGCCCCTGCTCCGTGACCTTTCAACAGGCTGCACCATTTTTTCACCATTTTATTTGGTGCACACGTGACCTGCAATGGACCACACGTCTTTAAAGTGCACACCTGAATGTTTCTATCCATGGCTGTGCCGTGGACACATCTCGGGGTCACAGGCAAGCTTACCCAGCGCAAAGGTTCCATTGCCCAGGGTCCCCCTGTTCCTCCACCCCCGCCAGTGCCAGGCATCCCTGGACCGGCTTCCTGGCCCTGCAGCCGAGCTCACGTCCCTAGAGGCTGGCAGGGCTGGAACCAGCACGTGCCTGTCTTCGTCGGGTCTCTGTCACACGGCATCATCACTTGGAGAGTTAGCCACGCTCCTGCCTTAATCAAGGCGCGACGTTCCTGCTGCTGCTGTAAGAGTCCCACACGCTTAGTAGCTTGAAACAACCCAGATCTAGCATTTTATAATTCTGGAGGTCAGAGGCCTGAAACGGCTTTCACTGGGCCCGAATCCAGGTGTCGAGGGACCTCGCTCCCTCTGGGGACTCCCGGGGAACACCCGGGTCCTGACACTTAGCGGCTGCCAGAGACCCCCATTCCTTGGCTCGTGGCCCGCCTGCAGAGCCAAAGCCACTGACAGCGGTGGTCAGTCCCCCGCCCTTCAGGGGCACCACACGCCCCCCAGACTCTCCTCTTCCCTCCCTCTCCCCCTTTGAAACACCTCGTGATGACCTTGCTCCCTCGGGTAATCCAGATAATCCCCCCATTTTAAGGTCAGCTGCCTAGTGAACCTAATTCCCCTTTGTAACCGAACCTAATCACGGGTTCCGGGGGGTAGCACGTGTGCGTCTTTAGGGAGCACTGTTCTGCCCCCCACAATTGATCTCATTAGTTTTTTTAAAAATTTTATTGATTTTTATTGAATTTTTGATTATTTTAAAATTTTTATTGATTTTATTAATTTTTATTGAAACACAGTTGACTTACAATGTTGCGTTAGTTTCAAGTGTACAGCAAAGTGATTCCGTTATACAAATCCTTTTCCATTATAGGTTATTACAAGATATTGAGAATAGTTCCTTGTGCTGTACAGTAGGTCTTTGTTGGTTATCTATTTTATATATAGTGGTGTGAATTTTTTTTAATTAATTAATAAACATTTATTTTTGGCTGTGTTGGGTCTTCACTGCTGCGTGCGGGCTTTCTCTAGTTGTGGCGAGCAGGGGCTACTCTTCGTTGCGGTGCGCGGGCTTCTCATTGCCGTGGCTTCTCTTGTCGCGGAGCACGGGCTCTAGTCGCGCGGGCTTCAGTGGTTGTGGCACACGGGCTCAGTAGTTGTGGCTCACGGGCTCTAGAGCGCAGGCTTCAGTAGTTGTGGCGCACGGGCTTAGTTGCTCCGCAGCATGTGGGATCTTCCCAGACCAGGGCGGGAACCCATATCCCCTGCATTGGCAGGTGGATTCTTAACCACTGCACCACCAGGGAAGCCCAGTGTCTATATTTTAATACCAAACCCTAATTAATCTCTCCCCCACCCTTTCCCCTTTGGTAACCATAAGTTTGTTTTCCATGACTGTGAGTCTGTTTCTGTCTGGTAAATAAGTTCACTTGTTTCATTTTTTTAGATTCCACATATAAGAGATATCATATATTTGTCTTTGTCTGACTTACTTCACTTAGTATAATAATCTCTAGGTCCATCCACGTTGCTGCAAATGGCATTATTTCACTCTTTTTTATGGCTGAGTAGTATTCCATTGTGTATATGCACCACATCTTCTTTATCCACTCATCTCCCGATGGACACTTAGTTTGCTTCCATGTCTTGACTGTTGTAAATAGTGCTGCTATTAAAATTGGGGTGCATATATCTTTTCAAATTAGAGTTTTGTCCAGATATATGCCCAGGAGTGGGATTGCTGGATCATATGGTAACTCTATTTATAGTTTTTAAAGGACCCTCCATACTGTTCTCCATAGTGGCTGCACAAAGTTACATTCCCACCAACCGTGTAGGAGGGTTCCTAGTTTTTATTGACGTGTACTGTCCCATAATGCACGTGTGCCACTACTTGTCTATTCATTTGCGTGTTGATGGACATTTGGGTGGGCTCCAGCTTTGAGCCATTCCGCCTAAAGCCGGCTGGAATGTTCGTGTGCAAGTCTTTGTGGGGATGTGCACTTTTGATCCTCCTGTGTAAATATCTAGGAGTGGGATTGCTGGGTCATATGGTAGAGGGGTGGGTACGTTTTAAGGATGCATCCAAACGGTGTTTGCAAAGTGCTTGTTTCATTTTCCACTCCCACTGGCAGTGCCTGAGGAGTCCCATGGCTCCATGCCCTCACCAGCACTTACTATGGTTGGCAGTCTTCATTTTAGCCATTCAAATAGGTGTTTGTGTTTTCTCACGTGGTTCTAATTTGCATTTCCCTGATGACTTAGGAACTAGGGCATCTTTTCATGTGCTCATTGACCATTTCTTCTCTGTGAGGTATTCATTCAAATCTTTTCCCTACGGGCTTCCCTGGTGGCGCAGTGGTTGAGAGTCCACCTGCCGATGCAGGGGACACGGGTTCGTGCCCCGGTCCGGGAAGATCCCACATGCCGCGGAGCGGCTAGGCCCATAAGCCATGGCCGCTGAGCCAGCACGTCCGGAGCCTGTGCTCCGCAACGAGAGAGGCCACGACGGTGAGAGGCCCACATAACGCAAAAAAAAAAAAAAAAAAAAAATCTTTTCCCCGTTTCTCTATTAGGTTGTCTTATTACTGAGTGGAAAGACTTCTTTATATATTCTAGATACAAGTCCTTTGTGTTTTTGCAAAAAACATATGCTTTGCAAATATTTTTTCCCTGTCTGTGGCTTGTCTTTTCATTTTTGGACAACGTCTTTCAAAGAGAAGTTTAAAAAACATCGATGAAGTCAAATTTATTGATTTTCTGTTTTTTAAATGCTCTATTTAATAAATCTTTGCTAACCTCAAGGTCAGTAAGGTTTTCACCTATGCTTTTTTCCTACAAGTTTTACCATTTTCTCTCTTATTTTAGGTCTGTGACCCCTTTTGGATTAATTTTTGTTTACTACGTGAGGTAAGGTCGATGTCCATCTTTATGGTTATTCAGTTGTTCCAATACCTTCTGTTTACAAGAGAATCTATTCTCCATCGAATTGCCTTGTTGGCCATGTGTGTTTGGGTTTGGTTCTGGACATTATTCTGACCCATCTATCTATCTGTCTATTTTTACACCAATACCACACAAGTCTTTACTGTAGCTTTATAATAAGTCAGGTGGGGTAAGCTGTTCATCAACATTCTTCTTTCTCAGAGTTATTTTAGTTATCTTTGGTCCTTTGCATTTTCATCTAAATTTTGGAATTGGCTTGTCATTTTCTACAAAAAAATTCTCCTGGAGTTTTGACTCAGATTGTGTTGAATCTATAGGCCACTTGGGGAACAACATAGATTTTTTTTTTCTATCCATGAACACTGTATATCTCTCCATTTGTTCATTTTGTACTTTCTCTTAGTAATATTTTACAGTTTCAGAGTTCAAGTCTTAGGCATCTTTTGTCAAATTATATCTAAATAATTCCCATTTTTATTCCCTTGTAAATGGTGTTTTAAAAACTTTGGTTTCCAAGTGTTCACTACTAGAGAATGGAAATACAGTTGACTTTTGTCTAGTGACTTTCTGTCCTATGACCCTGCTAAATTCTCACATTAGTTCCAGTAACTCTTCTATAAGTTTTGTAGGATTTCCACAAGGATGGTCATGTCTTCCCCAGATAAAGCCAGTTTTATTTCCTTTCCAATCTGGATGCATTTTTCTCCTCTCCCTAATTGCACTGGCTGAAACCAGTGGTGATCAGCAGTGGTGAGAGCAGGCATCCTCACCTTCCTCCTGACCTCAGGAGGAAAGCATCCTCACTTCCTCCTGACCTCAGAAGAAAAGCATCCTCACCTTCCTCCTGACCTCAGGAGAAAAGCATTCAGTTTACATTTTTGGGCCACGCAGCTTGCGGGATCTTAGTCCCTGACCAGGGATTGAACCCAGCCACCGCAGTGAAAGAGCCAAGTCCTAACCACTGGACCACTAGGGAATTCCCTGTAAGTTTTTCATAGATGCCTTTTATGGAAATTCCATAATTCTGTGGTGGAAATTCCCTTTTGTTCTGTTTTCTGGAAGCTTTTTATCAGGAGTGGAAGTTGGATTTTGTGAAATGCCTCTTCTGCACTTTTGGAGATGGTTGTGTGATTTTTCCTGTTAGTCTGTTAATATGGTGAGTTAAACCCATTGATTTTCAAATGTTTAAAGAACCTGGCATTCCTGGGATATACCCGACTTGGTCATAATATATTATCCTTTTTATATATTTTGGGATTTGATTTGCTAAACTTCTGTTAAGAATTTTTGCTGTCATGTTCACGATCTGTTGTTTTCTTTTCTTCTAAAATCTTTGCCGGGTTTATGGTGTCAGGGCAACGCTGGCCTCAGAGGATGAAGCAGGAAGTGCTTTCTTCTCTTCAGTTCTCGTGTATAGTTGGTGTAGTATTAGTATTATTTCTTCTTTTAAGGTTTGGTAGAACCCACCAGTGAAGACATCTGGTTCCAGAACTTTCTTTGAGGGAAGGTTTTAAACTACAGTTTCAATTTCTTTGACAGATAAGGGGCCATGAGGCATATCTGTCTCCTTCAGCGAGCTTTGGTGGTTGGTTCATTTCATCTTAGTGGCTGAACATATTGGCATAAAGTTGTTTGTTGTGTCCCCTTGTAAACAGAGAGGGTAGGGTGTCCCTAAAGGAAAAGAACCAGATAGAGCTTTTTGACATAAGAGAAGCCATTTTTGACCTTAGCCTGGCCACAGTGCTTGCCCCTGAACAGGTCTCAGTAATACTTAATGGTCTTAAGGGAACAAAAGAACAAACTGTAATCAGAGAATAGAAGTAGCAATAGCAAAGATAGTGTACCAGCTGCAAAGACTCCCGGTTCTGTTTCAATGGTGACGATTAGCCTGCAGCCACAACCACCAGACCTACCGGAATCTAAGGGGTGAAGATGAATGACCTTTTCTGACCCTCCTGACTTCAATCAAATGAACCCAGGACTCTGCGGGGAGACACTGCTTTGGAGAAGGTCCCCAGCGTTCCCCTTACTTGCAGCAAACCCTTCCTTTCCGGATCTGTGGCTTGGCTGTGTCTTTTGGCTCAACCCTCACCAACAGGCAAACACAGTTTTTCAGGTACTTATTATTCTTTTCATTTTTGGAGGATCCCTTGTAATCACTGCTCATTCCTGATATTCCTGATAATTTGTATCTTCTCTCCTTTTCTGGATCAATATGCCTAGAGAGAATTTTATCCATTTTTTAAAAAATGTTCTAAAAATATCAGCTTGGGTCTCATTGATTTTCTGTTTCGTATTTCATAGATTTCTGCTCTTTTTTTTGTTCTTCTTTTCTTCTGCTTACTTTAAATTTAACATGTTTTTCTTTTTCTATGGATTTTTTTTTTTTTTTGGCGGTACGCGGGCCTCTCACTGTTGTGGCCTCTCCCATTGCGGAGCACAGGCTCTGGACGCGCAGGCTCAGCGGCCATGGCTCACGGGCCCAGCCGCTCCACGGCATGTGGGATCTTCCCAGACCAGGGCACGAACCTGTGTCCCCTGCATCAGCAGGTGGACTCTCAACCACTGCGCCACCAGGGAAGCCTTCTTTTCTTTCTTTCTTTTTTTTTAAAATTAAATTAAATTAATTTTTTTAAACAGCAGGGTCTTATTAGTTATCTACTTTATACATATTAGTGTATATATGTCAACCCCAATCTCCCAATTCATCATGCCACCCCCCCAACCACCACCACTTCTGTTTTCTTCTGATAACTGTTAACATGGTGTATACTTTCCCAGTCATTTACTTTTAACCTACTAGTGTCTTTATGTTTTAAACAAGTTTCTTATATGTAGTATATAGTTGAGTCTTGCTTTCCTTTTTTTAACCAGTCTGACAATGTCTACCTTTTAATTAAGATTTTTAGGTCATTTACATTTAATGTGATCATTGATATGGTTGAATTTAAGTCTATCATCTTGCTATTGGTTTCCTATTTGTCCCGTATGTTCTTTGTTCTTTTTCTCTCTCTCTCTTTTTTTTTTTTCAGTTGATTCCATTTTATTTCCTTCAATGATTTCTTAGTTATAACTCTTTGTTTTGTTATTTTGCTGGTGAATTCAGGACTTATAGTGCATATCTTTAACTTTCCTCTGTACACTTGCAAGTAATTTTATGCTACTTCATGTAGAGTATAAGAGCTTCACAATAGTATACTTCTCCTTGCCCCTCCCAGCTTTAGTGCTACTGTTACACATTTTACTTAGATCACATTATAGACCTTACAGTATATTGTTCCAGCTTTTGCTTTGAACAACCAATTCCCTTTTAAAGATAGTTTTCAATAGAATTTTTTCTTTTTTGTGTATCTCCATGTATATCATCTCTGGTACACGTCATTGCTTTGTGTAGATCCAGATTTCCATCTGGTGTTACATTCTTCCTGCCTGAAGGATGTCCTTTAAGAATTTCTTAATGTGCAGGTCTCTGCTTAGTAATCCTTTCAGCTCTTTGATGTCTGAAAATGCTTTTCCTTTGCCTTCATTTTAAAATAAATTCTTGCTGAATATAGAAATTCAGGTTTACAGCTTCTTTCAGAAATTGCTCTCTTGTATTCTGAACTGAATTGTCTCTGATAATGTCTACTATCATTCTTATTTTATTCCTCTATAGGCAACATGCCTTTTTTTTTTTTAACAGATGCTTTAAAAAATTTCCCTCTATTACTGATTGCTGGCTTTAAGCAATTTAAGTATGATGTATCTTGGTGCAGTTTGCTTGTGTTTATTTTGCTTGGGGGTCATTAAAATGTCTGAATCTGTGGATTTATGAAATTTGGAAACATTCCAGTCGGTATTTCTTCAGATAATCTTTGTGTCCTCCCTCCTTGGTGGATTCTGACTCTGTGCTCGTTGTCCTGCTTGGAGTTTTCTCGCAGCTCAGGGATGCTGTGTCTTTTTTTATTTTTCAGTCTTTTCTCTCTCTGACTTTCATTTGGATACTCAGTTCACTAATCTGCCGTTGATCCTATTCAGTGTGATTTTTGTCTCGGACACTGTCGTTTCATCTCTAGACATCTTTGGACCTTTTCCACGTCTCCCCATCTCTCTTTAATGTGCTTGTGCTTCGCTTTATACCTTCTTGAACGTACGGGATACGATTATAATAGCTGTTTTACTCTCCTACCTACAAATTCTTCCATTTTGTCATTGACGAGTCTGTATCTATGGGCTGATTTTTCTCCTCACTATGGACAACGGTTTCCTGCTTATTTGCACTCTGGTCATTTCTGATTGGATGCCGGGCATTGTGACTCTTACCTCGTTGAGCGACGGATACTTTGTATTCCTACAAGGATTTTTGAGCTTCCTTCTGGGAACCGGTTGTGTTTGATTCTCTTGGGTCTTGGTGGAAAGCCTTGTTAGGCAGAGCCAAAGCAGCATTTAGTCTAGAGCTAATTTTGCCCACTATTGAAGTAAGACCTCTCTGGGCACTACTGAATTCCCTCAATTCTTAATTCCTTAATTCTTAATTCTGGGCAGTACTGTGAATTATGGGGTGTCTCCACTCTGGCTGGGGTGAACACCACCTCTGCCTGGCATTGTGTGAGCTCTGAGGTTTGTTCCATGTCCTTTGGGTTGGTTCTTTCCCCATTTGGGGGTGGTTTCCCTAAACGCATGCACCGATCATAGCTAAAAACTTGAGAGAGATCCTTGCAGGCCTCTGGGGCTCTCCCCACGCTGCTGTCTCCTCTCTGGTACTTTGCTGTGTGAACTTCAGCTGTTCTGACTCCCCTGACTCCACATGCATCTCCTCAGTGAGGTTGCCAGGCTCCACCCGGGTCCCATCACCACTGCAGCCTGGAAACTCTCTGCAGACGTTTGGCTGTTGCAACTCTTAGATCATCTGTCCGCCCCCATCAAGGACCCCAGCCCTGCACTGACAGATGCCCAACATCTGAAAAAATTTTGTTTCACATATTGTTTTCTATTTTTGTTTGTTTCAGATTGGAGGGTAATCTGGTGCCTGCTACTCCATCGTGGCGGGAAGCAGTAGTCTCCCAGATGGGGGGTGGTTCTGTTTCTCTTTCCATTCTTTCTATTTCCTTAGAAAGTTTTGAAGTTTAGGCCAGAACTCTTTCCAGAGCAGGGAAGCCAGTTTTTGCTTCCTTTTGTCTTGGGATCTAATTGAGATGAGAAATGGAATATTGCCGGCCACATCGGTAAACAACGGGTGTCACAGTCATCAGCGATTGCAGCCCTCCAACGTGGGCTGCTGAGCCCTGAGGAAACTCAGGATGTGAAAACACAGGATACTGGCCCCAGGTAGCTGAGGTGCATATCAAAGGAATGATTTCAGTGGGCCCAGACTCTGGCACCTTCCCATACATAGAAAAGCCCTAAAGTCCTTAACTTGGGATATCTGGTTTTCTTTAATTAACAATAACCTTTTGATGTTCAGACTACCTGCCCTTTGTCGCAAAACTTCTATATAACCTACCCTCACCCCCACCGCATCACCTCCTTGGACAAGTTCTTTCAGGGTTATCTTTTTTTTTTCTTTTGGCCGCACCTGCACTGCAGGAGCTTAGTTCCCTGACCAGGGATCAAACCTGTGCCCCCTGCAGTGGAAGTGCAGAGTCTTAACCACTGGACCGCTAAGTTAGTCCCTTTTCAGGGTTCCTTGAGATGCTGCCTCCTGGGCTTGAAGTCCTAAAAATTCCCACTGAATAAAACATAACTCTCAACTTTTAGGCTGTGAGTTACTTTTTAGTTGACAGAGATTTATAGCAAAACAACACAGAGAGATGAGTTTTTATAGATTAAATAGAAGGAAAATGGTTCCAACAGATGGACATCGTGTTTCTGAGAAACAGGAGGAAGTTTGCCCGTGGCTTTCCTTGTGTTTGGAGAGGATTTCAACCTGCCAGTGGGCAGCCCCAGTTGTACATGCTGCTTCCTCAGGACCTCAGCTCACCTGACTTGTCCTGCATGGGGTCATCCCCCCAACACACACGCCAGGACACCCCTGAGCCTAGGGGAAGATGACAGTCGGGGAGTCACACCCTGCCCTTGAGCACTAGATCTGAGCTAGTTGAAAGCCCCAGAACCAGAGCAGGATTTCCAGGGCCCCTGGTACCTGCAGCAGCTTGGCTGGGCTGGGCATCTGCTTCCAATACAGGTGGCCTGGAGATGTAGGCAACCTCACCTGGGTCAAAGCCACCCCCCCCCCCCCAGCTGTGTCTGGAAAATCGTTAAGTATGGACATAGGCTGAATGGAAAAATAGAGCAAGGGCATCAAACTCACCTGGCCTGCAGGTGCTGAGGGTCCGCATTCCTCCCAGATCTCACTTAGGGATCTGGGGGAAGTGATGGAACACACAGCCCCTGGTGGGAGCGTTCATACTCTGGATCTATTTTGTGTGTTCTGAGTGAGACCTGCTGAGGGACTAGGAGTGGGTCTGAGGGGAGGAAGGGTCAAGGTATGCTGGCCTGCACACCTGAAATAGTGGGGCTTCCCTCTGCTGAGCCGGGAGATCTGGGGGTCGAGGGAGGAAAGGTTTGGTGGTTGCGCGCACTTCGGGCTTGGAGGGGGGCATCCGAGGGGAGATGCTGAGCAGAGAACTGGATTTGTGGGTCCAGTTCAGGAAAGAGATCGGAGCTGGACTTCCCAATTTGGGAGCTGGTGTATTCGTGAAATTTGAATTAGCTCCCTGCGGACTGAGGGTTGTTGACTTTAAAAATAGGCACAACCTAAAAGTTGAGAGTTATATTTTATTAGGCAGGAATTTTTAGGACTTCAAGCCCAGGAGGCAGCATCTCAAGTAACCCTGGGAGAACTGCTCCCAGGAAGTGAGGCGGGGAGCCAGGTTATACAGAAGGTTTGCAACTAAGGGCAGGTAATTGGAATGTCAAAAGATTACTGTTCATTAAAGAAAACCAGATATCCCAAGTTAAGGAATGTAGCGCTTTTCTATGTATGGGAAGATACAAGAGTCTGGGCTCACTGAAATCATTCCTTTGATGTGCACGTCAGCTCCCTGGGGCCAGTGTCCTGGGCTTTCTCATCCTGAGTCCCCTCAGGGTGCCCCGTGGGGAGTGGCTGCAGTCTGATGGCTGCTAGATGACAGGTATTCTTTCTTTCCTGAGTTCCCTCAGGGCTCACTGGCTCAGACATCCCTTGTTTACTGATATGGCAGGAAATATTCCAGGTCTCAGGGTGCCCAGAGCAAAGGTGGAGGCCGAGTTAAGGTGGAACTTCAAAGCAGGGGAGATGGAGTGTTGGAGAAAATGGCGAGGGTACCATTAGTTCACAGCTTGCCACCCCCCCAATTAAATTCCAAACGGATCCATGATTTAACAATAAAAAGTGGAACTGTTACCAAGTCCAAGCTCGCTCTGCTCGCCCCACGACAGGCCCATCAATCAGGAGACGAGGTGTTGGGCAAGGAGTACGTTATTCAGAAAGCTGGCAGACCGGCACTATGGCAGAATAAGGTCCTAGAGACCATCCTACCGGGGTCTGGCTGCTAGTTCCTTTTATAGAACAGAAAGGAGGTGGAGGTGAGGAAGTAAAGTAAAAAGGTCATCAGTCTTGCAAAGCACCTGGTTTGGCCAGCCTCGGAGAGGGGATGCGTTACTTTCTTCTTTCTTGCAGCCATCCACAAGTGGGCAGGGGCAGGGTGTTTCCCTGTGAGCTGAACAGAGGCACTTTAGTTTAACATCCAGGCAGAGGGGCAGGGTTCCCCGAGGCAGGCCATTACGGATGATTACAGCTGTAGACAGATACTAACAAAGGCAAAGGAGAAAGAAGGCTAAAGCCAAAGAAACAGTTCCAGCACGGGGTCAGACTGTGTCCTTCCCTGCTACGGAACTACAGAAGCACACAGCCGATGATGCGTGACAGCGGAACAGAGTGGATGAGAGGCTCTGAAGCCACTGTAGTCCAGATGCCCATCCTGGCTCACACAGGTGTGACCTCTGTAACCTCCGTCCCTCCTTTCCTCATCTATAAGGTGCAGTAAGGCAGAGCCACCTTGTAGAATAAATGAGCTAATAGGTGTTAAGCCCTTACAATGGCCCAGCACTTATGACTCACTAGGTGGGAGTGAGCTGTCATTATTATCATTATTGTCTTTTGTTATTGTTGTTTTAGCATCTTAGGGTGGGGAAGGCCTTTCTAAGCATGACACTAAACCCAGAAGCCAAAACCCTAAAGGACGGATGAATTTGGTTACCTACATTAAAAAATATGTATATTTTTAATTAGTTAAAAAATTTTTTTGATTAGTTAAAAATGTTTTTGATTGTTTAATGAGGTAAGACGCCAATAGGCAAAGTCAAAAGTCCTCTGACAAACTGAATAAGTAACAATCACAGAGAAAGACTCATTTCTCTAACGTATGAGGAGCTCCTGTAAATAATAATTTAAAAAAAGAACACAATAGAAGCACAGGCAACTGAGAGCAGGAGAAATTCAGAGGAGAGGAAGTAGAGTTGACCCTTGAACAATGAGGGAGTTGGGGTGCTGACCCCCGTGCAGTGGAAAATCCATGCATCGTATTTTATTCCCCTAATGAGTAGAATTAACTACTAATAACCTAATGTCGACCGGAAGCCTTACCGATAACATGGTCAGTCCCACACGGCAGGGATGGGGTGAAGAGTTTTCATTGCGTGCCCTTTTTAATTTACACCCATGTGAACATATTACTTAGTCAAAAACAATAAATTAAAATCTAAGTAAGTTTCAAGAAACTCCATTAACAGCTACGATGGAAAACAGTATGGAGATGTCTCTAAAAATAGAGCTACTGTATAATCCAGCAATTCCACTCCTGGGTATTTATCTGAAGAAAATGAAAACACTAATTTGAAAAGGTATATGCACCCCTAAGTTCACTGCAGCATTATTTAGTGTCCATTGATAGATGAATGGATGAAGATGTGGCATGCATACACACACACACACACACACACACACACACACACACACGATAGAATACTACTCAGCCATAAAAAGAATGAAAGCTTGCCATTTTCAACCACATGGATGGACTTGGAGGGCATTATGCTAAGTTAAATAAGTCAGGCAGAAAGACAAATACTGTAGGGTTGCACTTATATGTGTGTTGCCAAGTCCAAGCTCGCTCTGCTTGCCCCACGACAGGACCATGAATCGGGAGATGAGGTGTTGAGACAAGGAATACGACTTTATTCGGAAAGCCGCCGGCAGACGGAGGAGATAGTGGACTAAAGTCTCCAAATAACCATCTTATCCGGGGTCTGGATGCCAGTTTCTTTCACAGAACAGAGAGGGGGAGGAGGTGAGGAAGTAAAGTAAAAAGGCCACTTATCTTGCAAAACATCTCCCGTGGCCAGCATCAGGGAGGGGATGTGTTCATTTCTTCCCCTTTGCAGCCATTCACAGGTGGGCGGGGTCAGATTGTCTCCCTGGGAGCTGAACAGAGGCACTTTAGCTTAACATTCGGGCAGAGGGGCAGGGTTCCCCGAGGCAGGCCATTATGGACGATTGTAATAATAAAAGCAACGAAAAGCAAAGGTTAAAGTAAAAGAAAGAGATCCAAAGAGAAGTCAGATTTTGCCCTTCCCTGTTACAAGTGGGCTCTAAAAAACCAGACGAACGAACAAACCAAACAGAGCCATAGATACAGAGAACCAACAGGTGGTAGCCAGAGGGGGTGGGGCGGGGGCAGGAGAGAAATAGGTGGGAGATTAGAAGGCACGAACTTTCAGCTACAAAATAAGTGAGTCGACGGTAGGGCTTTGTCCCACCAGACAGCAAGTTTACCCTGAAACTGCAAGGGTAGATGCCATGTAACGTGTATCTTTTATTTCTATTCAAAGCAGACACCACACACAGCTGGTATCTTAATACCTGCTGGTTCTATTTGCTGTCTCCCCGACTAGAATGGAGTTGGCATTTTGTTTGGGTTTATTCGCTGCTGAATCCCAGAGCCTCAGAGAGCTCACCTAGAAGATGCTACCAAGTATCACCTTGAATGAGGCATCGTCCCAAACTCCGTTTCATATATGGCCTTACTTTTTAATAGAGCTTCCAATACGTCATCCTTACACTCTTGCTTTAAACGTGAGTTGGTCAGGAAAATTTGTCACATGTTTTAGGATGTGATTTGCTAACATGTTTATTTAGGATTTTTGCATTCAAATACGATTGGCCTGTAATTTCTTTTTCTCGACTGTCATCTGATTTAGGTATTGAAGTTACACTAGTCTCATAAAATAAACTTTAAAACCAACTTACTTTCATAGTCACATGTGTGTAAGGTTGGAACAGTTTGGTCTTTTATTCCCCACCTCTCACCTTCTTAGGGTTAAGTTATAACTTATTCTTTTTTTTTTTTTTTTTTGCGGTACGCGGGCCTCTCACCGTTGTGGCCTCTCCCGTTGCGGAGCACAGGCTCCGGACGCGCAGGCTCAGCGGCCATGGCTCACGGGCCCAGCCGCTCCGCGGCATGTGGGATCCTCCCGGACCGGGGCACGAACCCGTGTCCCCTGCATCGGCAGGCGGACTTTCAACCATTGCGCCACCAGGGAAGCCCATACGTTATAACTTCTGATTTAACTGCTTCAGTGCTGTCAAGACAGATTGTCTTCTTCTTCTTGAGTCAGATTTGAGGCAGGAGATAGAAGGGCCCCAGGCTGGGCAGCTGGAGTTTGTCCCCTGTGGACAGATAATGCAAGATGAAGAGGAGGCGGAGCTGAGTCCTGCCCGGATAAGAGATAAAAGACCACATGTTCCTCATTCTCAAGGTCAAGGAGACCTTCCCGACTACACATGCGCAGAGAGGCTCCTCGGAGGTCAAAAGGAGAGTGATGTCAACCTACCCACAGGCCTCTGCGCTAGAATCGTCTTGGCCAGGAGATGTGCGTGGACACGTGGGAGGACCCTGAGATAAACCAAATACGGACTCAGAACCAGACAAAGCAAGATGATTGGCCAGAGGAAACCCGGAAGAAATGGCCCATAAGCGTGATTCAAACCACCACAAGGGTGCGACTCTCCCTCTCTGAGCCTGCCCTTGTGTCTATCCACATGCACTCTTTTTAATCCTAATAACCACTTTACTTGTTTCACAACTTTCCGTCTCTCTGTGGAAATTCATTTCCACACAGCTGACGGGCCAGGGCCTTGTCACTGGCCGCTGGTCCCTGGTGGTCTAGTGGCCCGGATTCAGCGATCTCACTGCCGTGGCCTGACTTCAGTCTCTGGCCGGGAAACTGAAACCCTGCTTCAAGCCGCTGCAGGCCGAGGCCACCCGAGATGAGTTTGACGTGATCTTTTGCTATGAATTTGATCATTTCAAATACAATTTCAAATGACTTGGCATGCAGTTGTTTGTAGCATTCTCATATTATTTCTAAAACTTTGGGTGCATTTGTATTTGGTATTGTGGATTTCACGACCGGTATTGTAGATTTATTCTCTCTTTCTGTCTTCCTCTCTCTGATCTTGTGAGCACTTCTAACACATCTTTGTTTTCAATTTCATTAATTTCTACGGTATTTTTAGAATTTCTTTTCCTTCAAATTTAGGGGAGGGTCACCGTGCTCTTCCTCCTGACTTCATAAATTACATGATTACCTCCTGGATTTCAGTCTCGGTTCCTTTCCAATTTAGAGCCTTTGGTTTTCTTACAAGCACTGCTTTAGCAGCAATGCCGTCCTCAAACTCTGGCCTGTGGAGTTTTCTGTTTTCATCATTGCTCAGTTCCAAATTCTATCTAATTTCTATTATGACTTATTCTCAGCCCTCCAGCTAGTTTAGAATGTCTTTTATCTTTTAGGCTTAAAAACGCATGTTAGGTTATCTTGGTGGTGTTGTGGTTTTTAACCTACTTGCAATATGGTCAGAGAGTGGGGTCAGTATGACACAAATTCATCCTTTACGGACTTAAACGCAGTCAGGTGTCACAGACGTGAGCCTGAGGAAAAGGATGATTCTCTGACTATCAGATACAGGGAACTACGTCATTCTGTTGCATCAGACTTCCTAACCTGTCATTAAATCATCTGTAGTTTGGGTTTCAGAAATTGCACGTAGCTCTCTGCCGAAAGCAATGATAATTCTGGACAAAACATTTTTAAAAACTCTGTGGAGGGACTTGGGAACAGTCACAAGCAAGCAGAAGCGTGGTGGGGTTCGAGGTATGGGGCAGACACAGCGGCGGGGGGCTTGGTCCCGTGGGTCCACCAGTCAGTGCCAAGCAGGGAAGCTGGGGTGCAAGGAGAAAGTTCAAATCTTGGTGGATTCAGGTGTCAGAGGCTGGTTTGGGGGTGAAGGGGGAGACCCCAGATAGGAGGAAGCCCCAGAGAGGGGACCCCAAAATTCACACAAAACTCACCCCGACCCCTAAACCAGGCATGTGCAGGAGAAAAGCCAGGTGACTGGTTGAAGCTGGAAGGTGAGAGTTGAGCAGAGCTTTCAAAGGTTGATCCCAAAGAGATGGCGGAGCTTAGACTTTGAATCTCACTGCAGGAGAGAAGCTTGGATACCCCGTGGGGCTTCCATCAAAACCCCAGAAGGACCATGGCTTCAGAGCAGACTGTGTCCCCAGAATAGGGATTTGCCCTAAGATGGAGGCTCGGGATGAAATGAACAGTTCTAACAAAGTGTGAGGTGAGTCTCTGCAAGTTCAAGGTGACCACCTAGCAATTAACGGCCCTGCTAGCAGGAAAGTCAGTGCCGGGTACGAAGAACACCTTTACACTCACAAATCTGACATATTGAAAGAAGTGGGCCAGGGCTTCCCTGGTGGTACAGTGGTTAAGAATCCACCTGCCAATGCAGGGGACGTGGGTTCGAGCCCTGGTCCGGGAAGATCCCACATGCCGCAGAGCAACTAAGTCTATGCACCACAACTGCTGAGCCTGTGCTCTAGAGCTTGCGTGCCACAACTACTGAGCCCACATGCTGCAACTACTGAAGCCCTCGCGCCTAGAGCCCGTGCTCCGCAACAAGAGAAGCCACTGCCATGAGAAGCCCGCGCACCACAATGAAGAGTAGCCCCTGCTCGCCACAACTAGAGAAAGCCCGCGTGCAGCAATGAAGACCCAACACAGCCAAAAATATAAATAAATAAATTTATTTTTTAAAAAAACCAAAAACGTTAAGAAGTGGACCAGCGCCTAAAAGCTAACTCAGACTCAACTGAGCTGACACAGGTCATCCGAAAACCCCCGTAACTATTAAAGAAAATGAATTTGCAACTTAAAAGCTCCCAACAAAGAAACCTCCGTGCCAGAAGGATTAGCCTCAATTGTACATAATCTCTTCCACAATATTGAAGAGGGTGGGACACTTGCCACTCATTTTGTGAAGCCAGCCCATTCCAATACAAAAACCAAGGACAGTGCATGTAAGTCCCCAAACTCTCCAAAGATTTGTCTCACAGAGTATATCATCTGAACCCAGGGGAAATTAGAAATCAACTTTTAAAAGATATCCAGAGAAGCCCCCAAAATATATGGCAAAAAAAAAAAAAAGAAAGAAAAGAAAAGAAACCACAAGAGAAATTTGAAAACATTTGATCTGAATAAAGATGAAAACTCAGCACACCAAAAATCTGTGGAAGGCAGTAAATGCTGTGCTTAGAAGGAGATGTGCAGCTTCAAAGATTATATTAATAAAGAAGAGTGACTTCCCTGGCGGTCCAGTGGTTAGGACTCTGTGCTTTCACCGCCGAGGGCCCAGGTTCGATCCCTAGTCGGGGAACTAAGATCCCACAAGCTGCACGGCCAAGTCGAAAAAAAAGGAAAAAAAAAAGAGAGAGAAAGAAAGGTTTAATATTAGGTATTTAGGGTTCCACCTAACGAAGTTGAAAGAAACAACCAATGAAGCTAAGTTTAGTAGAAGAACTAAAACTAAGGGCGGAAATCGATAAAATAAAAGGCAGAAAAATAAGAGGGAGTAATTGAGAAATGGATAAAACTGCAGCTAAATTAATCAAGAAAAGAAAGAGAGAGTACACGTTACCAGGAGCTGGGATCTGGGAGGGGGTGTTGAGAGACCACCCTACATGAGTCTTCCCTGCTTTTTTTTTCCTTTTTCTTCTTCTTATCTTTTGGCTGCGCCGCGAGAACGTGGAGTCCTGACCACTGGACCACCAGGGAATTCCCACAGGCCCTCCCTCCTCGGCACACTTGGTTCCAGACCATCTTTCTAAGAGCATCTGTAAAGCAAACAGCCTTGGAAGACAGTGCCTCCCTGTGGGGCAGACGGCAGATCGTCCAGAATGACACAGATAACGTCTCCCTGGCCACAGCGGGCTGGGCTTGGTAGCAGCCCCGTATAAAACACTGGGGTTTCCTAAGCTTAGGGGCCTCAGCTGGGACAGAGACCCTCTGGGTGTATGAAACAGTGGCAGGCAGGAAGGTGAAATCTGCCGGAGGAAATTAAAAACCTAAGTGAGTGGAGAGAGAGACCATCTATCATGTTCAGTAGCTAAAAGTGTCGGTGTTGTTCAGATGTTCTCTTCAAACTCATCTACAGATTTAAGACAATTCCAATAAAAATAGCAGCAGGATTCCAAAACACGTGGAGAAAAACAGGAGTTAGAAGAGCCAAGATCACTTTGGAAAAGATCGGAGTCGGAGGAGTCTTACCACCCGGAGCCCAGACTCGCTCTGCGGCCCCAGCGATTGAGGCCACACGGAGTTAGTTGGTGGACACGCCGACTCCAAGGTCAGTGGGTTGGGAGGGTACGTCCAGAACAGACCTGCTCGGAGATGGTCGACTGAGTTCTGACAAAGACACAGAGTAAAGTCAGTGGAGAAAGGATCGTCTTTTCAGCTAATGGTACTGGAAACACCAGACATCACCTTCTTCTTTTTGGCCACACGGCTTTCGGGATCTTAGATCCCTGACCAGGGATCGAACCCCGGGCCCCCTGAAGTGGAAGCACAGAGTCCTAGCCACTGGACCACCAGGGACGTCCCCAGACATCACCTTCAATCAAAGCAAATCAACAGCCTGGAGCCGCACCTCAACGTACACAGCAATTAACTCAAAGTGATCATGGACCGAAATGTAAAATGTGGCAAATGAAACTTTTCAAAGACAGCACAGGAGGGAGACCCGCATGAACTGGAGTTAGGCGGAGCTCTTAGATCTGAGAGTCAAAGCGTACTTTGTAAATGAGAGAATGGTTGTGCTGGACGTCAGTATGAGGAAAACTTTGCTCTTCAAAAGACAGGGTTAAGAAAAAGAACCAACCAGCTGTGGACTTGGAGAAACTTTGCAGATCACGTATCCGACAGCGGATTTGTATCTAGAGTCCCCGAAAGCGCTCACGACTAAATAAGAAAAAAACCCTGCTTCACCAAAGATACACGGGCCCGAGGACACTCAACACCATTCCTGTCCTGAAGACCCAAGTTAAACCCCAGTGAGTTACCCCTGCACACCTGTGAGAACAGGTGGAATAAAGCGATTATAAAACAGACAATGCCAAGTGCACTGGGAGCTCTCCCACGTTGCCAACAAGCCTGGACGCTCCGAGGCATCTGGAGTGAGATGAAAGCTCAGGTTCACACAACAACCTGGACGGGAATGTTTACAGCAGCGTTTGTCATGTCATTGCCATGAAATACTGTAAACCACCCAGATGTCCAACATGTGAACGGATACTGAGATAAGCCCGCAATGGGACCATCCACGGCACACAAGGAAGCAGCTAGCGATCCGTAGATGAACCCGGATGCATCGGGCTGAGTGAGCAAAGCCAGACGCAAAAGCCTACATGTGCTGCACGATTCCATGAATAGAACATTCTGGAAGTGACAAACTCTGGGCCCGAAACCAGATCAGTGGTTGCCAGGGGTTAGGGGTGGAGGGTTGATGACACACAGGACGCTGGTGAGAGAATTGTTCTGTCTCTTGATTTTGGTGGTGGTTAAATAACTCTTGGCAAAACTCATAGAACTGTACACAAAAAAGTGCAATTGGCTGTCTGTAAAATTTTAAATGCATTAAAATATAATATGTGTTCTTTACAATGTTTCCTGTTAGTCAATCTCTCAACAGCCTTAAACCCCAATCTCTCTCTCCTACATGATGTGTTATCAGCAAATAGTCTACTTCTACTTCGTTCATTTATCCCTACAGATTAGTTATTTATTATTTTGAGATTTGCTTAGTTGTACCCCAATGTTCACCAGTTAAGTCACTCACCGTTTCTTCTTGCACTTCCTCATTCCCGTGTGTCTCCACTGCGTTGCCCTCGTCACCGCGTCCATCTCACGTGGACATCTGTCTCACTCCTGATCTGGGACCGTTATGAACACTGCCTCAATGGCCATTCACGAACTCAGGTGGTGTGATGCATGTTTACGTGAACCACCCAGGCCCTTGTACTCAGGAGTGGAATTGCTAGATGGCCACGAGAAACATGGAAGTTCACTTTTCCCAGATAACGTCGAACTGGTTCTCAGGTGTCGTACCAGTTTCCATGGGAACAGCAGAGCAGGAGGGCTGTGATCTGCAGCCCCGACAAAGCTGGGTTCAGTCAGGCATCTAAATGCTAATAGCCTCTCTGGGACGTTGAAAGGGCAAGTCGGTGGGATTTTCTAACACAACTTTATCGAGGTACGATCCACATACCATACAATGCGCACTTCAGTGGTGCTTAGTATATTGACAGAGTTGGGTGACTGTCACACGGCTCTAGGTACGTCCAGAATGCTGTCATCCCCCAGATCCCTTAGCTGTGACCCCCGTATCCCATCCCGCAGCCCCTGTCAACCACTAATTTTGGACTCTATACATTGGCCTGTTCTGGACATTTCACATAAATGGACTCACAAGAGACAAAGTCCTTGGTGACTGGTTCCTTTCACTGAGCGTGATGTTTCCAAGGTACATCCGCGTTGTTGTGTGTGGCAGTACTTAGTTATTTTGGTTACCACTGTCGGGATATGACGCATCTTGTTTATACATTCATCAGTTGGTGGACACTTAGGTTGTTTTCACCCTGTGGTTATTACGAGTTACACCTGCTATGAACACTCGTGTGCGCTTTTTGTGTGTGGACGCACGTTTTCATGTCTTGGGAATAGACCTAGGAGTAGAATTACTGGGTCATAAGGTCATTCTGTGCTTAATCTTTTGAGGAATATTCCCACCAGCAGTCCACGAACATCCCAATTTCTTCACAGCCTCGCTAACCCTTGTTATTGTCTGACTTTGATTCTAGGCACCCTCGTAGGTGTGATGTCATATCTCTCTGTGGTTTGGGTTTGTGTTTGCCTGATGGCTGATGGGGTTGACCATCTTTTCATGTGCTTGTTGGCCAAGTGTACGTCTTCTTTGGAGAACTGTCTACCCATCCCTGCAGTTTTAATTTGCATTCCTTGGTTATATATGAGGTAGAATATCTTTTTCACACGTCTACTGGCCATTTGCATGTCCACGCTGGTGAAATGGCTGTTTAAATATTTCGCCAATTTTTCTGTTGCATTGTCTGTTTTATTTTCTCAGTGATTTGCAGGCATGGATCATTTATTCTGTATACAACACCTTGGTATTTCATATGTCTTCCAAACGTATTCTCCCAATTTGTGACTTTTCCTTGAACTTTTTATGGTGTCTTTTGATGAACAGAACTTCGAGAGTTAACTATTGAACACATTTAAATGTAGTCAAATATGTTGATTCTATTTTCCTTTCAGATATGGTTTAAGATGCCTTTTCCTACCTTAGGTCATGAGAATATTCTCCTAGTGTTTCTTCTAAATGTCTTAGGATCGGTCCACATAACTAACGTTGTGTGTTTCTTTTCGTCCACACGGGTGCCCTGTTGCTCCAACATCGAATTCTAAGGGACTGACCTTTGGTGCCAGCATTGCCACGTGCCAGTGGTCCAGACCCATCCGGATTGCTCCCTGGGGTTTGCATTCCATTCTATTCTTACTAGTTATCACTTAGCACACGCGTGAATACCATCCTCTCTCAATTGTTACAGTTCTGTGCTGCCCTGATGGCTGGTTGGGGAACTCTCCCGACTTCTTATTCTTCCAGAGTGTCTTACTCTTCTCGGCCCTTTGCATTTTTGTCACAAATGTTAGTGTCAGTTTATCAGTTTCCACAAAACACCAGTGAAAATTTTGATCAAGATTGCATTTAATCTATAGACCATCTGGGGGTGATGGACATCTTTAGAATATTAAGGATGTAAAACAAATAGATGTACCTTCATTCAGTCATTCATTTATTATTGTGAAATATGCAGAAGAATGCATAAGCACATATGTACAGTTTAATAAATTACTGTAAAGCAAACATCCATGTAACCCCTATGCAGGTCAAGAGACAGAATATTATTCCCTCTCCAGAGAGCTCTCACGTGTCCCTCCTCAATCCTAATCTCTCCTGCTCACCTAGGAACCACTAGCTATGGATGTGTTATCAGTTTTGATGTCATTCCAACACTGTATTTGCCGAAATCTTGGTAAACATCCAAGTATCCCTCAATAGTAAAATGGATAAATAAATGTGGACATTCGTACAATGGATACAACATGGCAATGAAAATGGATGGATTACAGACGCAAACAGCATTACGGAAGATGCAAACAGGCATACGTGGGTGCAGGACGTGTGATCTGTGTAGATGGTGTATGTACACGCACACACATGTATGCATGTGTGCGCATATGACGTGTGCACGTGCACGCACACGGTTATCTATTCAGTGTATACATGGACCCAGATGTGCATGTGCACATATAGGCACCCATGTATTGTGTACACATGCATGTGCATGTACACACGGGTGTATGTGTGTATATCTGTGCACAGAGAGGCACATGTGTCTCGTGTGCCTGCATGCACATGTATGAATGCGTGCACGTACACACGCACATGTGTGCATTCATGTGTGTACACGTGTGTATGTGCACTGCATTGTGTGTGTATCTCTACTGATGGACATGTAGCTTGTGTGAATGCACATGCGTGTATACATGCATGCATGCGTTTGTGTGCCTAATGCATGTCTGTGCGTGCATAGTGTATGCGTGTGTGTGTGTGTGTAGTATACATGTATGTACACACCCATAAATGCACGTATATATGAAATAATCAATACTCGACAAAGTCTGATGTACACAGATGGTAATTTTTTTTTTAATTATTTGGCCCCAGCCTCCACCTTATGCGATTCCAATTACACACATTTTTTTAAAATTAATTTATTTATTTTGGCTGCGCCGGCTCTTAGTTTTGGCATGTGGGATGTCGTTCCCCGACCAGGGATTGAACTTGGGCCCCTGCATTGGGAGCATGGAGTCTTACCCGATGGACCACCAGGGAAGTCCCCCCACAGATGGTAATTTAACAATGCCACCCGGCTTTCCCAAGTGGATGCACAAGCTAACACACTCCCAGCCATGCGTGAGCATTTCTGAGGTTCCACACCCTTCCCAACACGTGGCATTTTCAGACTTAAATGATCGCCAGTCTGATGAGTGTGTAATAATTTATTACTGTAGTTGACATTTGCATGTCCCCCACTGTCGATGAGCACCTTTTCACGTGTTTTCTGGGAATCTGGATGTGCTATTTTGCGAAGTCAACAGTCTTTTTCAGAGTTACACGTGTGGAAAATACCTTCTCCAGCTGCATGCATTCTTTTTTCAGTGTCTATGGGAAATTATTGTATCAACTACATTGAGATAGAATTAAAGACAATAAAATGAACATATTTTTAAGTGTACAGTACAATTAGTTTTAGAAATGTATACACTCGTTGAACCCTGACTGCATTAGGACATAAAACGTTCCCATTTCTCTGTAAAATTCTTTATCTATTCATCTGTTGATGGACACCAAGGTTGCTTCTACGTCTTGGCTATCGTGGTTAGAGCTGCTGTCAACATGGGGTGCAGACGGCCTTTTGATGTCCCGTTTTCATTTCCTTTGGATATATACTCAGAAGTGGACCTGCTGGGCCATATGGCTCTTTTATTCTTAATTTTTGGAGGGACATCCGTACTGTTTTTCCTAGTGGCTGCATCCATCTACGTTCCCATATACACTGGGAATGTATAAAGCTCTTATGTTCCTTTCTTTTAAATATTTTATCTTCCATTTTACTAATTCTCTTTTAAGCTGTGCCTAATGTATATCGCATCCATCTAACTGCCACTGAGGTCTTTGCATTTCTAATTCTAGAATTTCCGTTCCATGCTTTCTGGCAATTTTTCTGCCAAATTCCTCTATCTGGTTGTTTGATTTCTTAAAAATCATAATCAAGTTTCTATTAAAGAGATGCCTGACAATTCCAGCATCTGAATCTTCTGCTGGTCTGTTCCTCTTGTCTATTTTTCGCCCCGTTTTGGTTCTCATGCTTCTCTAGGCTTGCTTGTTCCTGATTTAGGACCAGACCTGTTATATAAAAATCCCAGGAGATGATCAGAAGCTCTGAAGGATGTTATCACCCTCCAGAGAGGGTTTCCTTCATCATCTATCAGGTGATGGGGCTAAGAGGATGGTCGTAATTCACTCTAGAACAGAGTTGACCTAAAGTGGGTCTCAGTCGTTACGAGGCAGGTGGCTTTCGGCTCCCCTTTCCCCATGCGTGTGGCGCTCCGGGGTCCCAGCTCTGACCCTCGTGGTGCACTCAGTCCCTCCAGCCGTGGGAGACACAAAACTCCCCTCCCTTCCTCCAACTCTCAGCTGCTGAGATTGCTTTAGGAACGTGTAATCTCCCGAAGATTCTGGCCCCAGCACTCTTATCTTCTCTCTGAATCTTACACAAATAAATCCCGGCAGCCCTGTTAAACCTCCATTGTCTTCAAAAACTCTGTTTTGCTCTTTTGATGTTTTCTCTGGTTGTTGTCATCAGGAGAGGTCAAACGGTGTAGGACGTCATTCCCAGAAGCTGGATTCCTCCTCCCTTTTTTATTATCTGGGAACTACTGTTATTTTCTAGAAAGCTCAGCACTGTTTTAAAGGCTCATTGTTGAGCCCGTCTGGCTGCTTTTACGGGGCAGATAGCGAGGCTTTCTATTCTCCGTGCTGCTGTAAATTACGTCTCCGCTTACTTTCTTAACTGCTTCCTGGAAGAATGTAGAAAAGCTGTTTACACAGTGCCACATCCTTCAGGAAAAGAGCAGTCACGGAGACGTGCCGTCTCGAGGGGTGTGGGTCTGTCTCGGTGAAGGATGGCATGTGTGCCAGGTGCCCCTGGGGCCACTAAAAGTAAAATTCTCCCTTTTCACGTTGACCAGACTGAGTCTGAACACAGCCCCGCCCTCTGCATGGGGTCTCCGAGAGGACACGTGTCCCCCACCTGGGGATCTTCTCCAGCCTGGAAACTGGGGGACACGAGCCTGCCGGCTGTGAGTGGTACCCGAGTGGGAGGGGCAGGGGTCCCGGTTGCGGAGTGAGGAACCCTGACAGCTGAGCTCAGGGCCTGCAGACCCTGTGATGCTGACGTGTCAGCTAAGGGCAAACACACGACGTGGAGCTCGTGGGAAGCATCAGTGGGGACTCACGAGGCAAGCTCCCGGGACCGTGGAGCGAGGCCGTGCTGCCTGCCGCCCAGAGCTACACGCCTTTGGGTCAACAGCTCCTGCACATACTTGGGCCCTGCCCGCCATCCGTGCCCACGATGAGCTCAGTTCTGTGCATAGCAACTTGGAGGTGGTTCTCCGAGACCAAGCCCAAGCGGGACCGAGGTGCGCACATACGGTAAGTGACCAGCTAGTCCAGAGCCCCGAGTCCCCGGCCACAGGGCCCTCCCCCAGCCGCGCCTATGGCCACAGGAGGGTCCCTCGGGACCAGGTGCGGGAAGGAAGAAGGCTCTGCGCTTAGTGTCCCGACAGGCTGTTCCCCACGCAGGCGCGAGTCAAGAAGGATGGTGGCTGCGTTGCACCCGGTCTCAGGCGGCCTTGAAAGATGTTGGAGAAGGAAAGTCACCCCGATGGGTGGGGCTGAGAGCCGTGCACCTGACTGCCCACCTGTGTGGAAGGGGAAGCTGAGAAAATACAGACTTCTGGGCAGGGACCAGTGGCTGGGCTCTCTGGTCAGGGGCCTGTAGGAAATGCACTGAAGGTGGGAGATGGGGAGAGTCTCACGTAGCAGAGCCTCCAGCCGGGGAGCCCCAAGGGGAGGATGCGGGGCAGGGCCCGTGAGCACGGGGTCCACCGGCCATGTCACACACCATGCCACATGGAGCACGGGGATGGTCCTCTGAAGGCATCACGGAAGCACCACATGGAGATGACGTGACGGAGGAAAGGGGTGTCATCCTTCGGCATTAGTGACGCACACCCAGTCCATCTCTACACTGCTCCCCGCAAAGAAGGACGCTTGGGTCCAGGAGAAAGGGTGGGAGCGTGGCTTAGTCAGGGGCCTCTAGAGAAGCAGAACCAGTAGCTATAGACAGACCCGAGGAGATTTATGATAGGCACTGACTCAGGCCATCGTGGAGCCCCATGTGCAGGATGGGGAGCTAGGACAGCTGGTGGTGGCACTCGGTCCACGTCCGAAGGCCTGAGAACGAGAAGGGCCAGTGTCCTAGGGCAGAAGACGACGGAGGCTCCCACTCTAGCAAGGAGCACATCCCCTTGTCCTATTCAGGCTCTCCGTGGGCTGGATGATGACCTCCTGCATGGAGAAGGGCATGTACGCGGCCACCCGTCAAACGCTAATCTGGGAACGCCCTCACAGACCCCCGAACACCGTGTGGTACCAGCAATCTGGGCCTCCCTCGGCCAGTCGAGCTGACGTGTGAAGCTGACTGTCACAGAGCAGAGGCAGCCACTGGCCGTCACCCCCCAGGACACCCTGGGGGCCGTGTGCTTCCTGGCCCCACTGCCCTGGGCCCAGCACAGATGGAGGTTCCGGTCCCCGAAGGAGGCACGCTCTCCCGGGCACATCATTTGACCTTGTTGTATGACCTTCCCGTGCCGCCCGCCATGCCCAGCCCCACCTCCCACCCTCTGCAGCTGATGTGGTAAGGTGACTCAGTTCTGGCCAGCGGTTGCAAGCCCGTGTCCAGCAGCTTCTGGAAGCTTCCCTGAGAGACAGCAGTTGTTTGGCCTTTGTCCTCTTCTTCCTTCCTCCATTCATCTGATGCTCCCTTCATCCGGAGCATGGCAACGGGCATCCTTGCCCACGATGTGAGGGCCACGGGCTGGGGACGATGGAGTGGTGAGCTGGGCGAATGCTGCCGTGTCTTAAGGAGAAACTCACTCCTAGTGCCAGCCGGAGACCCACCCACCCACACCTGACCCTAACCTGTACCTGTGCCCTGGACTGGATGGGTGCCACAGCCTGCCAGAGGCCCAGTGACATCAGCCAATGGAGCCCGTATCCTGCCTGAATGCTTTCACGCTTGCGTTGGTGAACTCAGGTGGCCAGAACAAAGTCCCACAGCCTGAAGCTTTAACCACATTCACTGTCACCCAGTCCTGGAGCAAAACCTCCTCTTCTTACAAGGACCCCAGTCACACTAGGTTAGGACCCACCCTGGTGACCTCATTTTTACCTTAATAACCTCTTTAAAGGCCCGGCTCCAAAGGGTCACGATCTGGGAAGCTGGGGGTCGGGACTGCAGCGTATGACTGTGGGGGACATAGACCAGCCCATCACATGGTGCACAGCACACAGGCAGGTCCTCTACAACCCGGGGCACGTGCAGAAGGACGCAGTGGGAAGGCTCGGCCAGGCCGGCCTACTGGAGGGCTGCAGCCAGCAGGAGGACGTCAGGGAGGGGTCCGAGCCTAAGCCTCGGGTGGCCCCCGCCCCTGTCCACCCCCCAGCACTGGCCCGGCTGCAGGAAGAGGAGACCACAGAGCAGAAAAGGTGCTGGTGGAACCAGGGAGGCGTGGAGGTGGCCCGCGGGTGGCAACCATGCGAGGTGGCCAGGGGAGCCTCTGGGCAACTGCGCTAGCCCCCCGCCCCAGCTTCTGGGAACAGAGACCTCCTTTCCCTGCAAGAAACAACCCCTCCTCCTCCGCTGCAGCCACCTCGGTGGGCCTGCGGAGCTCCCTCTACACGGGCCTTGAAGGAAGGATGGCAGGAAGGCCCCGGCGGGAGTGTCCACTTGTCCCCTGGCCAGGAATCCGCGTCCCCCGTCCAGCCTGGGCCTGGTCCTTCGGCTCCTTCTTGGCTTCTGCCCGCTACCCCTGCTCCTCCCCTGAAAACTCCTTTCCTTTTTTTCGGCTCGGGGTGGCCAGGGACCGCCTGTTAATTGTCACTGGAGAGCCTCACCCGATGCCCGGGTCCTGCGATGATTATGCTGGAATTTCCTGAGGGCAGTGGGGCAGGGAAGGCGCTGACGCCTGGGGCTGCGGGCCAGTGGCCAGGCTGGGAGGCGTGGGCACAGGTGGCTTGGGCCTCAGCGAGCCCTGTCACCTCCTGGACGGCCAGTGCTTGGGGCAGCCCAGGACAGCCTTCCTCGTCGTGCGCGGTGCGGTGTCCCAGGAGAGAGGCCCAAACCCCACCGCGTGCGCTGCCTTCGGCGGGAAGGGCCCCGCAGTCCGCAGCAGTGTCTCCATCCGCGAGCGGATCCGGAGTGTGTACCGTCCGGGCGCACTGAGGACCCGGGGCCTTACAGAGGATAAGCCATCATCTGAAACGGCTGAGCTGCCCAAGCCGCGAGCGCGTTACTCCGTTATCAGTGACCTTTGTGTCACGCGGCCCTTGTCCCCCTGGGTGGGGACCCACGTGGGTGCTTCCAGGACAGAGCTGCCTGGACGGGAGTTTCAGGAGGCAGCGGAGGACAACCCCAAACTGCCGGACACGTACAAGGTGGCGTGTGTCAGCCCACGCTCGACGCCCTCCCTGTGGGAGCAGGAAACTGGAGGTGCCCCACGGGTCCCCAAGTGGGGTCTGGTGGGACAAACCCTGGGGTGGCCACTGGATGGTACGGGGTCCTGCGCAGGGGAGGAGGGGGCCCACAGGGCGAGGCTGGTCTGCAGGGCTGGAGTCGGGGGAAATGCAGGGGCAGACGGGGTGAGGACCTGGGTCGATTTTTTCAGAAAGGGTCTGGACGTGAATAAAGACATTTTAAACAGGTGGGAGAGTAAATCAAAGCTAACAAAAAAGGTAACCCAAGGGCACAGAGGAGACCACCCTGCGGAGCCTCCCGTGCCCTACAGCTGGGACTTCAAAATCACAGAAATGAGCCATGGAGTGTGAAACCCAGTGGGGTCAAAATGAAGAAACCAGCCAAAAGGGGAGAAGATGAAACAGAGAACTGACCGCATGTGCGGAGGCGGTGACTTAAGCAGCCGGAAGGACTTTATTTCAATCCACTTTAAAGGACAGTCATCTGAAGACAACTGTCAAATGTGGTGGACTGTGTGTGTGTGTGTTTACATTTATATGCTGTGTGTGTGTGTAATTGTGTAAAATGCCCTTAGGAAACAAATTTTCAAGTTGGCAGATATAAATATACAATTGAAGGAGTCAAGAAAAAGCTTGAAATTCTGCACTGGAATTGGAAATATCGGTCAGGGTATTCTTTATTTTTAAAAATTCCTATTTCCTAAGTCAGACACAGAAGGACAAATGCTGCACCATTTCACCTGAATAAGGTTCCTAGTATAGTTCAATCCATAGAGACAGACAGTAACAGACAGTAGGATGGTGGGGCCTGGAGCTGGGGACGGGGATGGGGGGTGAGTGTTTAATGGGGGACAGAGTGTCGGTTTGGGAAATGGAAAGTTCTGGAAGTGGATGATGTGATGGTTGCACAACAGTGGGAAGACACTTAAGGCCACTGAACTGCATACTTAAGGATGGCCAAGGCTCTGAATTTTCTATGTATTTTATTACAATAAAAATAATTGAAAAAATATGAATGTCCTCATTCTGTCCACTGAAAAGCCTGGAAGCAATGACCACACCAGCAGCAATGAGCACCCCAGAACCCAAAGTGGGATCCCTGAATACCCACTAACGTCCCTCCAGGAAGGAGCCCAGGATTGCTGGAGAAAAGGCTGGCACAGGGGCTTATATAAGGCGAATGGAGAACCTCGGGTCCCGCCTGAATGCATGGAAACCATCAAATCCTGCCGCATCGTTGCAAAATGACGCACTGGCGAACCTGGTCCAAGATTTGACCCCTTGGGCACTGGTCGGGATGATAGGTACGATGAGCTGCAATGCATCCCAGCCCGCACACCTGGTGTGACCCCATGAGTCCTGCTGTGACACAGCCGACTCCCTCCCCTCAGTGTGGGTGGCGGTCTGTGACTAGCTTCTGACCTGCAAGCGAGGGCAAAGGTGCAGGGTTTTCAGAAGTGACAGGTCCTTTGAGTTAGTCAAGGGCAGCTTCTCCGGGTGGGTCTGACCTCCCTTTCTAAGAAGGTGGGGGCCTTCCCTGGAGTTAGAGGCTCGAGGACGCAGACATGGGAGTGAACCCTGCTACGACCTGAGTGGGGCCTTCTCCAGCCTAGCCTCTGGATAAGCGCACCGCCCAGCACACGCCTCGGCCCGGTGAGGCCCCAGGCAGAGGACCTGGCCCAGTCACGAGTTACGCCAGGACTGCTGACCCACAGAAATGCGAGGTCGTAATGGCGTGCGATTTAAAACCTTTAAGCTTCTGGTGATGTCACTCAGCGATAAAAACTACTACATGCGTGAAATGTATTTAAATATGTTCAAATTCATGAGTTCATAGGATATATATGCATGTGTGTGTATTTATCTATATGTGTATGTATATATATAATAATCAGTATCTCTGGACCTTTTCTGCCTTCCCTGTTTCAAATATGTGATGTGGGGAAATGTATCTTCATAGAAGAATTCTTACAAAGAGAAGCTGAAGAAACGCTGGGCTTAGAAGACGGCCACTTTGCAGCCCCTGATGAAATAATGGATCCAGGCCTTCGATACTCAGGCTGGGGAGATTTTATCCCCCAGAGCACAGTTGGCAGCGCCTGGAGACAGTTTTGATCGAGATGGAGGGGGTACCACTGGCATTTGGGGGGGCGGGGGTGCTGATGGACGTCAAGGGAACAGCAAAGATGTGTCTGTGGTGGGCTGACCCTTCCTGCCCCTGCCCCCTGTTGTTCATGCCTTCATGCAACCCCACCACCTCACCTGAAGGGGACCCACGCCTTCTTCTTACAGAGAGTGGCTAAGGGGTGGGGTGTTACTCCTGGGACCGGGCCTCACCACTGAAGATGCTGGGGTCACTCCCTCCTGCTGGCCTTGCAGAAGCACCATGTGGGAACAGCCCGTGGTGGGGCCCATGTGACGGGGACCCTGGGTGCCCAGAGGAGGTGAGGACCTCCTTCTATAACCATGGAGAAGTGAACTCTGCTCACCTGAGCGAGCTTGGAAGCGCACGCTCCCCAGTCGAATCTTCAGATGAGAGTGCAGAACCCACACCCAGGTCGAGCCGAACCACAGCTCCCGTGAGAGAATAACAACTGTGTGTTCTTTTCAGTCTGTGGTGATTTGTTTCAGCACAGAAAATGCACACACTGGCCCCAAAGGCCAACACTGCCAAGACTGAGCAGCTGATCTCAATTATTTTTTTCTGTAAAGGGCCAGGTAGTAAATATTTTTGGCTTTTCTATCATCACACAACAAATGACTATGGACTTAGCAGCCGAAACAATACCCATCGACCAGCTTGTGGTTCTGAAGGACTGAGGTTCGGTTGGGTTCTGCCAGGTTCTCTGCTTAGGGCCTCATAGGCTGAGCTCAAGGAAGGCTGCCTCCTGCGGGCTGTGGGGGTGAATCCACCTCAGGGCGCATCCCAGTGGTTGGCAGAGTTGTTCCTTGCGGCTGCAGGACTGAGGTCCCGTTTTCTGACCGAGTGTCAGCCAGGGGTCCTTTCAGCTTCTTCCACGGACCCCCCTCTGTCTCAGCCGCGGAGAAACCTCCTTCCTGTCAACCTCTTGCTCCGAATTCTCCTCTGATACCAGCTGACACACATGGGATTAAATTAGGCCCACTTGGGTCATCTCTCTATTTTAAAGTCAGATGATAAGACCCTTAATTACATCCTCAAAAGTCCTTTTTGCCGGTAACATTACACAAGCACGGGAGGGATCTCTTATGTTATTCACAGTTCCTGGAATTAGGGCAGAAAATCTGGCCAGGAGTGGGATTCCTTAGAATCAGGCCCACCAGAGCCAACAGGAAAGAAGCCATGGACAGTCTGTGAACAAAGGGTCGTGGCCGTGTTTCAGTAAAACTTTATTTACAGAAACAGATGGCAGACTGGATTCCACACGTGGCTACCGTTGTTTGCCAACCCCAGTCTAGCAAAGGTCACCAGTGGCTGCTAAGACCATGGGAACAGCTGACGGGGAGATGGACGGAGCTCTGGCTGACCACACGCCACCCACCGGTCAGTTTCACAGAGGAGACACGCCGGCCACCGCACGCCTCCAGCGCTGGTGTAGCAGGATTTCTACCTTCGAAGTGGCCTTGCCCATAGATTTGACCTCAAACGGATCAGGGCTAACAAGAAATACAGAGCGGAAAAACACTACGGTGTGATCCATGAAATCCGGAATATTGGAAATTCCCTAAAACAGACGGCCTTGCTCCTTCACAAATAACTGCAAGAATGAAGGAGGGGATACTTCTGGATGAAAGGGGGGCTTTGGAGACACGGCAATAATGCCTGTGTGAGTTCTGTGTGGATTTTGACTTGAAGAAATCACCTGTAAAATCCACTTACGAGACTATTGGGAAAATTTGGACTTGTCCGCAGATTTGATGATATGGAAGAGTTATCGATGTGTTTTTAAGTGTGATGACGGTATGGGGCCTTTTTTAGAAAAGAGTTCTTACCTTTCAGAGACATGAGAAGGGATAGGGGCCCACAGACATTGAAGGATGAAGTGTTTATGGGTGAAATACTATGGTGTCTGAGGTTTGCTTAAAAGTATCTGGAGAGTGAGGTAGGTGGGCGTCAAAGACACAAGACTGGCCGTTGGTGGTCATTGTCAGGTCCAGGCAAGCGTTATAATGTTCTCTATGCTTTCGTACGTGTGTGGAATTCCCCCAACAAAGGCTTCTGATTGCAGCACAAGGTTTCCTAATGGACAGGCTGGTGGGTGGTGGGGAGCTCCTCGGAGCTGTGCGGGAGCCGGGACCCCTCTTGTCAAGGGACCCCAGGGGAAGGGGCCTTGATGTGGGGGTCAAGGGACCCCAAGGACTTGCTGCGGGGGCCAGGCGCCAGGCGGCGGCCAGAGCTCCCCAGACACTTGCGGTGTAGCTGAGTGTTTACGAGTGTTTATGAGCATGTGTCTCGGGGCCATCGGTAGCCGTGAGATCCTTCCCCTCCGTGTGACCCCGAGGGGCAATGTCCATGTTCCCAGAGGCCCAGTGGGCCCTGAAGCTTGCCAGTAACCCGGGACACGGGGGCTCAGAGCAGGGCTGAGAGCGAGACCATGCCTACACCAGGGGCAGCTTGAGGGAATGAGAGCAGACCGGGCAAGCCAGGACAAGAATTGGTGAGTAGTGCTTACCGTGGGGGCCTGCGGTCAGTGTCTACCTCCCTCACTGGCCTCCACCCGAGTACCATGTAGCAGGACCTGTCTCTGTTTCGCAGGTGGCTCCGGCATCCTCTGCTCTCCCAGGGGCTTGCCCGCACACTCAAGAGATCTTGTCAGCTCCCAGCTGGGTCCCCTTCGGTGCAGAGCCCTCACCCAGCTCAGGTTGAGAGCCTGGACTGTGGGCAGAGCTGCCGTGGCCCGTAGATGCCAAGTCCCTCATCCCCTGTCTCGTGCTGTCCCCTCCAGGGACGGGAACTTGGTATTTCCTCTACCTTGTCCCTTGCTGAGCAGGCCAGGGTCCCAGGCTGGTCAGTGGTGCTCCCAAACCTCCTGGCTGGACCTCAGGGCCCCACATCCTGCATTCCCAGCCCTGCACACTCTCTGGAGGCTCTGCCTGCTCCAGCCTCAGTCCTCTAGAGGGTCTTGGCGAGTCCTGCAGCTGTGGCTAGGCTGACCTCCATGTTCCCCAGTGTTGGACACCTTCAGCTGATGAGGCCCAGATATCTTTACCCAACAAACTTGTGGGGGATCTGGGGCTTGAGGCGCCCCATTCCAGGTGTTGGAAGGCTTCTGGGAGATTTGCTTGTCAATGGTTACTTACATATGGACACCCCCGCCCCAGACCATCAGAATCCTTGTGCATAAGCTCCCATGCCCCACCCTCAAGATGGACTCAGTGAGAAGGAAGGAGGGAGGGAAGGAGGAAAGGAGGAAAGGAGGAAAGGGAAGAATGGCAAAATGGCTGGATGGATGGAGGATGGATGGATGGATGATGGATGGATGGAGGATGGATGAAGGATGGATGGAGGATGGATGATGGATGGATGATGGATGGATGGAGGATGGATGGAGGATGGATGGAGGATGGATGGAGGATGGATGGAGGATGGATGGATGGATGGATGGATGGATGGAGGATGGATGGAGGATGGATGGAGGATGGATGGATGGATGGATGGATGGGTGATGGATGGAGGATGGATGGATGGAGGATGGAGGATGGATAGATGGATGGATGATGGATGGATGGAGGATGGATGAAGGATGGATGGAGGATGGATGGATGGAGGATGGAGGATGGATGGATGGATGGATAGATGGATGGATGATGGATGGATGGAGGATGGATGGAGGATGGATGAAGGATGGATGGAGGATGGATGGAGGATGGATGGATGGAGGATAGATGGATGGATGATGGATGGAGGATGGATAGATGGATGGATGGAGGATGGATGGATGGAGGATGGATGGATGGAGGATGGATGGATGTGTGGATGATGGATGGATGGAGGAATAGGTGAATGCATGGATGGATGGGCGAATGGCGGGATGGGTCAGTGGATGGATGAATAGGTAGATGGGAAGATGGGTAGGTGGGTGGGCGGGTGGATAGATGGAAGATGGTTGGAGGGATAGATACACACATGCATACAGAGAGTGTGGGGTGGGTGAGTGATTGTTAAGGACGACAGAGGATGGAGGAGATAACAGACATGAATACATAGGCAGACACAGCCCAGGGGTGTGGAGAATGTGCACCGGTAGGAAGAGGCACTAAAGCTCCCGGTACCATTCTCAGTTCTTCCCATGTGGTAACTCGTTCAATTCCCAGCAGCCCTCAGAGGGGGCCTCTGCTATTCTTCCCAGTTACAGAGGAGGAAAGCGGGATGTGGAATGGCTACCCAGCTGGCTCAGGGTCACAGGCTACAGGGTGAGGAACCTGTACCAAGTGTTTCCAGGCGCCGAGCTGAGACCCACAGAAGCACAGGGGTCACGCAGGCCCCCAGAGGTCAGATGGAGCCACAGACACGGGGATGGGGTCAGCCTGGGACAGACCCACAGCGCACAGAAGTAGCCCAACACACGTGGGAGCAGTCGGGGAGCCCAGGAGCCGGGCAGACCCACAGAGGGGCCCTCAAAATCAGGGCCCCCGGTGGGGGGCCCACACATGCAGACCATAGACCCCAGGTAGGTCAGTTCCCAGGATCCCAGGGCAGTGACTGAGCGGGTCTGTGGAGGTGCTCATTGGGGAACCTTTCCGGCCCCACGCCCCTTGTCGTCTAGCTCTGCCCACACCTAGGCCAGTGGGAGGTGGCCGAGAATGACCAGGGCTTCTGGTCCCCAAGAGCCGACTGAGCTGACCAGCAGCAGGTAACAAGTCTCACCTGAAAACCTCTGAAGCTAGCAGCCCCCAGCCCCCACTCCCACCCACCCAGGTCTAGGAGCCACAGCCCTGGGCCCCTGCAGGGCGGGCGGGGTCTGAGGTCGGCCCCAACCCCTCTCCAAGGGTCGGGCCTGAGCCTCGGGGCGGGGCGGGGCGGGGCGGGGCGGGGGGGGGGGGTGCGCCTGTGTTCCTGTACTTAGGTACCCTGTTTCCCAAACCTGCAGCCTCACCAGGAACCATCCCTGCTTCAGCTAATGCCACACCACTCCGTCCTGGGGCCACAGCCCTGCTGGATTTGCACTTCCTGCCTCTGTGCTGAGCATGTGAGGGTCCTTCTGCCAGGAATGCCCACCCCCCTCCCTAGGATGCCCACCAACTCCACCCCCAACTCCTTTCCCCCTGGCACAGGGTAGGCCTCTCCTCCCTCCCGTGGGCAATCGGCACCCCTAGCCCAGTGCCCCTGACCCCACCTCTATCTGCGCCCCCAGGAGAGGACAAGCTGCCCTGTGGGGTGGGTCTGCTTAGATCCTGGGAGGCCCTTTCCCCAAGGTCAGGGTCAGCGTGGAGGCCCTTTTCGCTGTCTGGGTCCAGTCTAGGAGAGGGCAGCGAGGAGGGAGAGGCCCAAGGGGCGGGCATGGAAGGCTGCCCTGGAGGGGGCAGCACCCCTCCCCAGGCCAGGGACGCTCCAGGCCCTCAGCTTCAGTGCAGTGGGCACAGGCCCTGTGGTCAGAGGCAGAGAGCTAGGCCGCTGGGCCGGGTGGGGCCGGGCAGAGGGTGCCCGGAGGAGAAGCGTGCCCAGCCTCTCCCCCGTGCTGCTGGGCAAGGCTGGCTCTGGACCAGGTGCTGGCCGCATCGGGCCCCACGTGCTCTGCTTGGGGCCCAGGGCCATGGCCCAGCGGTTGGTTAAGAGCAGAGAGGGAGGCAGCCAGCTCCCAGCCCCCAGCCTGAGCCCTGCAGGGAAATGCTGGGCAGCCCGACCAGTGTCCACTCGTGCCCAGGGCTGGGGCAGCACCTGCGGAGGACCCTGTGTGTGACTACCCAGCAGGGCAGTGAGGGGGCTTGGGAGCCGGTGGCCACTGTGGAACAAGACTCCCTCCCCCCATGGCAGGTGTGGCTGAGACAGTGCGGGGGCAGAAGGACACGCGGCCCCAGGTGTGCGGGGTCCCCAGGGGTGCTGACGTGGCCTCCTGAGAGCTCCCGGAGAGAGGGAGCATGCATGTGTGTGCATGCGTGTGTTACGTGCATGCACGTGTACGTGTGTACATGCATGTGCATGTGTGCCGGCGTGTGCACTCGCCCGCGCCCGCAGGTGAGGGGAGTCACCCGCACAGCCTGCCGGGAAGCTGCAGGCTCCGAGGGCCCCGCCTGGGTGTGTGACGGCAGCTTCATGACTGGGGGAAGGGGGGGCCGTTCCGCCCCTCCAGGCCTGGTCCACAGGCCGCCCAAGGCCCACGGTCCCCTCCCACCTGGCGCCCACCTCTCTGCCCTCGTCCCCACCCGCACCTTTGTCCTCACAGCTCCTCCAGCCCCACCCATTGCTCTACCTCAGCCCTGACCCCACGTCCCCAGGGCTGTGGGCTGATGGCCTTTGTACCCTGTTGGAAGGTCCTGGCTGGTCCCCAGCCTGTCCTGGGGCCCAGGTGCCGGATGATGTCCTTGTGCATCCCCAGTTCCCTTCTCCTCTGTCCCGGCCACACAGTGACTCCACTGGTGGCCTTTGAGGCCTTGGTGTGACCCTCTGAGTGAGCGTCTGGGGTACCATCTGAGGTCAGGGAGCTAAAGCTCTTTCCCAGGTGATTGTGGGTCTCCCGGGGCCCCAGCAAGCCCTGGCCAGAGCTTGTCTGGGGAGGCGGGGGCCCCAGGGTGGAGAGCTGCTCAGTTCGGGGGCTTCTGCGCAGACCAGGCCCTCAGGGTGGGGCGCCTTTTAGCCAGTAGTAAGAGGGTCGCATCCTGGCGATTCTGTGGGGAGGGGCCCAGGATGGAGGGCCTTGAGCAGTTGGGGTCCCAGGACTGGCCTCTGGGAGAAGGGGGGTCAGACCTCGGACCGCACGTGGAGGGGGCCCAACACGAGGCCTGTGTACGGAAGGGGGCGCCCAAACGCCTGGCAGGGCGGCTGGCAAGGGGCTGGGCAGGAGGCAGGCGGGTGGAGCCAGGCGGCGGGAGGGAGCCCGGGGTCCCCGGAGCAGGAGGTCAGGCCTCCTCCAGGAGCGGCCAGCGGACAGCAGGGGGAGCTTGGGACCGGCTGATCTTGGCTCTGCCGGACCACCCGGCCACCTCGGCCCGGGCCTGCCACTCTGGCCTCCCAGGCGAAGTCGCTGATGGGCCGTTCAGTCCTCTCGGGCCACTCGTGGCCCTGGGGGTGACCGCCTAGAAGGCCGAGAAAGGCCCACGAGAGGGCACCTGCAGGGAACGGATCCTAGGTGGTCCAGGGCGTAACTCAGTCACCTGTAGAAGGAGCAGGGGGCCTGGTCAGGGCCCTGCAGAGACCAGCTGCACTCGGGAAGAGAGGGCAGGGACCTCACAGCAGCCTCACGGGCCCCTCAAACCCGAGTGGGGACGGGAGGGGCATGCAGCAGGCTTCCGGGTGGCCGCGAGCCCCCAGACCTGGATCGGATGGCCTCTCTGGAGCTGCGGGGGGACTGGGGTGGGAGCAGGGGACCGCTGGGCGGCCCAGCTGTGCCCTAATTCTCTGTTGTGAGTCATCATGACGTGGTGGGGTCTCCACAGAGAGATGTCCAGTCACCTCAGGCTCGGGGTCCCCTAGCCGCTGTGCCCATGTGGCAGGTGCCTCCCAGCGGCCCAGGGACCCGAGACGTGACCAAGAAGAGGGCCACTGGCTACAGAGCTGTCCCTGGCAGTGACGCATCCGCACACCCTCCTGGGCCCCATCTGCACTCACAGATCATGGCCCAGGCCCTGGTGTCCGGGCCTGTGGTGCCCACCAGGCCGGGTTCAGTGTGGCCCACCCGCCAGCCAACATGCAGGGAAGCCTCGGATGCCCCCACCAACCCCCCAGGCCTGCTTGAAAGGGGCTCCCGTGCATCTTGCCAGAAAGCCCGGTGGGCCCAGGGCAGCCCTGGGGAGCCTGCGGAAGGGCGGGGTTGGAGGGCTGGCAGCCGGTCCCTGAGCTCCAAGTGAGCGGCCCCACGGAGAGCAGAACTGGCCTGGACGGCAGGGATCGGGGGAGCCAGGGGCCCTTCAACCCGAGGGGACGCCCAGACCTCTGGATCCTGAGAGAGAAGACCTTGCCCGGAAGGCCCTCCCAGAGAATACACCAGCCCCCCACCTGGAGAGCCTGGACAGCCCCTCTCACAGGTGGAGAGCCTGCATAGCCTTCCATCCCACCCTCGAGAGCCTGGACTGGGCCCCTCGCACAGGGCCCTAGAGGGCAGGGCTCAGGTCCTGGTACCCATAGGGACTTCTGGGAAGCTGCGGTGCTCCCTGACCCCCGGGAACCCCCTGGGCAGGAAGTGGTCACACTCGCACAACCTCACATCCTGATACGAGATGGGGGACAGTGGAGCCAGCCCCAGCCACAGTCTGACGGGGAAGGGGCGCTGGAGCCAGGGGCCCTTCCCCTGGGGGCTTTCATAGAACCGAGGTGGCGAGGTAGTCAGCCAGCCCCTGGCGGGGTTCATGGCAGGGGGACAGGGGTCTGCAGCCACCAGAGGTGGCATTCCCCTCTGCCCGCCTCTGCTCCCCACTCTGGCCTGGGACCCTGGGACCCTGCCCCAAGCTGATGTGGACTGTCTCGCAGCCAGGATGCCCCCACCCTTCCTGGCCGGGCAGCCGGCGGGTGGGCTGCAGGGCCGCCTGGGCAGGAACCGCCAGGCGCGGTGGAGGGGTCTGGAATGTGCACTCAGCCGTTGGCAGCCTGTCCGGGACACGCACCGTGTAGGGAAGGCTTTGATCTCCTGCTCCCAAACCGAGGGTCCCCAGTCTCCCCTCTACATGTGCGACCCCGCCCCGGGTCATTCCCCAGCCCTGCCCCCACTTGCCGCTAGTGCCAGCAATCCCGGGGTTTGCGTTGGCTTTCAGCCAAACCCCGGAATGTGCCTCCTGGCTGCACGGCAGCTGTTCCTGGAACTGGGGTGACAAAGCGCAGACTGTCTTGGAGACGTGGGCGGACAGGGTTCAGCCTGCCCAGAGCCACGCATGAATAGGGCACAGAGACGCCGGGGCGAGGATGAATGGGCTCGCAGAGACACCCGTGAATGGGCACCGGGAGTCCAAAGACGCAGTGGAACTTGGAACTGGCCACGGGGGGCCCAAGACCTGGGACGCGGGCCTACGTGAGGTGTGGGATGTAAACCACCAAGGGTCTCTACTGCTAAGATCCCCAATGAATGGAGAACAGAGCACCCTAAAACTCAGACTCAAGGGCACACATGACTCAGGCACTCAGGAGTGGGGTGCAGGCTGCAAGGCCCAGAAAACCAGGTGAGCGTTGCCATTCACAGTCAAAGGGCGTCCCCGGGACTTGGAAGCGGGGGGCTATCCATCGCCACGGGTGCGCAAGGACCCAGAGCCTTCCATGAACGGGGTTCACATCCTTCAGACGCTCCAGGCATCGGGGAGACTTCAGACGCCCAAGGAAGGGGTCTAGGACCCTTGGAACTTGCATGGCAAGGAGCAGCCTGCCTGGAGCCCCACGTGAGCCCAGCGGAGACGCCGGGGCGAGGACGGATAGACTCACAGGGGCCCAGACACCCATGAACGGGCACCGGGCATCCAAAGATGCGGTGGAACTGGGAACCGGCCACCAGGGGCCCGAGACCTGGGATGCGGGCCTGCGTGAGAGGCAGGCGGTGGGGTTTAGGCAGCAAGACCGTGATGAATGGGATTCAGGCAACTAGAGAAGAGAACGTGGGAACCGGAGGGTGCCCATAGCCCGACACTCTGAAGGGTGGGGTACGCCGATGCCTGGAGGATGGGGGGTGGACCGCACAGAGGCCCTGGAAACTGGGGGGCAGGGTACCCGTCAGGTTGACAGCTGGAGTCCTTGTTACCGTGGTGACCAGAGGAGTGGGGTACAGGCTGCCCAGATACTCAGAAAACCGTGGACCAGGACCTTACAACGGAGCCATGGGTTCCTGGGGCCTGAGGCTTTACGGGGAAAGGGTACAGACTGCAGCTGGACCCAGAGGGTGGGGGGCGAGCGGTCTGGAGTCAAAACAGACGAAAGCGGGGACTCCAGAGCTGAGGGTGGTGGGTGCCTGGGCCCCGTCTATTCAGATGAATGAGGTTAGAGTCGTCGGCCTCAGGGGAGCTGGGTGCAGAGACAGGGAGTTACCAGCCCCCCTGAGGATCTGCATACACAGAATTCGGGGGGTGGGGTACCAGCGGCACCAGCTGAGATTCCGAGACTGGGCCCCCAGACCCTCACGTGGAGGAGTGGGACTCAGCTCGTCTCATGGGGCTGGGCTGTCTCGGCCAGGGTTCCAGTGCCTGGGACCCCTGGCCCCCAGAAACTCAGATGCTGTGTCCACGTTGCCCTGACGCCCAGACAAGTGGGGGGCCAGGCCCCCAGTTTTTCAGTCAGATGGGCATAGATCATCAGGGTGACAGAAGGCAAAGACTGGATGACGAGGAAGCCACCCTCATTCTCCAGGGAATGGGGTACACGCCCCAGGGCCCCACGAACAGAGCCTGCAAGGACTCGGTCACTGAGGTGCCCCTAGGCATCTTAAGGGGCTGTGGACTGGGCAATTCAACTCCCGAGCAGAGTGGGGTACGGGGCCTCAGACACTCCACTAGCGGGTTAGAGGACCCCGACACTCCAAATATTAGGGTCCAGGATCCAGACATTCACCCAGACACTCCAACTACTGGGGTACTTAGACTAATGGGGGTACAGGACACAGTCCAATTAATGGGGTATAGGACCCAGACACTTAGACTAATGGGAGGTATAGAACCTAGACACACTAATGGGTATAGGACCCAGACACTCCAATTAATGGGGTACAGGACTCAGACACTCCAACTATTGGGGTACAGGACCCAGACACTCACACTAACGGGTACAGGACCCAGATACTCCAACAATTGGGGTACTGGACCAGACACTCCAACTATTGGGGTACAGGACCCAGATACTCCACTAGTGGGGTACAGGACCCACACACCCAGACTCATGGGGTAGGACCCAGACATGTGTTGGGTGTGGGTCCAGCTCTTGGGAAGCATAGGTACAGCCCCAGACACCTGGCCGTAGGGCTGCAGGCACCCAGCTTGGGAATGAATAGCACATAGAGCCAGAGACAAGGATGAATGGGACACACACGGGGTTGGGGGGGGCAGGGAGGGGTGGATGGGGCACAGGACCTCCAAAACCACAGCAGCGAGGCCGCGGGCCCTGACCTGGCACTCAGGCCTATGTGAGATGTGTCAGGGGGCATTCAGCACCCAGGAGCCCCACAAATGGGTACAGACTTTCCAGGAACCAGGTGACCACAGAACAGAGTCCTGGTGTCCAGACTAGCAGGGAGCATGCCCCCGGCACCTTGGGTACGAGGCGAGAGGCTGCCGGAAGTTCAGATGGTCAGGTGTGTCTCCAGGTATCCGCAGGAGTGGGGACAAGATGCTCTGACAGCAGGGGTGCCCCGATGAATAGATACCCCAAGAGAAGGTGAATGGGGCCCCAAAGGTGCAGAGGAACCAGGTCCCGGCCAGCACGGTCCCAGAGGCCCTTGGGAGAGGCAGGCAAAGCGGGGAGGGTGCACGCGGCCCCAGGAGGGACCCTGAGGCCTGGGTCACGGAGAACCCCAGGTCTCTGACGTGAGTGCTGGTGAATGGATTACACACTACACGCGCAGCCAGACGATGGGGAATGTGTTCCCCCAGTCTCCAGGCGAATGGGGTGTAATTCACACAGATACTCCGAGAAGAGGGAATTGCATCCCATGGAGATCCAGACCCACAGCCGCCAGGCAGACCTTCGGAAGATGGAGAGAAGCTCAGGGAACCAGCACTGCGATGCCGACACACAGAGGAGGGTGCTCACGCGGGTGACAGGGCGCAGGCTCCTCAGAGGTTCACATGATGCGTACAGGTCCCCCAGCACTCCAACGATGGGGCACAGGTGCTCGGATGAAGAGGGTACGGTGAGCCTGAACCAAGGATGACTGGGGCACGCACAGGCTGGGACCCGGTGAGCGGGCATGGGGTGCCCCAGCCCTCGGAGACTGTGGCAAGCCGAGCGCCCGCTCCCATCCTTGGCCCGGGCCCCACTACACGGGGCGCCCCAGCTGAGTGGGATGTGGCAGCCGGGTCAGCGCGGGCAGGGTGCATGCGTGCCGTCCCAGCACGTCTCACGGTTCCTTGCCAGCAGCTCCCGGCTCCCCCAAGCCGGCGACTGCCATGAGTTCCAACCTCAAACATTCCCCAAGCAACCTCAAAGGAAGCATCCCTGTCCAGCAGCCCCGCCAGGGTCTCCATGTGGCTCTTGGCTGCCAAGCCGCCGTCTCGGGGGCCGCAGGGCTGGCCTGGGGCTGCCAGCTCTGTTTGGTTTTCCCCTTCCTGCCCTGGAACCTCAGACGCCCGTCTCGCCACGGAGGCGCCCGGATCTGGGGAAAGGCACAAAGGCCCTACACAGTCAGGCTGGGGAGAGTCGCATGCAGGGCAAACGCACTGCGGGCTGGATCCCTCTGCCCGTGCGCCCCCATCACGCCCACCCATGCACCTCGTTCCCGCAGCACGGGAGCCTGCATGCCCGCTGCCTGCCACAGGCCTCCTCTGCGCCCCAGAACTGTTTAGCTGCCTCTTCTAAACCCCCATCTCTGGGTGGGATGAGCAGAGGGACCCAGGCCCTTTTTAGGGGAACACGTGTCCCCAGAGCCACGCGTGACCAGCATGCGCACACGTCCCACCTGTCACGTCCCCAAAGCAGCCTCAACCTGGGCTGAGTCTCCCGGAGTCCTGCCCGACGAGCCCTGCGGGCTGGGTAAGCGTTAGCCCACTCCTCGGCGGGCCCTCCGTTGATAATGGGTTTGGAGAGACACCCTGACCTGGGTGGGCCACTCAGAGCTGGGCCCCTCCAAACCCAGATGTCCCTGTGACTCGGAACGCCCCCCCTTGGGGTGTAGAGCCTTCACGAACCGAGTCCAGCCCCACCTCCCTCCCTCTACTTCACCCAAAGGTCAGCTCAGATGGGCCAGTACCTCCTCTGCCAAGGCCTCTAGGAGGGCTCCAGACGCCCCAGTCCCAGGGGACCCCTGCAGGGGGGCCCAGGGCCGAGACGCCGGGTGCTTCGGTCTCGGGAGGGGCCCTCCTCCCAAGGGAGTTCCCCGACTCCTGATGGCCCGAAGCCCTGCCCCCCGTTCCCCCACCAAGGAGAGTTTCCCTGGTCACTAGAGGCCAAGCAAAGCCACAGGCTCCGAGCACAGGATCCAGTGCCCAGCGTCCGAGAGGAAGGCCTGGAGGCCAGGGTGGGGGCACAGGAAGTGCAGGCATCAGGTGAGAGTGTGTGACACCTGCGGGGGGCTGCCACCCCCAACACTTGGGGGCATCTTGCTCTGTCAGAGGGAGGCCCCAAGAAACTTGGTCCTATCAAAGCATAAAAAATTCCAGTTAGACCAAAGGGGGAAGGGGTCAGTCAGCACAGCTTTGATAGGTGCCCAGCTGACAGGGAAGGCCCTCCCCCTGGGAGAGCTGGCATTCCTGACTCGGGGAGGGTGCAGGGTGGAATCCAGCATAACCCCGGCAGGTCGGTCGGAGGGCCGGGGCCCGGAGTGAGCAGGGAGGGCTTCCTGGAGAGGTGGAGCTCACTCAGGTCTCCAAGGCCAAGTAGGATGGGCAGGGGGTGGGAAGGGGTGAGAAGGAGGCCATCCTGCCCAAAGCAGAGAGTGGAGCAGCTGGGAGGGAGCCCCAGAGGAGGTGGCTGGGGACTGGGGCTCCATTTAGGAAGGATGCCTGTCCCCCTTTCCTGGGAAAAGCAGCCTTAGCACCTGGAGGTTTTTCCCCAGCTGGCCCACAGAAAGTAGACCCCAGGAGGGACCTCCTGCCTTCTGAGGGCTGGGCACAGGAGGTCACGCCCAGGGGTGGCCCAGGCCAGGAGAGCTTCCAGAGGCATGGCACGGGGACAGGGAGAACCGGGCAGCCCTCACAGGACCTGCAGGGCTGCCCCTGGGGCACCTGCCTGGCGGGGGGGCGGGGTGGGGGGGGCGCTTCTGCAAGTTTCCCCCAGGAGCCGGGGCCTGGAGGCTGGACGGTGGCGTAGCTGGGGCCAGTGGAGCAGACGGCGCCACCTGGTGGCTGTGTGCCAGCCGGAACCCTCACCACCACGGGGACAGGGCAGTCCTGAGGGACCCCGCACCTCCCCAGGCTTCAGGGCCCCCCACTGCTTGTGGCTGGTGTGCCTAGGGATCCAGGGTCCTCTCGGGTCAGCTCCCAGGCACCCCGTGTTTCTGGGGCTCAACCTTCACCAGGCTGGCCTGGGAATCCCGCCAAGCCAGCAGCACCAAATTCCTGTGACCCGATGCCCACCGCACCTCGGCCAAGGCCAAGAACAGGACACTAACCGAGCAGGGGTGCGGGGAGAGGCACACACATGCAGAGGCATGCGCACGCAGCCACACGCAGGTACAGGTGTGCACACGTGCGTGCACGCACAGATGGAAGTTCTGTGAAGACAAATGACAACTGGCCCACATTCTCAACCGTAAGAACCTCGACTGAAGCTGTTTTCATTCCAGAGCACACCTAGACTGACATTTCAACAAATGAAGATGGGCTTCCAATCCCACAAGGGCAGCCGGGCCTCTCTGCCCTGACCACTGGGCTGCTCCAGGGACCCCTGCGCACCGTCGGTTCTCAGGCCAGCCCATGCCACCAGCCGCCACCAGGGGCGCTCTACCAGTTGACCTGGGAGTGTCCTTGGGAGGAGGGTGGGCAGGGGCCAGAGGGGCGGCTGAGACACCTGTGAGTCCCCTGAGTGCACCCCACCGCACCACAGGGGCCTCGCCCGGTGGCCCCCCAGCCAGAACCCGCTCCATAACTTGTGGGGCCCAGGCAGGAAACATACAGCCTCTAGTTCCAAATGGTTAGAACTGTAAGTCGGCTGCAGCAGGCAGTAGAGCAAGCCGGGCCCTCCTTCTGAGCCAGGGCCGGTGCACAGGCCGCCTGACGTCCCTTCACTGCGTGTGTGGACGCCCCCGGCCTGGCCTCTGCCCTGCTGCGAGCCTCAGATGGCTTTTCCTCCAAAGACCTCACGGGGACAAGACACGCGCGTTTGCGAGGGAAGGGGAGGCCGAGCTGGGGCCTGGGCCCCCCGCTTTGAGCTGTGGTCCTTCCTGCAGACAGGTTGGCTTGGTGCTGGCAGTGGGGCATTGATGCTGTGCGCATGGGGGCTGGGGTGGGGTCTCTGAGATCACGGTGGGGCTGCTTCGGTCCCTCCCCACGCTGGCATGCGGGTGGGCAGGAGCGCAGAGGGGCAGGAATCGGGCTCCGGTGCCTGGTTATTCCTGGACTGGGGCCCGGGCTTGGTCCTTGTGACCTGGCTGCCCGCGCTCCTGGGAGGAAGGGCGGCTGGGGGAGGCTGAGTCACAGAGACTAGCCGTGGGCCTGGGGTCCCAGCCTGCAGGCCGAGCGGGTCCTTGCCAGGCGCGCTCCTCCGGGGGCCCCGGGTGCAACGGAGCCGGCCCACCCTCCCTCCCACCCCGAGCAGGCAGGCGGAGCTCTGAAGGGCAGCAAGCAGGCGGAGCTCTGAAGGGCAGCAGGGCAGGTAGTAGGCAGGAATGTTCTGGCCGCTCCCAGCTACACCCGGCCCTGCCTGCCCCCACCTCACCGTCCTCCCCAGGCGCCAGGAATGCACCTTCAGCCCGGTATGCTTGCACGGAGTTCCCGCAGGCAGCCGACCCCCACTCCTCAACCCTCCCGTCCCCCATGACCCTAGCAGAGCCCCTACCCCTCAGGGCCTCCATCCCCAGGCTCCCAGTTGCTCCAGGGCTGGGACCCCACATGTAAACACTCTCCACCTATGTCAGTGGCAAACCATGGGGGGCCGAGGTCGGGGTGGGGGTGCCGGGATGGGACCCCAGCGGCGACCCCCAGGAGGGCCCGGGGCCCAGGGAGAGAGGTCAGGAGGGAGGGGGCTTCCTGGAGGGAGAGGCCCTGCGGGGAGGAGACGGAGGTCTCCTCCGTGAGGCCTGGCCTGCCTGGCTGGGCGCTAGGGGACGTGGTAGGAGGCCAGGCCTGCAGCAGCTCAGCCCGCACCTTGGCCAAGGCCCAGCGCCCCCCTACCGTCGGTGCCGTTCGGAGCCCTCGCCCCGGCCGCCCCGGGCTGCCTCCTTGCCCAGGCAGACTGAGCTGGCCTCTGCTGGGCAGATGGGACGGTAGGCAGGGGCCCAAGGGGCCACCCTCACAAGTGACCTGGCTGCCCCGGCCGTTTGCTCCAGGCCAGCAGTGAGAGGAGATGAGTCGCCCTCCAGGCCCCCACAGCGCCCGGGCCCCGGCGGGCTCCACGGCTCTCCCCGGGCGCATTCCGGACCTGGTCGCCCGGATCCCCTGTGAGTTTGGGGACCTCTGGAAGGGGAGTGGGGATGGCCTGGCTGGGCGGGGGGCAGCCGCTGTCCATGGATGCCCCTCAGGCCCATCTCTGTGCTCCCCCCCCGCCCCCAGGGCTCCGCTGGGCGCTCATAGCCGCTGCGGTCGTGGCTGGCGTCCTCGTTGTTTCCTGCCTGCTCTGTGCCATCTGCTGCTGCTGCCGCGGCCGCCACAGGAAGGAGCCCAGAGACGAGGAGGCCATGGGCCTGGGCAGTGCCCGCAGCACCATCAACACGCACCTGGTGAGAAGCGGGCACCCAGCTGGGCCAGTGCCGGGAGGCAGCCCAAGGTCCAGGCTCGGGGGCGAGCTCAGCCCCCAGCATGGTCTGGTCTGCCCAGAGCGGAGGCGGGGGCGGGGGGGCCGCCTGGCTGGCGAGGCGATGAACAAGGTGAGGGAGGGCGTGGGCTGCGGGAGCCACAGCAGTTCTGGAGGAGGGCAGTGGCAGAGAGGTGGACTCGGGGCAGTTTCGGCTGGTCCCGCGGAGCTGAGCTGGGATGTGAGCCCTTCTGGTGCCCTGGCCCGGAGGTTTGACCCATCATGGACCCGCTGCCTGGGACGCCGGGGCTCTGATGGGGCACGGTCCCAGCAGCACCTGTCGCCAGCCCCTGTGATACCACCCGGGTGCAGCCAGATGTGGATGAGGTGGAGCCTGGCCCTGGGGGGCCCCAGCAGTGGGAGCGCCTGCAGCTGTCCGTGGAGTACGACTTTGGAAGCCAGGAGGTGAGGGGCCCCGAGGACGTGCGGGATTTTGGAGGGGCGATGGGGGAAGGGTGGGCACTGGGTGCTGGGTGGTGCGGGGCTGACCAGGAAGGGGGCCCTGGCTGAAACACCCCCTGGCTCCTAGATCAAGGTGGGCCTCAGGCAGGCAGCAGACCTGAGGCCCCGGGGCCCAGGCGGCACGGCGGACCCCTACGCCCGCGTCAGCCTCTCCCCTGAGGCCGGGTGCAGGCACGAGACGAAGGTGCACCGTGGTACCCTCTGCCCCACGTTCGAAGAGACCTGCTCCTTCCACGTGAGTCGGGGCTGGGTGGCCAGGGGCCTGGGCCGGGCAGTGGGGGCCGCTCACACCCCTCCCCGCAGGTCCCCCCCGTGGAGCTGCCCCGGACCGCCTTGCGGGTGCAGGTTCTAGACTACAAGCTCTTCTCCCAGCACGGGCTGCTGGGTGCGTTCAGCCTGCCGCTGGGCACCGTGGATCCGCAGCCCGTCCTGGAGCTCTGGCACCCTCTGGGCCCGCCCAGCACTGCCGAGGTGAGCCTGCTGACCCCCGGGCTCCAGTCCCGCCCTGCCCGGTGTGCCCGGCGGGGAAGCTGAGGCCCTTCTTGCTGCCTGCAGCCCGAGCAGTTGGGGGAGGTGTGCTTCTCGCTCCAGTACGTGCCCGGCTCGGGCCGGCTGACCGTGGTCGTGCTGGAGGCCCGAGGCCTGATCCCGGTTCTGGCAGGCAAGAGCCGGACCTGCCCCTCCACATGGATGGAGGGAACCCTGTGCTCAGCCCTCAGACCTGGGACGCCCTATGACTCCTTTCACTTGCCCAGAGCCCTACGTGAAGGTCCAGCTTGTGCTGAACCAGAGGAAGTGGAAGAAGAGAAAGACATCTGCCAGGAAGGGCATGGCCACCCCTTACTTCAACGAGACCTTCACCTTCCTTGTGCCTTTCAGCCAGATCCAGGTGGGCTGCCTGGAGGAGGGGGCGGGTGGAACCTCGCTCAGGGCCAAACTGACGTCTATCTTTCTCCCCCTCCCACCGCACCTCTGCCTGCCTCTACCCAGAGCGTGGCTCTGGTGCTGGCCGTCTGGACCTGGGGTCCTCAGTTCCAGGCCAAGCCCGTGAGCAAGGTTCTGCTGGGCGCCCGGGCCTCTGGTCAACCCCCACAGCACTGGGCAGACATGCTGGCCCATGCCCGTCGGCCCAGCACCGCCTGCAGCCGGCCAGGGAGGTGGACCAGGCCCTGGCCTTGCAGCCCCACCTGCGCCTGCCCTTGCCTGGCTCCTGAAAGCAGCCCCGGCCCTCGGTCTCCCTGGGCTGGGCCACGGGCCCCGTGCAGGCTGCCCTGGGGACCCACCATAATAAACGCCTTCTCCCCCATGGCTGTGCGTCCTTCCCGAGCCCCGTGGACACAGCAGGGTCAGGGGCTCCACCAACATCGCCAAGGACAAGGAGAGGGTCTCCTCTCCAGGCTCAGCCAGGCCCTGAGGGCTCTGACCCATGCCTGACCCCTGAGTGAGGGTGAAGGGGCCCTTCCTGGCCCAAGGGGTACGATACTGGGAGATGCGAAGCCCTCCCCATCGGTAGCAGCTGGAGAGTGAGGGATGGGCCCCTGGGGACACAGTGGGCAAGTGGGAGATATCTGGGGGACGGTGACAGTGGACAGAGGGGAACCCAATCCCAGGGACCACCCCAGCGCCCGAGGGGCCCCAAACCCTCCAGATGGTGACTGCAGGGCGTCCCCTTCACGAGCAGCAGGGGGCAGTAGATGCCTTCAGAAGCCGCCCCAGGCCTTTGGGGGCTCAGCCTGGCCCGGAAAGCAGCTCTAATCCCCGCACATCTGGACGGCTTTAGCTCTCCCTGACCCTCCCCATGGCCCGAGAAGCCGGCAGGGCTGGGGCCATGCACCCCCAGCTCAGAGGGTGCCAAGTCATGGTTATCCGGATGCCTCTGCTGGGTGGGGGCCCGGGCAGGGGGCGCAGGCCTGGACCGGGATGAGAAGGGCAGTGTCGGGCCTGCCTGGGGCAGCCAGGCGGGCCCCAGGCCCCCTCGGGTCAGGGAGAGGTTCCCAGGTGGGTGGCGCCGAAATCCTGGGTTTGAAGGATGTGTTCCGAGCTGTGCAGGGAGCTGGCCCGCGGGCAGGGCGGTCCAGGCAAGGCTGCACGTCCGTCCAGGCACCCCCCATCCTGCTCCTGGGTGGGAAGCTGGGATCACGCCCATGGAGGGAAGCCCTGCCCCAGAGACCCTGGCCACTGCCGCAGGCCCCAGAGGCCGTGTTTGGGGGGCCGGCCTTGCCCCGGGCCAGCTTGGGGACAGGAGGACGTGGCCAGCTCATGCCCGAGACGCCTGCTGGGTTGGGGGGGGCAATAAGGAGCAGAGTGTGAGGCTGCTGCTGTTCCCCGGGGGGCCCGGAGCCCTGGGGAAGCCGAGGAAAGCAGTGTGGATCCTGACTCAGAACAGGTGGGGCCGGGCCGGAGTGACGCCTTGGCTGACCCCTGAGCTGCGCGCCACGGCTGGCGAGGCCGTCATCCTGTCCTCAGGCTCCTTGTAAGATACAAGGGAGGCATCTCGAAGTCACCACTGAGCCCTAAATAGACCAACCCAACCTCAGCACCGCCCCCCCGACCCACAACCAAGACTTCTTGGCCTGGATGGCAGCACGAGGCTGGGCCGGGCCAGGCAGCCTGGGCAGGTGGGGAGGTCCCTGTGCCCCCATTGGTCTGAGGAGGGCTCCATGCCCTTTCTGAGCAGGGGCCCAGCCTGGGGGAGGCCATTTATACCCCTCCCCCTGGGCCCACCAGCCCAACTCGCCGCTGCCGGCCTGACCCCACTCCCAGCGCTGCTGTCCGAACGCGAGGTGAGGCCGGCCCGGAGGCCGGGACAGGCACTGCTGGAGCTCGCTTGCAGGAAGACTTCCCTGGGCGGGGGCCTGGGGGCCAGGGCCGCCGCCAGCAGCCTCTCTGGGGGTCTTCCACGGAGCAGGGGGCGGGAGGGAGATGCATCCGGAGGCAGGCTGGGGTGGCGAAGGGGCCCCGGGCAGCACCCCGACGGCCAGGCCTCACCGCTGGGACACGGGAAGGGGTTTTACGGATTGAGGGACCCCAGGCCCAACTGGCGGGTCGTTTCTTATATGCACTTGGGGCAGAAGCTGAAAGAGCAGAGCTAAAAATAACTGGTCGCTCCCGCGGCACCTGCGATGGCCGGACCGCCCCTCCCTCGGGGACAGCTGCAGCGACTCCAGGCCCGCCTGGGACATTTTGGGAACACTTTCCTCTTACTCATCCCCTCCCCCGGGGAATTCCAAGAAGCGTCCCCCAAGCCGGGGCCCTAACACCCCTCCCCTTTCCCTCCCACAGGCTCTAAGCCCAGGACCTCAAGATGGGCGAGTAAGTGTAGCCCCCCAAGCCCGGTGCCCCTGCTGCCCACCCCACTCCCCACTGGGCGAGGGTCTCCGCATCTCTCCGCCAGGCCACCTCCCGCCCGCCCCATCACACAGCCCCATGGCAGGGCCCTAACCTCTCTTCTCTCTCCCTCCCCCCACCTGCCCCCCTGGGACAGTGACGAGGTGAGTACCTGCTTGGGGGTGAAACACGGAGGGGGTGGGACCCCCCAACTCAGGAGAGGGCAGAGGTCGGAGTTCCAAGGCCCAGGGAGGCCGCCCAGCCCTCCCCCTTCTGTGAAAATGCCTCACCGCACCCCCACCTCCCCCAACGGAGACACTGACAAATAGAGGAAGTGGCTGCCTGGTGCCCCAATGCTCCCGGAGCAGGGGAAGTGCGGCTGTGGCCTGCTCACCGGGGACTCGCTTCTTCTTTCTGATGGCTGCATCCCCTCCCCCGCCTCCTGGGCCCCGCCAGCATCCCCCTGCCTCAGAAGCACAGCCCCTTCTCCCGACCCCAGTCCTCCCAACCCGAAGGGCCACCGGGGCAAAGGGTCACCGTGCAGCGCCGTGTCCTGGGCCCAGCCTCCCCACCAGGCCCAGGCCCAGCCGCCCCTCGGGCAGGACCCCCTGGCTGGACGGCTGAGCCCCGCCGACCCTGACTCTCCCTCCTGCATCTTCTCCCTGCCCTGCAGAAGCGCAACAGAGCCATCACGGCCCGCAGACAGCACCTGAAGGTAGGTGCGGGCCTGGGGAGGGCCGCCCGGGCGTCTGCAGGCTGGCGTGCCGCAGCCCCTCACCACCGCCTACCCCCCGCCCCTCCAAACCCCCCAGAGCGTCATGCTCCAGATCGCGGCCACGGAGCTGGAGAAGGAGGAGAGCCGCCGGGAGACGGAGAAGCAGAGCTACCTGACCGAGCACTGCCCGCCGCTGCACATTCCCGGCTCCATGGCCGAGGTGCAGGTACCCAGGCCCCCACCCCGCCCACCCGCCCGCCCAGCAGCCCCTGCCCACCGCCCCGTCTCCCCCTCGGTCCAGAGGGCAAGCAGGGTGGTCAGGGCGGGCGGAGGCCACCCACCCACCCACGGCGCCCCCCCCAGGAGCTCTGCCAACAGCTGCACGCCAAGATCAACGTGGCCGAGGAGGAGAAGTACGACATGGAGGTGAAGGTGCAGAAGAGCACCAAGGAGGTGAGAGGCCGGGGAGGCGGGCACGGTGCGGGGGGCGCCCCGACCGCGAGGTCTCGGCCCCCGCCGCCTCCCGCCCAGCCTTGCTGCCCGCCCCGCAGCTGGAGGACATGAACCAGAAGCTGTTCGACCTGCGAGGCAAGTTCAAGCGGCCCCCGCTGAGAAGGGTGCGCATGTCGGCCGACGCCATGCTCAAAGCGCTGCTGGGCTCCAAGCACAAGGTGTGCATGGACCTCAGGGCCAACCTCAAGCAGGTCAAGAAGGAGGAAACCGAGAAGGTAGGAGGGTCCCCACCACGCGCCCCGCCTGCCGGGCCGGCTCAGACCCCGGACGGGTCTGCCAGGAGGGGACTGGGAGGGGAAGTGAGGCTGGAGGCGGTGGGCCTGAGCCCTCTCCCGGTGCCCCTGCAGGAGCGGGACCTGCGTGACGTGGGAGACTGGAGGAAGAACATCGAGGAAAAGTCGGGCATGGAGGGCCGCAAGAAGATGTTCGAGTCCGAGTCCTAGGCCGCCGCCGCCCGCTCCCGCCTGAGGCCCTCCGAGCCGGGCCCAGCTCCTGTCAATAAAAGATTCCAATCCCCCGACTGCTCTGCTGTGCTCGGGTCCGGCCCTGCCCCAGCCTCTCTGCCCACGGGCCGCCGTGCGAAGGCCTCTGAGACCGGGGACCCTGGGCTGGGGGTGGAGGAGCCACCCACGGGCTTCGGGGGACTTCGGCTGGGCTGGGAGGGCCACTGCCGGGGCAGGGACCCCACCCACCCGCCTGCCGCCTGCGGCTGCTTGGTGATGTTGGTGTCAGACCCTGTAAGCTTGGACACAGGTGCCCGGGGCCATGTCAGAGCCAGTTCCCTAGATGACCATTGGTCCATTGTCACTGTCACCATGAAGGTCCCCACAGGGCCCAGAGACCCTGTCCCTGTGGCACAAGTCCAGGCAGGGGCCTCATGGGCCTGTGTCCCATGCCCTGTGGGCAACCCCTTCCTCCCAGGCTGCTCCTCCCCAGACCCCCCGCCCCCGCCACCGGGGGGGGGCACGCGGGGCAGTCCTGGATCACCTGGCCCTCCGGGGAGTCTTAAGCGTGTGGGGCAGGGGCACGCCAGGTAGGGTCCGTGCTCCCACTGGAGACTGATGACAGGCCCAGCTGGCCTGACACCGGACCCAGTGAGAGGGCTAGCTTCTCCCTTCTGCACAGCCCCCAGCCCTGGCCCACGCCACACATCAAGGGACGATGTGCCCGACAGGCCCAGACACAAATGTCACAGCAAGGCCGCCGTCAGCCTCCTCTGTGAGGGATGGTGCCGTGGCCCGCCAAGGTCCTGCGCTCAGATCTTTGGTGGGGAGCCCGGGGAGGCCGTCCACCCTGCCCTTGCCCTCCAGAGGCCCCAGCGATTGATGTGCCGGGGCCGGAGCCTTGAGCCTCAAGGGACAGACGTCAGCCTGCCCCGCCGGCCTTGGCCAGTGTACTGTTCCCCGGCCCCGCGGCAGCCCAGGGCTCAGCTCCGTCCTGCGAGCAGCTCCCCACAGGCCCTGGCTGGGCTCGTCAGGCCCTCGGGCCCAGGCCTGGTGCCTTGGCTGCCTTTCCCGCTCACGGATGCAGGGTAGAGGGGACCCCTCGACGTTCCAGGCTGAGGCTCAGCCCGTGCGGAGTCCAGAGCAGGCAGGGCAGCCAGTGAATTCAAGGAGCGAGTGGGTTTTGGCAGCGAGAGCTGCCAGTGATAGAGGCAGTACCTGCCTCGGACCCGGCAAAGTGAACCGGGCAGCTGCGCGGGGGCCGTGCCCGCCGGGAAAGGGAGCGCGAATCTATGCCCAGGGCCACGGCGGGTGCAGGGGTCCCAGGGATGCGGTTCCCACAGGCAGGACCCAACTCGGTCAGATGTGGAAAATGGTCTTCTAACACAGAAGTCCAGACAGTGATCCCCCGGGGTGGGGGCCAAGCCGGGGACAGGTGGGGTGGAAACACGGAAGCAGAAGTAGGTTTGGGGGATGATGTTGTCATTCTTGGGCAGAACAGTGGATTCATGGGTGCTTGTTCCATTTTCCAATGAATGAGTGAAGTGAAAGAGGGCCGTGAAGAATGAGTGAATGAGTGAAGTGAAAGAGGGCCGTGCAGAGCAAACCAAGGCAGTAAGCACCAGGCCAGCGCCGCTCGGCCTGGCTCCACGCCCCTCTGCGCCCCTCTGCCACTGCCCTTGCTGGGTGACCTCGGTGTCCCTGCAGCCGTGTGGACGTGGGCCTGAATGGGGCAATTCTGGGCAAGTGCATAGTCCAGCACCTTCTAGAAAGATCTCTGCAGGGTGGAGAACGGTGGAGGCTGGAGGTGGGAGAGGGGAGAGGGGCCACTGTCACCTCCTGGGGTGGGTGGAAGGCGGTGGTGGATGGAGAGAGATTCGAGAGGCGGAGCCCCCAGGACTTGGTGGACGAGGGAGAAGGGGCACCCAGGCCTGTGCTGAAGGGGAGAGGGCGGAGGGCTGTTCTCCAGGGCAGGAGCCTGGGGCAGGTGAGGGGCTGGCTTTGGGCTGAGATTTTGGGGGGCTGGGGAACGTGGCAGTTCCCAGGCACAAACAGCTGGGTGCAGGGGTCCGGGCTGGAGATGGGGTCTGGGCGTCCTCAGACGTGAGTACCGGGCGACGTCCCTGACAATGGACGGAGCGAGACAGCAACCCCTGGAGGGCGCGAGCTGGACGCAGGGCAGCAGAAGGAGGGCAGCAAAGGTGCAGGGGACACGGCCCGCTCCGTGGGTGATGCTGGAGGTCAGGGAGGGAACGCAGACGCAGGAAGCCCCGGGGCACGTGGCTCGGCTGGACAGCGGTGGCAGGCGACGCTGGCGGGCATGCTCCTGCGTGGTGCGGGGCATATGCGGGATTGTGCCCTCAGCTCTCTTCCCGGCCTGCCCCTGCGAGTGCGCCCGGGCCCCCGGGCCTTGGTCCCTACACTGTCCTCCAGGAAGGGACCAGGTCTCCGGGAGGAATGGCTGACCACAGGGACAGCCGGTGCACAGACAGCCTGCACCCTCTCGGTGAGCCAGAAAGGACGTGGGCAGAACAAACAAAAAACAAAGTCACCGAGGGGAGCCGGTCACAAGGACACAGACCGGCCGGTGAGATGACCGTGGTGTTTCACATCTGCTAGACTGAGGTTGGTGTCTGCACTGTGGTCAGGGGAGAGGGCGGCTCCAGTTTCAGAAAACAGGCCACGAGGGCCTTAGGAGTAGAGGAGGGGAGAGAGTGAGAGGCAGCGACAGCAGGTGACGGAGTTAAAGATGCTCTTTGCGTTAATCTTGAAACTTTTCTGTCAGTTTGAAATCATTTCCCCAGATTAAACTTTTCTTTAAACGTCAAAACAAGAACACTTTTTTAAAAAAATTAATTAAATTTTGGCTGCGTTGGGTCTTTGTTGCTGTGCGCGGGCTTTCTCTAGTTGTTTCGAGCGGGGGCTACTCTTCGATGCGGTGCGCGGGCTTCTCATTGCGGCGGCTTCTCGTGTTGTAGAGCACGGGCTCTAGGCGCGCGGGCTTCAGTAGTTGTGGCTCGCGGGCTCTAGAGCGCAGGCTCAGTAGTTGTGGCGCACGGGCTTAGTTGCTCCGCGGCATGTGGCATCTTCCTGGACCAGGGCTCGAACCCGTGTCCCCTGCATTGGCAGGCGGATTCTTAACCACTGTGCCACCAGGGAAGCCCCTAAACAAGAACACTCTTAAGCAACCGCGAAAGAGATGAAGCAAAACCAACAAAGATGAATCGCCTGGACTTCTGAAGATGGAGATGTGGGCAGACGAGCCCAGAGAGCTCCGGAGACCGGGCGGGGCCCGTGGGCTGATGACAGGGCAGCGGGCGTGATGGGCGTGGGAGACCCAGACAGGGGTCTCGGGAGGGCTGTGCACACGCCCTTCTTCAGCAGGTTGGGGGAGTGCAGTGGGCCAGAGAGACGGGGCAGGGTGGGCGGTGCCAGCCTCGGGGGAGGGGGTGTTGGGTGGAGCCGAGGGTCCACTTGGAAGTGGGTGGAGCCGTAAGGACTAGTATGGGTTGCGGTCCCCCTGGGTTTCCTGCACCTGTGGGACAGGCCTCCCCTCCCTCTTCACCTGTACCCCCACCTGGCCAGGGGGAAGCCAGCGTGGCCTGGAGGACACAGAGCTTCTCCGTGAGCATCCACCTGCAGGGCTTCATGGTGCCTCACCCTCTCTCCAGCTTTGCCTGTGACCACCTGTCCACACCTGTCCCCTTTGGTCCCCAAGCACCAGCTCCATCCAGGCCCAGACCTGCTCCCCCTGCCCCTTAACCAGCAAGCCACAGGCCTCCCTGTCACCCTCCTCCTCACAGCAGCTGGACCTCGGTTCACCTGACAACAAAATGGGTGTGCATGTGAGTATACCCGGCTCACAGGATGGACAGGTGAGGAGGGAGCTCTGGCCCCTTCTGGGAGTCCTCCAGCTGCCCCCAACCTCTCTGCCATGCCACACCCGCCTCAGCGCCAGTTCTGGAAGCGTCTCCTAGGCTCTCCCTCGGCTGCCCCCTCCCCACCTCCTCAAAGAAGCCTTCTGTGAGCCCTCAGCCCCGAGAGCCTGGCACATGGTCCAGGCCATGGTAACCCTGTGTAGAGGGCAGGTAGCCCTCAGGCGGGGCAGGAGTTTGCGTGCCCACTGTCCCAGGGTCCCAGGGCTCCTCTCACATCTGGCCCTACCTCCTGACCACCCCCATCACCAAAGTCCTTGCTGGACTCCCAGCTTTCATCCTCTGTCGTCCTTGGTGGGGGGGGGGGGCCCGTAGGAAGACCCTTTGGACAGCTTCTCCCTGCTGTGCCCACGGGGGTCATCGTGGACCCTCCATCTGGGCCCCCTCCTCATGGTTTCTCCTGCTTCCGGAGCCCACTCCCTGACTCCCTGGGGAATTTCTGGCAATTCCAGGCTCACCGCAGCTGCCCGCTTCCAGGGAGACCCGGCCTGTGCGGGGAGTCTCAGCCACGCCCCTCTGCCTGACCCCCAGACCCCATCAGGTGACACGAGTGTGCACAGACACCTTTATCTGCTCCCCTGTCTCTTCTGCTGTCCCTGTCCCCGGTGGCTCCTGTAACCCACCTGCCACCCCGGACTCTCACCTTACCTCGTCTCGGTGAATCTGCTCAGCACAGCCACTCCTGTCTGCCTGTCATCGTCCTCCCGGGCCTCCCTCCGACATGTCTGTCCCCCGCCCACCCCGCAGACTCCCTGCCCTGCCCTGCCCCTGTCTGTCCCCAGGCACCTCCGGCTCCAGGACCCAGCTTGCCTGATGGGGAGCGTGGAGGGAGCTGCACCAGCAAACCCTGCAGCTCCCCCCCAGGGCACACACGCAGCGTGTGTGTGCACACGCGCACTGGCTGACCGGCCTGGGAGGCCTGAGCGCAGGAATGAGGGCCAAGCCCCAGCGGGAGACCCTGGGCCTCCCTGCAGCCTGCGGACCCTCTGGCCGTCTCCCTCCCCGCGTCTCTGCTCTCTGCCCACACCCACACGAACGGCCCTGGCCACCTCTGCTTGGGTTTCCACAGCACCTCAGCCCCGGGCGTCCGTGTCCACATCCTCTCATGCCCCTGACTTTCTTCTGCTTCGCACCTGTGCTTAATGATGGCACCCCGGCTGGACCCCTAGCACATCTGGGCACCCCATCTTTTCGCTCCCTGGCCTCTGTACCTCGTGGTGGCAGGAGCTGGCTGGCTGCCCACCACACTGCCCACCTTTTCCTACTGGGCACACACTTTGAGGACAGATGAGGCCATAGACCCACCCCCCCAGCCTCCCTCATGGTCTCCCCGCCCCTCCCCTGCCAGCTGGGACTCTGAGGTCCTCGGAGGGAGGAGCCTGGGGTCACAGAACGAATGTGGACCACCTTCCCGCCCACCTTGGCCTGGACTGGGCTGGTGCTAAGCCCCCGAGGTGTAGGATTGTTTGTTAGAGCAGCTTCTTCCTTCCCTGACTAGCACATCCCTGTATCAGTGTCCGGGGCACCCATAAAACAGCACTGCAGCAGGGGCGGCTCTAACAGCAGCGTTCACTCTCTCCAGCCCTGGAGGCTGGAATCCCAGATCCAGGTGTGGGCAGGGCTGGTTCCTCCTGAGGCCTCTCTCCTCGGTGTGTAGACGGCCGTCTTCTCCCTGTGTCCTGTGTCTGTGTCCTGACCTCGTCTTCCTATAAGGACCCCAGTCCTATGGGACTAGGGCCCCACCCTGGTGACCTCATGTAACCTGATCATCTGCAAAGACCTTATTTTGTAATAAGCTCACGGGTCCTGGGGGTCAGGACCGGAACATGTGAAATTTTAGGGGCCACCATTCAGCTCATAGACCTCCCAGGCCCCCTCTCTCTCCAGCCGCACCCCCCACCCTGTTGTCTTCAGAGCCTCAACATTTCTCTCCTGGATCAAGACGCCCTTCTCCTCATCCATCCTGTTTCTCCCACCGTCCCCCCTTCAACCCACGGAGCCCCCAGTGGGCTCCTAAACGGTGCTCCTGTGACCTCTGCCACCCCTCGGCCCTGGAAGGCCGCTTTCCGACCCTCGGCGACATGCCCTCCTCCCACTGGCAGCCGGCCTCAGACCCGTGCTGGCCGACTTGTGCCCTCAGCCCTCCAGATAGACCAGACTGACCACTTCTCCCATCCCCTCCCCGGCATCTAGTCACCCAGTGTCACTTTGTCACTTGAGCGTGTGGTCCTGACACTGGTCTCCCTGGGGACCCGTCCCACCTGGGCCTTGGAGGCCACCTGGTCCATGGACCCAGCCACCCCTGGACGTTCCTCCTTGATGTCCCACAGGCAAGGCAGAGTCAGTGCGTCCCGTGTCTCTCTGTCCCCGTCTGCCTCGCCCAGACCTCCTCGGGGTCTGGGCTCAGTGTCTCCGGGGCCAGAAGCCTGCCTGGCGCCCACCCCACCCTCCTGCAGAGCCTGTTGCGTCCGGGCTTCGGACTAGCTCGCTGTTTGCCTCGGTCATTCACTGTGTCGCTGGACACTGCACCGGGCTTGGGAGAGAGAGGGGGGACTACAAGGGGTCTCTGCCCTCCCAACAGCCCCTCTAGTTTGAGTGAACGATGCCAATGGAACAGATGATGGCGTGTCTGCTTCTTGGGTGGACTCTTAGTTCTTCTGAGGAAGTCCGGCTCTGCTTAACCTGCCAGCAGGGCACAAAGGCCCCCAAACCTGGACACTGGGTCCCCAGGGATGCCTCTTGCTGACCTTGGAGGGAGGAGTGAGAAGGGCGGGTCCAGGGCGCTTTTGTTTGAAGGTGTGAGAGCTTCTAGATACACACACACAAATGGGATCAGTGGGGGCGCAGAGGCTGGAGGGATGGGAAGAGGCCCTGGGATCTGGAGAGGAGCTGAGTGCTGGGGAGAGCAGAGTCTCAGAGCAGGAGCTGGAGCTTGAGAGGGGAGGGGGACGGGGCCCAGATGGCAAGACGGGAGATGAGGGCAAGGGGGGAGGCCTGGATGACCATGGAGGGCCCCCAGATCGCCAGAGCATCCTTGGGCATGGCCGCCATGCGCTCCCACCTCCCACGCGTGGAGAACGGGGTGTCTCCCACTCTTAGGCCCCAGGAAGTGTCAGATGGGGCGGCTCCAACGTCTTCCAGTCTTGGAGGTGCCACGGGAGCTCCTCCTGGGCTCTGAGGGAGAACCTGCTCTGGGCCCCTCCCCCAGCCTCTGGTGGTTTCCTGGGGACCTTTGGTTTGTAGACGCGCCACCCCCATCTCGCTTTCATCTTCACATGGCGTCTCCCGGCGGGCAAGTCTGCCTGCAAATTTCCCCTTTTTATAAGGACGCCAGTCACCTTGGATGAGGACCCACCCTAATGACCTCATCCTAACTGATTATATCTGCAATGACCCTATTTCCAAATAAAGTCCCATTCTGAGGTGCTGGCCATGAGGACTCCAACCTATGAAGTTGGCGGACACAGTTCAGCCCTTAACAGGAGGGATGAGTCGTTTCTGGGCCTTCGAGGGTGGGGATGGGCGGAGGGGAGAGAGGGCATGCTTTGGAGGACCCCGGGGTCTGGTGAATGCTTGGCAGGAGAGGGCCAGTTCCGAGCCCCCTGAGCGCAGGAGGTGGCAGAGTCCAGGGGCAGCAGAGAGACTGGGGACCCCAATAGTTCAGGAAAGTAAAGAAAACGGCAAGAGAAGACGTGGGGCCTGCAGACGGGGCAGCTCATGCTGGGCCCCAGAAATCGCCTGGAGAGCACAGACCAGTGAGGGGTGAGCCAGGCGATGGCCCGAGGCTCTGGGGTAAGAGTGTCCGAGCTCTGGGCACACACCCAGAGCATCTCCCTCCAGAGAGGTCTCCATGCCTAACGTGGAGGCTCGGGGACCAGGACGGCGCCCTGTGCTTGGGGCCACCAGCCACGCACAGGTGGGCTTCGGGGCCAGGGCTGCAGGGGGCCCAGGGAGTCCGAGCCCCTGCACCCCTGCACCCACGTCTGCCTCCACCCGGTCCCTCTGTGCCCTCCAGGCCCCTGCAACTTGCTTAACGTTTCCTGACGGCTGTTTTTTTTTTCTCCTCTCCTCTTACAGCAACAGATTAAAAAACAACACCCCAACCCAAGCTCCGATATGCTCCAAACCTCAACCTGCCGCCAGAAGGGGGAAGTGAAACCCGGCTGGGGGTGAGGGGAGGCTCCGGGGCAGCCGCCCCAGGAAGCGCTGAGAGCTGCAGCACACACGCACAGCAGGGACCAGCAGGGACCAGCCAGAAGCCAGCCCCAGCCCATGGCCATGGCGGAAGCTCGCAGCCACCCTGGCTCCGAGGAGCTGCTGGTGGAGGAAGGCACAGGGTAAGGCACGGGCCAGGCCGCGTGAGCGCTGTGGGCCCAAGAAACCTTGGCCTGTACACGTTGCCGGTGGTGGTGGGGGGATGCTTAACTCGGAGGTCAGTGGCACCCTTGGGTCTCAGGGGAGGCACACAGGCTGCAGGGGACCCCGTCTCACCCAGGGCAGGAAGACGCCTCTTCTGTCTGCCTCTGCAGCTGGGCCTCACTGGGAGAGTCCGGGTTCCCCACCAGCTAGTGGGATGCTGACCCAGGACCAGGAAGCCTGGACGCCTGGTACAGGTCCAGGATGCGGCCTGGACACCCGGGGAAGAAACCAGGCCATGGGCGGGCAGTGCCGAAGCCGTGTGGGCAGGAGGTGGGGAGGGCCCCAGGCCAGGAAGCCTGGCCGAGGGGGATGCTGGGCCTTGGGATCCTCAAAGCCTGTGCCGGAGGCCTGGCCGGGCCCCCTCCCCCAGGCTGCCCCCTCCCGGTGCTGTTGGAAGCCGAGGTTGCCGCAGGTTCTGAGCGCCAGGCAGGCGCCGTTGGTCGGCGGTGGGATGTGAGGGGACGCGAGCCGAGGCTGTGCGGCTTGCCAGCGAGAAGGCCCAGCCGTGTGGCCGCAGCCAGAGCTGGACAGAGGAGCTATGTGACCCAGGCTCCCTCAGGAGGCGCACTCCCCGCGGCCCCCCCACCCCCGGGCCTGTGCAGGGGCAGAGGAGGAGGGTCCCTGGCTGGGGGAGGACTGCTGAGGGCAGGCATCCACGCTGAGCCACACCGTGGGGGTCCGACTGCCCCAGGGGGCAGGTGCCAGAGAGACGGGAGTGGTCAGGGCTTCGGGAGGGACACGTGTTCTGACAGTCAGGGGTGGGAGCTGTGTGGAGAGAGACCACCAGCCCAGGAGGAAGGGGGCAGGGGCTGCGGCTTCCGCCCCCGCGAGCCCAAGGGAAGGAGCAGGGGCTCCAGGCTGGGGGACATGTGCAGCCACAGCACGGGGCTGGAGCCGCCCAGGGCCGGCCCCCACTTGCCCCAGAGCTGCTGCTGGCGGAGGGGGTCCCACTAGGACCCCCGCTGAGCCCCCGAACGCAGGGCTCCCCACAGCCTCAGGGTTGACTTGCAAAGTGGATCCAAGCCCAGCTCTTCTGCGTGATTCTGTGATGCTGCCTCTATCGATAACGAGAGGACAGAAATGTGTGCAGGGCGTGCGTGCGTGTGTGTGTGTGTGTGTGTGTGTGTGTGTGTGCGTGCATGTGTGTGGAGGAAGATTGTCTTCTCCATGCTGAATACCACGGGGACCTGGTGCGGGGGCTTCAGGGGGCCGAGCCCTGGGGGAGTGGAGAGGCTGGGCAGCTGGGATCCGGCGGGGGGCTGTTGTTGTGGGGGAAGGGCATGCTAGACGGGACCCATTGCTCGCTTGCCGCCAAGGAGGGGAGGGGGGCACGGCCCAGGCTCTGTGCCCTGAAGACAGCCCCATCCTTCTAGAGAGGCAGGTCGCTCCACACACAGCAGGTGACTGGGGAACAGCTGTGTCCCCGCTCAGAAACGGCTCCGTACGTCAGCGCTGTCCGGCCCTGGGCGCCTCCAGCCACCTCATGCCCATAGAAGGGCACGGCTTGAGCGGCCTGGCAGGGCCTGGCCCTCCTTGGCCCCCTCCTTGACCCCCTTCCCAGCTGTCGTGCATGCCGAGGAGAGGGAGGTGGCGGTGGAGGGCACGGCCGCCAGCCCAGGTCGCGGCGGCGCGCTGGTGCCTGTCCCCGGGCCTCGGGCTGCACCTGTGCGGGGTCCATCGGGGGCTCGGTTGGAGAACCGGCTGGACGCACCCCCAGGCCCTTGGAGCCTGGGCGCCCCAGCGACATCACCCCCACGGGGGTGGGTGTGCCGCTGACATTTCAGAGTGAAACTGAGACCCAGGGTGGGTGGGGTTCTCGTTTCACAAGGTGACTAAGGGAAGCAGGGATTTTCCTGTCTGAGGTGAGGGAGAAAGTCCCCGACGCCTAGGCAGGGGACTGAGGCTGGGAAGCCCCGCCCAGGGGCCCCCAGGACAGCCAGGGTCTGCTGGGGTCGGAGCCGAGCAGGTGAGACCTGCCCCCCTGCCCCCCTGCCCCCCATGTGCTGCCCATGGGGGCTTTCAGGTCTGTGGATCCAGGGCAGGCCGTGCCCCTCCAACTGGCCAACTTGGGCCATCCCCTCAGACTGCCCCAGACCCCTCGGGGGCCCCATGTGCACCCCAACCCTCCCCAAGGCCGGACGGAACCACGCTGGGCCCTTCCCCTGTCTGCACCCAGGCAGGACTCCTGCTGCCGCCGGGAGATAGGCTTGTAAGCCCCCTGGGCCGCCCCCTGCCGCAGCCCAGCCCCTCCCTGGTTGGCCCGGATGACAGGGTGGTCTCCAGGCCCCTGCCCCTGCCACGTGCTCTTTCTCTGAAAAGCCATCAGGCCACGTTTTCCCATGCGTGGAACCACTCACCATGGAGCGCTGAAAATCCGTGCCCCAGGGCGGCCACTGCAGCCTGCCCTGGCCACCCTGACCTCACCTCCCCCGCCACCCGGCCTTCCCAGCTCGACCCAGCTCTGGAAGGTGCCGGTATCATCGCAGACTTTGCACAGGCCCTTCCTCAACCTACCTGGCCGCCCCACCCCCTCTGCAGACTTCCCTCCCCTCCCCCGGGGTGGTCGCTACCCCAGGCTCCCTTCGCATCTGCCACTGCCCGTGGTGGGGGCCGGCGTGGAGCATGGTCTGTCCTCTCCAGCACCCGCCCCGGGTAGGCTGGGCTGCTCTGGCCCTGGATGACCCTGAGTGGGGCGGGATGGGGGGAGCAGGTGTCTCCCTGCCCCAATCGCTGCCTGTCGCTGCCTCAATCACTCCTCTGTGTGCTGAACTAAGGGGGCAGGCAGGGTGGGGACAACTTGCAGGGCCACCCTGGGCAGGGTCCCTTTCCCGGCCATCTGTCCCTGCAGACCCTCTCGGCCTTGCCCTCTGGGCTACAGGGTCTTCAGGAGAGAGGCCACAGGTCCCCACGGGGCTGCGGGCAGCTGGCAGCTGGAGGGAGGGGCTGAGCCGGCCGGGAGGCCTTGCTTGCCTCGGTCCCCCTGAGGGAGCTGGCGGTGGGAGGAGCCTGTGGCATGTGAGGGGCAGAAACCCACGGGTGGGAACCCCCCCACTCAGCCAGGTACCTGGTGGCCCTCCCTCCCTCTTGCCCTCTCCACAGGAACGGCACCACCTGGTACAGCCGGGCACACGGCCCTGGAGGAGTGGGCAGTGCCAAAAGCCACTCAGGAGGATGGTGGAGCCGGGCGGCATGAGGCCCCGGCCCCGGCAGCGGGCTGATGGGGTGGAGGGATTGGGGGCCGCACGCTGGGGCTCCTTCCCCAGCCCTGCCCAGGGCCCAGACCCAGGGGCAGCAGTCAGAGCTTGGTCAGGCCTTGGGACCCCTGGGTGGACCTGGTCTCCTCCGCCCCACGTCAGGGGTCTCGGGCGCCTGGAAATTTCCCAGGATGGGGGGAGGCCTAGGTCAGCCCAGATGATGGATGCCTTCCTCCTGTGCCCACCTCCTGCCTCCATCTGGACACTTCCCATTCCCTCCTTGGGTGGGGAAGAGGGAGAGGACCTCGACACACATTTGGGGAAGTCGCTGCACGGCCCACCCTGCTGATCTGGGAAGCCGGAAACCCTTCCCTGCATGCCCGCCCCCTTCCTGGTCCCCAGTTCTCTCCTCATAAACAACCCCGGAGCCACCGGGGCAGAGCCAGGAGGGTCTCCGGTCCAGAACGGGCGGGCCCCCAAGGGTGGCACTGTGGGTTTGGGCATTGCTGCCCTCCCTCCGCGACCCCCCCTCCCCCGCCTGCCTCTGCCTCAGTATCCCTCAGAGGGTGCCAGAGCAATGGGCCAGCCCTCAGTGGGGAAGATGAGGGTCCTGGCAGCAGCAAGAGGCCCCTGGAGCTGGCAGGCGTGGGGCCGTGAGTGTTGCCTTTGCTCTCCTGGGCTGAGTTCCAGGTGCAGGCGGTAGGAGGCGGGTGGGCACAGAGCCCCAGGGCACACGGCACCGGCTGCTGCACCTGGCCTAGTACTTTCTGGGGCGACTGCGCCTTGGCCCTTAGGCCTCAGTTTCCCCATGTACACGGTCAGAGTCACAGTACTCAGCAGTCACTCAGCCACGCCAGCCTCGCCAAGCTCTGCAAGCCAAGGTCCTCACTGTACAGCCAGTGAGGCAGGTGCTAGGGCCTCCCTTTCCAGGGGCAGAAGCTGAGGCTTAAGGGTTGAGCCTGCTGCTAGCATGTGTTTCCTAACGCGGCTTCCCTGCAGCGGCTCCTTGGGGAACCCAGGCCCCCTGCGACCCGGCTAGGACTCAGGGTGACCCAGGGGTGTCTGGGCTGCCCCTCGTAGGTGCTTAATAACCCCACCACTGCTGGTCCCTGAGGTTCCCATGAAGATGAGGGCCACCCCGAATAGGGCACAGCTCAGAAGACACCCCTAGGGACCTCCTCCAAAGGAGAAAGGGGACTTAGCTTGGCCATAATGAGCTGGTCCTCTCCAGAGCCACCTGGAAAGGAGCCCTCAGCTTCTCTCTCAGGCCCCAGCCCTGAGCCCTTTGCATCTGGGGATCCTCTTTCTAGGGGGGCCCTGGGCCATAAGACAACCAGTGAGGGGAGTCCCCAAAACTCCCCAAACCCTGAGTGCAACCGAGGCAGACAGAGTCAGACCCTCTCTGCCGATGATGAATTGAGACTTAGAGGGGAAAGCACAGGCTGGGGGTGCAGGGCCAGGGGATGTTCAGCCAAACGGGAATCCAGGCCCGTGGTTGGGAAGCCAGCCCAGCCCCTGCCCCTTCCCCCATACCCATGAGCCTGAAGGGAGGGGGCTGGGGCCTGTGCGGGTGTGGAGTTTATAGGAGATAAGAGGATTGAGAAAATCAGACCTCCTAACACTGCCCAGCCAGCACAGCCCTGCAGTGCCAGACACAGGCAGATAAGGGGGGGTGGGGGTGGGCGGTGTCGGTGGCGGGAGAGGAAAGCCCCGGCCCTTTCCTGGGGTCAGGCCAGTCTGTCCAAACTCCATCAGCTAACTGTCTCCAAGCCGGGAAGGTGGGAGTTGGTGGGTTAGCAGGGGGAGCACTGTCTGGTCTCACTGGCTGGCAGGGAGGGGCTGTCTGGGAACCTAGGAACTGAGTCCACCTCACCCCGTAGGAGTGGGAGGACCTCGGGGCTCTGGCCTCAGAGCCTGGAGCAGGGCCGGCTCTGGGGGTGGACATTTGTAGAGGTCAGCAAGGACAGCCGGCAGAGGGTGGGGGTGACAGTAACTGGGGGGTAGTAGTGGTGGGTACAGCCTCGGCTTCCCCACTACCCCAGGAGCTGTTGGTGAGGACAAGAGGCTCACTGCCCTGCTCTATGCCTGGCAGGTGGCATCACAGATGCTGTTCCTTCCTGCTCCCAGGGAAAAGCACAAACCCCTCACTCTGAAGGTGTCTGTACCCCCTCCTCCCTAGGGAGAGGAAACTGCTTTGTTGATGGTTTCCCTTCTGAGGTCCCAAGGATGCCAGCTCACCCTCTCCTCCTCTCTCAGTTGCCTCCCTTCGAAAGATAAATGGGACATGGGACAGATGCACCTAGCTAGTTGATTCTAGAGGAATCTGGAAAGAAGCCTTCAGCCCTTCCCCAAATCCCAGCTTCATCTCTATACCCACCACTACACCACCCTGGCTCCTCTCCCTTTGCTGGACCTAGGCACATATAAGACAGGTGAGTACTCAGAAACACCACTCTACTTGGAGTCACCCAGGAGCCACTGAAACCACCAGCTCTGACTGCTCTTCTGCACCCCACCCCCCATGGGCTCTCACTGCTTAATGCACCTTTCTTTGGGATACAGCTCTATAAGCGTGGACTCGTGTGTGTGTGTGTGTGTGTGTGTGTGTGTGTGTTGAGAACATCTGAACAAGAGGGCAGATCCCTCCCTCTCCAGCCTCTATTTAAGTTCTATTGTGGTACTCAGCCTACTGGGGAGAGGGTATGCTCTCTTATGTTCTTCAGCCACAAGCTTATGAGCCATGACTTAGTCACAGAAGAAAGAAAAAAGGCTCGACAAGAGAGAAAAGTGTGAATGAAAGAAAAGGTAGATGAAGAAAGGTAGGAAGCAGGAACAACTGGATGATGGATGGATGAATGGATGGATAATAGGTGGATGGAGGGATGGATGGATGGGTGGATTGATGAGTGAATAGATGGATGGATGATGGGTAGAGGGACAGATGGGTGGATGAATGGGTGGACGGATGGATGGTTGGATAGATGGGTGAATGGATGGGTGGATGGATGAATGGATGGTTGGACAGACTAATAATGGCTGAATTGATGAGTGATTGCATAGATAAATTGTTAGTAGATGGATGGGTGGATGGATGAGTGGGTGGATGGATGAGTGACTGGATGGATAGATGGAAGAGGGAATAGATGCATGGAAGGATGAAGGGTAGAGGGATAGGTGGATGGATGGAGAGGTGGATGGGTGGATGAATGGATGAGTGGATGGATGGAAGGATGAAGCGTGGATGGATAGGTAGATGGATGGATGGAGGGATTGATGGATGAGTAAATGGGTGAATGAGTGAATGGATGGAGGGACGGATGGGTGAGTGAATGGATGGGTAGATGGATGGATGAATGAATGGTGGGAAGATGGATGCATGGGTGGGAGGGTGGATGTTTGAACAGATGGGTGGATGGATGGATAGGTGGATGGATGAGTAGATGGAGGGAAGGATGGATGGATGCATGGTGGGCAAATGGATGAATAGGTGGGTGGATAGATGAGTGGATGGATGAATAGGTGGATGGATGAGTGAATGGATGGATGGATGGATGGATGGATGGGTGATGGGACAGATGAGTGGTGGGTAGATGGATGGGTGGATGAATGGATATAGGTTGGTGGATGGATGGATGGATGATGGACGGATGGATAGGTAGATGGATGAGTGAATTAATGGATGGAAGGATGAAGGGTGGATGAATAGATGGATGATGGGTAGATGGTTGGATGAATGAATGGATGGATGGAAGGATGGACGGACAGATGGATGGATGGATGGATGAGTGAATGAACGGGTGAATGGATGGGTGGGTGGATGAGTGGATAGATGAGTGTATAGATGAATGTTGGGTAGAATAATGGGTACAGAATGAAGGGATGGTTGGATGGATAGATGATGGGTGGATGGATGAGAAGACAGGTGAATGGATGGATGAATGAATGGATGGATGGATGGATTATGGATGAATGAATGTGTGGATGGATGGGTGAATATATGGATGATGGATGGATGGATGGATGAGGGGTGGATTAGTGGATGGCTGAATGGGTGGATGAATGGATGAGTGAATGGTTGGATGGATGGATGGGTGGATGGACGGGTGATTGGATAGATGAATTTTGGGTAAATGGATGGGTGGATGGATAGGTGAGTGGATGGATGGATGTATAACGGGCAGATGGATGGATAGATGGATGGGTGATGTATGCATGGATGAGTGAATGAATGGATTGATAAATGTATGAATGGAGGGATGTTTGGATGGACAATGTGTGAATTGATTGGTGGATGGGTTGATGGACGGATGGATGGATTGGTGGTTGGATGGATGAGTGAATGGATGAGTGGCTGGATGGGTGGATGGATGGATAATGGGTAGATAGAAGGGTGGATGGGTGGATGGATGGGTAGATGGATGGATGGATGTGTAATGGGTGGATGGATGGATTGATGGATGGATGGGTGGATGAATGAAGGGATGGGTAGATGGAGAATTATGGGTGGATGGATGGGTAGATGAGTGGATAGATGGATGGACGAGTGAACGGTTGGATGGGTGGATGGATGGATAGATGGAGGGATGAGTGAATAGATGGACTGATGAATGATGGGTGGCTGAATGGGTGTCATTTTGTGAGAACAGGAACTTTGTTAATTCTAAACAACTCCAGCACCTAAAAAGTGAATACAGTCAGCATTCAATAAGTTTGTGGAAAAATATATGGATAAGTGGAAAAAATATATAAAGATAAATTTAGAGATGAATGACTAGGTGGTTGTTTGGATGAGATGTGGATGAATGAAGAGACGAATGAAAATAACAGTCACTAACATTTATTGGCAATTTACTATGTTCCAACTACTGTTTTAAGTATTAACTCATTTGGATGGCCTTATGGGCAAAATAATGGACAACTATGTATATGGCAGGACAAACATATACGTATTCATGCACAATTGGATGTCTGACTTGCTAGGTGGCAAGACGGTTAGACATATGGATGGATGAATAGGCAGATATACGAATGGATCTATGAAAGGGAAGGATAAATAGTAAAATATTTAGATAAATGGGAGGACAGTAGAATATTTGGAGAGATAGAAGAATGTATTAAAGAATGAACAAATAGTTCACCAGTTGCATATATGGGCAGAGAGATATACAAATTGATGAATACATAGATAATAGTAATTAACATATTGAGTAGATATTATGTTCAGGATAGGTGGATGACTAGCTAAATGCTTCTTTTAAGTGTTTTACATGTTTTACATGTATTAAGGCATTTAAATAAATGGATGGATGGATGGGTATGTACATGGATGGATGGATGGAGGGATAGATGAGTGGCTGGGTGGGTGGACACTTGCTCAATGAAGAAATGTAAAGAAATAGGGATGGACGTGAGTATATACGCATTGAATGGATTGAATGAATTGATGGAAGAATATATTGCTTACATGGACAATTGAATGGATAGATATATTGAGAAATTGATGGATTCATAGATGATACAAGGAAAAACAGATAGCTGTATAGAGAGGACAGATGGAGAGCATGGATGGATGGATGGATGGAGGATGGATGGACAGATGGAGGATGGACTGATGATGGATGGAGGATGGATGGATGGGTGGGTGGATGGATGGATGGACTTACGGAGTATGGATGGATGGACGATGGATAGAGGATGGGTCAATAGATGATGGGTGGAGGATGGATGGATGGAGGATGGATGGAGGATGGGTGGATGGTGGATAGATGGATGGATGGATGGATGGATGGACAAATAATGGTACAGTTGACATCAAATACTCTGCCCTATTGTTCGCGTTGGGACATGCCCTAATTGGGAAACTGAGTCCTGACCACCGCATTTAAAGATCTTTTCTTGCTACCTCCCACCCATCAGTCTGATGAATAATCGTGCAACACTATTTAAGTTCTAGTGACAGGAAACTCCTGCCACCCCAAGGCAGCCCTCTACCCTGTGGAAATATTTTTCCTTCTTTTGAACCAAAATATACTTTGGCACATTTCATGCCTGGCTGTCTGTGACTGGGATTCCAGCAGTAAGAGCAGGAGGCAGGGGGAGACGGGCAGGTTGAGATGGAAGGGAAACACACGCTTACTTTCCCTGGGTGATCTGGCTCCGCTCGAGGCCTGGCCCCGTCGCCCTCCCTCCTCCCACCGGAATCCTGAGGTCTCCGCAGCTCAGCTCCGGCTGGAGGCTGGGGATGGGCAATGGGCACAGCTGTTCTCTGCGGCACACCCCACATTCTCTGGCTCCTCTGGGTTGTGCGGGGGGAGGGGCAGGCTGTGGGCCACGGGACACGGCCTGTTACGTGGGGGGGCGTCTGAGCCGGACGTCCCGACCCCCACAAAGTCTTCACCAGACAGCCACCACCTGAGCCACTGGGACCTATGGGCCACGTGGAATTCTTCTGACGCCGCTGCCCCCTCCAACACCCAGGGATTCACCCACGTGTCCACCTGCTTGCCGGTCCGAGCCTAACCTGACCCTTTGTCCACTCACACATATGCAGGTGCTCACTGGCCCTGACCGCCTGGCACAGCCAGAGGGCAGACTAGCTGGGGAAGCAAGAGGGCCATTGCTCTGTGTGCGGCCGTGGGGTGGAGGGAGGTGGCCGGGCCAGTGCTGTGGTGGCCAGCTGTCGGTAGACGGGCTTGGTTCCGGCTGTGCCGGGCCCCTGCTCTCCGACCTCGGGTACTAGTCTGAGCCTCGGTTTCCCCATCTGGGACACAGGTATGGTGGCGTCTGCCTGTCAGGGTGGTCGTGGGCGTTGGCGAGCCTGGTGAGCTCCTGGATGTGAGATGGCTCGGCCCAGAGCTGGCCCTCGGCGAGTCCCGGCGAGTCCCAGCGAGCGAGCCCGAGTCTGGTCCCTCCCTGGTCCGGCCACTCGCCTCGCGTGTGCTCCAGTGAGTCACGGCGACTCAGCCCAACCGGAGAAACAGTGGGCTGGGCTGCTCCTCCTGGGGCCTTGGCCAGAGCCCGGGGGCAAGGGGGGCCGCTGGCCAGGCCACCACACCGACCTCGTGCCACTGGCCACTTCTGGGGAGCATGGCTCTCCCATCCCGACGGGAGAGGCTGTGTTGGCCTCTGCCTTGTGGGGTGTCGCTGCTCCGACCTTCCAGTGCCGTCTGGCAGGGGACGGGGGAGGGCAGCAGCCTCCCCACTGGGGAGCAGACAGGATTCCTGGGGTGCCCCGGCCTCCCCCGTGAGGTGATAACAGGAGCAGAGGGCTGGAAAGAAACAAAGGGAAAATGGAGAACGGGAGGGAGGGGAGAGGAGGGAGGGGGAGGAGGGAGAAGAGGAAGGGAGGGGAGAGGAAGGGAGGGGGAGGGAAGGAGGGAGACAGAGATAGAGACAGAGAGACACCAGAGGGAAAAGAAAGGAGAGAGGGGCTGAGTGTGGGACCAGGGAGGCCGGGGGCAACGGAGGAAGGAGCACGGGCCCCGGGCCGGGCTGGGCAGGGCCGTGGAGAGGGCCAGAGGGCAGCTAGGCCAGGGCTGGGCAAGGGGAGAGGCGGGCAGGGATGGGGAAGCAGATGTGGGGGACCAGGCACCAGTGAGCGATGGAGATGGGATGCAGGAGGGAGGAGCCTGCAAGGCAGGGAGCGGCCGCCAAGGTGGCCAGGGCAGGGGAGGGGGGAGGCGGGAGAGGAGGAGGGAGGGAGGCTGCCGCCTGCCCATCACAGGCCTCTGAGGTCCTGCTAAGCCCCCAGGCTGCTGGGCTGCGAGGGTTTTCTCTCTGACATTTTTACTAGTCTCAGAAGGAGGGGGAGGTGGAGGTGGAGAAGACCGAGGGGGGCGGGGGAGGGGGCTGGGGGGAACCAACGGGAAGCAGCTGCTAGGCGTCCTGGAGCGGGAGAGGGGCCGCGAGACCCAGAGTCCGCGAGGCCGCAGAGGCAGGGACAGAGGGGCACTCGGACAGCCCGGGGGCAGCCGGTGGGGAGCTGGCCCAGGGGACCCCCAGGGGCCAGAGGGGCCAGGACAGACAGGCGGAGGGTCACAGACCGACAGACAGGCGGAGGGTCACAGACCAACAGACACAGAGAGGAGGCAGGGGAGGGGGTGTCAGAGCCAGAGACCAGCCAGCCAGCCAGAGGGAGAGACAGAGCAAGAAGGAGGGAAAGGGGGAAGGAGAGAGAGAGGGGGGAGAGGGTCCCAGTGGCAGGGGGAGTGGAGGGGGCAGGGCAGCCGCAGAGGGCCGCAGGCAGGAGCCTTTGAAGAAGCAGCCGCAGCGTCCCGTCCCCAGGGCTGGGGTCAGGCCAGGTCGCCGGCCAGGCGGGCGGCCGCATCATGAGCAGCTCTGCGCTCCTGAGAAGGAATTCTAGCAAACAGGGCCTGGAGAGCCTCCTGAGGTAGGTCCCTCCGCCCAGGCTGGGGCGCGGAGGGCAGGGCAGGGTGCCCGCGCTGGTGCCACCCACGGAGGACTGGCACCGCGGAGCCTGGGCCTCCTGGGCGTGGGGCTCCCCAGCCTCCCCCAGGAGCCTGGCCCCAGCCCGGCAGCTCTGCGGCCCCTGTGCCGCGGGCAGGGTGTGGGGTGCACCAGGCTGTGGGCCTGGCGTGCGCACGCGCGTGTGGGTGCGTGCGCGCGGGCCCGTCCCTTCCTCTGCGCCCCCAACATCGCGTCCTCTTCTCCCAACTGCACCGCCGGGCCTCAGGCAGTGGCCACTCTCTGCTCGAAGACCCTTCCCCGGGCCCTGGGTCTCCGCGCAGGCTGCACTCCCCGGCTGAGAGCGTGGCCCCAGCGTGGCCTCCGAGGCCTCCTCTGGTCCTGCAGGCCCTCGGGGACTGTCCAGTCACCCCTTACTTTACAGATGATGAAACTGGACTTAGTACCACATTCACTACCCCGGCCCTTCGGGCACCAGCCCAGCGCGGAAGCGGCCGCGGGCCACATGAGTGCTTGGGCCCCAGAGCCGGATCTTCCCGAGCTGGCATCCTGGCTCCTGCATCCTTGGGCCATGGGCCAGTGCCCAGTCCTCTCTGGGCCTCAGTTTCGTCCTCTGTAAGGTCGGGGTATGGTGGCCCTGCCTCGCAGAGTCCTGGAAAGAGAGCAGAAGCAAAGTGCCGCGGGTGGGCTCAGAGCCGCTGCGCACTGTGGGCGGCTCCCTGCCTCCCTCTGAGCCGCCTGCAATGCCCTTCCTCCTCCTCCACCCTTCCAGGCACCTAAGGCCCAGCAGAAATGCTGCCTCCTGCGTGCAGCCCACCTCGGCTTCTCCTGAGCTTGGAGGACTGCCCTCTTCCGCCAGGCCTGCGGGCCTGCTCCCTGCCCCCTTGGACGGCATGGCACAGGCTGGGCAGGCTGCCAGCTCCTGGAGGGCACCGGCATCCCTCAGCATTCCCAGTCCACCCCAGCTCTGACTCTGGGAGGAGGGGGTCAAGGTGTGCAGGTGGGCTTAGCAGCCTCTGAGGGGAGTTGAGGGCAGCCCCGGGCCCTGTCAGCAGGGTCTCTGCAGTCACGGAGGGATGGCTCTCTCCCTGCCCCACCCTGGCCTGGCCTTAGGGCTGCGACCCCAGGGTGGGGACCAGAGAGAGGGTTGGAGGGGGCCCTGCTGGGCGTGCTCCCTTGGGGCCCCGCTCTGCCCGTGGAGAAGGCAGGCCCCCCTGGGTCTCCTGGGCTTCACACCTGCCCAATCCACGTGTCTCAGGCGGGACCTCCCGTTCCTGTCAGTTGGGTTGTGTCCTCCCAGGAGTCACTGCTGTCCCCCTGTCCCCAGCCTGTGGTCCAGGAACAGAGGAGTGCCTGCTGGGTCAGTCCCCGGGGCTCCCCAGCGCCACGTAACAAATGGGGAAACTGAAGCCATGGGGGCGCGTTGCCCAGCCCACTGGGGGGGTGGTGGTGCAGGGAGAGCCCCAGGGCCTGGCTGTGTGCACAAGCATCTGTTGTCACAAGCATCCGTCCAGGTATGGCTCTGGCTCAGTTCCCAGACCTGGTGCCAGGTTGCTGACTTGGGTGAACGGGGGCGAGCTGGAGGCGCCAGCGGGGCTCAGAGGGTGCAGCTGGACTGAGGGTGGGGGCAGGTGGGCACGAGCCCCGAGGACCCAGGCAGGTGGCCAGCCAGGGCAGGGACGGGAGGAAACCTCCCTCTGAGCTCCCCGGGGACTCCCGCTGTGGAGGGTGGGGCGGGGGGGGGAGCACGCAAGGGTCCCTCGTGAAGAGTCGTGGAGCGCGTCTGTCCGTCCGGCCACGCTGAGCAAGGCCCCTGCACGTGGTCATGCTCCCGACGACGTGCACAGACCCGCACACGCTCCAGGCCCCTGACCCAGCGGCCGGCGGGGCTACACATCACACACCACACACAGATGTGACTTCCTGCCACCCTCTCTCCCGAATCTAATGGGCCTGCCGGCCGACAGGCCCCTTGTCCCCGATGGGCAACAGAAAACAAGACTCGGAGAGGCTATGAGTCGCCCCAGGTCCCCTTGGGAGTGGGGAAGCCGTCCCCCTCGCCCCCTGCCTCACCCCAGTCCCTCACCTCGAACGCCTGGGCGCAGGGGAAGGGGGCCAGCAGAGGGGGCGCCGTTCCCTCCGCGACAAGCGCCGCGAGGGTTTGCTGACACCAGCAGTGGCTGGGGTGTAGACTGAATCCAGTTTAAGTGGATTAAAAGCGACCCTATGGGCCCGTAGGGAAGTCGCCTTCCCGCCCCGCCTGCACCACTCACCCAAGCGGCTCACGCTGGGCTGCGGCGTGTGGCCACCGGGTGCTGAGCGGGAACCGGTAGGCGGGCAGGGCCGGAGCCCAGGGCTGACCCCCTCCCCAGCCCGCGTGCCCCCAAGCCCAGCTCTGGCTGGGAGTCACTCCCGGACCCCTCCAGCCACCCTGGGGGATCCAAGCCTCTCCCCAGGCCCCCCCCAGTGTTAGGGGCCGTCCGAGGGCAGCGAGGGGACCCTGGGTCCATTCACTCCCAGAGGACGCTGGACTCGGGGCCACCTGCCGGGTCACACGGTCCTCAGGGGCCTGGCTTTTTAAGGTAGGGGCTGAGCTGGCACTGTGCAAGGGGCTCCTGGTCCCCCAGGGGAAGCTCTGGGCGCCAGAGGAGCCCCCAGCCCCCGGCTCCCAGCACACATCCACCTCGGACACATTGGTGATCTCCACGCCTGGCTCTCCCACCCTGGCCAGCCTGTCCCAGGAGGCCTCTAGGGAGCCCAAGTGGCAAGAGGGCAAGGGATGGGGCCGGCTGTGTTCTGGGCTGGCCCACGGGGACTGGGGGAAGCCAGGCCAGAAACTATGGTGTCAGAGGGGCGTGGCTGCTTTGGGCCCACCCAAGGGCCCGCATCCGGGGGTGGGGTGGCTCCTGCCCTGGTCAGGCCGGGCGCCTGGTGGGCGGTGCTGCCACGGGTCCGGGTGGTCTGTCGTTCAGAGCGGGTACTGCCCTGGGAGCCCGGGCGAGCCAGCAGCAGGGGGTACAGGGACCAAGTGGCCCAGCCCCTTGGGCAGGGTGTCAGGGCCGGAGCCCAGAGTGCTGAGGTTCAGGCCAGGCTCCAGCCCCGACCCGCAAACCAGAGTGGGAGAGAGCGGCAAGTGAGCGGTGGCCAGCGCGCACCGGGCACCTGGGAGCTGGTGCCCCTGTCCCTGCCAGAGCCTCGAGACGGCGCCCCACGGCTCCTGGGCCCTGAGGGACGGCTGGACAGGGTGTGGGCCCCAGGAGCGGCTCAGCACAGGTGGGTGGCCAGGGGCTGACCCACTGCAGGTGGGCGCTGGGTGGCACCAGACCCCGGCCCACCCCGGGAGGCGAGGGTGCCGGGCACATGAGGGACGGCTGCTGCCCATGACGGGCGGGGAGGTCCTGAGGCTTGTGGAGGTGAGGCTGCGGCTGGGGTGTGCCCTGTGGACCCTGAGGCTCTCCCGCCGGGATGTGTCCTTCCCGGTGGTGGGTGGAAGAAGTGGGGGGGAAGACAGAGTGGAGAGGGCAAGGGGAAGCGGGCCCCCTGTGAAGACAGAAAGGGGACGTGTGGGGACAGGACGGGATGAGGGCAGGGGACAGGACAGTGGTCAAAAGGAGGGAGAGGCAGCAAAGGAGGGGCTGGACGAGGCAGGAGATGGGGATGCTCGAGGGGTCCTGGGATGAAGGAAGGGGCCCCGGGGGCCGGGCACCGAGTACGGGGGGACAGGGAGGGCAGCAGTGACCACCGCCTGCGGTGACCCTCCCGGGAAGGTGGGTGAGGGCAGGCAGGTGAGAGAAGGGAAGGCGGGGAGAAAAGGGAAGAGAAGGAGAGGAAAACCCAGTGAGGAGAGGGAAGGAGGCGGGGGGCCCGGAGGCGGCACCCCATTCCTGGGCTGGGCCCTCCTGGATGGTGACCCAGGGGCTGCGGGGTTGGGACCCTGCCTGTGCCTCCTTGGGGTGGGGGGCCCCCAGTGAGACGCTGCATCTCTGAGCCTCAGTTTCCTTGCCCGTGGAGGGTCACTTTGTCCCTTTAATGGGGTCGTTCCGGCCGAGCCCCTAGCTCTTGGCCAAGACTTTGGGGACAGAGGACCGGGGTCTGGTGGGACATCCAGAAGCGTGGCACCCCACAGAGCCGCTGAGGCTGAGCCCACGCCCCCACCTGTGCGGGCGGGGAGGCCGGGGTGTTGGCCCCGCCCTGGGGGACAGGCAACAGGGTCTGCAGAATCAGAAGACACACAGCCAGGGGTGGCAAGACAGAGAGTGAATTAGGGCCGGTCCAATGGCAAAGCCCCTGCACCCCCAGAATGATCACTCCCAAGGGGTCAGGGATGAAGGAGCACCTCGAAGGAAGGGCTGGGGGCTGCCTGTTGGGGGCTCCGGTGGCACAAATGGTGTGGAGGCATCAGGGAGAGGGTCCCGCTGCTCCGTGCACGTGGGGACCCAGGGATCTCTGGGAGGGCGGAGCCAGGAGCAGACGGACAGGTGGTCAGATGCCAGGCTGCACCTCCTGCCCAGGTGGGCAGACAGGTTTGGACGACGTGCAGACCCCGGGACTCGGATGAGGAAGAGAACCCCTTTGGTGCCGACCGCGGGGAGAGCCACGTGCGGGGCCTTGGGGAGGGGGAGGTGGACCCGGGGCTCCGCACAGGAGGAGGGGGAGGGGGTGGCAGAGGCTCCAGCCAGTGCCAGCCACCGGTCGCGTGTCCTGGAGCGTGCCAGGGCCTGGCCCCGTGAGCGCTCTGAGGGCTGTGCCAGGCAGTCCCAGCTGGGCTCGGCAGCGTCCGGCTCTCCTGGAGGGCCGTCCGGCGCCAGGAGGAGACTGGGCCGGGCCCGGGGATGCGGCTGGAGCTGGTGCCGTGCAGTCAGCCCCCGGGTCCCGTCCCCCGGAGGTCGGCCCGGGTGATGCAGTGTGTAGGCGTAGGGGTGGGCAGGGCGACTCACTGGTGTGAGGATGGGGCGGGGGTGCCTAGGGAGGTCTCCTGGGCTGCCGCGGCATTTGGCCCAGGCCCCAGCGGCGCTGTGGTCAGTGACTCGGAGGGGAAAGGAAAGACCGTGTGCGCGGGGCACAGGGCAGAGGGGGGAGCGGCGAGCGCAGGGCCAGCGCCGGCCACAGGCACGCCGGCCACCCCCAGCCCAGATGGGCAGGCTGGTCTGAGCAAATGGGGGCAGAGATGTAGAAGAGCCAATGCCAGGAGGCCGACCATGGAGCCCATCACAAGAGGTAGGCCATCCAGCCAGAGGGAGGTGACAGGCTGGGCAGCGGGACATTCAGCTCTGCTGTGGACCCCACTCTGGGGACCCAGCCTTGACAACCCAGGGGAAGCCTGAGGTAGAGGGGCTCAGGGGCCACGTGCCCACTTTCCAGGCTCGGCGGGGTCTTCGGGGCCCAAGGCGTGGGGCTCTGTAGGGCTGAGCTGTGAGAAGGGGCAAAGCCCCACGAGGAGGGTCACAGACTCCTCAGGCAGGGCCGTTTGCCAGTGCGTGGGCGCCTGGGTGGCAGTGAACTCCGGCTGGGCACCTTTCCCATCTGGCTGTTTGCGGGGGGGGGTGGGTGCTGGGGGGTCCACCCGACCAGCCTGGACGACTTTGGGGCCAGTGGTGTGACGGGCAGGCCTGCCCTGCTGTCGCCCCCACCAGCATCAGAGCCTGGTCCCCCGGGGGCCGCGTGGGTCCCGAGGCGGCCGCTGCGTCCCAGGTCTGGGGAGGAGGCAGCAAGAACCCAGGCGTCCGGCACTGCACGGTGGGCAGCAGCGACTGAAGCAGGGATGGGGGCCCAGCCAGAGGGCAGGGTGGGGTCTTGCATGGGGCGTGCAGCGAGTGGGCCGCACCGGGGAACGGGGCTGGCACAGGTCTGGGACCGGGCAGGTCTGCGGCAGGATGTAGAGCCGGAGTCCATGGGAACAGAGGCCCCTCCCACACCACCCTGTCCTGCAGGTGGGGAGGCAGGAGACGGGCGCACCGGTCTGGGAGGTACCGGGACTGTGGGTCACACAGTAGAGGGTGGGCTTCACCTCTGGACCCCGGGGGAGGATGGGAAGAGAGAGGCGGGGCTGTGGTGGGGGTCCCGGCTCTGTGTGCTGTGCCACGTCCATGCCCGCCTCCCTTGGCCGCGATGCCCCTCGTCGTGTCTTCTAGCGGCCACCTTCCTCTCTCCCAGGGCCTCCTCCCACTGTGGCCCCCTGTCCCTCCAGGCTGGGTGCAGGCACAGGGGCCCGCTCACCTGAGAGGGCCTCTTGCCAGTGACTGCCCCCAAAATAAAGCTTGCTGTAGGGGTCTTCTTCTGGGGCCCTTGAGCCACAGTGTGGGGTCAGCACTGGTTTTCCTGGCGGCCTCTAAGATCTGTAAGGGCAGAGGAAATGGCACCCATCTCTGGGTCCCTAGCACCTGGCAAAGCAAAGTCCTGGCAAAGAAAGGGAGGAGGAGGGAACGGGGGTGGGGGAGAGGGAAGGGCATGGGGAGACAGAGGCCCTGGGGATGGAGGAACGCGAGAACACAGGTCATCCCAGGCAGGCTGAGGGGAGCTGTCTGCGCTGGCTGGGAGGCTGTGGAGCAGGTGTCGGGTGTCCGGGGTAGCCCGGCCCAGGGAGGGAGGCTGGGGCGGTGACGGTGGGGGGCTGTGGTCCCCCGTCTCCCCTTACCAGGGGAGACCTCAGGCCCTGCAGCATCATCTCCCGCCTTCTTGTCAGCTCTAAGGTGGGGTGCCGGCCGGCCGAGAACCGGGCGGTGGAACTGCCCCAGCTGAGTGGGGTCTGGAGCCGGCAGACGTGGCCCCCAGGGGCCAGTGAGGTGAAGGCCCAGAGGAGACAGGGACAGGGGCTTGGCCCGAGGGTCCCTGGTGGCTGGAGGGCCGAGGCAGAGGCAGCCTCCCCAGTTTGCCCCGGGGCTGGCTGGAAAGTCGTGCAGGAGGGGGTCGTTGCCTTTGGGGGCTCTGGGCAGGGCAGTTGGGGTTCCCCCGAATGAGACGCCCCCAAGAATTGCCCCACTGGGAGAAGACGAAGGGGTGTTGGGCACGGAGGCCACACTGTGATGCGCAGATTCGGCCCGTCTGCTGTGAGACGGGGCGGTGCCCCCTAGGGGCGGGAGGCAGTGCCGGCGGCGGGGTGGGGTCTGGGCTGACGCACTGCTGATGAACAGGCCCCACCCACAGGCTGCTCTGGCCGCTGCCCCAGGGCCACCGGCCCAGGTCCCTGAGCCCTCCCCTCCCTCGGGGCTGGGGAGCATCTGCGGTCCTGGGGGGGCAGGACGCTCTGCCCTTCATCTCTGGGCCGCCCTAGGGTGCTGTAGCCTCGGGGCGCGTGAACCCCTGCAGGGCTGGCCTCTCTCCTGCTAGCTTCCGGCTCCCAGAGGCCGTGGCTGGGCCGCCTCCCCCGAGCTCCGCCCGGTGCCCTGGAGACACAGCCGCCCTGGCCCACGCCCTTCGGGGTGCCGTCCTCTCCGCGGTTGTGGGGAAAGCCAGCTTTGCAGGTAGATGTCCCCTCATCCAGGGAGGCTTCCCGCACGTGACCTGCTCACGTGGCCAAGAGGGACATGGGGCGGGGTGCGGGCCGGGCCTCCCCTGCTGGGACTGCAGCCTCCTTCTTGGGGACACAGGTCTGCCGGCAGTGCCAGCCGTGGGGAAGCGGGAGCTGGGCCCGCCTCGGGGGGTGGTCTCAGTTCTCTCCCTGCCCAGTGGGTCAGCACCGCTTTTAACGGCTGGGGAGCTTGAGGCTGGGCCTGAGGTCTCCCCCTGCAGAGGAGGGTCAGGGAGACAGTACAGAGCCACAGCCTGGCTCGCCCGGCCTCTCCTCCCTGGAGCGCCTGGACTGCTTCCCAGGCCCAGCAGCGGCCCCTCCCCGGGCAGCCTGGGCCCTCCCTCCTGCCGGGGTGACTGACAGCCATCCCTCCTGCCCCTCCACGCCCCGTCCCTGCGGGCCTCATCGGGTCACCCCGAGGATGGCAACGGGCTCCCCATCTCAGGTCCCCTCCAATCACCCTCCCCCCTGCTCGGAAACTTTGGTCTCCCCCAGACCCACAGCTTAGCCTCTGCACCCCATCTTCCCGGGTCCTTCTCTGCCCCTGAGTCCTGCCCCACAGGACTCTGGAAGAGCTGGCACTCCCGCACCCCCAGCAGAGGGGGACCCCGAGGCCCCCAGTGGAGGCTGGGCCTCAGCCGTAAACCCTGTGACCGCCCCCCTGGACAGCAGGCCCTGGCGGTGCCCTGCAGGGCGGGGAGGGGCCGGAGGGAGGGAAACCAGAGGGAACCTCTGGCCTAGAGCCCCTAGGGGCTTGGTGCCCCCCAGCCTTTCCCTCTCGGGGTCCCCATGGCTCCCTTAGAGGTTATTCATCCCCAGGTGAGCCGGGCCCCTCCCCACCTGCCGTTCCTTCCTACTGACTATCTCCCCGAGGTCTCCACGCACCCCGCACGTCTAAGCTCAACTCAGTGACCGCCCCCCCACAAGGCTGACCCCTCCCAGGTGCCCACCTCTCCCCTCCTGTCCCTTTGCCCCTGCAGCACCCAGGCTGCAGCTTCCCTCCCTAACTGCCCCCCGCCCCCAGCCGGCATCTCCCCCTTCTCCACGTCCCAGCTGGGCCTCCTTCCCAAATGCTGATCTGACGGCACCTGTGCTGGCATGTGCTCGCCCGGGGACACCCCACAGGGGAGGCGGGGCACCACTGGGAGCTCTCCCGCCCGCTGGCCCTGCCTCTGCTCTTGCCCTCAGCCTCTGAGGCTCATCTTTCAGACTCAAGTTCAAGTTCGATTCCTGAGCTTCCCTGGACAGTGGGGTGGGGCGTGCCCTGTGGGGTGTCTCCCTGGCATAAGACACCCAGTGGGGTACAGACACGCCCAGGAAGGCACTGCTGAAGGGGGGTGGGCCGGGAGGGGGGCTGGGCCAGTGCCAGGGCAGTCGGGAGGGCAGGGGGGCGGTGGCCAGGTTCCCAGCAGCCGCGGCTCCCGTGCCCACACCCTCTGCCACCCCGCCCACTGCCCACCTGCTCGCTCGGGGCCATCTCTGTGCCTGGCTCACCCCTCACAGCTGCCTCACTGCACAGATGAGTGACAGCCAGCGTCCCAGTGCCCGCCGTGGACCCTCCCCCGGGCTGCCTGGGCGGGACCCACGCTGCCCACCAGTGAGGGGCACCCCTTGAGTTGTGGGGTGTGGGTGCTGCCCAGGCACCACTGCCCTCTCCTGAGCTCCCGGCGGGGCCCAGTCTCTGCGCTCGGGGGCTGCTCTAAGCTGAGGTGGTGGGGGGTGCGTGCTGTCCCCCAGCCCCGGCAGCCAGGCTGGATGTCCTCTCTGGGGCTCGGGTCCCCCCACACCCCGTCCCTTCACGCGTGGGCTCTGTGGTCACTTGAGGCGCCGGTTGCTCTGCAGATGTCCACCTTGGCGTACAAGACCCCAGGGCGGGGGCACGGGAGGGGACTGGACACCTTGATGGTCACAAGGAGACAGGGGCCCCCTGCTCCGGCTGGGTGACCAGCCCAGCTCCCCAGGCCTCCCAGCCAGCTCCTGCCCGTGGTATCCAGGGGACAATGGCCAGGAGGGTGCCCTGCAGGTCTCAAGGGGAAGTTCCCCACTTCTGGCCTGGCCCGCAGGCCGGTCCTCCCTTGGGCTCCGGCCCCCCAGCTGAGCCCCGAAGCTCTTTCCAGAAGGCTGAAAAGCTTTCAGCGTCGAGAAGCAGGTGGGGTGGCCGTGAGCTGCCTGCAGGGGGCAGAGTCGAGACGGGACGGAGGCCTGATGCCCCCTCTGGAACCGCCACAGGGCAGGGGAGGAAGGAGGTTGGGACCGCGGGGAGGGCCAGACCGGGCCCAGGACTGGCACCATCGAAGCCTTGGTGGAGACTGGGGGGCTGCGGAGGAAGGAGAGGAGGGGCCCGGTAGGCGGTAGACGCGTTCAGCAGGGCTAGCCCCTGAGCTTGGGGAGCCCAACTGAGGACGGGGGGCCATAGCCGGCCCGTTGGGGTCTGTGCGCACTCGTGTACCTGGTGGGGCGAGGCGCCACGCTGGAGCGTGACGGGGGGGCTGCAGAGCCCATTCAGCAGCCCCTGGGGCTGAACCCTGGGCGCGCCCGGAGCCAGAGCAGACGCAGGAAAGAGATAATTGCATTTGTGCAGGAACACCAAATCCCTCGCAGCTGCGCACGGGCTGAGCCAGGGCCACGGGCGGGCCGGCCAGCCGACGCCAGCATCCTGACAGCTCCGCCGAGCGTGCCAAGGGGTCTGGGCCGCCGGCCGGGGGCGCCTTTCCCAGGCCAGAGGCCCCCACCCCACCCCAGGAGAGCCGCCCCCCTCTCAGTTCCCAGAACGAAACCCAGCTGTGGAACAGTGAGGGGGTGAGGTCATGGGAGGGGCCAGGAGGGGCCGCATTACTCACATCCTGGGGCAGGCGGGCGGGAAGGGAGGAGGCCCAGAGGAAAGGGGCTGAGCCGGCTCCGTCCTTGGGCCGCCGGGTCAGGGGCTGGGGGCCAGCGCAGCCTCTCCCAGTGTGGGGCTGTGGCGAGACCCCTACCCTGCTACCCTGCTCCGGCCCCCCTGAGCTCCCTGCCCCGAGGGCTCGGGGGTCACATGCAGACGGCGGGGAGCAGGGGTGGCCCTCGGAGGGGCCAGCTCCTCAGGAGCAATGTTCTCAGAAAACATGCCTTGGCCTCTGGCCAGGCGCGTTGTCAGGACGACGGCAGGAAAACACTAAACAGTGCTGGGGCCCCCTGGACGGCCCGGGGCCTGGGCTGCCACCTTGCCCTCACCTTGCTCCCCTGCCCGACTCTGTCAGCACATGGACGTCCGTGTGCACACGTGTGTGCACAAGTGTGCCTGGTGGGGGGCGTTGGGACCCGTGCGTGGAGTGTGGGTGTGTGCGCCCACGTGGACCTGAGTGGGGCTCAGGAGAAAGTGTGTACCTACACGTGTGCATTCCTGCCACGTGTGCGTGTGTGTGTGTGTTGGTGTGTGTGTGTGTGTGTGTGTGTGTGTGCCAGGCCCACTGTGCATTGCGCGGTTGAGTGCAGGCCTGCGTGGGGCTTTGCTGGCCGGGACACATCGCCCTACCGGTGGGCTGACCAGGCCGTGTGGCCTCTGCACTCAGCTGTGCCGGGGAAGGGTCCCCGGGGCTTGGGGGAGGGGCCTGGGGGGCAGGAGCTATCGTCCTGAGAGAGGCCCCACCTGGCCCACCACACATCCCACTGGGGCCCGTGTACACACCCCCACACATTGGCCAAAAAAATCCCTAACGCCCAGCACAGCCATCGGCGTGTGCCGCTTGGACATGGCAGTGAAAGGGGTGCAGTGCCGGTCTCACCCCTTGGACGAATCCCCCCGGGCGCCCCCAGGCTGCCCCAGGAGAGGCTGTGGGCACCTTCTGTCCCCTCACTGCCCTGCTAGGCTTCTGCCCTCCGTCTGGAGGGGCTGTTGGTGCTCATGTGGGGAGGAGCCCTGGACTCTAGGTCCCCAACATCCCCGAGATCACCCCAGGCTCTTCCTCCCCAGACAGGACGTGGCCCCCAGCCCCCAGCCGAGGGCCTGGAGCAGGACGCTGATGGGAGCCAGGTGTGGGGGATTAAGTGGCTCCCTGGGGCCCGGGTGGGGAGGGGGTGGGAGTCAAAGTCGCTTCTGAGGAGCGGCACGGGGCGGGGGGCGGACTGGGGGTGCCGAGGGCTGAGCAGGCGGTTCGGTTTGCGTGGCTGGGGTCCCGTGTGGCTGCCGCGGGGGGAGTGGGCCTCGAGCTGGGGCTATGGAGGGGCCTGGCTTTTGTCTGGGAGGCTCCGAGGAGACCTAGGAGAGATTAGATCATGTGCTGGCGCGGCTGCCGAGACCACAGAGCCGGCCCACCCTGGCCAGGGGACGGGGGCCCTGAAGGAGCGGGCTGCGGGGTCAGGCGGGGGACACGGCAGGAAGGGGCTGAGACCCCAGCTCGGGGCAGTGAGCGCTGTAGACGGAGACCCAGGACCCCGCTCCCGGGCTCTGGGGGAGCTGGGGCGGGAGGCCGTGCCAGCTGGCCGAGGCCTGCGGTGCCCACCAGGTGCCAACAGCCTGAGATCTGCTGGGCCGGGGCCAGGGTCGTCTGGCCCCGGACCCCCGGTCTCAGGCCGACCTTGTGTGGACCCGAGGGAGGAACCCCAGGAAGTGTGGGAGTGAGGTCCCCTGCGCCTGACTGTGTGGGCCTGTTTCCCCATTGACAGCACAGCCCGGAGAGACTCTGCACGGGGGCCGGGGGCGGGGGCGGTGTTGGGTGAGCTGAGAGCCCTTTTTGGGTCCTCCAGCAGGGCCGCCGTCTCCCACAGCGCGGTGCTCCTGTGGGGCAGGAAGGATCGCCCCTGCTGGGATGGTCGCGTTAGGGGCGTGGCTGCCTAGCTGGGCCGCCTCTGGCCTGACCTCAGCCCAGGCCACCAGCGCCCAAGTGGCCGAGGCTACAGCCGCTTGACTCAGGTAGAACAAACGAGTGACCCCAGCTGTCCGGCGGCCACAGGCAGCTCTCCGCACCTCAGCCGGCTCTTCCTGTAGCCTCCGGGCCCTGCCTGGGGCCAAAGCTACACTAGCCAGTGTCCTGGCTCCCATGAGGTCCAGGGATCCAGCCTGCTGGAAGGGGATGGAGGGTCTGGTCCCATCCTTGGGGTTTCCCCAGGCCTGTCTGACCCAGGGGCCCCCACATCACCGGGAGGCACGTGGGCACCCAGAGACCAACAGCACCCTGGGACCTCCCCCAACCCGAGCACCCCTTCCCGACCACCCCTCAAGATCTCTGTTCTAAAGATGGGGAAACTGAGGCCTAGAGAGGCCTTGCTGGGGCCTGCTCGGACGGGGGGGAAGTGGGGTACGGGCCCCCGTGTTGACTCTCTCTCCGTGTCCCTCAGGCTCGCCACTCAGTGGAGCGTGGAAGGAGAGGAGGGTGCCGCCCGGGGGCAGCGCCAGCAGGAGAGGGCCTGGCAGCTTCGGGCCCAGGATGAGGGCGAAGGAGGCCAGTCCCCGGAGCAGCTAGAGCAGGAGAAGCTGTAAGCCGACACTGCCAGCTCACTTGTCCTGCGCCCCTGGGCAGAGGGCTACCCCGGGGGTCAGGCCCTGGTCTGGAGGCCCCAGAGCAGCTGAGATGAGGAGGGAGGGGCCCAGCCCTGGAACCCGGGCCGGGGGTGGGGGTGCCCTTAGGGTGTGGGTCGTCACAGCCCCAGGTGCCAGCGGAGTCTGCGGGACACCTGGCCGGAGACGTGTGGAGCCGCCCCCTACCGGCCAGCCTCCCGGGGTCCCGACTCCGGCCCTGGTCACCCTGCGTGGTCCCCCTTGCTTGGACCGACTCCGAGCGCAGCTGTGGGGCCCTGGCCCCCGAGCCCCTTGCCCTAGTCCTTGCCGTCTGTGACTCACTGAGGCCACATCCAACTTGGCGGGCCGAGGGCCGGCTTGTTCCCTCGCGGGGCCCGGGAGGCCTCTGTAGCTGGGCTGGGCTGTTTTTCCAATAACGCTCCCCCTCCCCCAGGCCCTGTTTTGTTCCATTTTCTCCGAGTCAGCAGCTCTGGGTGGAGTGGGGTGCTGTAGCGGTCAAGGCCCCGCGGGCCAGGTCCCCAGCCTAGCAGGCAGGGGCTGGGGGCAGGCAGGGACCACCGGACCGCAGGCCCGCTGTGGGGGACAGGGTGCAGGGCTCAGGCGGGACAGCAGAGGGAAACTCGGCACCGACCCGCGGGGGCCATAGGTAGCGGGGGAGAGACACAGCCCAGCATTCGGGGGGCCCCAGGCTGAGCGGGGAGACGTGGCCCTGTTCTTGGGTAGCCATGGCTTAACAGGGCGTGGCCCAGTCTTGGCCTCAGGTAGCTGCAGTCTGTGGGGGAGGCACAGTCCTGCCCTCAGGGATTCTCTGACAATGGGGGGGCCTCGGCCCGGCCGTGGGGTGCTGCCCCTGGGGCAGATGGGGTCTCCCGCACTTGGAGCCCAGGGTGTGAGAGAGGGAGGCGCTGTGGACGGGGTGGGGGTGGGGGGTCGGCCCCCTGCCCCGCGTCTGGCCCAGCCCTGAGAACGTGCCTGCTCTTCCAGCCTCAGCCCGAAGCCCTCGGAGGGCCCTGAACTGGACGAGGACGAGGGTTTCGGCGACTGGTCCCAGAAGCCGGAGGAGCGGCGGCAGCACCGCGGGGCTGGGGAGACCGCGGACGGTGGGGCCCCCCCTCGGGGCGAGAGTCCGGAGGGGGGGCAGGAGGAGGACAGGCAAGTGGGGGTCAGAGCGTGGAGGAGGGGTGCTCTGTCCAAGCCCCGTAACGTGTGTCCGAGCGACTCCCTCCGCTCCCGCCACCCCAGTGGCCCCCCAAAATGCCCCCATGGCCGTAGGGGGGGAAGGAGGAAGAGAACGAGACAGGAGGGCGGCGGCGGGGGTGCTGGTGCCGCGGGTGGGACGGGAGGAATCTCGTTGCTGGGCTCCCCAGGGCCCCGGCCCGTCCAGACCAGCTGCGGCCGCCGGGCGGTTACTCCATCAGCACATCTGCAGCCCACTGACGTCAGGGAGGCCCTGCGCCCCCGCCGCCGCCCCTTCCTCCCCCGGGGCAGCGAGCTCCATTCCCACGGAGGGGAGCAGGTATTTCCAGATGTGCGGCCGCCAGTCGGCCTGGGGGGACAAGCTTTCCAGATGTGCAGGCGCTCTGAACCAGGGCAGGCAGGGGGAGGGGCCCTGGGCTGGGGTCTGCTCTGGGACCTCACCCGCCCCCACCCCGGGGGTCTGAGCCGCTCTCAGCACCCCACAGGCCGGGGTCAGGAGCCCAGCTCCGCTCGGGAGCTCCAGGCTCGGGGCCCTGTGTCCTCGAGGGTCGCCGGAGCCCCTCTTGGCCACCTCCCGTCCCCTCCAAGGCCCCTGAAGCAGCCCGAGCTCTCACTAAGACCCCTCCCGTCACTCCACCACCCCTTCCCATCCGCGCTCAGAGCCAGCTGCCTGGCCGGGGCCCTGCTCCTGGCGTGGCCCTCTGCCCACGGCCGCCCTCCAGGCCTCAGTTTCCCCCATCTGTCTCTGGAGGTCCGAGCACACTCTGTGTTTCTGAGCTGGGGGCGGGGGGGCGGGGGCAGCAGGGTGGCCCGTCCACTGGCGCTGGGATGGCTGCAGCCCTGCCGGTCCTGTTCCCTTTGTCCCCAACTGGCCGCCCAACAGCAGGGGGCACTCTAGCTCTTCTGTGGACCCTCCTGCTCTCGCCAGGCCTCCCTGCCCCCCGCACCTGCCTGGCCTCCTGTAGCCCAGCTGAACGGGCCCTCTGTGAGCCTGCCGCTGGCTCGGACCCCGGCCCACCTTGGGCGGTGGTCTGCGTCTTGGCTGGCACGAGCACCGAGGGGCCTGAAATCATGGAAAATGCGAGAATTTCCCATCTTCTTCTCCAGGGTCAGTCCCGCTCCAATGCAGAGTCGCGCAGGCTGCCAGCGGCTGGCCTCCCCCGCCCCCCACAGCCAGCCTGGTCAGCCCTGCTCCTCACGGCTGCGGCCCTCACTGTGACCCCAGCCCTTGCCTTGTCCCTCAGTTGACCAGCCCCCAGACAAGCCTCAGACCCCCACCTAGCTCCCACCTGCCGCCCAGGCCCGCTCGCCCCAACCCGGAGCAGGCCGGGAGCAGGGGGCCCAGGCGGCCCCGGCCCCAGGAGGCCAGCCAGCAGGAACACCAACAAGCGAGACACGGGCCAGGGCTGGTCCTGAGGGCCTGGAGCCCGGGCCTAGCCTCAGTGGGCACTGGTCGCACGGCCCTGGCGACAGAGGGCAGGCTCTGAGGCCTTGGGCTCACCTCCCCAAAGAGGCCGGGGTCTTGAGATTCCTGGGCGCTTAACTGGTCTGACTGCCCATCTTACAGATGGGGAAACTGAGGCTTGAAAACGGGAAGGGACTCGAAGTGATCAAGTGACCTTTGACCTGTTGGATTGCCTCCCCCTCCCCGCCACAGGCCCCGCCAGCACGCCTTTGGGAGCCAGGGTGGCGACGAGCTGACCCCAGCCGGGGTCTGTCTGGAGGAGCTGCGTCTGAGCCCCGACTCAGAGCCCCAGGAGGGGCCGGGAACAGAGGACACAGAGCCCAACGGCCCCGAGGGAGCCGTCCAGGGAAGCCCAGGGCTGGCAGAGACCGAGGAGGCAGAGGATGAGCAGGTGCCGGTGGCTTCCCAAAGGGTCTGGGCACACCCCGGCCCCCGGGCTGCATCTGTCTCTGCTACCTGCATGCTCTGCGGGCCTCGTGGGATGGGCCCGGAGGGAGCCAGCACCCCCGCAGTCTCAGAGGGTGGTGGGGTTGGTGACCCTGCCTGATGGAACGCCAGCTCCTGCTGCCGAGAATTCCAGAACCAGAGAATGGCAGGGCGGGAAAGGACCTGAGGCCCAGGGAGGGGAAGGTGTTTCCTTCAACCAGTCCCGGGTGGGGCAGGAGGGGTGCAAAGGGGGCGATCATTCAGACCCCGTAACCGCAGACGTTCTGTTCCCAGCACCAGAGATGCCAGCAGCGCAGGACGCCCAGCCCCTTGGTCTTGGAGGGGACGGACCCGGGCTCGCCTCCCCTGAGCCCCAGCACCAAAGTAGGTTAAGCCCCAAAGCCTAGTCCTCTGTCCCGGACTCATGACCAATGACAGTCCCAGAGAGGCAGCCACAGGGCAGCTCCAGGACAGGAGCACGGCCTCCTCCTTCTCTGCCAGGCTGGCTCTCAGCAGAGCCTTGTGAAACGCATAAACTGGGCAATGGGACTGGCGGGTGGGAGCAGCTGGGAGGGGTGGGCTGGGGGCCTTGCTCTGGCTTCGGAGGCTCAGTCTCCTCCCGCCCTCCACAGCTCAGCGACAGAACTGAGTCCCTGCACCGCTCCATTCAGAAGAGGTACGTCTGGTTGCTTCCCAGGCAGGACTCGAGGATCTCCAAGGGAGGGTTGAAGAGGGCACCCAGTAGGTGGAGATCTGGGGGCCCGAGAAAGCTCTGGTAGGAGCTCAGGGTGGGCATAGAAGCTGAGTGAGGGGGCCTGGGCCATGACCCTTCTCCTCTCCTCCAGTAACAGCATGAAGAAGTCCCAGCCAGCCCTGCCCATCTCCACGATTGAAGAGAGGCTGGAGCAGTACACTCAGGCCATCGAGGTGCGCACAGGCCCCTCCGCTTCTGCAGGGCCTCCTCCACTCATGCACCCATTTCTCCAGCCAACCAGTGTCTCTCCATCCAACCAACTCCTGTCCTTTCACCTGCACTCTTCCATCCAGCCAACACCCCTTTATCCAACCAACCCACTCCATCCAACCAGGGTCCCTCCATTGATCCTACACGCCCCCACATCCAACTAACTAACACCCTTTTATTCAACTAACACTCTTCCATCCAATCTACACCCCTCCATCCAGTCAACACTACTCCATCCAACCAACACCCCTCTGTCCTATCAATGTTTTTCCATTCAGTCAATGTCCTTTCATCCAACCACTATTTCTTGTTTGACCAATGTTCCTCTACACAACCAACACCACTCCCTCCAACCAACACCCTCCATCCACTTTCATCCAATTAGCTCCCCTCCATCCAGCCATCATTCCATCCACCCAACACCCTTCCGTCCAACCCCTGCTCCTCCGACCCTGTGCCAGGGGCAGCACGAGGACAGCCCCACATTTGTCTCGTATCTCTGTGCTCTGCAGAGCAAGGGGGGTGTTTCACAAGTACACCGAGGGGAGGAAGACACGTTTCTCCAGAGCGCCTTCCTCCAGCCCTGCGTTGGATAAGCAGTCCTGGGGGAATGCAGCCATACAGAGGACGTCATCTGTGTGCCGGAGCGGCTCACACAGGCCTCTCTGATGTGTTCCATGTGGCTGTCCAGTAAAGTGGTCCTGGGCTCTGTCTCCTCTGCAGACCTCTGGCCGGACCCCAAAGCTAGCCCGCCAGCCGTCCATCGAGCTGCCCAGCATGGCCGTGGCGAGCACCAAGAGTCGCTGGGAGACGGGAGAGGTGCAGGCTCAGTCCTCCGCCAAGTCCCCCACCTGTAAGGTAGGCTCCCATCCTGGGGCACGGCTGAGCTCCCTCTGGAAGGCTAGCGTGAGACTGTCCAGGCTGAAGTATGGGCAGAGGGCACTGTGGTGCATGGGGACGGCATCTCCGCCAGGCTGGCTCCTGTGGAGGGCTGGGTGGGAAGGCTGCTGGGCCAGGTGAAGATGGACCATGTCACCTTCCCTTCCCGGCCTCTTCCCCTGTGCTGTCGCCCAAGGAGGCAGGTGTGCGGGCCCCGGGGCCTTGGCCCTGCGAGGCCAGGCAGGAGAAGTGACCAGGGCTCCAAGCCCCCAAGTCAGGGCTCTGCCCCTGTGACGTGGCCGCCTTCTGCCCCCAGGATATTGTCGCTGGAGACCTGAGCAAGAGGAACCTCTGGGAGCAGAAAGGAGGCCCCAAGGCTTCGCCGGTGCTCAAGGTAGAGTCGGAATGTGACTGATGCGGGAGGGCGGGTCCAGCGGGTGAGGGGAAGGGGAGCTGCCCTCAGCGCACCTGGGGGGGCTTCCAAGAGGCAGCGCCACCTCCCCCTGCGCCTCTCACCTTCGCTCTCCACCTCCTTCCCCGACAGAGCACCCCGTCTGCAAAGAGGTACAAGTTTGTGGCCACTGGACACGGGAAGTACGAGAAAGTGCTCGTGGACGAGGGCTCGGTGCCCTAGGCCGTCCTTCTCGGTGAGTCGGGGGCGGCGGCCAGAGCGCGACGTGTCGTGGGCGGAATTCGCCGCTCTGGGTGCGTGGTGGCAGGGACTACGAGGTGACATGTGAGGGCTGAATGCCCGGCCTCAGAGCTGGCCACAGCCAGTCTCTGCTGGTCCTCCAGTCCACAGACTCGTGCCCCCTCCCACCCCACCATCCCCTGGTTCCTGCCCTGCTCCCGTAGCCCACAGGGAAGCGCAGACTCCCTGCTGGGAGGAGGCCCCCATCTCCCAGCCGGGCTCCGTGGGCAGGTGAGCCCGGCCCGGCCACCACAGGGTGAGCGTGGCAGGAGGGGGTTGACACGGATCCCCGGGAGCTCAGGTTCCCACCTGGCAGTGGTCTGTGAGGGCTTCAAAGGAGCCAGAACCTCGTCCTCGCCCTCCTGCCCCAGTGAGGAGCCGCTCCCACCCCGGCACCTGGTGAGGAGTCAGAAAGGTGACCCGCTGCCATGGTTACGGTTACGCACACTTTTATTAGCGGCCTGGGTCCCAGGATCCGTTTACAACATCCATCATGTCCCCTCCTGACGGCTTCCTCCCTTCTGAGTCCTGCTCCGGGGGCTGCGGCTGGAGCTTCCCCCCAGCACCTCCGTGTCCGCCCCGTAGCACGGCTGCCCCGTCTGGGCCCCAGCGCTTGTCCCGAGTCAGACCCCAGCTGAGTGCAGACTGGGGGTCCCCATCGCTGCCCCCTCCGGGCCACAGCCCCCCCCCCCCGCCACTTGGCCAGGCTGACTTCGGACCTCCCTCCTCATCCAGCATCTAGGCTGAGACCCCAGCCCTCTGTGTCCCATCAGCGAGTCCCCCTCAAGCTCTGCACCCAGGCGGGGGGAGCAGAGGTGGCAGTGAAGGGGCAGGGGTGTGGGGCCAGCTCCCCCCCGGGCCTGGACCTGGCTCCCCGCACCCGTCGGGCCTCCGTCCTTGGGAGGCGCGGCTGCCAAGCGGCCGATGCAGCTAACGGAGCCCACGGTACCTGCGACTGAGTCACCCCGACCACTCCCACTCGGAACGACAGCATAGCTCGTCCCCCCAACCTTTCTCGGCGGAAGGGCCGGGGCCCCAGAGTCCTGCTCATCCTGTCAATCATCAGGGCTCGTCACCCAGAGCGTGCGGGGCTCAGCTGGGCCCTGATCCCCGCCTGCAGCTTCCCTGGACCCAGGCAGGGTCTCGCTGGTGACCACCTCCTGCACCCCTGCCCCAAGCCCTGTGCGCACACTCAGGCCGGCCCTGCCCTGCAGGGTCACGCATGCAGCCCCAGCCTCAGAGCAGACTTGTGTACGGTCTGTCTCCCCAGAAGTTCACCCCAGAAGTCCCCACCCCCCCACCCCCCCCAGTGCAGAGCCCTCCCTGCCCCTCCACACCATCTAAACCCGCCGCCTCCCTAATCCCAGCTGCTCCCGGCCGCGTCCACCTCCCACCACGGTCCTTTGTGGCTGCGGCTTCCCAGCTGGACCCTCAGCCCCTCTTCTGTCCACCCCACTGTCCTGGGGTCCCCCCCGGCCATTCACTGGGGCCTCCAGCCAGCTGCCGAACGATTGAAGTTCTGGGGCTGGGGGCTCAGGGCCGGGATGGGGTAGCGCACGGGAGGGGGCTGGGCGGCCACCTCCTGCAGTTTCCGGGCGTTGAAGCGAGGCCAGCAAAGGAAGGGCAGGCGGCTGAGGCCAGACGGGGCGCGCACCCCGTCCCGGGGCCCCACCTGGCCGCCACGGGACTCTGCCACTGACATGCGGCACAGCACTGCGTCCCACATCCTGGAGGACCGTGAGGCGGGGGCCGGCCGGGGCGCCGAGTCAGTGGGGGCTGCCCCTCCCAGCCCCGCGTGCCCCGGGCTCGGCTCTGGCCCCGGGAAGGGGGCCTCTTCCAGCAGCTGCTTCTTGAGGCGTGTCCAGCCGCTGAGCTGGGGCTTGGGCGCGACTTTGGGGACAGGGCACGGGTGGGTGCCTGACGGTGGGGCAGGGGATGAGGCCTCTCGGGGGCTGGAGACCTGCTCAGCCTCAGTGGCAGGGCCGGCCGGGGCGGGGTCCTCCCGGTGCCTGGCTTCGGGGGCCACAGAGGCCGGCCTGTAAGGCGAGGGTCCTGGTGAGCGGTAGGTGGGGGCAATGGACACCACCACCCGGCTGCTGGCCTCTCTGGGCCCTGAGGCCTGGAAGCCGGGGGCCGGCCTGGGCACAGAGGGCTCGCCGTGCCGAGGGCTGGCAGCCTGGGCCCTGGCGGGCAGTGAGTGGATGCGGACCCCAGGCAGCTGGGGCTGAGCCCTGGGAGGGCGGATGGCTGTGCCCTGGGCCCGGTCACCAGGCCCACCATCCGGGGCCATTGGGGAGGGCGCAGGGGTCCCGGCCTGTGGGGACGGTGCCTGGCGGAAGTGCACCTGGCTGTTGTGGGTGCCCCTCACGGTGGGGCCTGAGACCTGGGCAAAGCCGCAGGGGGACTGGGCGGGTTCTGGCACCGGGGCTGCGAGCCGGGGCCCCGTGGGCTTGGAGCGTGAAGCCAGGCTCCTGAGCTGGGTGAGGCTGATGGAGAACGTGGACCTCTGCAGGGGGGACGCCACGTGGTGGATGACGCGGGTGTGGGGGGAGCAGGGCAGGGTGGCCACCGCCCGCGGCGCCTCCGCGGGCCGCGGGGCCGGGGTCTCCTGGTCATGGCCGGCCTCGCTCACGGGGGATAAGGACGTGCGGAAAGGCCCGGGAGGGGCAGGCGGCCCGGCCCTGCTCGTCCTCTTCCGGGCTGCCTTCCTCAGGAGCTTCTGCAGACGCAGGTTGTCCTTCCCGGGCTTGGGCAGCAGCGGTGGGGGGGGTCCCGGGGGCCCCGGGGGGCGCCGGCCAGCCATCTCAGGGGCCACGGAGGCAGCCGAGGTGAGCATCGCTGCACCCTAGGGCGGGCGGGAGGGACAGCCGTGGGCCCAACCCTCCTCCCCACAGGCCGCCTCCCTGCGGGAGGGCACACAGCCCCTAGTCACGCAGAGGACCCAGGCCCAGAGGGCCTGCAGCCTGACCGTCAGAAGCTCTGCTGCCTCAGCACGTGGCCCCTGCCACGCGCGCTCCAGGCATGAGCGTTTGCACGCCCATGGGGCGGCCCCACCATCATTCCGCTTTAGAAACGAGCCCACGGAGGCCCGAGGTGCTCTGTGGGTGACGGAGGAGGGCTGGGACCTGGCTCCGGGTGCCGCCCGTGTGCACAGTGGGGGCCGGGAGACGCACAGGCGGGCGCCAAGCGGGAGGCACGTGCTGGGCCAGCCGTCTGCGAGGGCAGGAAGAGTGCCCGCCCGCAAGCGTGAGGGCCGCCTTGCTGTCGCCGGCCTGACCACAGGCGCGTCCGCTGCGAGCCAGCGGAGAGGTGGCGGCCAGAGGCTCGGGAGGGCTGCGGCTGCATCATCAGAGGTAGACGGGGTGGGAGGTGGGAGCGGTTTTCGCTGAGCTACGCTAAACGGGATGTTCCCGCAGACGTCCCGGCGGGGTGGTCCTGGCCAAGCCGCCCGCCCTGGTTTCTGGGCGCCACGTGCTCCCGAGGACGTTGACAAATGGCGGCTGGGCCGAGCCAGGGCCGCCGGCCTGGGAGAGGAGGGAGGCCTGGGGGCTGCTGCCATGAGGCCGGCTCTGTCAGGCAGGAGTGCGTCGTCTGCTCAGGGAGGGGCCCAAGGGGTCTGCTGGGGCTCGCTCTGGGCTGCTGCCCACCTCAGTGAGGGGGGGCCGGGACCCCAGGGTTAGCCTGGGGGCTGTCAGGCCAGCTGGCAAACAGGCAGTAGGCAGCGTCCCTCCACCCTGAATCCCGGCAGGGCCCAGGGCACCAGAGTGTGGTATCAGGAAGCAGGCTTCCAGGCCGGAGGTGGACCCTTGGTCTCGGGGGCTGTCACAGGGAGGCTGCTCCTCCAGGGCTGGGGGGAGCGGGGTGGGATGGGCAGGCCAGGGACCCCCAGAGAGAGGCTGCAGGCCCGGACAGGCAGAGCCACGGCCCCTCCTCGGACTGCAGCCTGATGCTCCCCCGACCTGTGTTTCAGCTTTCCCAAGACTGCAGCACCGCCGGCGGCACCTCCTGGCTCCCGACCCACGTGCCCAGGGGAGAGGCCGGCCAGATGAACGCCCCCCCGCCCCCCACTGGCCCCGCCGAAGAAGCTGCTTCTCATGGTCTGCCTGGCCCGCGAGCACCCCCGACATCCGTCACCTCTTGCTCCTGGACCCTCCAACCTTTCCCTCTGACCCCCAGCTCTGCCCCTCACAGTTCCGGGAGGAAAGGAACTCTGGCTGTTGGTTGGCAAAAGGACCACCTCCAGAGAAGCTGCGAGCTCCCAGGGAAGGCGCAGCCGGTGCAGAGAGAGGCCACGTGCTGGGTCCTCTGTGTCCAAAGCCACCAACACCCACAACAGCACTGGGCCCCCCTGCCCCGCCCCGCTTGCAGCCCTCCACTTTGTGCAGTAAACTCCCTTTGGTGTCTCCACGTGCTAGCTCTCTGGGGCTCACTGACGGGGGAGGGGCCGGGAGCAGGGCCCATTGGAAAGGCCATCCGCCCTGCACCGTGGTAGGGCCCAGGCCTCTGGCCTTCGGATTTGGACACTGTCCTGTCCAGTGGCCTTCTGCGTGCTAGGCTCTGGGGTCTCTGAGGGTAGTCAGGGCGAATGTGATGGGTGGGGGCTCAGTCGTCCTCTTCCACTGCAGTACTTGCCCCTTGACTGGCCCCTTATAAACTCTGCAGCCCCTGAAACACCGTGCACTTCTGGTCTGTGCCCCTAGACTGTGCACCCTTTGAGTACAAGACCCGCCTTGGGGTCATCCCTCCCCAGCACCCAGGAGGTGCTCAGTGAAGACCTGGTGGATGGACGGTTGAGTGGATGATGGAGGATGGCTGGATGCAGGGATGGAGGAAAGGATGGATGGGAAGGTGATTGGATGGCTGGCTGGATGGGTGGATGGTCAGGTGGTTGGATAGATGGATGGAAAGATGGATGGATGACGGGATGGAGGCATGGATGGATGGATGGATGGGTGGGTGGATGGTGGGATGGGTGGAAGGATGGATTGGTGTATAAATAGAAAGAGAGGTGTTGAATCCTTGGGTGATGGGTGGATAGTTAAAGAACAGGTGGATGGGTGGGTCTGCAGAAGGGATGAGAGGTCAATGGGCAGAAAAGTAGTTGTGCAGAGAGTAGACAGGAGAAGAGATGGAGAGGCAGTCAGATCAACGCCTGCTTGACGGAACGGTGGGTGGATGGCTGGTGGGCGGGTGGACACTTGGTGGGGGTGGATGGATGGGCGATGGACGGGGGGAAGGCAGGAGGGAAGGAGGGAGGGAGGGAAACAGACAGTGATGGCGAGGATGTGCCTGTGAAAATGGAGGTGCAGTGGGTGGATGGACACGCATGTGAAGGCGGGGACAGGGTGGGGCTCTCTTCCCGAGCCCACCCCCACGCCTGGCCTGTGCACAGGGCTAACATGAGGCCCTGCTGCCCTCGGAGTCAGGGGAGCCCCTTCGAAGAGCTGCCCTCTAGACCTTCGGCATTCGAGGCCTGGGTCTGCTCAGAACCTGTTCTCCAAAGTCTTCGTGGTCAAACTCCTGCTGCCTCCCAAGGGGAGCGTGAACATGGGCAGCCCGGAGGTGTTAGAAATCAGCTATGTCACACCTTTGCTGCCTGTGGCCCACTTCTGAGGGTGCCTCAGGGCTGTGCTCTGCCAGCTGGGGAGCTTCTCCCAGGGGACGTGCCCCTCCTGTCCACCTGGCTGGGTGGGACGTTAGCCGAGGGCAGCAGGCAGAGGCAGCCACATGGCCCACTGGACGGCCAGAGGGGACCAGAGTGGACGGCACTGAGGGGCGAGTGGCGGGTAGGGTGGGCAGTGCCAGGAGAGTAGCCAGCCACTCAGCCCTGATCCAGCACAGCCCCTCTCGGGCTCCTTGGCACTCGGCCCCGCCTCGGGGACAAGGACCCAGGGTCTGTCTCCTCTGCGGTGGTGACGACCGGCCCCTGCCTTGCAGAACCTGGGGGTCAGGGCCTGCCCACCACAGAGGCGGAGAGGCTCAGGGGAGCCATTGCCCGGGTGCTGGCCCTCTGCCCTCTGTTCTGACTGCCTGAGAGGCCCCGCCAGGCACCCTTCTGCTCCCCTGCTGCAGGCACTGGGTGCCAGCCCCGCGCAGAGCAAAGCTATTACAACTCCCGCAGAAGCCCCCAGGGCGTGTGGGCGGCAGCAGCGCAGGCTGGGAAGGGCTCATCCCCGAAGTGGTGTGTCAGCGGCTTCTATCTGGGGCCTGGCAGAGCCTGTGGGCCGGGCTGACCGGGAGCTTGGCTGGCACTGGCGCGGGCACCCAGGTCAGCTCAGGGCTACCAGGCGAGGTTCGAGGTTCAGGGTCCCTGGGCCTCGCCACCCTCAACCGTGCACACTGCGGGCCAGGACCAAGAGTGAGGAACCCCTGCCCTTCCCCACCACCCTGAGGGTGGTTGAGGTGACCCCTGCAGAAACCTAGAGGCAAATCTTTGGGGGGGGCCGGGCCCCCACGGCCTCCCCACTGCTCCCTGGCTCAGCTCGGCTTTGCAGAATTGAGAAGCCCACCCCACTCCTACCGTCCCCGGGCGGAGGCTCTGCCCCAGGAGCCCTCAAATCCTTCCTGGGGTTGAGACCAGCCCCGTGCCTCCACCCCAGGTCTCCAGCCCCCTCCAGCCCCTCGGGGCGGCCCTGCCCTGCCCTGCCCCCTCTCCTCCCACCCGAGCCCGGCCTGGCCAGGTGGACCGGGGTGTGGATTACCTGTCGCAGGCCCTCGGCAGCCGGCAGCCCGTCCAGCAGTGCCCGCTCAAGGCTGTCCTGCGGCACCACGGGCCTGGCACCCCGAGGGGTAGGTTGCCGATACCCGAAATAAGATCTGCCCCATCCCTCTGACCTCAGCGCCCTCGCTCTGGCTCAGCTCGCTCATGGGAGAGCGCCGGCCAGAGCCCGAGGCCACTGAGCAGACAGCCACCTTCCTCTGCTGGCCGAGTGGGGCCACTGCAGGGCCATGGAGCGCCCACCTGTGGGTGCAGCCCCCAAGAGCACCCCAGGCCCGTGGGAGGTGTGGCCGGCAGCTCCCAGGAGCGAGACACCCACCGTTGGCGGGGCCGGGTGCACACGGGGCTTCCCAGACTCAGCGCTGCCTGCTGTGCCTTCCCCACGCGCGCACCTGCCCCTCGGGGGGCGGGGGTGGTGTGTGACTCTAGCAGAGTGAGCGGCCCCAGCCTGAGAAGGGCTGTCAGCTCCCACCGTGAGGACGAGCTGGGCCGGGGCGGCCCCAGCAGCCGCTCGGGGGCCTTTTGCAGAAGAGGCTCTACAGCTGACCCCACTGGACAGAAAGTTGGTCAGGGTCAGCCGAGGGCCGGGCACGCGTGTGGCCCGTCAAACGCTCTCCCATCCGAGGACCTGGACAGGAGGAGGAATTCAGAGTTCCGACAAGGGAGGCGGGAGCGGCCCCAGCAGCTCTGGCCTTGGGGGGCTTCCCGCCCCCAGGAGCTCTGGGGAGGGGCTCTGTCCTGCCCACTGGGGGCCCAGGGCTCTGGCTCCCCTTGCTGTGGCCGGTGGGCCCACCCTGCCTATCTCGGGTCCCCATAGCCTTGTCTCCAATGTGTAGAAATTGGATGAGGTGCTGAGAGAAACCTTCCAGAAGGCTCTGGGGACCCAGAGTGGGGCACAGAGCCAGGGGAAGCCCGGGCTGGGCTGTGAGAGCCAGTCGTCCAGATGCCCCTAAGCCTCCAGAAGGCAGGTGCTTCATCTGAGTGTCCTTGGGACGAAGCCCTGTCCCGCGCTCCAGCCCACCAGCCATTGCTCCGGATCAGGCCAGCATCCATGGCCCCCGCCATCCGTGACCGACCAGCCCCTCGCCTGGAACCTTCCACGTCTGGAAGGAGGCTTGGGGCTGCTCTTTCCTACTCTGTGTCTCAGTTTCCCTGATTCGGGGGGGGTGGGGCGTAGGAGCTCGTGGCCTCACTGGCCAGCGTGGGGACCATGGAAAGCCCAGGGTGAGGTGTCTGCCGGTTGGATGGTGCCACCTGGAGTCCCGAGCAAAGAAAGACTGGGCTCCAGGGGCAAACGGTGGAGCCCGCTGTGGGCAGCACCCTGAGCCTGGCCCGTGGCGAGAGAGAGGCCTGCAGGGTCAGGACCCCCACACGGTGAGCTCCCGGGCAGACCTCAGAGGTGTGGCCCCTAGCGTCGGGAGGCACCAGCCACTGGGGAGATGCCAGACCCTCCAGTCAGACTTGAGCTAGTATTTCTGTTGCCCATTTACGCTGTATGTCCTAACGCCATCACGCAGAGAACCACTCGGTGGGGCTCGGACCTGCTGAGGGCCTGGCCGAAGGCTCACAGGGTCTTCTATCCTTGGGGGTCTCGGGGACCTCCTGCCGCAGCCTCTGATGGGGAGGCGGAGGGGGCCTGGGGCCTGCGTAATGCAGCCTGGCCGGGCAGACGCCTTTCCTGGGCAGGCACCTCGGAGGGAGGGGCAGCTCCCCCGGGGAAGATGGGGTCCCAGCTCTGGGGACCCCACACCAGCCTGGCCCAAGGAGAGCCCTCAGCTTCCTCCCTAGGGCCACCCAATGCCCTCCTTCACCCTCCTCCGCCCGTGAAGAATGTGCCCACTGTCAGAGAGTAAAAATAGAAGCTGACACTTCCTGGGGGAGGGGGCGGCCCTCGTCTCCTTCCCCCCATCCTCGCCTCCTCGCGCCCCCTCCTCTCTTCTTGCTATACTTGGTAAGGGGCCTCAAGGCACAGCCCCTTCCCGCCCGTCCCACGCACCCGGGCCACACAGCCCCTGGCCAATGGGCTGCCGGGAAAGATCGAATGTCACTATAACATGAGAGCATGTGGCGAGCGGGCAGTGCCTGAGCCGGTCCTGTCCGCAGGGAGCTCCTGCCCATCTCCCAGACCCAGCCGCAGGTCAGTAAGTCTGAGAGCAGCCCCGGGACTGGGCCGGCCTGCTGTGTGCCGGTGGGCCTGGGTGCGTCCTGGGGCCCCGGGTGCAGGACGCTGTGCCGCCCTAGCCTTTTGCCACTTTAAGCATGGCGTCCTGGAGACCCAGGAAGCCACCGCAGGGTCCCAACGGCCTGGCGTGCTGGCATCACGGGGTGACGTTCTCTGAACATCAGAGGCAGAGGAAGCCCTTCCAGACCAGAGTACAGGGGCAGGGGAGGCCCAAGAAGGAGGAAGGAGGGGGCTCCCCGGAAGGCCCGGGGGTGAGCGGGTGGTCCCAAGGCAGATGGCTAGACAACGGTGACGATTCGAGGTGAAGAAGCTGGGAAGGGGCGCTGCCCAGGGCCTCGAGGCCACCTGCTGCGGTGCGGCCGCCCTCCCCGCCCCGGCCTTTCCACGGGGCTCTGCTAAGCTGAGGGGCGCCTCGGCCAGCTTCTCCCAGGAGGCTGGAGCCCTCGGCCCAGCGGCCACCGCCTCTAACGCCGCCGTCTGTAAAGACGACAGCTACGACGGTGGCTGGTGGGGTTCACCGCAGGAGTGGGTCTGGGGGAGGGGTGGCGGGGACCCCAGCAGCCCAGAGGCCAAGGCCTGGAGTGGATGGGGCCTGGGCTGGGGGGGGACAGAGGGAGGGGTGGGGAGCTAGGCGTCTGTCCTGTCTGCCCAAGGAAGACGTGTCCCACCTCAGCCTGGACGCGAGGAGCACGAACTCCCAGGAGGCCCCTCCTGTCCTTCCTGTGCCCCCTCGAACCAGGGCTCAGCTGACCCTCCTGACGTCATGGGATGGGGCGCCTTCACCGGGCAGCAGCCTCTCTGGTGCCCTCAATCATTCTGAGAGGAGATGGGATGTCGGGGGGGGGGGGCGAGGGTCAGGGAACAGGGTCAGGGCCCACAGCAAGCGAGCGGCAGGGCCTCCTGCCTCCCCGCCCCCATCTTGTCACTTGGGAAGGAAGGAAGGAGAGGGTGTCCCCAAGGAGCGGTGACCTCAGAGGCTGTTTTCACAATGGCCCCTCTGGGGGCAGGACATTAAATGGACAACTGGTTTCCTTCTCAGCTGTCGAAATGCCACCCTGCCCCCAAGCACACCGCACCCTGGGCCCCTCTCAGGGGGAGGGCGGGTGGGACAGAGCAGGCCGTGGTGTCAGCCCTAGGGCTTTGCTGGGAAGAAAAGGAGCCCAGAGCGGCCTCAGTTTCCCTCTTTAGAGGGTAGGACACCCTGCCTGGGTATGCGGGAGCCCGCCTGCACGGCCCCTGGGACTCTGGCCCAGAAGACAAGAGGCCCAGCCCCGGGGACAGGCGGGGGGTTGGCGGGGGCGGGGACGCAGGCCGAGACCTGAGCGGGGGCTGCCTTCCCAGTCCCCCCTCCCATCGTCTTGGGTTTCTGGGCAGAGGTGTCTTGGCTAATTCGGGTGCCTATTTCTGGACGTCTCAGCTGCCACTGGCTCCTTAAAAATAACCCACCCCTGGACTCAGGCCACGACCACCCCTTGTCAAGGCAGCTGACAGGTGTCGGGCCCTGCCGGGGGAGAGGTGGGCGCAGTAGGGCGAGGACAGTGGCCTGGGCGGGGCGGGGGCCCGGCACCCAGGGGCAGGGCCCACCAGGAGGGTTTGGGCCGAGGGACCGTGAGACCCCAGCTGTAGACCGAGCGAGGGGCTGTAACCTGAGGGGGCGGCAGAGCCCCGGGAAGGGGCCTCAGGATGCGAGACAACGGCTCGGCTTCCTGGAGGGCTTAGCAGAGGCCCATCCGTCGGTTAATTTTTCACGGAGCTTAAATTGCTCTGGGAAAACTAACATTCTTGACAGAGGCTTCGGAAAACTGTTCCCACCTTAGCAACGCGATGTAAACGCATGTTTAGATGATGAACTTGTGTTTTTCTTATACAAATCTCCCGGGGCGGGGGGCCATAACTATTGTCTTCAAGTAAGCTGTAGCAAGTTGTCATGAACTCTGTGTTTCGAAACTCGGGGCCAACATTCTGATGCAGCTGCTCCGAGCATTCCCAGGCCCGCTGCCTCAGGTCTGTGCGCTGGCCAGCTCACGGACAGACGGTCCCCGAGAGCGCTGGCCCGGCGCCGGCCACACCTGGACACATGCAGCCAGGCCCGGGTACAGGCTGCCCCGCAGACGTTGACACGTTCAAGGGCATCCACAGGGCCTGGGAAAGCAGGCTGAGGGAGGGACGGGGCCGTCCACTCAGTTCTTGGAGGCCATGTGCGCCTGGCACGGGCACCAGGCTGAGGGGCCCCCACAGAGAAACAGCCCAGACCCCGTCCTCACGAGCCGGGGCTCAGTCTGCTGTCTGCTGGGGCAAGGGGGAGACGGGGGTGCGTGTGGGGGAACAGAATGTCTCGTGCACGCTTGTGATTCTGGAAGAGGGCTCTGCAGAGGGCCACGGGAGACCCCAGGGGATCCCCATAAGAGGACACGGGGTCCTCACGGGAAAGCGTCAGTCAGAGAAGGGAGCCTGGGCTCACACCTGAGGAGGGGGCCTCGTGGGGATGGCGGGCGGAAAGGCCGGGCAAGGTCCAAGGTTCCCACCCGGAGGTGCCAAGCTCTGTAATTTGGGGGCTCCCTGGGAGCCCCCCCATCTAGGCCCGAGAGCAGAGACCACCAAGAGGGAGGTTTTGAGGCCGCAGCAGCAGCACGGCCCCGCGGTGCAGAGCAGCCCGCGGGCCCCCGCCCCCGCCCCCCGCCGGCCTGGACGAGCTGCGTGCATCCTGGATGACCCTCCTCGGGGAATGCTATAGAGAGGATGTCTGCCCTGCCACGACCTTCCAGCATCCCGTCCAGCTCCGGGAGTCCAAGCTCCAGGCTGGAGCCAGGGCAGGAAGGGGGGCGGAATGGGATCAGATCAGGGGCGAAGAGGGCTGGGGGGCCTGGAGCCCTGGAGGAAGCCAGGCGGCCTGCTGGGGAGGCCCCGAGCGCAGGAGCCACCCGCCCAAGGCCGGAGAGTTGGCCCAAGACCCCTGTTGATGGGCGTCCCCTTGCAGCCCCACTCCAAGGGCCCATTCCAGCCCCTCTAGGTCAAGGCAATTCGTAATCCTCACCCCGGTCTCCCTCCACCCCTGCAGAAACCACCCACCCACCATGTCTGACGAGGAAGTGTGAGTACCCGCCCTGCCTCGGGACCCCTGGACCTCGGCTGTGCTCAGAGGTCAGAGGACCCCCCGCCGAGAGCTCCCACCCCCCTCACCCCCCTCCCCCTCTCTCCCCCACAGTGAGCACGTCGAGGGTAAGTGTGGAAGCCAGACTGTCTCTGCATCAGCCTCTAGACAGAAAGTCCAGGTGGGGAGGGCCAGCCGCTGCTGGAGCCTCTCCCAGGGAGCCCCCGTTGGAAGCCGCGTCCGATCGCCCCCTCTGTGAATGGGCTCCCACTCCTGCCCCTGCACCTCTTCTCAAAGGCCAGGGCCCGGGGCCCAGTCCCTGCACTGCAGGGTCGTCTGGGCAGCGGGGCCGCCCTCCCAGGATAGGACCTGGGCCTCCGCAGCCCAGACCCCTCCCCGGGAGCCACAGTCACCGCCAGAGCCTCTTCCTCCTCCCGGGCCCCTCTCTGGCCGGCCGGAGTGGCGTGGCAGTGGGCGACGGGGCAGGCGGGCGCCACCCTCCTCGCCTCCCAGGCTGGTCCCCGGCGCGCCCTCTAGCTGGCCCCTCTCCTTTGCTCTACCCCTGGCAGAGGAGTAGAGAGGGACGGTAACCGAGGCAGCCCCGGAAGTCCCCCCGCCCCACATGTCCACTCTCGTCCCCAGGGGGCCTCCAGTCCCCCTCCACAGACTCACCAAGTAACTGTCCACCTTCCTCATCCTTAATCCCCACTTGCCACCACCCCTAACTGCCCACCTCGTTACTCGATTAACAGGAAGCACTCACTGATCCCTCAATAATACTTTTTGCATTGTTATGTGTTACTTATACATAATAACCTCATCCACGGTGTCCATGGTGTGTGAAGCTACCTGGGATTTGGTTGTGAAGACACTCACCCCGTTAATAGCAAGTCTGGGTGTGTGGGCCCTGCCTGCCTCTCCACAGCTCTGCCTCTCTCTGTCTCTGCCTGTGTCTCTGTCTCTGTGTCTCTCTCTGTTTCTCCCAGCATCCTCCCCTCCCCCCTCCCTCTGGGAGCAGGAACCTCCAGGCGGATCTGGAGACCCCTCCCTAGCCCAAGTCTGTGGGAGCCTCCTGGTGGGCCGTGCCCAGGCAGGCGTGGGAGCGGAGCCACGGCCCCTGGGAAGGGCGCGCACGGGTGGTTCTCAGGCCCGACGGGCGCTCGTGCGCGGCCGCTGGCACCCGCTCAACCGCGGGAAGGCTTTCCCGAACTCCACCAGGCAGGCTTCTCCTGTGGGGCGTTCTGGGCGCTAGGTTTTGAAAATATTTTGAAAACACTTGGCTGCCCTAACAACGTGAGCAAAACATTTCTTTTTCGGCTGAAAAGGTAGAAAGACTCCTTCTGAGAGGGAGCCGTGGCCCCGGGAGCCGCCCTTCGCCAGGGAAGGCGACGGGGCCGGGGGCACAGGTCCCCCGAGCTGGGTCCTCTAAGACCTGCCTTGGCCGCCCGCGTTCAGGCCCACGTCTCCTGGGCTTGTCCCATGACACCTTCAGAGTCAGACTTAGCGAGACCCTCCGGTGCATAGGCACCGCAGTCCAGAGCAGGCTCCCCGCGGATGCGGAAGGGGCTCGGAGACCCCCAGGGCCGGGAGGAGGTCACACTGCAGAGGCGAGGCCGAGGCCTGAGCTCTCTGAGGTCCTGCAGGCCCTTGAAGCAGGGCCAGCCTCCCCCGGTCCCTGGAGCGCCTGCTGCCCACCACCCTCCCCTGCACCTGGGACTGCCTCCCTTCCTCGCCCCCACCACGTGGCCCCTAACAGCTGTCCTGTTCCCTCTCTCCCTCCTGCACCCTCTGGCTCCCTCCTCAGAAGAGGCCCAGGAGGAAGGTAAGTGGGGTCCAGGACCCCAGCCCCCCGCCCACCCTCCAGCCCTCTGCCCCCCGACCTCAGTGACCCTGCGTGCCTCCCCCGCCTAAGGACGTGCAGTGTGCTCCTGGCGTAACCTCTCCTCTCTCCTCCTGCCACCGCACACCCAGCGCCCCCCTCGCCTGCAGAAGCCCATGAGGTCCACGAGGAAGGTACGAGGACACAGGGCTTCTGGCCACATGGGGCGCCCGGGGCTGGCTGGGACACGCAGCGGGGGGCGGGGGGGAACAGTCAGGCGCCAGCCAGCCAAGGGGCCCCCACATGTGGCCCCAGCGTAACCCATTAACCACGGCCAGTGCTTGACCAGATAGGGGGCCCCGAGGGCCCGCACCCCCAAACATGGGCAGGGTGGCAGACGGGGTCTTCCACCCCCTGGCCCAGGGAGGGCTGGTCAGTGGGGGGACTGCTGGACCAGATGTAGACCTAGCTGCCCCGGAGACAGCCCTGAAGCCAGCCTTCCACCCCAGGGTGGGTACCTCAGAGCCCCACAGCGCCCGACCCCTCGGCAGGGCCGGGGACCCGGGCTGGATCTCGGTGAGCAGAGGGCGATGGCGGGGCAGGCCCCGCGGTCAGCGCCCTGAGCCGCGCCCGTCAGCCCCCCGCCGGAGCCCTTGTCACTCCCTAGCCGTGCTTGGGTCCTTGGTCAGAGCAGCTGAGGGCTGGCGCCTGCTGCCCAAGCGCCCTGGCAGGCGTGTCCCCCACTCTCGGGCTGGTAGGAGACTTCCTGGGCTACAGGCCCCCAGCCCCTGGTCCCACCCCGCCGGGTCACAGCCCTGCCCCTGCACGGAAGTCTTCTGGGGGCCTGAAGAAGGCGGGAAGAGGGGAGGCAGCAGAGGCAGGCAGGGCCCCGACAGCCCCGTGCCCAGCAGCGAAGTCCTGACGGGAGCAGAGAGCGGGGCGGGAAACTCCGAGGAGAGGCAGGGACGGGACCTGGGGGGACGCTGCGCCGGGCCAGCACTGCCCTTGTCTCGCTCACTCCTCGCACCCTCCCCCCCCCCGGCCTCGGCCACTGGCCCCCCCGTGGCCACCGGCTGTCTCCATTAACACTGGAGTCAGTGTTTCCTTTCTCCTTTGACCTCTGACCCACGCATGGCTCCTTAGTCCATGAAGTTCATGAACCAGGTAGGTGCCATGACTTCAGTCCCGTGTGGGCGCATGTGCACACGTGGCCGTGTGCGGGTGTGAGCTGCCTCCCGGCCGCGAAGAACGAGAGGGGCCGCGTAACCTACTCACCGTGTGTTCCGCTCGCCCGCGGCTCCCCTCCCCTCAGCCTCTGCCCCAAGGTTCACAGCTGGTTCTCTCTCTTCCCCCCCTTTCCCCCCACGGTGCCGCTTTTGCAGAGGAAGTCCAGGAAGGTAGGTTCGCCCCCGACCCCAGTCCCCGTACCGGGGCCTGAGCCCCCACCACTTCTTCCTCCTTCCCTGCATGACTCTCGCTGCCATTCCTGCTGGGGACAGGGTGGGGACAGTCAGGCCGGGGGCGCTGGCTCAGGCGGGACTGGCTGCCGGGAAGCAGGCAGAGGGCCTTCAGGGCTGGGGGCACGAGGCCGTTCCCGGGTCACCGGCAGGCAGATGGAGGCGGTCAGCCCGAGGTCAAGAGCAGAGCCGAGTGTAGGGCCTGAGACGGGTGTGGGCCTCGAGAGGGTTGTGCTGGGGTCCACTGGGACCCTCGGGATCCACCAGGGCTGGGTGGGGAAGAGCAGAGGAGGAGAGGCAGGCAGGTGGCCTCCGCCCTGCCCCAGATAGCAGGGCAGAGAGGGGAAGTAAGGCGGGGGCTAAAGGAAGGGTGGAGAGGCAAGTGGGGTGAAGCAGAAAGTCAGGCTGAGGCTGAGGTGGGGATGTCGGGGAGCCGGAACAGCTGGGGGCCTTGCGTGCAAACGAGCAATCAGTCAGGTCCCGGCATCCCACCCATCGCCTGGGCTGGAGCCAGACACACCCAGGCGCGAGGAGGCCCCCTGGCTGGCCTGCCCTACCCGGGGTGGAGGTGACGGCGGTGCGGGCTCAAGTCAGCGCCCTAGTCGGGCAGCCCCTGCCTTCACACAATGTCTCAGGGGGCCACGGGGGCCCCCCGGCTGGGCCAGAACCCGGAACACAGCCCCCGAAGCGAGGCCACCTGTAAGAGAAAGGGACGTGCCGGCCCTGAAGGTCGGGCAGCGAATGCTGAGCCTTGCAGGAACCGGGGTGCAGGCAAGGGCTGTGGTGGTCACAAGATCACCAGGTCACCCTGGAACCGGCCCTGAGGCCAACAGACAGACAGACAGACAGGGCTGGCGATGCCGGGCCGCTGCCCGCCTGCCTGCTGCCTGGGGAGCTTTGCTGCGTGGTACCTGGCCTCCCCCCACACCCTCCCCTGGCGTCTGCTCCCAAAGCGCCGTCTCCCTCAGTCTCCCCAAGCTCATAGCCCCCCACCAGGTGCGGGGGGAAGTGACGTCAGGCCCGCCTGAAAACTGAGTCGTGCCAGGGGGCTGGGGGCGCTCTTTGTGGGAGTGGGGTTGGGTGCTAAGGAACCGTGCGATCTGTGAGCCGAGGGGGATGTGAGGGGAGACCCTGCCCAAGGCCCTCCCGCCCCCAACAGGCCTGGGGCCAGACCAAGTGCAGGGGGCGTTGGCGGTTCAGACAGGCTGATGGCCAGGCGTCATTGCCACCAAAGGGCCCAGGGCAGGGACTGAAGGATGGGGCTAGGGTGCTGCCAGGCCCCCTGCAGATCCCGGGCTGCATCCAGGCCGGCCAGGACCTCCCCAGGGCCTGGGGAGGCAGGGAGGGTCAAATGAAGCAGCCCCCCACGTGAGGGTGGCTGGGTTAGCCCAGCCAGGTGGGGTCTCAGGTCTGGGGGTTGCAGCCCGGACAGGCCACCTGTCGTAAGCCCAGTCCTGTGAGATGGCCCAGCCAGGCTCTGCAAGAGAAGCCTCTTAAGGGGCTGGGACAGGCTCCCTTGGGAGTCAGGAGCCCCCACCTTGGGGCCGAGCGGACGCAGGGCCCTTCGGGGCTCTGCGTGAGCACCCTCGTCTCCTTGGGCTGGGACTGACCAGGTCTGAGGCCCCAAGAAGCTTTATTAACCGAGTTGTTCCAGACCCCCTCGGGCTTCAGCCCAACCAAACCCAGGCGTTCGGTCCCCAGAACCGCTCACCCCCGGTGGAAAGACTCAAAGAAGCTGGCAGCCAGCACCCACAGGCCGTCAGCGGCCTCTCCAGCCACGGCCTCCTGGGGTGGGGCCGGGTCTCTCCTGGGGCATCCTGGCCGCACAGCTCCTCCAGCCCCTAACCAGACGCAAGTTCTCTGGCCTTCAGCTGGGGTCACAAACAGGGTCCAGGCCAACGCACACCCAGGGGAAGAGGGGTCGGGGTGTGCCCCCTGGCTGGTGTCGGCCCTGGGCCCTCACCCGTGCCCCTGTTCGCACCCCGACTCACCCCTGCTGCCTTGCCGCTTCCTCTTGCGTGTGCACTTTCCTGAAGATGCCGAGGAAGGGTGGGAGGGTGAGGCAGGTAAGGCCCCTGGCCGCACGCAGCTCGCCCGCACAGACCCGCAGACGCGCCTGCCCGCCTATCTGTCCTCTTCTCCCAGCACCGGGGCCTCCGAAGGCCAGGCCTTGCTGCCTCGCTCTGTGTCTGCCTCGGGACTTAGCACTGCCTGACACCACGATGGGGCGGTCAGTGGGGAACGGCCAGCAGACCGCAGCCTGGGCAGGGGAATGCTCCCCCCCACCCCCGGTCTTTGCCCCCCCTCCGCCCCCCCCACCGCCATCTCTGGTCTTTCTCTCCTGCCTCTGCCCCCTGAGGATGCTCTATGTCTGGGCTCCGTTTTCGCTTCTCCCGCCGGTGTCCTGGGCCCCGCACCCGAGCTCCTCTCCTCAGACCCCACAGGGACCTCCATGGGCCCAGAGTGGAGGCAAGACCCTCTTTGCCCCTGGTGGGGTCTTTGCCCCCAGCCTGAGGCCCCCAGGGACCCGGTGGCCGGAGTGCGCCGTCCGTCTCACTTGGTCTCTCTCCCCTCTCCCCTCTCCCCACGCCGGTGCCCTGCTGACCAGAGGAGAAGCCAAGACTCAAGTGAGTGTGGGGTGGGCAGGGATGGACGTCGGGCGGGCGGGGCGGGCAGGGTGAGGCCTGGAGCCCAGGCTTGGAGGAGAAGCCCGGGCGGGCAGGCTGGACGGGGCCCGAGGCCACCTGGGGAACCAGGTGCCCCAAGGCTGGGCTCCGGCCCCCTGAGGAAGCAGCAAAGGGCTTTAGGCTCTGGAGACCCCACCCCCTGAGAGCAGCAGCTGCTTCTTTGCTCCTTGGTTTGGTGTTGAAGGTTCCAGATTTCTGCTGAGGCATCATGGGAATGGGGTCATTGGGGACAGCCCCCCCCACACACACAGGTGGGGGTCAGACCTCCCAGAGAAGGGCAGAGACAGACTCTGGAAGTCCAGTCGGGCGTGGTTCTGCCCCGGATCATCCAGTGTTGGCAAGGAGGGCTTCCTGCAGGAGGAGACAATGGACGGAGGGAGGAAGGGGTGCAGGAAGTTGGGGAAGACAGGGCAGAGAGAGGGAGGCCCCACGCAGCTCCCTGTGCCCTCTCCGGCCCCCCTGTACCGGCCTGCTGCCCTCCATCTCCCAGGGCCCTAGATGTGAAATAGGCGTGAAAGTGGGGCGGTGGGAAGGAGGGTCTCACCCCTGAAATCCACTTGGGAACAAAACCTTGACCGCAGCCACGATCCCTCCCTTCACGGGGGCCTCGACCCTCTCTGGGGAACCATCTTCCTTGCTCGAAGGCACTTTCTTTCCCTCGTTTTGCCCACATGTCAGTGAGTGGTTCAGAGATGTTTTGTTTTAATCCGACTTTCCTGATTTTTCTGCTTCTGATAAGTACGTACGAAGCCACGGCACTTTGCACATGCTTCATCCCCCCTTATCCTTCAGAGGATTCATGCCTGCCTTTGCTCTGCACGGGATGGAATGTCAGCGCGTATGAGCGCACGCCAAGTGTTCGTTCCCACTTAGGGGAGCCTTACGGACTCTCCAAAGAAGACTGGAAATATGTGAACGTATAGCCAGCACATTTCCGTCCGTTACACTTTATTTTTCAGCAGTTTTAAAGAAAGCTGCCGGGTCACAAGATATTTTCTAGTTTTAAAAAAATGTTTGTGTTTTCATTATGAAAATAAAACACCTCATTAAAGAAAATTTGGAAAATACGTAAAAGTCCAATGAAAAAAAATCATCTATAACTCTCCCACCCCGCCTGCCAGACTGCGGAAAAGAGTAGAAAGGAATAAAAAGGCCTTATTTCTTCCTACTCTTTTTCCATGCATCGGGCTCGGAAAAAAAGACTGAAACTGAGCTGTTTTTCAAACATCGTCCTGTCTATACAGCCTTGAATTCTGCTTTTTTTAAAATGCAGCGCTGTTTCTAAGTATTTTTCCATGTTTTTACATAGTCTTCTTAAATATTTTGAATGGCCACATAATATTCCATCAATTGGACAAACCATAATTTTCCTAACCATTCCTCTATTGCAGGATATTAAGGCTTTCCCCAATATTTTACTATCATAAATAACGCTGGGTGGAAAGCATTTTCTGTCTTTCGGGTTATTTCCCTAGGCCTCATTCCCAGAATGGAATTACTGGGTCAAAGAGTAGGAACGTTCTTAAGGCTTTTGATATCGTCTGCCAAACGGCTTCCACGAGGGCCGCCAGCGCGGTCTCCACGCCGCATGCCCGGGGACCGCGACGTGCCTGCACACGGAGCCTCTGACGGATGGATGAGAAACGGCCTCTCTGGGTTGTTTTCCTTCGCATTCCTTTGATGGCCTTTCCCTCGTGTGTTGACTGGTGGTCTTTCTTCTTGGGGAGCTGCTAGCTTACGCTCTCTGCCCATTTATCTAACGGCGGGGGTGTCTCTGTGTTTTCTTAATCATCAGTTTGCATAAGGATATAAGTCTTCTCTGTATTTGCTGAAAAGATTTTTCTAGTCTGGTTTTTCTTTCCCCCCTTTTGCGCTGTGTCTTTTTCCATGTCCATAAGTTTTTCATTTGCGTGGAGTTCCCGAGCAGGACCTTCCGAGCTTAGAAAATCCTTTCCTGCGCCAGCATCCCGGTCCATATTCAGTTCCACTTTCTTCTTTTTTGAAGAAATTGTTGTTGTTCTTGTTGATTTAACTCTGCTCCATCTGAAATGTATGCAGGGGAGGGTGGAGAGCATGGCTGTTACAGCCGGCCGGATTCAGGGAGAGGTCTCATTTCTTCTTCACACTGCTTTCTGCCCAGCCCCCCTTCCTCTGGGTCCCCAGAAAGAAAGATCAAAGAGAGGCCAGAGAAACGCAAAGGGTCATCCGAGACGGCCGTTCCTGACCGCAGAGGCCAAAGGCCCTGGGAGGGTGTGCGGTGACCACCCTGCCCTCTGGTCTGACCTCGCCACATTTGTTTATTTGTTTGAGAAAGAAAGCTAGGCTACCCTTCCTGGACAGAGGGGGGCGAGACAGCTCTTGCGAGGTCCAGAAGTTGGCAAAACAGAGGGATGCTTGAAACCTCCTCGAAGGGTCAAGCCGTTCTGGGGACAGTGGGTTATATGTGTGATAAGAGCAAAGGTCAGGCAGTGCGTCCTCGGCCAGGTGCCAGGCTGAAAGGCGGGAGGGCCAGGCCGGGTTGGGCCAGGCCAGCTGTCCTGGTGGGGTCCCCACTCGTCTCCACTCATGAGCCTCTCTCTCTTCTTCAGACTCACGGCTCCTAAGATCCCGGAAGGGGAGAAGGTAGACTTCGATGTAAGTTTCCGGGACCCAGATGAACCCCCCGCCCCCCGCAGCCCCCAGCTTCCAGGCTGCAGGCTAAGCCTGAGCAGGTCACCTCCTCTAGAGCAGCCAGAGCTCAGGCTCCCTGGTTCCACGCAATTCTGCTTTAATTCATTCCTGGACCAGAAGAAACTCCTCCAGGAATAGATACTTTTCCTCCCTCCTCCCCCACCCATCCATCCATCTGTGCGTCCATCCATCTGTCCTTTTCTCCATCCGTCTGTATCCTTCATCCCTCCATTCATCAGCCCGTCCATCCGTCACTCACCCATCCATTTATCCACCCATCATCCAGCCACTCAACCAGATACTCACCCACCGATCTACACATCCATGCTTTCCTCCACCCACCCACCCACCCACCTATCCATCCATCCTCCGCCCACCCAACCATCTATCCACCCATCCATCCATCCATCTACTCAACCAGATACTCACCCACCGATCTACACATCCGTGCTTTCCTCCACCCACCCACCTATCCATCCATCCTCCACCCACCCAACCATCTATCCACCCATCCATCCATCCATCCACTCAACAAGATACTCACCCACCGATCTACACATCTGTGCTTTCCTCCACCCACCCACCCACCCACCCACCTATCCATCCATCCTCCACCCACCCAGCCATCTATCCACCCATCCATCCATCCATCCACTCAACCAGATACTCACCCACCGATCTACACATCCATGCTTTCCTCCACCCACCCACCCACCTATCCATCCATCCTCCTCCCACCCAACCATCTATCCATCCATCCAACCATCTGTGCATCCACCCATCTGTCCTTTCCTCCAACCATCTATAGCCTTCATCCATCCACTCATCTATCCGTCCATCCATTTATCTACCCACCGTCCATCCACTCATCTACCCACTCATCCACGTACCCACCCACCCACCCACCCACCCATCCATCCACTCACCCACCCATCCATCTGTGTATCCAACAGACTACCTCACTCCCCAATTTCCTCCCTGCCCGATCCACGCAGGGCACCTCTGGGCACGACAACGGGGCCATGTCAGGGCCAGTCCGTCCCGGGGGGGCTGACTGACCTCAGGGCCGCGCCTGGCCTGGACTCACCACGGGGAGGGCACCGCTCCTACCCTGTGGCTAAGGGAGCAGGCAGCCGCCGGCCCCCAGGAGGGCCAGGGAGCCCGGAGTTCCGCAGGAGGGCTGGGGGCGACGGGCCTGTTCCACACAGGACATCCAGAAGAAGCGGCAGAACAAAGACCTCATGGAGTTGCAGGCTCTCATCGACAGCCACTTCGAGGCCCGGAAGAAGGAGGAAGAGGAGCTGGTCGCGCTCAAGGAGAGAATCGTGAGTGCCGGCAGCCGTGGGCGGGCGCGGGCCCGGGGTGGCCAGGCCGCAGTGACCCGGCCCTCGTCCGGCTGCAGGAGAAGCGCCGTGCGGAGAGAGCTGAACAGCAGAGGATCCGGGCCGAGAAGGAGAGGGAGCGTCAGAACAGGCTGGCGGTGAGGCACCCCCCAGCCCCCGGCCCCAGAAACGCCGGGCTCCCAGACCCCCCTTCTCCCGACGTTCCCCTTGACACCGGCCAAGGACCCGAGCTGTGGCTAAGGTCCCCACGCCCTGCAGGACCCCCGCGAGAGGGCTGACCCGACCGGGACCTGGACCTTCCAGAAGGTTCCAAGCCCAGGCAGTCCTCGATGCCTGCCCTGAGGTCTTGGGGTGGGGTCTCCGCAGGAGGAGAAAGCCCGGCGGGAGGAAGAGGACGCCAAGAGGAAGGCCGAGGACGACCTGAAGAAGAAGAAGGCCCTGTCCTCCATGGGCGTCAACTACAGCAGCTACCTGGCCAAGGTGAGCACGGGGCCTGTGGCCCGGGGGTCCCCGCCACGCCCTCAGGCCGGCCGCGCCACGTCCCCACTGTCGTGTCCCCTCAGGCTGACCAGAAGAGAGGCAAGAAGCAGACGGCCCGGGAGATGAAGAAGAAAGTCCTGGCCGAGCGGCGGAAGCCCCTCAACATCGACCACCTCAGCGAGGAGAAGCTCACGTGAGGACGCCCCTCGGGGTGTGGGGGGGCCCGGCCCCAGCCTCCCGGGGCTGACCTGCCAGCCCTCCCTCTCTGCCGCTCCCTCCCCAGGGACAAGGCCAAGGAGCTCTGGGAAACCCTGTACCAGCTGGAGACCAACAAGTTTGAGTACGCGGAGAAGCTGAAGCGCCAGAAATACGAAGTGAGCAAAGCTCCTCTGCCCTCGTCTGCCAGCGGGCACCCCTGGGCACCCCGAGTCCCCCCGGACCCCGCCGAGGCCCCTGCCCTGCGGGGGGCCCTGCCTGGGTGTCCTCCAGGCCAGTCTCCCCACATCGTTCTGGCTCCCAGGGCTGGCGGGAGGGAGCATCGGGGCAGAGTGCCCTCGGGGGGCTGGGGGGAGACCGTGGAAAGCCAGCAGTGTCCCAAGCCCACCAGGTTGGCACCAAGCTCCTCTGTGGTGGGGGTCCTCCCCAGTCCCCTCCCAGGCCCCCAAGCTCAGAGCTGGGGAGGGGGCTGGGACAGTGCCCCTCCCCCGGGGGCTGGGCGCCAGGAGTTGCCTGAGAGGGGCTCACGACTCAGGACGGCAGCCCTGGGTGGACACCGTCCCTCGGAGTCTGGGCCTGGGGGTGGGGCTGGGGGCACCAGTCCTGGGGAAGGAAGCACAGACCCTTCTGGCCTCCAGGGTCCTGGGGAGAGGACCTTCCACTCTCAGGGCACCTCTCCCAGCTTCCTCTACTGGCCCCTGAGATGGAGGGTGTGGGAGACCAGTACTGACAGACAGGCAAGTCCTGCCTCCTTCTCAGGATCCCGGTGCCCTTGGGCGAGTTGCCTGGTCTTCCTGCGCCTCGGTTTCCCCACCTCTAACTGGAGCAGGACCACGCCCCTCCCAGGCCACCCCCAGGGGCCTGTGTATCGCTGCCGGCCTGCAGGCAGGACCAGGCGCGGGGGCATCACGGCTCTCTGCTGATACTCCCCTGGGAGGGCCGGCCTCGGAAATGGGCTTCAGAGAGAGCCCAGAGCGGCCCTACTCCTGTCCAGGAGGCTGAGCCAGGGCCGAACTGCTGCCTGACAGACTGTGCATGGCCCACGATGGGTCCCCGGGCGCTAAAAGAAACACACGAGCCCTGGCCCAGAATAGCCCAGCGCACGGTGGGTGCCGGAGCCTCAACCGCCCACCCAGCCCCTAACCGTCTCGGTCTTTCTAGATCATGAACGTCCGGGCCAGAGTGGAGATGCTGGCCAAGTTGTAAGTAGCCGGGGTCCACCCTGGACCAGGCTCTGAGTGTTCATGCACGGTGGGCCTCTCGCATGGCGAAAACCTGGGTCGTTGCAGGTGTCGGTGGCAGGGGGCGCGGAGACCCCGGAGGCCTTCCTCTTCTCCTCCCGCCTTCCTCCTCCCCCCTGCCTGCCACCTGGGGGCTGCTGAGGCTGACCTGCTGTCTCGGCTGGCAGCGGGGGCCGGGCCTTGCCTTCCCCCAGCCTCCCCCCCGGGCAGTCGGCAGGGGAGAGCAGCTGGGCGGAGGACTGAGAGGCCGCAGGGCTCTGAGCTCGGGCCCACCAGGTAGGGGCTCTGCTTGCAAGCCTCGCCTCCGCCCCGGGCCCCCTGCCCCACACCCCGCAGAGTCTGGAAGGTAAGTGGCAGCTCCTGGGCTGCTGTGTGTCATAGCCCAGGTCTCCAGCTCGGGCCATCAAGAGTAGGTCGGAGGCACAAGCCCAAGGGTCCTCCAACCAAAGGAGCCGGGACGCAGTAAGAGCGCCGAGACCTGCCAGGGCCGCCGAGGGGCCCACAGGGCAGGAGGCCACTCCCCGGCCTGGCCCTGCTTGGACGCGGCAGGTAAGTCGCCTGTGTTGTTTGCAGATTACCAACCTCAGGAGCCGCATCGACCAGGCCCAGAAGCAGTGAGTAGCTCTGCCTGTCCCTTGCTCTGCACGGGACACACGGCCCCACGGGTCAGCTGCCACAGGCGCGCCAGGGCCCTGGTGATTTCAGCCTGTGTCGGTGGCAGCTGGCCTTCAGCAGGGTAGTAACAGGACTAGCCAGATGGCCACTTGGGCCAGCATGTCGGGACCCTGCACCCCTGGACCCACAGCCTCCTCTCAGCCCTAACCCCAGAGCCCAGAAGGATGGCAGCTTGGGGGAGGGCTGGCAGGAGCCCCCTGGGCAGCCTTCAGAGTGGCCTGGTGAAGCCAGACTGGGCTCCTGGACGTGCCAGCAGCGTGTCACTTCAAAGGTGACCTGGGACCAGGAATCAGGGGGCCTGGGCTTTGTCACCAGCTCCTCCGTGGCCCTGGGTGAAATCACTGGTTCCTCAGGACGGTGAACCCTCGGGGTCCACGGGACCCTTTACAATAACTGCTGGGTAAGGCCCGGAGAGGGATTTTGTCCCGGAGCCTGGTGGCCGAGATGGGGCACGCCCCAAGGTGGGCAGTGGGGCTGGTGAAGGAGACGCGCCCTCCTCCCTGCCTCCGTGCAGGGCAGGGGTTTTTGCAGGTCCCTTCGAGAGGGGGCCGTTTGGCCAGGTATGTGCATGAGCACGTGTGTGTGCGTGCGTGTGCATGGCTGGGAGGGTTCTCAGGCTGTGGGCACAGCCCCAGCGCCGGGCCTTCTCCTGAAGCCTTGGGAGCTGCAAGGCCCATTCCAGCCCGAAGCCCAAAAAAGAGCTCTGATCACCAGCCCATCCTAACTCGCCCCCAGCTCGCTCCCGGCTCACTGGCGTGCGGAGGGCTCAGCCAGATGCAGCGGGTTCCTAGGACCACCGTCCCTTGGGGTGGGACCTCCCGACCCGAGGGTCCAGTTCTAGCCAGTGGCTGATTCTGGAACAAGACCCTCCCTGCTGCCGAGTCCACCAGGCTGGGACTGCTGGCCTGGAGTGCGGGACCAGAATAGCCCACTGCCCCAGGAGGCTGTGACTCAGGGCGCAGAGACTCTTTTCAGGACAAAGTAGCTGGGAAGGTGGCAGCTTCCCACGCGGTCTGCTTGACGTAGGGCCCCAGAGTCTCCCTGCCGCCTGTGTCTCGAGCCCCTCGGGTGGGGGAGGGAGGGAGGGGGAGGGGGACCAGGCTCTCGCCAGCCCCCACTTAGCCTCACTGACTCCCTCTGCGCAAAGCCGCCCGAGCCTGGCTAGGCAGGTGCAGGTGAGTCACTGCTGCTGGACTGGAGCTGGGGGACGTGCTGGGGCTTCCAGAGCCGGGCCGGGCAGAGCTGCCAGGGTCTGGGGTCTGCCAGGGGCCAGGGGAGGGGTTGGCCAGGGTCCCGGATACCCTCATGCTCAAGACCACCTTGCTTCCCATTTGTAGCAGCAAGAAGGCCGGGACCACGGCCAAGGGCAAAGTCGGCGGGCGCTGGAAGTAAAGCAGCCGAAGAAGTTCCCAGAGGCAGAGACCCTCAGCCTGTGGGGCCCACGTGGAGGCATCCAGCTCCCGGGCACCTCCTGTGTCTCTGTCCTCGCTGCCCCCAACCTCTGGGGTCTGTAAATAAAGCTAGCAGACTCCCCTCGGACAGGTGTGCCCTGGCTCATGGATGGGGCCCTGGGGGGGGCGGTGGCCATTCTGCAGCTAGGGGGCCCGCAGGGCCCTGGGCAGTCATCTTAGGGGTCAGCTCAGGAGACTGCGGGGCCATGGCTCTACTGTGCCGTGAGCGCTATGCCCCGGACGCCCACCGGCTCTGCCAGTGGCTTCCACTTCTGTCAATGGGTTTTCACCCCTAGAACCTTCTGTCTCCACTCCGAGAGCCCACACACTGCTCAGATCTCCGCCCCAGCGCCCAGCCCCCCAGGTCAGCTCTGAAGCTGGTTTGGGGCGGTAGAGCTTGGCTTTTGCAGGGGGTCTGGGAGGCAGGCCCAGGGCACAGTGGGACACTTCACAAACGTCCCCCAGAGATGGGGCGGAAGGAGAGTCCAGAGCACGAGAGGTGCACACAGCCCCAGGAAAGGAGTGGAAAAGCACATTTCAGGGAGCAGACACAGCAAACACAGACCGTTCTTTCTATATTATCTGAGAATACAGTGCTCACTGTGTAATAAGTCTGAAAGTCCTGACCAAATAGAATTACGGAAAATATAAATCACAAAAATTGGATCAAGACATAGGAGCTCGCACAGCCAAGTATCCACAGAGGAAGCTGCCGGAGTCTGGACCCGCCCCCTGGGAAGGCTCTGCAGAGCGGTGGAAAGTAGGGAGCATCTCCCATCAGCCCGCCGTGGGGGCCGGGACCCCGACAACGAGGTCGCCCGCCCAGATGGCACATGGCACGCAACCCAACGCACGCATCCGTGCCCCCTCACGTGCCCTCCCCCGCATATACATCCATAGATATGCGTGGACTGTGCCCCTCCCCACCCCCATGACAGGGCTGTTTGCAGTCGGTGTAAATACCCTGAGCACAGCCACTGTGCTTTCCTGCAGGGATTCGAAGATGAACACCTTCATGTAGTAAATGGTGGGGTCCGTTGACCCCCTAGCACTGTCCCTCCACTCGCACAGAACTAAGGGGACTAGAGCTGCCCTGGGGAGAGGTGGTCAGCCCATGCGAGAAGCAGATTCAGCTCACCGAGATTGTACAGATTCAGAGCAACGTGCGCTGAGTCACACATGGCGGAAGCCCAGGGAATGAACAAGTCCGGGATCTGAGTGGGAGATTTTCAAGCACGTCTCATAGTCACAGAGAGGTCAGGAGGATCTAAGTTGAGGGGGCAGGCATGTGAGGTTCAAAGAAAACAGTTAGACTCGACCGATGGAGGTTGATGGACCACGGTTCCTCCAATCTAGAGCGGCGTGTGAAACATTGCAGAAGCAGATTATAGAGGAGGATTCAGAGCAAGTCTCAGGTTCCACTGGGAATGTCCCAGCCAACGATCTGCGGCCCAGTCAGAACCAAGGGCAGGTAGCTTATTAGCGGACGTTTGGAAATGCAAAAACACACTGAATAGATGGGGAGTCACAGAGGAAAATGGGATGGGACTTGGGAAGCACCTTGGAGCTGAGCGATAATGCGGGACCAGAGCAGAACTTGGTGCTGCTGACTCCAGACCTGCAGGGAAATGTCAGGGCCTGAAGGTTGGGGTTGGGGGAGACCCATATTTTTAATAAGTTACACATCACATTCAAGAAGTTAGAAGAGGAACAAAAAACTAAAACAGTAAGAGAAGCATGGAAATGAGTAAGGAAAAGAGAAGAAGACAATAAAATAAAGAAACAAAATTGGCAGGGAAGGTCAACAGAGAAAACAATTGGCTCTACAAAAGGACTGATAAAACAGTCCAACACCTGGCATGAAAATCAGGTAGGAAGGGGAGAAGACATAAAGCACGTTGAAATGAAGAGAGAGCATGTGACAACGGTGGCAGAGACTGAATTAGCAGCAAGAGCAGAGCATAGACAACTCTATGACCGTATATAAGAAACCTAGATAAAGTGGCCAGTTTCCAGGGGAAACGGACTTTACCGCATTGAAGCATGAAACTCGAATACACTGACTTCATCTTAAAGATGTTCAACCGACAATTAAACAACTCCCCACCAAAAAATACGAAGATTTTGAAAATTACATCATGACCAAGGGGGTCCTCTCTAGTGCAAAAAGAGTTTTATATTAGAAAACTGAGTAATATGACGATTTATGACACATAAAGAGTTTAAAGGCTGGGGAAAAAAATTGGATGACACAGAACACAGTTTACGAATTCTTAGTCAATTAGGAATAAAAGGCAATTTCCGCAACCTGAGGAAGACATCTTCCAAAATCCTGCAGCACATCATATTAATAGTAAAAGGTTAGAAGGTTTTCTTGCCTACTAGTCCCTTAAAAGAAACTACCATTATTCACAATCAAATAACTGTCTACAAGGAAACCCAGGAAAATCTGCAATTCTAAGTTTTTAGAATTAAGAAGAGTGAGGATGTGTGCATGTGAGCACAAGAGAGAAAAATTGAAAGGTAGGAGGCAATGTTCAAAGACGCCATTTACAAGAGAAACGCAAAAAACAGGATAGGAACAAATCTAACAAAAGATGTGAAAGATAATTAGAGTGATAATAAAATCCCTTTATTGAAAAGTATCACAGAAGAGCTACGTCACTGGAGATGTCCCCATGTTCCACAAGATCTTTAAAATATTTGTTCTCCCTAAATTAATCTGTGAATTCAGGGCAACTCACCCACATTCCAATATGGATTCCCATGTAAATTGACACTGATTCTAAAATTCCTGTGGAAGGAAATGGGGTCTGAATATCAGAAGACTGAGGTTGGGGAATCTGACCTACCAGCCACCCTCCCATGTGAAGCTGGGTTCCCTAAGCCGCTGGAATGTCTGCTCCCAGATGGACACAGAAAAGAGAGTGAAGCCTCCCACACAGGGGAACTTGATGGGGGGGGGGGGCGGGCAGACATGGTGCCAGGAATAACCAGGGAAAGGATGGGATATGTTGGCTGAAATAAAAACGTACAATGGGAGAGCTGTGAGTTTCAGTTTCATTTGGGGTCTTACTAAAGACTATAGCCTAGGAAACAGCATCGCAGTAGCTCTGAGGAACCGTTCCAAAGATGTAGGAGAGGGCAATCAGTATATATGTGATTTTGGTAAAGGGCTACGTACCATCAAGAGCACATCTTGGTAGAAGGTTGCTGCTGGTCACAAGGAACAGGTATCTCAGTTAATGATTTTAGTGTTTTTCTAAGTATGAGAAGATGCAAGAATCTGGGTTCATAAATTTTCTCCTGAAAATATCAAACTACCTGAGGGCCTGTTCTGCCTGTTTTCCCAGAGCACAGAGTGTCTCATTCCTGATCTTTGCCTTGAATTCCTTTCAGGGTGTGTTGTAGGCGGAACTGGGTGGTGGGCAACATTCTTTTCCAGCTGAAACAGCTGCATATCCACTGAGAACAAAATAAAATAAGTGCTGTCCTCCTTCATACCATCCACCAAAAATCCACTCCTGGTCATCGGAAGGCCTAAGTCTGAAAAAAAACCTTCAAAATTTAAGAAAAAACTATAGGAGAGTAATCAGAAAGCTCTCCTACCAGGGAAACTTTCTTAAATAAGGCATAAATCCCCCAAATCATAAAATATAAGACTGATAAATTCAACAAGAATAAAATTTCAAAAATAAACTTCTCTGCATCGGAAGACACCATGAGTGAAAATGCAAGGCATCTCTCGGGAGGAGATATTTGTAACACACGTCAGTGATGAAGAATTAGTATTCAGTGTATACTGTAGGCCCTATGCATCATGGATTCAACCAACCTCGGACTGAAAGTGCTCAGAAAGGAAAATTCCAGGAAGTTCTCAAAAGCAAAACTAGCGTCTGCCGCATGCCAGCAACTATTTATGTAGTATTTACAACTAGTTACACAGCATTTATATTGTATTAGATATTATAGATAATGGAGAGATAGTTTGAAGTACACAGGAGGATGTGCTTAGGTTGCAAACACATCACTGTTTTATATAAGGGACCTAACCATCCCTGGATTTTGGTATCTGTGGAGTCCTGGGACCAATCCCCCTCAGACACGGAGGATGGATGTATAAGGAACTTTAGGATACCATTAGAAAGGCAAGCAATTGTGTAGAAAAATGGGCCAAGTTGGGAGTAATCAGCTCACAGAAAAGAGAACCTGAGTGATGATAGCAAATGGGAAATCAAATGTAAACTACCGCTGTTGCCAGTTCAGACCAGCTAGGTGAACAGAACACAGATGTCAGTGAGGGGAAGGAAAGAATGCAGCTAATAAATGCAGAAGGAGGGATAGAACGAGAAAATCTTCATTAATGTGATGCTTGACTCAGGCAAGGGTCATCACTGACATGACCGGATGAAAAATTAGGGGAGTACAGAATTATTCAGTAACACCCCTCTGATGACTTATGTTGACAGAAATACTCAAACAGTCTACAATAGGAATAGAAAAGAATTTTATGTGAGCCAAACTGAGGACTATAGCCCAGAAGATAGCCTCTCAGATAACGCTGAGGGACTGCTCCCAAGAAGCACGGTTTTCAGCACAGTTTTATGTCTTTTTGGAACAAAGAACATCAAACAAGTCAGGGGTACATTCCTTCAAGTTTTCGAGAAAAAACAGATCAGCACGTACACAGTGAGTCAGCATGGCCTGGGCGCCTGGGAAGGGAGTCTTATCATCAAAGGAGGGCTAGCATTGGCATCCCAGGAAGGGAGGCATTTATCTTTATTTTTAACGTGGACATTCTTTACTTCTGGTCAATAGGCTCTTTCCTTTAATGATTAAAGCAGACGTACAATGCATGTGTGCTAGGCTGTTTTTCTTAGCATAAAATTCGAGTTAAATCATGTATAAGCCAGAATGATTTCCCCAAACCTGAATATGCGAAAATTTCTTTCATTATTTCTCCCCTTTGATCATAAAGTCTCAATAGAAAGCATTGACGATCAACATATTTGTCCCTTGATGCCAGGGTGGTTGCTATCCGCCCTGGGTCCATCATGCCCTTTGGTGTTAGGCCTCCTCTGTTTGTTTATATGTGTGTAGAGATTTAGTTATCCACGTTGGGGGGAAACTAATCAGACATGGTAAACAAGCACAGAAGTACGCTAATGGGGACACGATTTATAGGCTATGCATTTGATCAGTTATGCTGAATGGTCACACAAACACTGTACCTGTGCTTTTAGCAGTAGACTTAAAGCAGGCAGTGACACACGTCACAAGTAGGTTGATAGTTAGGAAAAGAGCGATGAATACATGTTGTGAAAATAATAATCATCTGTAAAGCAGAGTGAAAAAATTACTAATGCCTGAAGAGAGCAACTAAAGAGCTCATTTAAAGCGTCAGTTCTTCTTACATCTTGTAACCCACTTGCCTTTTGGGAAAGTCTTTCTAGACAAGTCTCATCTTCTCCGGAGGTAAACACAACAAGTGGTGTGAGCAATAGCGCAAATACCCCCTTGTTCAGCCAGCGGAACATCTAAGGCAGCCCTGTTATCTAATACGACTTGGGCTAAGGAGTTTGGGGATGTGTGTTGTGCTTCAGTGAGTTTTGCAGTCTCCTCAGCTATCTGACCAAGGGTGGCTGATAGACTTCCGATCATCTCTCTGTTTACATTAGGAATTAGGTTTTCTGAGAGAATTTGCCACCAGGTTTCTTGGTATGCTGCTAACATGGATCTGTTGACTCTGTAATGGGGAGAGAAAGGAGGTTCATTTATTTCCTTGTGTATTGACAATGGGGTAACCTAATGACACAATAAACATAAATCTATTTGCCAGCTGTTAAGTCATTTATGTGCCCATCCTTGGGAAGGTGGATCAGTTCCAATATCACACATGAAGACAAAACCTGGGGGAGTGAAAGTGATCCTCCCAGAGAGCTCTCATTGATAGCCTCATTAATTGGAAGTTTTGTTAACATGGTGTTAAACCATGGGTCATTTCTCTTGCACTCTTTCCAAAAGCCATCTGTACGGTATTTGACATTAAGGGAGTTGCTGGCATAATTCACTTGTGCTTTCCTCTTTACGACATTTGTTAATTAAGTAAGGGACAGAGTGGGGGTGGGGGTGTCCTAGCATAAGCTGTGCTTGGTCTCTAAGGACAGAGGGTAGTACCAGACAAGAGACGGACACATTCATATGTTGAAGAATTTGAACCTGAAAGGTTAGGTTTGGTGTAGGTAAGTGGTTACATTAGGAACGTCTGAGAAGTCAGTGACAGGTATTCTGAGGAGCCTGTATCAGTCTTGTATTGACTGAGGAATTTGATGACAGATCTAACAATGGGTTAGATCGCTGCCGGTAGCTATACCTTTTGTGACAACTTGACCAAAGAATTTTTTTTCCATCCTAAACAATGGGGAAAAAGTATAGTCAAAACAGTAACTTTCTATTTTGATAGGGAGACAAACATTTGAATAACAGTTCAATTGAACTAGTAGGATGGGTCTTACCGGCCTGGCCTGGATTCTTGGGTCGGCTGTGTCTCCACTGTTGTAATCGTCTTCCTGTTCTGTCTTGATGGTTGTTTTAAGGTGACTTTGAGGTCAGCAGTCCTCTCTATAGACAAGTCTGATGCAGAGGCCTTTTTTAAGTGGAAATATGAATTCCAGAGCCAATTCCCTTCAGTTTCACTGTGCATGAGCTAGTTAAGAGCACCTGATAAGGGTCCTTCCATCTAGGTTGGGATAGTCCTTTAAATGATGTCTTTTCCGGTCTGCACAATCTCCTGGGTGCAGGTCATGGAGCACCTGATCTCCACCCAAAGATAATTTACTATGATCAGCTTCAGAAACAAGCTTAGAATATCCTCTTAATAATTCAATTGAACTCTACAATACTGTAACACAGTAACAAGGAGTCATCTAGGAAGTGAGTTTTAGGCACAAAATACCAAACCTCAAAGACAATAGCACTAGAACTTAATATCCACAAAGGTATATTGTCTGAAACATAATTTGTCTCTCTAAAATTATCCTTCTTTGCATCAAATATAGCCAAACTGCAAAGTCTTGTTTGCAAAAATAAGTCTAGTTTCAATACATTTGGCCTGATTAGTTACATAAGTGTAATTGAACATATAGGCTCTTTTATTTATTTTTTATTGAGATATAGTTGATTTACAATATTATATTAGTTTCAGGTATATAACATAGTGATTCATCATTTTTATAGATTATACTCCATTTACAGTTATTACAAAACAGCGGCTGTATTTCCCTGTGCTGTGCAATATACCCTCGCCGCTCATCTACTTTATACATAGTATTTCGTACTTCTGAATCCCATGCCCCTATCTTGCCCCTCCCCCTCCTTTCTCCCCACTGGTAACCACTAGTTTGTTCTCTAGCTCTCTAAGTCTGTTTTTGTTTTGTTATATACAGTCATTTGTTTTATTGTTTACCTTCCACATTATAAATGATAACATAGAATATTTGTCTTTCTCTGCCTGACTTATTTCACTAACCGTAATGTTCTCTAGGTTCATTCACATGTTGCAAATGGCAGAATTTCATTTTTTTATGGCTGTAATATAATGGAGTAATAGTCTATTGTATATATATGCACCACATCTTCTTTATCCATTCAACCATTGGTGAGCACTTGGGCTGTTCCCATGTTGTGGCTTTTGTAAATAATGCTGCTATGAACGTTGGGGTGCATGTATCTTTTCAAATTAGTGTTTTTGTTTTCTTTGGATATATACCCAGAAGTGGAATTGCTGGATCATATGGTAGTTCTATTTTTAGTTTTTTGAGGAACCTCCATACTGTTCTCCATGGCGGCTGCACCAATTTACATTCCCACCAACGGTGTAGGAAGGTTCCCTTTTCTCCACATCCTCGCCCACATTTGTTATTTGTGGCCTTTTTGATGACAACCATTGTGGCGGGAGTGAGGTGACATCTCACTGTGGGTTTGACTTGCATCTCTCTGTTGATTAACGACGTTGAGCATCTTTTCATGTGCCTGTTGGGCATCAATCAGTATGTCTTCTTTGGAGTTACAGGCTCTTTTAAATTTGGCTGTGCTGTAACGATTCATAAAGAATCTCAAACTGGACTTTTAAAAGTCCTCTCATGGCCAGGAAAGCTATGCCAAGGACTTGCCATCAGATTCTGCCAGCAACGCCTAGAGACTTAGGTGGATTCCTCCCTTCGCAAGGTCCAAAGCATCTTGAGGTTCCTGCACCTGCCAGGAAGTGGCCTTCCTTATTCACCTGGAAAGGCTGCTGGGAACATAAGAGTTTCCAAATTCTGGAGGGATCAGGTAGAGAGAAAAGATAAACGCTTCGATTCTGTTTACAAAGGTGTAATTTACTAAACTGTTATAAGTCATAATAAGCCTAAGGGGAAAGGTTCCCTTACATCTGAAAAACAAAGATTAAAAGCTGGTAATATGTCAGACAAAAAGTCATAAAAATTAAAATCATACTTATCAGCTCATTCAACGCCATATTGTTTATTTTTGTTCTGTTTAAGTCCAGGTTCTCCATTAGTTTGGGTGACCTTGCCTGATGATTGAGGACGTTAGTGACAGTGATAATTCCAAGAAGTTTGTGAGGTTTTCTTGTTAAGACTCATGTGATTTGCCCAGTGAAGTGGGTGCCTTGATTATTGGAGATTGTGGAAGGTATATCTCAAGTGGAAAACACACTTTTTAACCATTTCTTTGTCACCATGAGGGCATAAGCCTTGCAGCAAGGGAAGGCTTTGATCCATCCCATAAAAAATGTGGTTTGCCAGGGAGATGGGAAGAACCAAGTGGCCTTCTCAGGTTTCCCACAGCCCTGACTGTTCATTTAATTTACAGCCATTGTTTACCCATCTTAATTTTTCCCACAGCCCTGGCTGTTCATTTAATTTACAGCCATTGTTTACCCATCTTAATTTCTCTGATTCAGGAGCAGACTGTTGCCATGTTACTAGGACATCAGGATGGGAAAATCTGACGCCGAGGGATTAATTTTGTAGAAGCACAATGGACTTTATCTACATGTGCCATAAACTTTACAGATTCTGTTGTTCCCTTTGCAGGAAAGGGCATTTCCCTAATACTCGGGCTCAGCCTCTAGTGTGAGGCTCAGTTTTGATGTCAGCTAACACTTTATGTCAGGACATATAAGACTTCCAGGAATTTCATAGAATTTCTGGAACACATAATATATATTTATATAGACATAACATAAAGAAGGCTTAATGTTATCTTTTATTTGATAACACTTCCCATGTAACTTAATGTACCAGATAAGCCTAATTAGTTGAATATCTCTCTCAAATGCTTCACTTCCTTTTCCTGTAACAAAATGTATTTCCATTTTTCATACTTTTTTTTTTACTGAAAACATACATCTTATTTTTTTCCTTCTTACTTTCATTGTCTGCTGAAATGTTTCCCTTTTTTCAGTCTCTTTAATTACATATATACTATAATTTTTAACCCTTGAAAACACCTGAATCTCTAGCAAAAACCGAGAGACAGCTCTGAACGGTCTGTCATACCAGCATTTCCTGATTGGCAAACTCATGAACATATTCTATAACCTCTAGAAACACACATTTTCTCACAGCATTATTTCCTCCCTCATTGTGGTACAAGACATGTCACCAATAAACCCAAACATCTTTAGTTTTTCTCTAATAAGAAGACAAAGTAGGTAAACTTAGACTTGCTTAGCAATTAAGGTCTTAGTATGTTTACCTTAATTGGAAATGATCTAGATATTCAATGAGTTCCCATCACTTAATTTAGCAAACGTAAAGTTTCAAGATACCAAAATGTGGAGAAACTGTTTTTAAGTAGACATACCATAAAACATAATTATTCTTTTTTGTTCAATTAAAAAAATTGAAGTAGAGTTGATTTACAGTGTTGTGCCGTTCTCTGCTGTACAACAAAGTGACTCAGTTATACACATATAGACAGTCTTTTTTCATATTCTTTTCTATTATGGCTAATGACAGGATACTGAATATAGTTCCCTGTGCTATGCAGTAGGACCTTGTTGTTTATCCATCCTATATATAGTATATAATCTGCTAATCCCAAATTCCCAATCCATCCCTCCCTCACCCCCTCCCCCTTGGCAACCACAAGTCTGTCCTCTATGTCTGTGAGTGTTTCTGTTTTATAGATAAGTTCATTTGTGTCATATTTTAGATTCCACATGTAAGTGATATCATAGGGTATTCGTCTTTCTCTTTCTGACTTACTTCACTTAGTATGATCATCTCTAGGTCCATCCATGTTGCTGCAAATGGCATTATGTCACTCTTTTTTATGGCTGAGTAGTATTCCATTGTATATAAAAACATAATTATTCTTGAAGAGTTTACCTAAAAACATTTATCCCATTGATCTCTATTTCATTACTTATGAAAATATCATCATACCAAGTTAGATTTCTTGTTGACAAATTCTGTAACTGAGATAAAGAAAATGTGTACCATGAGCTGATTGGCTTGTAGTAAGCCTGGATACAATAAAAGTACTATACTTAATGTTGATGGCTCTAAAGACATGTCTGTGTTAATCAAACCAACGATTTAAACTTATTTTTATTTATTAAAGATTAATCCTAGATCACGATTCCTTTTTTAAAAATTAGGTTAGCTTTTTGCTGTATTTAAAAATAGTTGATTTGTAAGCACTTACATGTAAGTCAACTAAATAGAGCTCTTTTACAAATTAATTTTGATAATATTATCCACAGGGAGAGACAGATCATATTTATAAATACACAAAGATGTACATACATCCAGATAGACACAGACAGAGATCTCATAGTTTTCCTGCTTGAGTTTTAAAAGTTTCCCCTTCATTCTTTTCAGTTTTCGTTTCTACTAATTGAGCCCAGGCTGTTGTCTCAGGCAATGTGTGTTGTGCTTGCGTTTCAAGGACGTGATAAGTGTCATAACATCAAGCGTTCTCCTAGGAGTACTTTTGTTCTCTCAGGGTCTGAATTTTGAAAAGATGTTTTACCAAGCTAGCTTTCTTTACCTGAATGTGCAAAGAATCAGCTTTGGAATGTCAAAAGAGTCCCGCCCAGGCCATTTTAGGGCTAGATACATACTTGCAAGTCCTGGATCCATGCCAGTTATAGGAGCCAGCCGGGGCTCCAGTGGGCAGCTGCCCATCTTGGAGCTGATAGGCTTTAGAAGCACAATTTCTCACTTTTAAAAAGATTTATTTGTTTATTTATTTTTGGCTGCGTTGGGTCTCCGTCGCTGCGCGTGGGATTTCTCTAGTTGCGGCGAGCGGGGGCTACTCTTCCTCGCGGTGCGCGGGCTTCTCATCGCGGTGGCTTCTCTTGTTACGGGGCACGGGCTCTAGAGCGCAGGCTTCAGTAGTTGTGGCGTGCAGGCTCAGTAGTTGTGGCACGCGGGCTTAGTTGCTCCGTGGCATGTGGGATCTTCCCAGACCAGGGCTTGAACCAGTGTCCCCTGCATTGGCAGGTGGATTCTTAACCACTACGCCACCGGGGAAGTTCCTCCCACTTTTTAAAAGTTTCATTTTACTGTAAAGTACAAATCTTTCTCATTTTAAGCCACATTTTAAAAAATGGTCAGCCAGCCCCGTTCACTTCCAAGTCCCTCCTAGGCCTTTCCTGACTAGAAATGCCCCCCTAGGTTCCTTTGACCTAGGAAGTGTACTGGTACCCCCTTAAGACTCCACGTCTTAAGATAACAGCTAAAATAAAAGTCGTGGACAATCAACTAGTACAAGGAGATCCGGATGTGAGGAAGAGCTCACCGGACCATCTGGGGGTGCTGGGAAGCTGGGGAGGGGGCTGGGGGGTGGCGTTCGAGGGGCCTGGGCTTGGTCCCGAGCACTGGTCCAAAGTAGATTCCAGGTGACCTCCGGTGGGTTTTTCTAATATCCTGCCAACTACACCAAGCAATGAGAACAGAAATAATCAGTAAACAATCTATATAATAGGGGTAGAGAAGCGTTTTACTTGAGCCAAACTGAGGACTACAGCCTGGAAGCCCATTTCCCAGATGTCTCTGAGAAACGGCTCCAGAGAAGCAGGGTTTTCAGCACAGGTTTATATCTTGTCAGAACAAAGACCGTCAAGCAAGTCAGGGAGACATTCCTTCAAGGTTTCAGGAAAAAACAAAACACAAGAGATCGGCACACACACAGCGAGTCAGCACAGTCTTGGCCCCTGGGAAGGGAGTCTTATCTAAGGGGCACCAGCACTGACCTCCCAGGAAGAGAGGCATTTTTCATCTTTTATTTTAACATGTGCACCCTTTTCTCTAATGATTAAAACAGATGATAATGTATGTCTGATAGGTCACAAACAGTCTGTTTTATTTAGCATAAAATTCCAGTTAAATCAGAATGAGTTCCCCACGTTTCTTCCATTATTTCCCAAGCTAAAAGGGTACCATGAAAACAGAGAAATCTGGTGGGTCCCACCTTAACCTGGTGATCAATCCTAGTATCGCCAACAGAGAGACAAATAGGCACTAGGCACCTGGCAGTGAGTAGCACTGAGGACCCAGCACCACTGAAGCCATATTCTGGCCCAAAAGTTCAACCTGGGTCTAATCGTCAAGAAACTGTCCAACAAATCTGATTGTGGGAACTTCTTCCAGACAACTGGCCTAGAATCCTTTTTGTTGTTTGTTTGTTTAAGTCTTTATTGAATTTGTTACAATATTGCTTCTGTTGTATGTTTTGGTTTTCTGGCCACAAGGCATGTGAGATCTTAGCTCCTTGACCAGGGATTGAACCCATACCCACTGCAATGGAAGGTGAAGTCTTAACCACTGGACCGCCAGGGAAGTTCCTAGCCTAGACTCTTCAATGCTGTTGCTGACCCTGAAAGCCAAAAAAAAAGAAAACAAGTGGTGCCTGTTCCAGATGAAGAGAGATAAAGGGGCAGGACACCTAAGTAGGATGGATTGCTTGGATTGTGTACCGGACACTCAGAGGCCCTGTAGCCGTGGTGTGATCCTGCAGCGTGGTCCAGGACGGACACTTGTTCTCAGAGGCCTCCTGTGTGCGTCTTCTTCGCAAAGCTCTGAGAGGGAGGAATCTGTCTGCGAGGGTGGCTCTGAAGCGTGCTCTTTTTCTCAGGAGAAGGCACACGGGGTCGAGGGCTGAGAGAGCGATTGGGCCACATCTGGGCAGCTTGGAGAGGCCCATCAGTTTCTGCTGAGTGCAGATCCCTGTCGATAATTACTGAAGATTAGAGCAGCTCTGAACCTCCACCGAGAAGAGGCATGTTGAGGTATATTTGTGTGTGGAATCGACACGGTTAAAACAATGACCGACAGCTACATGCATCCCCTGGCAAAGTTTCCCAGACACAGCGCTGGGAGTGGTGAGAAAGTCGCCGAAGGAAAAGCACAGGTTGGTGGGACCTTCCACAGCAAGGTTCAACATATGGAGATAAGTTACAGACGCCTGGATGCGAGGAGCACACATCGCAGAGGAATGGTCCCCTCCAGCGGGGGAGGGGTCCTATTGTGAGGGGTCCCCCAGAGCCCTGGGACCCGTCCTCGTGTCGTGTTTCTTAGGCCAAGTGGTGGGTGGGCCGATGCAGGTTCTTCCTATTTTTATTTATGTTTCTGGTGTGTCTTAAATAGCTCATGATTGTTAAAGGCTGGGGGAAGGAGCTTTGCTGAAAGTCAATCCTTATTTCTGAGAACAAGACAAAGCTCAATAAACTACAGAAAATTATAACTAAGCACCTCCTTCATCTCCCCCGGGTGGCGGAGCACAGGGGCGTTCGCAGCCCAAGACAGGAACCAAAGAAGGATGCCTGCTTTTACCATTACTGTTCAGCCCTGGTCTACGAACCGAAGACAATACAAAAGATGTTAAACGGAAATAAGATGTACAACTTCTGGAAAGGAGGAGACCAAAATACCACATTCCGAGGAGCCCCAAGAGAGTCAGCGGAAGAACTTTCAGAATGAATGAGAGAATTCAGGAAAGTAGCCAGACGCAAGATACATATTTTAAATCAATATTTTTATTATTTTCGAGCAAAACCACCAGTTAGAAAATAAAGTCGAATTTTTAAAGATTTCATTCTCAAACAAAAGGGGAAAAAAAACACAAAGAACATAAAAATACTTAGCAAAAACCCTCTTCAGAAATGTTCAGGGTCTGTAGGAAGAAAATGACAAACTTTAATGAGAAATATAAACATGAAATTTGAAAAAGGAAGAAAGAAAAAACACATCATGTTCTTGGGTAGGAAGTTTACACACATCAGGTCTTCCCAAATTCATGTAAGGGTTCACCAGATTTTCAACCAAAATTCTGATAGGATTTATTTGGGGGTGAGGGGTGAGTCAGGGGTGGGGAGGTAGTTGGCAAGATGAATCTAAAATTCATATACAAGAAAAAATAGGCAGGAATAGCCAAGAAAATTTTGAAAATTAAGAGCAGATTTCAAAAGTGAAGGCAACATATCTGACGCATGTGGAGAGCTCCCTGCAGACTAGCAGTCAGGCAGAGCTGCTTTGCCTTTGTCTCCTGAAATCTTCACAGTGGCCCCAGGAGGTAAACACTCTCATCCCTTGCATTTTCCAGAAGAGCAAACTGAAGTTCAGAGAGGGTTAAGCAGAGTCCCAAGGTCACACAGCTACTAAGAAGTGGACCCACATATAGACAATAAATCATAACCCCACATCGTCCACTTTTATAGGTTGTACAAGTTATTTCAATTCTACAATGTTTATCATCTTGATACCATGAAAACGTAAGGATCTGGGATTAACTCCGTCAAAGGTGGCAGGGTATTTAATCAGGAGGTTGAGAAAATCAGAAATGTATAGGGGAGGAGAAAAAGGCAATGAGATTTTCACTCAAAGCAAATACCAAACTTACATGCCAGGAGAGTTAGAGAGGTCAGTATGTAAAAAAAAAAAAAAAAAATGTTTACAATAAAACTAGAGAGAAATGTACGTGCGCATTTACCTGCCTTCATGCTAGGGAACAGTTTTCTAAGCTTACAAACAATTAAAGTGTCATGGAAGAAAAGGAAAGGCTCAGTAAACTTCATTACTTAAAATGTTTAAGTTTCTATGTACCAGAAAATGTTCATCAAAATTGAAAGGCAGGCATTTGCTCTGGCCAAGATGCAGAAACAGGGACCAGATTTATCCTCCTGCCTGAAACAACCCCCAAAACAAAACAACAACAACAACCATAAAAGTACATGAAACAATGTATTTTTCGAGACAGTAGACATCAGGCCGTGAACAGCCTCGGTCCCTGGGAGACGAGAAACAAGCAGCTTGAGGCTTATAATTGCTCAGCTTGCTTTCTCGAGAGAGGAAGGAGGAATTGAGGGGGAGCCAGACAGAATCCCTGAGCTGATGAGAAAGAGCTGAGGGTCTAGGGAGAGCAAAGCAACGAAAGTTCATAGGACAGATTATCAGAAAGCAAAGCATGCACAGGGAGGGAGCCCTGGAGCCCTGCAGAGGGGACCACTCACGTATTCAGGCAAGTAAAGATAAGCACATGCCTGGGAGGAAATTATTCAAGGCTCAGAAAAGAAGCCCTGGGAGGACTGGAGGGACCAATGCGCACTGCTCATGCAGGGCTAGGAATAGGGTCTGTTCCCACCAAGCAGACGAGGAAAATGGACACTTCCCGGGGTCTCGGGTACTCAGAAAGGTCCTGCCTCAGTCCTGGGAACAGTTCACCCTGAATGGGGCACGGTGCCAGACGCCCTGTTACAAATCAGAAAAACAAGACCAGAAAGGATCAAACCATGACCAGGTAACTTAACTGCACCCCAGAACAAAGCTCCAGAATATTTGTAGAAATACAAAAATAGCCTGTACCAACGAAGGGAAAAGCTCCTCACAATGTCTGGCGTCTGATCAAAAATTATCAAACAGGCAAAGAAGCAGGAAACAGTAAGCCATAAGGAGGAGAAAAATCGATCAATCAGAGCCAACCCTGCAAAGTTAACACTGTAAACTAAAAGCCCTAAGGGACCCGCCACAAAGTAACAGCCCAGAGTTATAGCTAAAGAGCCACGAAGAAGATAAAGTGGAAAACATGAATCAGCTCCAACCCTGCAAAGTTAACACTGTAAACTGAAAGCCCTAAGGGACCCGCCACAAAGTAACAGCCCAGAGTTATAGCTGAAGAGCCACGAAGAAGATAAAGTGGAAAACATGAAGCTCTTGACTGTGCAGAAGAAGACAGGAGAAGAGGAAAGATGGAGAAAAACAAAGACGGGACAAACAGAGCGTGCGTGAGAGATAATGGACTCACACCTATGGGTGAGCACGTTAAGTGTAAATGGTCTAAACACCCCAATAAGAGGCAGATATGGTCAGACTGGGTTAAAAAGGCAGAGCCCGCCTAGGTACTGCCTACAAGAAACACACTTTAAGTGTAAAGACACACACAGGTTAAAAGGAATTACAGACCTTTGAAATATACATAAAGCCAAACATGATATAACTGAAAGGAGAAATAGACAAACCCACAATTACAGTCAGAGATTTCAGTATCCCTCTGTCAATCATTAGACAAGTGGGCAGAAAATCAGCAAGAAGGTAGGCAACTTGGGCATTACTGCCAACCAACTTGACTGACATTTACAGAACAAGCCACTCAAACACACGTTCTTTCCAAGTGCACATGGAACATTTACCAGTACAGACCATGTTCTGGGCCATAAAACAAGACTTAATAAGTTGAGAAGGATTCAAGTTACATAAATTATATTCTTTGACCATAATGGAATTAACTTTTAAATCAATAACACAAAAATCCTTGGGAAATTCTCAAATATTTGGAATTTAAATGACACACTTCCAAATAACCCTTGAGTCAAGGAAAAATCAAAAAGGAAATTAGGAAGCATTCTCAACAGAATGAAAATAAAAACACAACACATGGGAACTTATGCAAAACTGCTACAGCAGGACTCAGGGTGAAATTTCCACCATGAAATGCCTATATTGGACAACAAGAAAGCTCTCAAATCAAGGACCTCAGCTCCCATCCTAAGAAAAACAGAAAAAGAAATGCAAATTAAACCTGAAGTAAGCATGAGAGAGGAAACAATAAAGATCAAGTAGAAGTTGATGAAATAGAAAACAGAAGAACAACAGAAAAAAACAGGAAAATCAAACCAAAACTTTGTTCTTTGAGAATGTCGATAAAAACGGATAACCCATGAACCAATCTGACCAGGAAAGGAGACAGATAAAGAGATAGAACTGAAATGATCAATGTCAGGAATGAGGGAGGTGACATCACTACAGATTGTACAGCTATTAAAGGAGTAATGAAGGAATATTATGAACAACTCTATGACAATAAATTTGACAGGTTAGATGAAGGTGTCTTTAAAAACGCAAAATACCAAAGCCCACTCAAAGAAAAATAGATAACCCTTTATCTGTTAAAGAACTGAAAGTGTAGTTGAAAACCTTCTCACAAAGAAAACTCCAGGCCCAGACGGCTTCACTGGCGGATTTTACCAAACAGTTAAAGAAAAAATAATAATGACTATATACAAATTCTATTAAAAAATCGACTCGTTCTATGAGGTCAGCATTACCTTGATACCCAAACCAAAGATAATATAAGAAAAGAAAACCACAGACCACTATTCCTCATAAACATAGACACAAAAATGCTATACAAAATTTTGCAGACAGAACTCAACAATGTATAATATGGATAACACATCACGACCAAGTGTGTTTTATCCTGGGAAGGTAGGGTTGGTACCACATTTAAAAATTAATCAGAGTAATTCACCACATCAACAAACTCAAAAGGAAGAGCTATATAATCACCTCCATAGGTGCAGAGAAAGCGTTTGACAAAATTCAACACTCATTCCTGATTAAAAAACAAAGCCCAAACTCTCAGCAAACTTAGCAGTAGAGGGAAACTTCATCAGCCAACAAGGGGCATCTAAGACTGAATGTTTTCTCACTTAAATCAGGAACAAGACAAGAATGTCTGCTCTGACCACTTCCATCCAACATTGCACTGGAGGTTCTTGCAATCTGGCAGGAAAATGTCATACAGATTGAAGAGAAGGAAGGAAAACTCCTTTATTCATAGACAACCTGGTCATCCAGAGGTGCAGGGGCAATTCAGTGCATAAGTGATAGCATTTCCAATAAATCACGCTGGAACAAATCGGATATCCACAAGCAGAAAAAAGAGAGAGAGAGAAGGAGAGGAGGAACTTGGATTTATAGCTCATACTACATCCAAAAATTAACTCAAAGTGGATCATAGAACTAAATGTAAAACTAGAACTATTAAAAACATAAGGGAAAATCTCTGTGAATTCGGACAAAGCAAAGATTTCCTACATTCAACATGGAAAGCATGGTCCTTAAAAAAACAAACTGGTGAGTTGAAATTCATCAAAATATTTTAAAAATTGCTCTTCCAAAGACAGTGTACAGAGAATGAAAAGATAAGCCACTGAGAGGGAGAAAAGTTTAGCAAAGCATATATTTCATAAAGGGCTGATCCAGAATATATAAAGAACTCTAAAACTCAATAATAAACCCAGTTTTTGAAAATGGGTAAAAGATTCTTCACTTTGCTAAACAGACACTTCGCTAAACAAGATAAATGGACGGCAAATCAGCACATGAAAAGATGCACGACACCATTAGCTATTGGGGAAACGCAAAATAAAATTGCAGGACAGCACTCTATAAGAATAGCTAAAATGAAAAAGACTAACCATCCCAAATGGCCGTAATGTGGAGAAGCCCCACATCTCTGTTGGAAATGTAAAGTGATACAGTTTGGCAGTATCTTTTTTCTTTAAAATTTAAGCATAGATGTGACCTCATAATCCTACTTCTAGGCATTTCCCCACGAGAAAAGGAAATGTTTGTCCTCACAAAGACTTTCACATGAATGTAAAAAGCAGCTTTATTTTTAATTGACAAAAACTGGAAACAACCCAAATGTCCATCAACAGATGAATGGATAAACAAATTTTTGTGTATCCATACTACGGCAATCAGAAGGAATGTTCCACTGATACACAGAAAGGCATGGATGAATCTCAAAATAGTTATGTTGAGAGAAAGAGTCAGACGAAAAAGAGTACCTGTTATATGCTTCCATTCATAGTAAACTGTAGAAAATGCAAACTAACCAATTCATTGGTTGCTTGAGAACTGGGGGGGGGGGGGGGGGGGTTATGGCACGAAGGATGGGAGGAGGGATCGCAGGGGCCAGAGGACACTTTTAGGGATGATGGATGTGCTCACCATCTTGATGGTGGTGATAGTTTCATGGGTGTCTCCACAGGTCAGAACTTGTCATATTGTGTGCTTAGTGTATTGTGTGTCAAGAATACATCAATAGAGCTGTTTTTAAAAAATTAAAAGGCAAATGACAAAAGTGGGAAAATATTTTGAGTCAAATATGACAGACAAGGGGGTAACATAATGAATACATAAGGAAAACATGAACACCCTAATTAGTTTGCTAGGTGACCATAACAAAGGCCCACAGCCGGGGCAGCTTAAACAGCAGACATTCACTGTCTCCTGTCCTGGAGGCTGGAATCCCAGATCCAGGTGTGGGGAGGGCTGGGTCCTCCTGAGGCCTCTCTCCTCGGCGTGTAGACGGCCGTCTTCTCCTTGTGTCCTCACAGGGTCGTCCCTCCATGTGTGTCTGTGTCCTGATCTCCTCTTCTCATAAGGACACCAGTCCTATGGGATTAGGACCCACCCTAGTGACCTCATTTTACCTTAATCACCTCTTTAAAGGCTCAGCTCCAAACACAGCCACATTCTGAGGTGTTGGGGGTTAAGACTTCCACATATGAACGTTTGGCGGGACGCAAGGCAGCCCGTAACACAGCCTTATAGAAAAAAAATGAGCAAAAGGCATAGAAAAGTTACAGAATCAGAAATGCAAATGACTGATAACTACATCAAAATGGTGTGAAACTAAAGTATCAATGAAAACAAATGAGACGCCATCTCCCCCCTCCCCACTTCTCCCTGCTCTAGTTTGCGAAGGTCCCCCCCAGTGCTGAGGACCCTTGGTTATTGTGTGCCAGACCCCAGCTAGAGGTGGGTCTCACGAAGATGCCGAGAACCCCTGGGGAAAGACCCGCAGGGCTCAGGGGACGTCCTCCAGACAGGCCACGGTGGTGGGGGGCACCCCACAGAGCTCGTTCTGAACATGGACGGCAAACACCTGATGGAAAGGAATTCAAGTTCTAAGGCAGGACAAGAGAAATGTCAACATGAAGTTTTTTCGCTGCCCTTTGGCCTCTCCCCTCCCCTCTGGTGGGCATTATGCATCTGCATTAGGCATTAACCAGACCTCCCCAAGGAAAGAAATACCTGCTCAACCATAAAAATCTATTTTTCTTCTTTTGACGTCAGCCATGTAACTCTTTAGAAGATAACATTCCTTTCTCAGTCCTGCAAGAGGTCACGATGACCCACCACTGGCCTTGTACGTGCAGACATCTTTGGTGGACTTTATGAGACACAGCAATATATCGTTTCCCTTAAAGATAGCAACTGGTACAGAACAGACTGGCCAGATGACCGGGGGAGATACCGGGCCACGCCTAACAGAAGTTCTTAGCTTAAATGTTTGCTCGTGACCTTACTAATGTCCTTAGCTATGTGACGTGCATCCCGCCTGTTTTACAAGACGATTGTTTCTTGCACTCCCCCATGTGTGATCGACCCTCAGATAACATTAATGATGATTAGGAGACGTGAAATGATTGACCTAATATACAGTTCTATAAGATCAGTGATTGTAATAGTGTAACTCTAGATGTAGGAAGAAGCACAGACAGGGACCCGTTTCCTGGGACCATAACAGACTAGTAGGACGGGGGGTCCAGAGGCTTTGGGTGACTGCTAATAGGGCCTAGTCCAGTAACAGCACCTTGCGTGACCCGTCACGGAAATCCTCGTCTGACTCGGGAATGAGCACTCCTAGCGCCATGGAACAAACTGGTCACGCAATGCCTCCCGAAGCTTGGTTGAAATGAAGACGGAAAGGGAGGGATTGTAAAATAAAGAATGTTGCCCACCATCCAGTTCTACAAGAATGAAGTCATCAACCACCACAGTCGCTGACCTACAACACACCCTAAAAGAAGTCCAGGACAAAGGGCAGGATGAGGCACTCTGGGAAAACTGGCACAACTGTGGCCCTCAGATCGTTTTTCAGGAGAAAATGTTATGAACCCAGTTTCCTGCATCTTCCCATTCTTAGAAAAGCACTAAAACCGTTAAAAACATCTTCTACAAGACGTGTGCTTGACTGCACGTACCCCGTTATCAGGATCACGTATTTGCTGGTCTGCCCCCTTCCCTCTTTGGAATTGTCCTCAGAGCTTTCTGAAACATTTGGAGTCTCCCCAGTTACAAAAACAGGCTGTAATGCCGAGATTTATAAGTAATATATGTCTGGTCTTTGCCCCCGCTCCCTGGCTGCCAGCTTCCTCCCAAGACCCTTGGAATTTCCTGAACATCATTTATTATAATATTTGGAGTTTTGTCCTCAGTTCCTTAAACCGCTGAGAGCCATGAAGGTGAAATGGGTGTCTCGTTATTCATACTCACAGCAAGTCCCTTTGCAGCGCCACTGGGTTTCTGTTCATGAGGAAGTTTTGGGAAAAGACCCGAGGAAGGGGGCTGATGTCAGGAGAGCCAACCCTGAGCAGAGGAGTAGAGACGGGCTGGAGGTGGAATCCACAATCAGTGGCCAATGATTTAATCAATTGTTTTCTACAGTGAAGCCTCCCCAGGCCCAGGAAGATGGGGTTTGGGCCGCTCCTGGGCCTGTGAACCCGGGGAGATCTGGGGGAGATCCCGGCCCCCTCCCCACACCTCGCCCTCTGCATCCCTCCCATCTGGCTGGGGGCCTTTGCACAAGCTGTCTGCGTGCCCTGGAAATGCTGTCTCCTCTGTGGGGCCTCTCTGACAGCCTTGTTTAAGCCCCCTCCAACCTCTGTTACCCTTCCCCACCCCACATTTACAAGGGAGTCCAGTGCATCTCACGCTTTTATTTTATTCAGGTGCCCCCATCCTCAGCTGCAGCCCCAAGGCCCTTCCAAGCTCATCTTGTCCCTCCCTTGGAGCACTACAGGGATGCCCACTGCTCTCTGAAAGAAGCCCCAGCTCCCCAGTCTCACTTGCAAAGCACAGCGGGGAAGCTGCCCTCCCAGGAAGGTTCCTGCTCACCACCACCGCCCCCCTCACCTGCCCATGGGGGGTCCTCCTCCCCTGGGCCACTTCTGGGCCTCTCCAGCACCAACGCGTGGTGGGGCCCCAGGTAGGGATGTCAGATCTAGCAAATGAAAATGTATGTTAAAAAAATAAAAGAATTAGGGGCTTCCCTGGTGGCTCAGTGGTTGAGAGTCCGCCTGCAGATGCAGGGGACACGGGTTCGTGCCCCGGTCCGGGAAGATCCCACATGCCGCGGAGCGGCTGGGCCCGTGAGCCACGGCCGCCGGGCCTGCGCTTCCGGAGCCTGTGCTCCGCAACGGGAGAGGCCACGGCAGTGAGAGGCCCGCGTACCGCAAAAATAACAAATAATAAAAATTAAAAAAAAAATAAAAGAATTATATCCCTCCATGCCTGTTAGGCCCACATCCAAAACACTGACACCAACAAATGCTGGCGAGAATGTGGAGCAACAGAATCCGCACTGTTGCTGGTGGGGACGCAAAACGGCTCAGCCACTCTGCAAGACAAGCTTGGTGGATTCTTACAAAACTACACACGCTCCCACCGTAAGATCCAGGCATCATGCTCCTTGGTACTTACCCAAAGGAGTTGAAAACTGACGTCCACGTAAAAACCTGCACCTGGAGGTTTACAGCTGCTGATTCATAACTGCCAAAATGTGGAAGCAACCAAGACGCCCGTCGGTGGGTGAGTGGATCCATTTCTGTGGTACCTCAGACAGTGGAATATTATTCAGTGCTAAAGAGAAAGGAGCTATCAGGCCATGAGAAGACACAGAGGAAAACACAAGTGCATACGAGCAACAGAAAGAAGCCAGTCTGAAAAGGCCACGCGCTGTATGATCCCAACCACGGGACATTCTGGAGAAGGCAAAACCATGGAGACAGCCAAATGACCTACGGTTGCCAGGGGCTAGGAGGAGGGGCGAAAAGGGGCACAGACGGGTTTCAGGCAGTGCAGCCACTCTGCAGGATATACTGTAATGGTGGGCACAGGTCATTATACATCCGTCACAACCTGTAGAGTGTGCAACACCAAGAGTGAACCTTAATGTGAACTAAGGACTTCAGCTAATATTAATGTATAGGCATCGGTCCATCAGTTGTAACAACTGTATCACATGAGTGCAAGTGTTAATAACACGGGAGAATGGGGGGCAGGAGAGACAGAGTATAGGGAATCCTTCGTACCTTCTCAGCAATTTTTCTGTACGCCGAAAATCATTCTTCAAAGAGTCTATTAAAAAACAAGTAACAGAAAATGTTGTTTATCTGAGCTTCAGATTTAACTGGGCCTCCTCTCCTTTGCTTGACAAACTCAGCCGCGTGAAGCCATGAAAAGCAGTGAGGGGAGAGATGTGATGACACAGGGGAAGAGGAAGAGAGAAGGGCCACACGTGGGCTCCCCAGGCTGGGGGGTCGAGACCCACCTTACACCCACAGGTCCCAGGCCTCGAGGGGAGGAACCCAGTTGGCAGGTAATCAGAAAAGCACGGGCTGAGTGTTGGGGGCCTGCACCGTTGAGACCCCATCCCTGCCCCACCCTCCTCGAGGACCTCAGCTCCCTCAGCCCCACTGATCAGAGCAACGCCCACTGAAATCCAGCGCTGCGCCTCACGCGGGCCCCTCCCATCAGGCCTGCACGGCTCTGAGCTCCAGTCCCGGCCACACCTCTGAGCAGCACCATGACCTTTGGGTTGGAATATGGCTGCTGCGTTAAAGCTTTACAGAAAAAAGAAGAAAGCCTCCTGGCCTCCAAGTCCGGGGACCCCCATTTTCCAGCTCCAGCCATCTCCCCACCTCCTTGGGCCCTGCCAAGGTCACCTGTCAGCCTCACGGGGCCCTGGCACAGCAGGCCCTGCAGCTCAGGCCCCCTCCAGCATGGTGTGTCCCCCTGCAAACGAGCCTGGACCCCCTCCATCCCACAAGGGCCGGACATTTCTCTGCCCTCCCCTGGTCCTCCCCAGCAGGCCGTTGTCCCCCCCAGTCACAGCTGACCCCGCCCCAGCTCCCGCTCCCCAATGTCAGTTTCTTCATCCTAGACGAATCCACTTCAGGTCTCCACCACCAAACACTCCAGTAAGGAGGGCGCTCCAGCCCCCTGCCCAGCACCCAGCGCCTCACAGGAGCGCGATGCCTGCCCCTCCTCAGGGTCTTTCTGCTCGTGCCTCCTTGCCGTTCCATCCCCACCCTGGAGGCCTAGACCTTCCCCTGCTTCCTGGGGTTCCTTCTCTCCCTGCAGGCTGTGGAATGCCCTCCCTGCCCTGAAGAGCACTTAGGGTGGGGTGCTGTGGGGTGCACAGGGGAACCAGACAGTCCGGTTGGGGGAGGCTAGAAGCAGGGAGCAGAGGGGACCGGGGAAGAGCAGGGCCTGGGGACCGGCACCAGCAGGAGGGGGGCTGCGGCCCTCGCCTCCCCACAGGTCTGCCTGCTGTGTGTGTGTCTGCGGGGGTGGGGGGGGCAGTGGGCCCCGGGTTTGGCCCTATGGAGGGGTCCCCCGTGAGGGCTGTGCTGTGGGGAGGCTGGAAGTGGGGTGCCCAGCAGAGGCCTGAAGCAGCCAGCAGCCTCACGGAGGAGGCATGGCTGGGGCACCTGGTTGGGGGCGGGGTCTCAGGGGACGGGGAGAGGGGCCCAGGGTAGGGCCCAGCTGGGCCGGCCAGACGGACTGGGATGGGGGCCAGGGAGGGAGGGAGGAGACCACCTCCGCCAGGTGGAGAGAGGGCCCTCCGACACACCCTCCCCTCCCCAACTCCCCCAGCCTCCCACCTTGGCCAGCAGCTGGAAGGGTGGCAGGCTCTGGGCGGGATGACCTGCAGTTATCCTGGGCTCGGGCGGGTGCGTGGGGGCCATGCGTGGTGGTCCACTGGTGTGCTGGGCCCAGGGTGGAGGGGGGACATGTGGGACTGGGGTGTGCTGCCGGGCATGAGCGGGGCGTGAGGGGTGGGGAGTGGATACTGGGTGTGCGGAGCTTCGGGAGTCAGGTGAGGCTCAGGTGAGCGGGTCGGTGGGGCTGGTGGGGGGGCCGCCAGGTGCGCCCCAGGTGCCTGGGCTGCGCGCGTCCTCCCGGGCGCCAGGAGGCGCTGCGGCGGCGTGGGTCCGGGCCGGGCGCGCCCCTCCTTCCGGCCGCGGCCCCGGAAGCCGGCGATGGCGCGGAATGTGCTGTGAGTGGGGGTCCCGGGGTGCGGGGTCGGGGGCGTGGCCGCGCCCGGGACTTTGCTGCGGGGGCCGGGCCGGGCCGGGCCGCGGGGACGTGACTCAGAGACCCGCGCGCAACGCGCGGCGTCGAGGCGCCCGTGGGGGCGGGGCGGGGCGGGGCGGGCTTGGGCGGGGGTGGTCGTGCCGGAGCCGGAGGGGCCCGGGCCGCCCCTTGGGGGTCGGGCCTGACGCTTGGCGCGGGCGGGTGGGACAGAAGGTTGGCTGGTCTGGGCTCCGCCGACCTCGGGCTTCGGTCCCCCCCGCCCCCCCGGCCGACTGCTCCCCCACCCCCCGCAGCTCCCCGGGGGACCCAGACTGCGCCCCTTGCAGTGCTCGCCGCTGGTCACCAGGGGGAAGGTGTGAGCCTGGGTGGCCGCCCGCCGGCCTGGACCCCCACGAGGGCAGAGCGAGGCTCGGTCCTGGACGAGCAGCCCTGCGCTTCCAGAACCTGCCCCTCCCGCCTCGCCGGCACAGCGGAGGAGGCTGTGCCACAGGGTTCTAATGGGGCAGCTGCCACGTGGGACTGGGTCGCCAGGAGACCCCGGGAGACGTTACCTAGCACTCAGCCCAGCACTCGTTCTAATGCGGGTGCCCCGGCCCGTGCCAGGGTGCCTGAGCCCTGCCCCCTCAGAGTGCCACACCCTGGACCTCGGCTCCTGACCCCCTCACGCTCCCCAGATTTGTGAGGCCCAGAGGCAGCATGAGATTTCGCTTCACTGAGCCCCCTTCCCTGGTGCTGGGTGCTCCCCAAGATCAGGGGCCACGTGCTGTGCTGCAGATTGGTCACCAGGGACCCTAGATGGCATCCGCAGCCCCTGCTCCCACCCTCCACCAAGACCCGTCCCCTGGGCTCCCAGTAGACCCCTGGCCCCGCCTTGCAGCCCCTGTGTACCTTGGGCCCCCTCCTCACCCCAGCCCCGAGGCCCAGTTGGCAGTGTGGCCCTTCTGGCCCACCAGACCCCATCGGGGGCATGGGTCCAGCTGGCAGGGGCAGTTGGGTGGGAGCCGCAGGTGGTAGCTTCCTGCACCTTCTAGATGCCTCTGCTCACTTGGGGGGTTTTGGGGGTGGGGCAGGCAGGCGGTCAGCTTGTAGCTGGTGATCTGCACACGCCATCTCTCCCCAGCCACTTATCTTCTGATCTTCACGCTTGTCAAGGATGAGCTGGTGTTCCCAGCACAGGGGGTGTGGAGGTGGCCCCATCCCTTTCCCCGCCGCGGGGGTGGGGCCAGTGCAGAATAAGCTGGTTCTGACCGATCCCACCTCACCTGAGCTGAAGGGAGCTAGAGGGCGTGCCCTGTGTGGGGCCCACTCCTGGAGGGTGACAGCCATGCGGGGGCCGCGTGCCTTTGGGACCGGCACTTTGAACAAACACATGACTCTGAGCCTGTTTACGGGGTGGGGTGGGCATGTCCTCTGGCCTCTGTTCATGAATCATTCACCGGTCCTTTCCAAAGGCTGACCTTGGGGGTCAACAGGCCACATCGCCCCGGGAACTGGGGACTGGCTGCCCACGCCGGGTGAGCAAAGGGGGTGGCCTGTGGGTGACTGCCCCCTTGGCTCCCCGGCCCCATGGGCGTGATAACCTGTGGACCCTGCTGGGGTGTCCCGGGAGCCTCGTGTTCTGAGCGTTTGACACGACCCCTCTCCCCCTTGCAGGTACCCTCTGTACCAGCTGGGCAACCCCCAGCTCCGGGTCTTCCGCACCAACTTCTTCATCCAGCTGGTGCGGCCCGGCATGGCCCAGCCCGAGGACACTGTGCAGTTCCGGATCCCTATGGAGTAAGCCCCCCCCTCCCCGACCCCAGAGGAATTCAGGCTGGGGAGTGCCCCGAGGGGCCCACAGCCCCAGAGGTGCCGCCGAACCCCACTCACAAGCAAGGTTCTTCCTGCCATGAAAATTATGCAGGCAGCTCCACACTGCCCGAGGTCTGGTGTGTGCAGGGCCTGGGGGTGTTGTGCTCCCCGCCGCCCCCTGGGAAGCCTGGCCTGAGACCTGACTTCTCTTCTTGCCTTGGTCCTAGCTGCGCTTTCCAGGAGGCTGGGCTGTGACTCCTGCACACGCTCACCATGGCTTCCAAAGCCTTCGTCCTCAAATGGGGCCTTCACGGAGGCCCCAGTTACCGAAGGGACACAGCCTCCCTGTGTCCCATGCTGAAGTCTGAGCGGTTCCGGGGTTGGCTTGAGCTTCCGTGTGAGGCCCATGCAGGGTGAAGAGGCAATGGGACCTAGCCCACCATCCCCTTGACCGTCATTTCTGGGAAGCGCCTGCTGGGAGGGTGCTGCGGGCAGGGCAGCAGCTGCAGAGCGGGCGGCCGGGCGCTGCGGGCAGCTCCTGGCGGCCAGGGGGCACTCGCAGACCGTCCCGTCCCTCCCCTTGAAAGCTGGGCCCCCAGGGAGTGTGGCCAGTGGGAGGGAGAAGAGAACTGGGTCCTGGGGGCTGGTCCCCCGTCACCCCCTCACTGCTGCGTCCGGATGCAAGTGTGCTGGGTGGGGACCAGGGGCTGCATCTCCGGAGTCAGCGGGGCCCGGCCTCAGCCCTGGCCTCCCCCGAGCCCGCTCCCACCCGGGGCCTGCGGTCGGCAGCTCAGCCTGTCGGGCGGGCTGCCTTGTACCTCGGCCCTGTTCAGACTTCCTTTCTTTCTCCTTTGCCCCAGGATGACCAGAGTGGACCTCAGGAATTATCTCGAGCGCATTTACAATGTGCCCGTGGCTGCTGTGCGGACAAGGGTGCAGCACGGTGGGTGCCCAGGGCGGGGGCTGCCCTCTCTGGTGTGGGCTCCTGCCCGCGTCGCTGGCCTGGTCCCCCCTCGCGGCCACTCTGCCACGTGGTCCTTTGCACATGAGGAGACTGAGGGGGGACCGCAGGGGGGAGGTGGCCTCCCAGCGCTAGAACTTGGGTGGCCCGGCCCTGCCGGCTGCTCAGAGCAGGGCCCCACCCTCAACCCACCCACCCGCTCCCCCGCCTGCCCCTGGGTCGGTCAGCAAAGCACTGTTTTATTCCCCTGGGCCTTTCTCGTTCCTTCCTGTTGACCCCTGCCCCCCAGCCCCCGGTTGCCCAGTTGTAAATATGACGACCCTCCGTCGAGGGGAGGTCAGACAGCAAGAGCCTCTGTGCTGACAGTGCAGAAAGCGTTTCTTGAGTTATTTTAGGCACGTTTGGGTTCTCGCCGAGCGGAGGTTGGCGGTGGTGGCGCCTGCCTGTGTGAGCCCGGCCTAGTGGCCCAGGGCGTGCCACCCGCGGCCTGTAGCCCAAGGTGCCTGCCTGTTTCTAGAGTGGGTTCCCGGATTAGTGGGACTGAAAGCTTCATGCTGGGAGTGAAGGTTTTTGTCTTCCCCCGCTTCCGACAGGTTCCAACAGGAGGAGGGATTACAGGAACGTCAGGATAAAGAAACCAGATTACAAGGTGGCACACGTGCAGCTGGTGAGCGCTCACCCCGACCGCGGCCTGGAGCGGGGGGTGGGCGTGATCTGGGGGCCCCAGGCTGGCACTCAGTTCTAATCCACATGGAGCCCCGGGAGGAGCTGGGGTTCAAAGCACAGCTCAGAGGTGGGAGGGGATGGGTGTCGGGGAACTTCTCGGGGGCCAGCCCTGGGCGTGCAGTGGGCGGGTGTGGGCCCGCTGGGCTTGAGGGTGGGTTCAGACAGAAACCAGGGCTGGCAAGCATCAGAGCAAGGAAGTAGTTAATGCCATGGGGGCGGAGGTTCCTGCTGGGGCCTCAGTGTCAAGCCAGACCACTTGGGGTGTGCTGGGGTCCTGGCTGACCCCCTCTCTTCTGGACTGGACTGCGGGGTGCGGCACACTCCCCCAGGTTCTCTTCGCTGTGTCCCCTGCCTAGCGAGGGGCTCCGGAAAGAGGGTCCAGCACCCCATCTGAGCCTTTGCTGACCGAAACCCAGAGCTGGCTGGAGGAAGACGCGTTTTCCAAGCCCCTTTCCGGGCTCTTCCTTTCCAGCCTGAGCTGCCCCAAGACGTACTTTCCCAGATATGCTCTTGACTCAGAATGGACAGCCTTGGCCACCCAGCACCAAGGCCCCGTGGGCTGCAGGCAGGATTCCTCTGCCGGGGCAGGTGACCTTGGACCTGCCCACAGAGTCTGTTAACTGCCCTGCGTTTGAAACCCTGGGCGGCGGGGGAGGGGGTGGGGGTCTTCCAGTTTCTTTAGTTTCCTCGTAAACAGCCTGGGTCGGAGCGGGGAGCCCGCGGGCCCCGGGGCCGCTAGATGGCAGTAGCGCTATTACGAAAACACCCTCTGGCCCCAGGGCCTGTTTCGGGCCTTAGGAGGTAGTTTGTTGAAAGACCACGTTAGCATGGCAGCTTTGCTGAAAAAACGGTCACAGTTGCTCTAAACAGGGGCCCCCGTAATTATTTGGCCTAATATTTGCTGTGCATAAAATCAGCCAGTCCAGGCAGGGAGAGTGGCCGTTGGCCTCATAAAGGCGCCTGTGTCCTCTGTGTTCAGTCGGGCCATCTGTCTTTGTCACGGCACGCCGGTCGACACCCCATATGTCGGCATTCGCCACGAGGCCCTTCAGCGAGAGGTATAGTTACAAGTGGCTTTTGAGTCATCCGAGCCCTTGCGTTTCCCGGGCCCCACCTCGCTCTGGAAGCTGAGCTGCGCGGCCTGGGATCTGGTATCTGCAGCTGCCACCCGGCCTCCTTTCTTCCCCTGTGAAATCAGGGCAGCACAAGTGGGAGCACAGGGCGTCCCCGCCGGGCACGCTTCCCTCCGTTGCAAAATTAAATTTGTAACGGATCCCCCCCACCTCCACCCCGCCCGGCTCCGGCAGATCTGTGCCTGGAAACCGGCCGGGGGGTTGGACACTCGCCCCCTGAAAGGGTCCCCTCTCTGTCCTCCGTCTACGGAGACGTCCTCCCCGTGTGTCCCTTGGGGCCTCGTTTCTGGGCTTCTCATCACCGAGCTGATGGCAGAGCGCACAGAGGTCCATCAGAAAGACAAGTGAAATTTCCGGATTTGTTCAGAGTTGGCTGCTTCGGCAAAGCTGGTCCCCCATAGTGGGGGTCCCGGGTTTCCTCCCACGAGCTGATAACCGTCTCTTTGGCCCAGAGTCGGGGAGCTAGCGAGCCTGGGTCACCCCACAGCGAGGAGCCTCGGCCCCCAGGCTGACGCTGACGCCTGCTGGTGACGGAGAGCCTGCTCCCCCGACCCCGCCTGCCCCTCACCATCCCAGGCCGGCGTCTTCGCTTTTCACTGCGACACTTTCCTCCCCTCCTGTTCTTTTCCGCTGATCAGCTTTGGAAGGATGGAGGGTTTTATTTCTGAAAGTACAAGGTGAATTTCTCCAGGAAGGGAACCCCCGGGAGCCGCAGTCGGCCCCCACACCCGGCGCTTGTCTCGGTGAGAAACGAGGAATTTCTCCCGGCGGCGCCCTCTGTTTTTTCCCAAGCTATTGCGGATTGCCATCTTTGTATTTATATCTTAAAATGTCATTTTGGGTTTCCCCCACCTCAGAAAACTAGCAGAATCACCTCGGTATATTAAACATAAATCCCCCATTCTGGGCAATCAGCCCTGCATGTAAACTATTGCCCTTTGGTATTTTAAAGAAGAAGAAAGAAAGTTTTGCAGTGTGTAAGCGAATCCTCCTGCAGGCTGGCTACCGAGCACTCGGTTGCTGCCTTTCATCACTCGGGGCTGCACTCCGCGCCATGTGAACCTCCCGTTCTCAGGGCCGAGGATGTGGGCTGTTTCAGATCACGCTTGGCCGCCTGCCCGAATCCAGATTTCTTTACAAAACAAGGGTCTCCAAGAACCAAGCGCACTTCACTGATTTTACTTATTAAAATTTTCCAGATCCGGTCCTTCTCTGCCCGTCTGGAGGTGGACGGCGCAGCCCTGGGAGTGTTGGTCCGGGTCGCCCCCCCGCCCCCCCATCCTTGGAGCTGCTTTGCGATGTGTAGCACGTGGAGGTGGCCCCGCACCTCACGTTGTTTGGGGTCCCCTCCTCCAGCCCACTGACGGGCCAGGCTGGTACCCCGGCCACGTGCTGGGGGTCCAGGCTGGGACTTGGCCGGCACTCACGTGTTCTGAACTTCTAGTGAAAGACGTAAAACCAGTTAATTTGCGAAGCCGGCCTTGATTTATAGAGCGCTCGCATGTACGTTTCTTTGTACGTTACATGCGTTTTATTTGCCAAGCTCTGAGCCGGGAGGAGGGTTAGTCTTTAATGTGGGTAAAGGCCTGTAGGTATTTTGGGTGGAAGACGTTCCAGGGAGGCAGCAGACACTATCTGTGCCTTGTTTCCTCGCCCCTGCCCACAGTATGGCCGGGCAACTCCTGCCGGGAGTGGGTGCTCTGCTGGGTTCCTCGGAAGGGGACACGCTGCCTGAAGAGCTGGCCTCGATGAGGGGCCTTGTCACAGCAATGGTTTCCACCGCGGAGGGCCGGGGCCCGGCCTGTGTCTGTCCTGCAGGCGACGGGCGGGCGGGTTCCATCTGGCCACGGACCTTCCCAAGGGGCTCCTGGCCTGTCCCGCCCGCGCTGCAGGCTGAGCCCGTGTCTTTTCTCCCCAGGCGCACGGACAGACCTTCACGTTCCCAGATCTGTTTCCTGAGAAAAAGAGGGCTGAAGGCAGTTCTGTGACTGAGGACCTGCAGGACCAGGTCCTGGAAGACCAGCGGCGGAGGCAGAGCTGCGACCCCCGGCTTGGGGGCGTCCCTGGCTGGTTCGGCCTGTGACGGGCGGCTGACAGCTCAGCTCAAATAAAAGTGCTGCTTGTGGAGACCGGCCCAGGCCCCCCACCCTGTGCTCTGTGCTCTGGGCCGTGCTCCTAGGCTGAGAGCAGGGGCCCGGCCTCGGGTGTGCCCACGTGTCTCGTCTTGGTCCCATGGGCCCAAGGCGAGCCAGGCAGGCCCAGAACCCTGTCCAGTTGGGGGGAGACCCACTTCCAGAGCACCCAGGAAGTCATCCTGAGCTGCTCTGTCTAAGAGCTTGCTTTGGGCGGTTTGTGGGGGAGATCAGAGTGAGTGCTGAGGGCAGGAGTCGGGGTGGCCGCTGGGCGAGAGCCCGTCCGGGCTGGGGGTCCAGGGTGGCCCAGTCCAGTGTGGTCTTGAGCAGGGAGGGTGGGGGATCCAGAGAGAGTGGGGTTTAGGGGACTAGTCCAGAGCAAGGCCGCGTCTGGAAAGATTGCCAGCCGAAGGCTTGCGTGTGGGAAGCGGAGCGCCGTCAGGGACGACCAGCACCCGGGGACCCGTGGGGTGGGGTAGAGGTGGCGCTGGTCCCGGGGGCTCTGGGAGCCCGGTTCCCTCCATCTCCGGTTCCTGAGATGCACCTACAGCTTGATTTCTCTCTGAATCACGCTCTGCAGCTAAAAGCCTAACCCTGAGCGCCCCCGGGAGCCAGCGCCCCGCGGCCGCCCCTGGGCAGGGGGGCGGTGAGGCCGCCCCGGGCTGGCTGGGCCCGTCCCTGCGTGTCCGCGGGGCTGGTGATCTGGGGGGCGGGCAAGCAGGAAAGCACCATGGGTGCCTCGGGGAGTCGGGCCGCGTTGCCCCGGGGGTGGGGCACATGCCAGATGCCACGAGGGCTCAGGGGCCACCCTCCTCCGCGGCCTCTCAGCTCCCCGCTCTGGAGCTTGGCTCTCCCCTCCGCGGGGGCGTGGGGGTGGACAGTGGGGAGCCGGCTTGGCCGGCCCCCTCCACCCCGAGGGACACGGGGGGCGTCACGTGGGCCTTTGAAGCTCCCCTCCGGCTGGAGGGTGAAGGTCCGGGCAAACTCCACCCTTCAGCGTTGATTTAAAGTGATGGGGAAGGTCGGGAAGGAGGCTGGAGAACGGAGTCAATGGTATTTTCCTGAGAGAAATAATTCATGGGGCCCTGAGGACCCCGACTCAAGGCCAGGGGAGGAATCCCATCCTTCATCCGCTGCACTTCCAGAGCTGGCCGCCCGCACGCCCCCGGACGCAGCCCCCAGGCCCTTCCCACACGGCGGCCCTGTGCTGTCCTCGCTGTGCCCTCCGCATCCCCCAGGGCCTGGCATCTGCCGGTCACGGCCACGGAGGCGGGCCGTGACGTCCTGTGTCCTCGGCACCCCCGGGGCTGGTGGATGGAGTGGCCACAGCAGCGCCGAGTGGGGGTGGGACACGGCGTCCGGCACAGAGCCGAGTGTGTGGGGCAGGGGTGGAGTTGCCTTGCAGGGCGCTGAGCAACAGGAAACGGGCCTTCAGCTGGGGGGCTGCTCGCCCCCCCCCAGGCACGGAGCCTTGAGAAGGTGCTGTTTGACACCCCTGCCCCTCCCTGGCTGGAGGCTTGGCAGGGAGACAGCCGGTGCCTCCTCGGGAGGTCTCTCTGCCGCAGGTCGGTGGGCCCCGAGATCGTCTTCTCCCAGCCTCGGTCTCCCCCTACCTTGCCCGGCTGGGAGATGGTGGTCAAGACTTCCGGTCCCAGCATTCTCTTCCCCTCTGCTCCTCCACACGTGGGGACCAGAGGAGGGCCTGCTGGGGGCCCCCTAGGCTGTGTGTCATCCTCCCCACTCATGCCTTTGCTGGACAGCCTCACGTGGGACTGGAAACAGGGAGGGCCCGACCCAGTGGACTTGGGGGCTCCCTTTCCCGTGGGGACAGCCCTGCCAGGAGCACCCCGGGCCAGCGCCTGGGGGAAAGTAAAGGGACAAAGGAAGAGGACTGGAGCCCACAACACCGCCCCCTGTGCCCCCCCCCCCACACTTCTTTACGGCCATTCCTCGCCTTGCGGGGGCTGTGAGACCCCGGTTACAGCAGGCAGAGCCCGCGAGGGGAGGCGCTGGGGGCTGGGCCAGCCGCCTTCTCAGTCCCCTGTGGCTGCCACGGGCCCTGCTTGGAGCCAGCAGGCCTGTGCTGATGAGTTATAGTTGCAGCAGTCCCGGCCTGTGGCCCACGGGACGCATCCCAGACCCCCCAGCAGCTCCAGGTGAGGCCTGGCCGCCAGGGCTGCCAGGATGGAGCGGAAGCCCATCTGGCCGCAGCCCCTCCGCCAGCGTCTGGTTTTCCTCTTCGAGGGCCAGAGTCTCCCCGGGGCCGCATCACGCTGTCATCCCAGCTCCACGTGCATCGTTTAAGTAACCGACTGCAGGTGACCCACCGCCTGGCGGGGCCCCTCGGCCGGGGGTAGGGGGGCCCGCTCACTTCTGCAGCTGGGACCCCCACTTGAGTCGGGGGCTCCATCCTCTGGCCTCTGGGCGGCCTCAGCAGGGGACCCGGGCCCGGGGACACAGCCGGTCATCTGGGCTGCCCCTCCCCACCCCCCGCCCAGGCATTAAAACACAAAGGAAACTAAAGAAATCAGTCCCCTTGAGGGTGACTCTGGAGGGGGTCCCCTCCCACCTCCCGACTTCCATGTAATTCTGAACTCCATTCGTGAATGAACAAATGCGTGAGTGTGGTGGACCCCCCCCCACCGGGTTCAGCACGTCAGCTCGGCCACTCGGGAGAGCCCCGCCTTGTCCGTGGGTTTGAGAATCGGGCAGGGCCTGGGGTGGGGTCCAGGTGGGCCCCCAGCCACTATTCCCACTGAAGCTGGAGGCTGCGGCTGCCGCCCTGCTTCCTGGCTGTAAAGACGCCCCCGCCGCCCGTTCACAGCACAAAAGGCAGAAGAGCTATAGCTGCTCGAGGGCTGTTCTCTTCTAACAGCTTTATTGGGATATGGTTCACATCCACCGTGGAAAGTGTGACATTGGATGTCTTAGCGTTCAGGCAGGTGTGCACCTATCGCTGTGATCAGTTTGAACATGTTCTCGTGCTACCCACAGGGCAGCCCCGCGCCCCCCACCCCAGCCCCGCCGACACAAGCCTCTGCTTCCGTCCGTCTCTGCGGATCTGCTGTTCTGCACACTTCATGGACGTGGAGCCTGTGCTGGCTTCTGTCACTCGGCATCACGCCCTCGGGCCCGTGCTGCAGCCCGCATCAGGGTTTCCTTCCATGGCGTGTATGGGCCGCGGTCTGTGTATCTGTTTGTCCGCGGATGGCGCTTGGCATGTGTGTTATCATGGCTCGGGGATGTCGGGTGCTTAGCCTGGAATGTTTCACGGGAGGCCGGGGCTGCCTCACCACCGACAAGGGTGTTTATCAGTCCCTGGAAGTCCCCGAAGGCTGTGGAGAGATGGGCCACGTCCGCAAACTGCCCGGCTGCTGGACAGGGCCTGGACGGGGATGTCAAACAGCCTGGCCCCTTGGGGCCCTGGGAGCTCCACTGGGGTCAGGGTCGGGGTCAGGGGCTGGCACGGGGAGGGGGTTTCCAGACAGCCCCAGGGCCCCCATCCCTGTGCCTCTCTCCTTCCCTAAATGCCGCACCTCGGGTCCAAAAGACACTCGGCTCCGGCCCTCGGAGACCCTCCTTTCCCCGGGCACGGGGGCTGGCACACTCGTGCACTGGTCCCCAAGTCGCCCTGCGTGGGGGTGCCTGTCCCATCCTCGTAACCGACACTGAGTCCCGTCAGGACAAAGGTTTCCACCTCTTCTCAGAGCTGAGCTGGCTCTCTCTGCATGTCCCACCGTGCGCAGGGGCACCCCACCCCAGGGAAACCCCTCTATTTCTGCCAGCGCCCCACACCTGCCTCCCCGGCCTGGCCCCCGGGCGCTTGGCTTCTTGGGAGAAAGGGAAAGGTGCCCCGGAGACCTGGGTCTCCTTCCCAGGTTCCCATCCGCCCTGCCTGGAGGGAGCTGCACCCCACACGGCTTGGCCCAGACGCCGCAAGATGGACGCAGGGACACCCGGGCCACCGGCCTGGGAAGCAGCGGCCAGGACGGCTCCCCACGCGGCCCGCCAGGCCGACCTGTTCAGCATCTGTGTCGCTCCTTCCTGACTGAGATCATCCCCAGCACCAATTCCCCCAGATCACTTCGTTATTTCTTTGTAAATAGGGCTTTTCCTAGTCAAAATAATCACCATGTTTTGTGCTGCTCCCACATCTGGCTTTGATTGGCCCCCACCTCCTCGGGTGGACCTGGACCCCTGACGCTGTGACGGAGGGAAGGCAGCCCAGCCCGCTTTCCTCCCTGTGCGAGGCCGGCCGGGCCTGGAGGACCCCAGTTCTGTCCCTGCACAGCTGCACTCCGGCCCGGGCCTGGCTCCGCCGGGCGCATCCTTGGTTCTGCCTTTGCAGAGTTGGGGGTCCTGGGGCTCCCCCGTGGCTGGATGCTCCTCTCCCTGCAGCTCCCGTGGCCTCTGTAGGGGTCCCGGCAGACACACGGCGTGCAATTCACCTCGCCGGCGGTCCTCTCCTTCCCGTGTGGGCGCACCCGTCTCCATGCGGGAGCCCTCTGGGCACCCCTGAGAGTGTCTCCGAGGAGAGTCCTGGTTTGGGGCACCCAGCAGCCCAGTATGCCCCTCTTTCTTCTGACCCGCTCCCCTGGGTGACCTGCCCCTTTAATCCTCCCAGCCAGAGTCCCAGGTGGCCGCTCCCCTTCCCCTGCCCTCCGTCCTGATGCCAGGTCCAGACCGGGCCCTCCCGGGTGATGGAGGCAGGACCGCACACGCTCTGCCGTACGGGGATGCTGCTGTTTGGGTGAATGTGACGGTGCCCGAGTGTCCTCTGCATCAGCACCTGCGGCGTCTGGGCTTTGCGCCTCCCGCCGTCCCCTCCCGCCGTCCCTCCTCCAGCCCCGTGACATTCCGTATGGCCGCTGGATCCACCAGCCACAGACGCCGGGCGACAAGCGTCTGGGCAGTGGGCACAGGGCAGCAGAACGGCACCTGCCTGCGGGAGCGTGCCCGCTGACTGCCCAGAGGGGAAGACTGAAACACTCCGGAGGGACCTCAGAAGACCACCGCGGGGGCGGGGCCTCGTGACCCTCGGCTCGGGAGGTGTCCCCGGAAGCCTTCGTGCAGGCCCCAGGTAGGGGTGCCCCGTCCCTGCGGACAGCACAGGGCGCTGACCTCACCAGGCCTTCCCTTCAGGCCGTGCTGGAACTCCGACGGCCCTGAACAGCTTCTGCTCCTGACAGGTTCTCCCTGGGACTTCACCGGGGGCCAGGGCCCTAAATAATTTTTATAAAACCCATGTCAGCCCCAAACTGTGTGATATCTGATTTGTAGCCCTAACAAAACCCCATGCCTGCTGCCAGGGGGGTGCGGTGTGAGCCCGGTGGTGCAGAGGCCCTGGGTCCCGCTGGTGCATGTGCACACGTGTGTGAGCGAGTGAGGGGGGCCCTGGGGGGCCTGGGCTCCTGCAGCTCTGGGGCTCCACTGAGCCGCCACAGCGACGTCCTCGGCCGGACAGGACAGAGGGGTTGGCAGAGGTGGCAGCCGCTCCCTGCTGGACCACCTTGGGGAGGGACCTGGAGGCTGGGGCACCGGGCGGTGCTGACCAACCGGCATGACTGCACAGCAGAAGGCCAGCTGCCTGGAGGGAGACGCATCTGGCCACCCGCACACACTCAGCCCAGCCACTCTGGCCCTCCAAGGCCCTTCTGCAGTGTCTGAGGCCAGAGCACAAGGAACAGGAGGCTGTGGGGACCTCAGATGTGAGGGGCCCGTCTGAGGACTTCAGGGGACACAGGCATTCCCCTCCTGGATCCTAGTGGCCAGCAGACGAGGGCTGCCACGCGGGCAGGGGCCTGGGCGGGGCCGTGAGGGCCAGGCGTCCCGCCCTTCCCTCCCAGCTGCTGGCCTTGCCGCCAGGAGGCCCTCAGCTGCAGCCTCGACCTTCTTGTCTAAAATGTGGATGTGGTCGTGTCGGCCAGTGGGGAGACAGGGCCAGGCCGGAGGAAGGCGTCCAAGGGCTGCTCCCAGGACCCTGTGCCCTGACGCCCGGCCCCTTCTCCACCCAGCATGTGCTGGCTTCGCGCAGAGCCTGGAGCCCCCTGCCCCGCCCAGGTCTCTGTCTCCGTGGCTGCCCGTCACCACACCTGGCCACCCGTGCATCCTGCCACGTCCCGTGTCCTGTCAGGCGTGGCGGCCAGGTTGGGGGTGAGCTCCCGCACGAGGCCACGGCGTGGCAGGGCAGGCTCGGCAGAAGCTCCAGCCAAGCGGCCGTGCTGTGGAAGGGTTCGTGCGGCGTCCAGGCTAGAGGCGGGGGGGGGGGCTAGAAGCGGGCGCCTCACCACCGCCCAGTGTAGCGGCCCCGCACCCACACCAGGCTACGTCCTTGGAACTGCCACCAGGCCTGCTGGTCTAGGATAGAAACCCCCAGCCCACGCGGCCCCCCAGCCGCCTGGCCCTCCAGAGCAAGTCCGGGGTCCCTCTACTCCTCCAGACCCCGGGCCATCTCACCCTCTTAGAGAGTGTCCCCGGGAGCGCCCCCAGCCCCACGCGCTGTCTCTCGCGGGCCCCTTGCCTGCTTCCTCTGTGGCTTGGGGGTGCGCCGGGGCCCCTGCCTGGTCTCGGGGGCTCGACCAGGTGCGGGCTTTGTGCTCTTGCTGGTTCTCTGTCCATTTAAGACAGGAAGGCCCTCCGTCCCCGGGTCCCTTCCTGCTGCGTCCCTCGACCCCGAGTGTGTTCCTCACATCTGGGCTCGTGAACTCCAGCCTCCCACTGCTCTGTCGGGCGGCCCATGCGGCCATGAGGGGCTTCAGGAAAGGCCCCCGACGCTCACCTCCCGAGGGGCGGGAGTGGCCGAGTGTGTTGGGGGTGACGCACCCAGAGCTCCAGCCCTGAGATTCTGGTCTCCTGTCCCCAGAGCCCAGAGCCCAGAGCCCACGACCAGGGAAACCCCTCCTGGATCCTGGGACCACCTGGCGTGTGACCACACTGGGCTTGTCCTGTGTCCTCGAGAAAAGGCAGCCCAAGTTGCAGAAGCTGCCTCCTAAAAATAAAACTCAGGCGCGAGGCCCTGTGGGGCCGGTCCCGAAGGAGGCCAGTGAGATTAGGGCCAGCTGCTGCACCCGCCCCTGGCCTGTCCTCACCTCCCAGAGCATCCCCTGCTTCCCTGTCCCCTGGCCTCACCCTGGCTAAATCCGCCTTGGCCCCTTGGCTGGTACAAAACAGGAAAACTGTGTGTTCTGAGCCTCCTTTGGGGCTTAGGGGGTAAGGGGAGCCGGCAGCTGCCCGGGGAGAGTGATGAGCGAGGCCCTTTATCTGAAAATATCGTGTTGCCCGCCTGGATGCCGGGGGCCCCGCGTGCCAGCCCTCCCGACTCCTGCTACAACTGAAATAGCTTCGGGAGGTGGACGCAGCTGTCCACATCAGTCAAGATGACCCCGGCCAGAATGGCGGGTCCGAGCTTCCACGAGCTCAGGCTTTTCCAGGGGCTGCTGGCCTGTGGTCCCCGGACCCCAGGGCCAGGGCACTGCAAGCCCCCCCCCCACCCCGAGAGGCCCCTAGGAGAGGAACGGAAAGTGGCCACACTGGCCATTCCAAGGCCCTTGCTGTGGCCTTGGCCTTGGTCCCTAACGTCGGCCTAGCTCCTCCTGGACTCTCCTCCCCACCCAGGAACCCTATGCCGCCTGGGGTGCTGGGTGCGTGTCCTGGGCAGAGCAGGGAGACGGACTGAGGGAGCGGCTGGGGGACCGAGGCGACAGGGGACCCGCAGAGCAACCTCGGGGTGCGAGGGTGCGGTGCGGGACGCGGGACGGGAAGAGTCACCAAGGGTCTGTTTGCAGGGACAGAAAGGCAGGGAACCAGGAAGCTCCCTGCAGCAGGAAGCTGGGACCTGAGAGCCACGAGGAAGAGGCTCCAGACGGGCAGGGTGGACGCGGCCGGAAGGCTCCGGGCCAGGCGGTGACCCCGGGGTGGGAGGGTGAGCAGGCGCCGGCCGGGCGCGCTTGGCCTGGCATGCTGGGCCACATGCTTGCCCAAGGGGCTCATGGAACATTCTTGCAGGGGGCCGGAGCCAGGGCCCGATGTATGTGCGTCCCAAGGGTGGGGGGCGCCGGGCGCTATAACGGGCGGCACACGGCGCACTTAGTCACCTCCGAGGCATGGCTCCCCGGCCTCGCCCCGTGTCATTGCCATGGCAACGCTGGGAGGGGCCCACAAACAGCCCCAAACAGAGTGGCCCCCTGACTCCTGGTCGTCCCCTCGAGGGGGTGGGACACTCGGAGAGACACTGCCAAGTTTGGGAGAAGAAGCTTGCAGGCTGGCCTCGCTCCAGCCCTTCCCTGGGACGTGTGCGCCCCTGTCCCATCCCTGTCCCACCCGGCCCGGAGCCAGGACACCACGCGGGGGCCTGTGCAGCGGGGGTGGGGAGCTGGGGCGAGATGGCCAGGCCCCTGGGTTCAGGGTACCCCAGAACATTGGGGTTTGTCAAGAGAAGGACTTGAACTGCTTGAAATACACGTTCGGGGGGCTCTCGGGGCGCTGGCTCACAGACAAACCCCCTCCCAGCTCATCTGCCTCTCCCTCCGTTAAACGGGGACAGTGACCCCACCGCAGCTACCCCTGCCCCTCAGGCTGTCAGGCTCCCCGACCATCCAGAGCAGGGTGGGTGGGGCAGGGTGGGGTGGGGCGGGGGGCGGGGGGGGGGGGGAGTGGGAGGTCACCAGGACAGAGCCCCAGGGTGGCCGCCTGACGGGGGCAGTAGTGTCACATGGTGAGAGGGCGGTCAGTGGCACCCTGCAGCCCCGGGGGGCCCTGCCCCCAAGAGAGGCACCTTCCCACAACCCCTTCCCCAGGAATGCAACCCCAGAACCGGGGTCTGGCACCTGTGCACCCGAGGGGCACCCACCCACTTTTCTGGGGTGCCTGCCCGGCCCGAGCAGTGACCCAGGAGTAGAGGCCTCGGCACAGGCATTAGCCAAAGGCTGAGGGGGAAGTTTGTTCCAGGTGGGGTCCACTGGGGACCCCCTAAAGAAGTTTTGTCTGCAAACCGGGGCAAGCGCTAACGGTCTGGGGGCCTTCGTGCATCTTCCAGCCCTCCCCGACCGGGCTGACACCTGGGCCGACCAGGGCAGTCCAGAGCTCCCAGCACACACACCCAGGCTCACCCCTGGCAGCTGAGAGATGGGGTGGACCCAGCGCCAGGGCCTTGGGTGGGAGACAGTGTCCCCCACGGACCTGACCTGGAAGCACAAATGTGCATGCGTCGTGTCCCCCAAGGGTGGCGCCGTCAGCCAGGAGGGAGCGGGACCCCGCTCGGAAAGGTCGTGTGCGGTGACGGCCGGCCAAGCTGTCCTTCCTGGCTCAGCTGTCGGCAACCTGAACCCTCCACGCTGGCCAGGAGGCTCGGGGCCTAAATTAGGGTCTGCGGGATAGGCCGTGGCATCACGGGGACGTCCAAGCCACCGTTGCAGCAGAAACGTCCCGTTCCAACCCCGGAGAGGCCCATCCACCCAGAAGGGCGGCCGGCAGCAAACATTTCCGGGAAAACTCAAGCGAGCCCACCGCGTGCACACCCGGCCTGTGAGGGCCCGCTCTCAGCCCCCTCCCCAGCCCAGGCTGGGCCCCAGCCCCCGTCTTCCGGCCCGGCGTGCCCCCGTCTTCCGGCCCGGCGCCTGTTCTCTGGGTTAAGGATCGGGTTCAGCCCTCCGCACAGGGCTGCGTCTTATCTCTGGGAAAGAGATTATGGCGTTTCTGACATTAAATTCTCATGCTGACGTTTTCAGCATGTAGCTTGAGAAGGAGTTTTCCCCGAACAACACCTGGAAGGGAGGACAAGAAGGTTGCTGGGGCTGCTTACACAAGACTTTGAACCGGGGGTGGGAGGGAGTCGCCATCCATCAAGCCCCCTCCCACGCCGCGGCCAACGCCGCCGCCCCCTCCCCGGACGTGAGTTATGCATCCCAGTCACGCAAGCCTCCCCGCTGCGGCTCGGCTCCAGCCAGACCCCCTCCAGCCGCCCAGGTGCTTCCAGCTGCCCGGGCCCTGGCCCCGTGGCGGGTGCCGAGGGTGGCGTGGGGTCACGCTGCTTTTAGCGGTCCGTCACACATTGTTCTCTTTCTGTGCCTGCCCCAGGCAGCCCTGCTCACGTCCGCGGGGGCACGGGCGGCCAGCTGGCCTGGACCCTGCCCCCGGGAGAGGTGGGCCGACCGAGCTGCGGTGGTCCTGGGGTCCCGGCTGCGTTATCGTCTGCGGGAAGCGGTCATCGACAGGGCCTGTCCACTTGTGTTTTCGGGTGATCGAAGGGCCCGCTTGCAGTCTACTCTCAAGCCCGTCTTTTGGGTCATTTTGATTTGGGGATTTCCAAACGTTGGGGCTACAGGAGGTCACCCCACTGACCCCGGCTGCCTCATTATGTCACAGCCAGATCGCTGTGACACCTGATGGAGTCCAGAAGGCCCCGGGAGGGCGGCGGGCCGGCGGTGGGGGCGGGGGGCTCCGCTCACCCAGTCCCACCCATACCCTGGGCGGCACTGCCCCCCCACCCCCTTCCCAGCCTCCCCGGCCGGCCAGCCGGGCCCCTACACCCTGAATCCCACCGGGCTCCCGGCGCAGCTGCCTCTGCTCCTAAACTGCGGCCAGGCCCACATGCCCTCACCCGCACAGGCCTGGTTCCATGCTGGATACGGCCGCTGCTCCTGTCCCCCCCTCCACGGTGTGGCCTCTCCCCGCCTTACTGCCCACTGCCCCGGGCGGTGAGGGGCGGCCCCAGGTCCCACCCTCCCACCCGGCGCCCTCCACCTTCCAGCCCCGCCGAGCCCCACGTGCCCCCGCTCCTGGCACGATGGAGCGGCTCCTGACCCCACCCAGCCCTGGCCCAGCTGCCCTGTGTCCTCTGTCCTCCTCCTCCGCAGCCGGGGTCCCTCTTGGGCCCTCCTTCCTGCTTCCCATCTCATCTTCCTCGGGGAATGGAATTACAAGGCTTAATGCGAGACCCCCTTCCGTCTTGAGACCTCCCGGGGGCCCCGAACGAGGCCAGCACACCAAAGAAATCACCCTGAGGTTCAGTTCTCAGTCCCACACCAAATTTCGAAACCATCCAGCCTGCCTCTGGCCCCAGGCTGTTCCCCTCTTTCTCCCTCGGGGTCCCCAGCAGACCCCCGTGCCCACCTGGCGGCCCGGCCCTGTGGCTCTGAGTCCCTCCTCTTCAGCCCAGGCCCCAGCGTTGCCCACTCACGCCCTCTGTGGCCTGCGGAGAGCAACCACTGGGGCACACCCGGGTCCTCCACGTGCCCACCAGGCCCCTTCCTTCCGGAAGACCCTTGGGGTTTGCCTCCGGGCTGCTCTCCGAGACCCTCCCTGCAGCCTCGGGCCAAGGACTGCCCTGCAGCCCCTGCAGCCCCGGGAGCAGGCGGCAGCTAGTCAGCCCTGAGGTCAAGCCTCCTCCATCAGGAGGGGCCCCGTGGGAACGGGGGACAGGAGACAGGCAGACGGGGCGGGGGCACATCGTGGGAAGGTGCCCTCGGGGGCCGGCAGGGCCGCGGCTCCATCCGCTTCCTCCCCCCGCCCCTGCTCCCAGGGGAAAGGTGCACGTCCAGGGTCTCAGAGGAGGCACGGCGGGGGTGGGGGCAGGAGTGAGGGACCCGCCTGGGCGCATCGGACGCAAGGTGGGCGTTTAACCCTCTCCCTGGTGACGCTGATAGCCCGGCCTGGAGCGACTAGGCAAAGCCCGTCCCTGGGAACAGAGCCGGCAGAGCTGGTGGCTCCGGTGCCCTGGAAACGGGAGATGGGGCAGCAGTGCCCGAGGCTGGGCAGCCACCTCCTTCCTGTCCCCTCTGAGCCTGGCCTGTGGGCTCAGCAGATCAGCACTTTCTGCAAACCCCACACACAGCAAACAGAGCCTGGCCAGGCAGTCAGCGGCACGCCTCTGGAGGGCCGGCCGGCCAGGCCCCGCTGCCAGCCAGGGGTTCGGCCATCTTCCCCGCCACACTACCCGCCATGACGTCTCCCTCCTTCTTGGGCTTTCTCGTCTCTCCTCACCTTTCCTGGCCACCCCGAGACCCTCTCCGGTGCCCACGGGGGAGCAAAGTGGCCAGGGCACCCTCTTCCCTGCCGCCCCCTGCCCCGCAGCTGGCCGTGCTCCCTTTTCCTGCTGCAGAGAGAAGTGGGCGAGGCCCCGGAGGAGGGCATCCCAGACCCGCCTGGAGCATGGCGGGGACCGTGGCCCCAGGAAGCTGGATCCGGACGACCGGCCGGTGCGTCTCTCGGGATGGGAAGCCCCATTTGCGTAAGGCCTCGGCCAGCTCGGCCTGGGGACGGGGTTGTTTCTGGGTCCCTTGTCCCCCGCATTTCCGTGGGCCCCACGTCCAGCCCCACCAGCATTCTCTGAGGCTTGGTGAGGCTCCAGGGTGGCCCGAGGGCCACAGCGGGGACCCCAGGGTCACACGGTAAGGCGAGCGGCAGTGAGCATTCATCCCGCGCTGTAACGTGGTGGCCTCCAGGCCAAGCTTGCACGGTCCCCGCAGCCGCCAGCGCTTGGCCGCTCCATCTCAGACCAAGACGCCCAGGCCCCGACAGGTGACCACTTGCTGCCCAGGCCAGACACGGCCCTGCCAGGCGGGGCCTCCCTCAGGCCCAGGCGACGCTCCAGCCATTCCCACAGAGACACCCCGGCCCCCGTCCCGGGCCCACCCACCCACCTGCACGTCTTCCCTGGGAGTCAGTCAGCAACACCCGTCCCCAGGCCACCATCTCCACGGCCCAAAGGCCCTCCGCACCCGGTCTCACCGGGTCACACTCTCGCTGCCGGCAGAGATGGACCAGGAAAGAGGTAGAAGTTTCCAGGGGGCTGCTGGGAGGAGCCGGGAGAGATGATAGACCAGGAAAGAGGTAGAAGTTTCCAGGAGGTTTGCTGGGAGGATGGGTCAGAGCTTGCACGGCATGTGACAGAGAACTTGGGAAGGATGGAGGGTCTTCAGTGGGGACAAGTGGACATTTAGAAAAAGAGAGGGTTTGGAGAAGGCAAGGAGGATGGACAGGTTGGGGCCTTGGGGACGGGGCCGAAACACGAGCTTGGAAGACGGAAAGAGTGGTGGGGCGGGGTGGGGGATGGAGCCCCCGGGGCTGGAGGGAAGAGCGTCCTGGTGGCCACTCTTGGGGCAGAGGAGAGAGCCGAGGAAGCGGGCAGCGGGTGGACAGGGAGTGCGCAGTGTCCACCCACACGAAGAGCGGCGGCTTCCCTTCTTGCTGAGGAAGGAAGACGGGCGCCATTTTGTGTGGCCATGCTTTGCCCTTGGACGCCCTCGTCCACCCCGTGGGCAGCAGGAGTCCCCTCCAGCGGCAAGCACAAACTAGAAGAGATGTGTCTGACCTCGGAGGTTGTCGGTGGGGAGGGGGTACGGAGGGGTGGGGGTCCTGGGCCACATTCTGCCCTCACGGCAGCCCCACAGGAGCCTGGGTCACCTTTGGGTGACGTGGGGAGCAGGGAGGGCGGAGGGGCTCTGGAGAGACGGTGGTCTCCGGAACCGCCAGAGCAGCCCCTCACCAGGTTGGGGGCAGGGTGCTGGGGACTGGGGTCCAGAGGTGGGTGCCCCCCCACCCCACCCGGACGAAGGGGCCCTCATCCCACGGGGCCAAGTGGAGTTGAGTAACTCAATCAGAAGAGATTGGAGGAAACTTCTAGAGACCCAGAGCTGTTTCCTCATCCCTGCTCCTTTCTTAGGACCCTCCACTGGACCGGGATGGCGCCCAGCGCTCCCCTCAGGGCCAGCTGGGCCCGTCCCCCTGCAGCTCACTGTGGACCCCAGTGCGATGGGCCACGGGTCCCTTCTCCTCTCTGGGCTTCTGTTCTCTTGCCAGATGGGATAAGAGCCCCATCACCCCATCTCCATGGCGCTGGGACTGGAGGGAGTGGGGAGAAAGCCCCCCAAAATGTAAGGCGTTGTGGAGTTAAGGGCCCACGTTGGGGAGGGCAGGATGAAGGTGGAGGGTGAGGACGGGACTCCTGGTGCCTTGGCGGGAGCCGGGTGTGAGCGTGCCTAACAGAGGGCACCCCTCTGGGATTAGGGCGCCGCTGGAGGGGCCTGCTCCCTACCTCCTGGGAAGCCAGGACGGGAGGAAACAGGCTGAGATTATATGGGATTGGGGACACTTCTTGATTTGGGGTGGGGGTGAGCTCCTCCCTGGGGCCACGGCTGGACACTTGGGTGCCAGGGTCCCGGCTGGGGGGCTGGCGGAAGGGGCAGCCGTCTCCAGGTGGGACTCTGGGTAACCTGCAGCCCTCAGAGAGGGAGATTCACCAAAGGGAATCTCCTTCGGTGAAGGGTCACCCAGGGGAGGCATCACCCCCTCCAGGGCAGGCACTCCAGCCAGCCCCTGGTCGCATCCTTAGAGCCCACAGAGGGCCCTCACCTGGCCCTCCTGTGCCGGGCTGGACGCCAAGGCTCTTCAAGGACTAGCTCCAGCCTGGATGTCTGGGAACTGACCTGTCCCAAGCTGGATGGCCGAGATGCGGCAGTGGCCATGCTGGGCTCCGGCCCAGGTGGTCTCCAGGTTGGTGCTGGGGGCTGGGGGCAGAGGGCTGCTTTTCATGGTTTGGCCCAGGGGACGGCAAAGATGTCCTCTGTGCTGGCCTGTGCGCCTCCTTCACTCCCGGACATGGCTGCATGCTGGTCTCCATCACGGGTCCATCCTTGACCATCTCACCAAGACTCGGGGACCCACAGCGGCTGCTCCCCCACTGGCAGGCTGGGGAATGACCCATGATGCAGGGCGCACGCCAGGGTGGCCAGGGATTGGTCACTGCCTGAATGTCCCCGGACGGATGCCCATGTGCCCTCGGGCGGCTTTCCCCTCGGACAGGCTGTCCAGGCCGGGAAACCCTAAGCCAAAGGGATTAAGAAGAAAGGACAGAATCGGCCGTTCCTTTGGCTGTGCTCGTTTGAGCCTCATCTAGTGCATATTGCTCTGTGGGTACAAACACATACGTGAGGATGCCAAGAACCCGGACGCGCTCCCACCTCTCGGTCAGCCTGTGCGGAGGCCGCCCCGCCCCCGCCCCGCCCCGCCTCGCCCCGCCTCCTGGCCTCCCCGGCGCCATCTTGCACACTCCTGCGGTCAGCCAGGAGGGCTCCGGGATGAAGGGATGGGGATGCGTGGGGGACCCTCAGCGGGGGCGCCTGAGCCAGCCCCTAGGGCCCCGATCAGCCGCCGTTCCCCGCCCCCAGCCCTGAGCGTCCTCCCTGGAGTCTCTGCTCCACGTGGGGCAGGAGCTGCAAGCCTCGCTCTGGGCCCGTGCTGGGGGCCCCTCCCCAGACCCCGACCCCTTCCCACCCAGGACCCAGGTGCCTCCTGTCAGCTGAAATGCACCTTGAGGTGGGGTCTGGGCAGCCGGAGCTCCTGTGGCTGCAGAGCTGGGATCTCAGGCTGCCCGGTTGGCTGCCCCCAGGGTCCCCTCGGCATACTCCTGGCTCCGTCACCTGCTAGAGGCTTCCTGGGGTGTGGGGAGGTGGGTGAGAGTAAGGAGGGTCCTTCTCAGGGTGAGCCTGGTGGGAAAGGCACCGTGACCCCTACCACCTGTCAGAAATGGGGCACGGATGGTGGTCTTAACTGCAAATACTCCAGGTCCCTTTCGGGGAGGGCGGAGGGACCCCAGGGGATGGACCACAATCTGACCCCCATCCCTCCCAAATCCCCTCCCTCCACCCCCATCCTGGTCTCTTCCCTGCTGGGCCCGGCCTCCCACAGACGTCCCTTCCAGGCTCTGGGGTGGGCCTAATTCAGTTCCACTCTGTGGTGAAGCCCCAAAGTGCTGGCATGGAGGGGTGGGGGGCGGGCGCAGGCCGTTCTCCCCCCGCCCCCCGCCCCCACCCCCCGGACCCGACCACTTAAGAGTAATGAGGTCCAGGTGGCCACACGCGAGCCTGGATCCTCGTTGGCTGCAGGGCCCACACCTCCCGCCTGGGAGCAGCTAATGACAGCCAGAGGCTGGAAGGTGAGACACCCCCTTGGCTGTCAGGGCTGTGCGGTTGACCCTCCAGCAGGCAGGTGGGCGGCAGGGCCCCAGACTCGTCCAGCGATGGGTCGAGCGGCTGCTGCCTTGGGACGACGCAGGGCCCTCCGCCATGTCCCCGTCTGTCCGCCCGGGGCCCTGCTGCCACGACCCAGCCCTGGGACTTGGGGATACCAGTCGACATTTCTGTGTCTCAGGCAGCCCCTGAGGAGGTGACACAGAGCGGCCTCCCTGTCCATCTGCCTCCAGGGCTTAGGCCCAAGGAGGCTGGGTGGGCCAAGGGGCTTCCGCTTGGGCAGATGAAGAGCCCAGAGAGGTGGTGATGCCGCACAGCAACGGGAAGGTGCTTGACGCTGCCGCTCTGTTCCCCGACACACGGGCCCAACGGCGGTTTCTATGTCACATGTATTTACCCAATAAAGCAAAGACCGCTCGAGGGGCTGTGAAACCGATGAGCTGAGGACTGTCTGAAGTCGGAGGCCCTCTCCCCGTGGGCAGCGTCCCAGGGCAGCAAGATGGCGTCCTGCTGGCCTGGCCTGGGGCCCACACACCTGCTGCCCACCCCCATCTCCCGTCCCCACCAGGAGAATGTTTCCTCTCCCCCCGACCTGTGCAGGGTAGCCCCGCCTCGGGCCAGGCCACCTGTGGCCGCTAGTGAGTGAGACGTGGGGACGCGAGTGTGGGAAGGCACACGGGCTCCGGGTGCCGTCAGCACTTCCCCTGGGAATTCATCCTCCAGAAAAGTGGCCGGGCCTGCAGGCTGTATGCAGAAGGAGGCGGGGCGGGGGGAGCCAAAAAGGTCAGAAAGGCAGCAGGAGAGGGCCCCCCACGCACAGGGCCCCAGGGAGAGGGGTCAAACGGGATGTGTGTTTTCAGGTGGCCGGGCCCAGGCAGCAGTCAGGCACGGTGGGCACCAGGCCACGCTGTCTTGGGGTCCCGTCCAGTGGGCAGGAGACAGAATTCTAATTTTTATTACGGGAAGGAGGGGAAAACGGCTGCTGAAGGGGGTCGAGTCGGAGCTGCGAGGAGGAGGGGGCTGGAGCTGAGCGAGGGCAGGCCGGCCAGCCTGGGGGAGGCCCAGGGTCAAGGCCCACAGAGGGCCCGCTGGCTGCGGACCGAGACCTGAGCGCTGGTGCAGCCCACCCCGGGCCGCCATCCAGAGAAAAAGTGCTGGTCTTGCAACTTTGGACCGATCGAGACCGTTGTGCAACTTTGGACTGACTGAGACCAGAGTGGCCTGGGAAACGTGCAAGACGAGGCCCGGGGTCTCCGGTCGGGTCCACCTCGCTCCCCAGTGGCAGAGAAAAAGCCCCCCGTCGTCAGCAGAGAGCCCGCCTCCGGCTGCAGGGCCGGGCACCCCGCGGCCGCGCCGGCTACCACTGCCAGGCTTCCAGCTGTGCCTACGAGGTTCTGTCCTCGGGGCTCCTGGACCCCTTGAGGTGGGCTTGGGGGTCAGAGCCCCCAGCAGCGCCTGCCCTGTGCACACCTGGCCGGGGCTGCCCCCACCTCTCTCCTGGCCCAGCCCACACTCTAGCCCCTTCCAGGAGGGAGCTTTGCCCCGTGGGAGGCCCTCCTCCATGGTCATCCGGGGTCCTGTTTGTGGAGCCCACCTGCAGGCTGTGTTGGGGGGTTGGCTGGCCCGTCCTATGTCCCATGAGCGGGCGTCAGGGCTGGTCCCTGCGCTCTGAGCCAGGTGACTCGGCCCAGGCAGATGGACATTCCTGGCAGAGCCTGTGGCCAGCAGGACACAGTGGTCCCTGTTGGAGCTCCATCTGCCTTCCTCCAGGGCCACTCGGAGGCCAGAAATCCTGAGAGGGAGCGGAACGGGGCTGCCGGCAGGAGGGGTCTGGGTAGCATTTGCTCACAGCTTTCCCATGACGCCCCTGTAATCTGGGCTCTTCTCCTTGGCACCCCTGCACCTCACAGCTGCCGGGCCCAGCCAGCTGCTCCCCCCACACCCCCCGCCCGGCCCAAGACAGAGCAAATGTCCGGGCATCACAGCCTTTTCCCATGGTGGGGATGGGGTGGGGGAGCGAGGAATTTGAGGAGGAAACAGCAGTGGCCCGAGAATTTGGAAAATGCGTCCAACTGCTCGGAGCACTGGGAGGATGCCGGCGGGAATTAGCAGGAGGGGAGGGTGGACGCAGAGTCCTGGGTGGCCACGACGGACGGGGCAGCCGGGGGCTCTGTCAGGAGAAGGGAGCCCTGCCCGTGCGGGAGAGCCGGGGGCAGCAGCTGTTCCCATCCGTCAGCCTGCCCCCTCCTTCCAGCATCTCATCGAAGACCTGCGAGCCCACGCTGGTGGGGCACGGGATCGCAGCCCTAGCCTGTACCCACAGCCTGCACCGTCTGGCCCGAGCCAGACGATGGGGGTTCAGGGCGTGGGGGCCTCAGAAGCCAGGGCTGGGCCCCGCTGGCCGCCTCTGCCGCCGGCTTCCTCCTCCCTCTTGCCCTCCAGTTTGGGCCCTCAGTGGGCGCCCCTCGGGGAAGGGGGGCCGAGGCCGCTGTCTGGTGGGTCTGGCCCCTGGGAACCCTCCGGAACAGCAGCTGTCCCTGCTGCCTGGAGCCGGCTGACAGGTTTGCCCAGCCCCCTGGGCTAAGCCGTCCATGATTGATTATGGTGGATATTCACACCAGGGGGAGTGAGCCCGGCTAAGCCCAACAGCTGCTCGGAGGGGCCGAGGGGAGCTCGGGGGCGCCTCCTCCATCCCCCACACCGCCTCTCCCCCACCCCGCTGCCTGCGCTGGCTTCACCCGGCTTGGCCGGACCAGGTCCTTGCTCTCCCTGGGGTCTCGAGGGAGGCGCCCCTCCTGCCCGCGAGGCGGACCAAGCGTGGCGGCCAGGGCTTTGGTGACCTGACATCAACCAGGTCATCCCTGGCCCAGTGGAGGCAGCACTGGGCATGATGAGACTACAGCTGCCCCCGACCAGGGCCAAGTCGATCCGCAGCCCCAGAGGAGCAGAAACTCATGCTGCCCACGCAGGGGAGGGCTCAGCTCCAAGGGGACAGAGGTGCCCCCAGGACACGAAGACGCGCAGGGGTGGCCGTCCCCAGGGCGGGGAGAAGGAGTGGGGCCTGGGCAGGGGTGCTGGGACCACTGGGCCTCCTGGAACATAGTCCCTAAGGGGGCGGATCATGAGTTGGATTTTGACCTGGAAAACAACAGAAAAGGGAAAGGGGGCCTCGGGGGCCCTGCCCGTCGCGTCTCCCTGACCCCTGGCGCTGGCGTTTGCTCAGCCGACTTCGCAGCGACCCGGCGCGATAATCCCCTGGGTCACTGACTTCTGGGGCCCCTCCTGTGGCCTCACCTGCTCCATCACTCTGCCCACCCCCAGGCCCCCAGCCCCTCCCTCCACGCTGTGGCCTCACCACCTCCTGGGGCCTCCAGAGGAGCCTGGGAAGTGGCACTGGCCCGGCATCTCGGCGCCCGCCCGCCAGTGAGGGGAGCAGCGGGGGTTCCTGCGCCGGCCCCCGTGACCCCCTGAGCGCTGGGCACGGGTGCTGGCCGCTGCGCTCAGACAGGGGTGGGAAACTCTGTGTGAGCGGATCCCAAAGGCCGGCCTGGGCCCCGAGGGCACTGGGCCTGGGGAAGCTTTCATGCTGCCCACCTGGCAGGCCGAGGGGGCCCAGGGGGTGGGTCAAAGCGGGGGTCCACCTCACGGGGCTTCTTAATGCCCCGCCCTAGGCTTCCCTCGGGGCAAGGGGCCGTGGCGGGCGATGCGGGCCTGAGGTGCCACCACCTGTCTGGGCTCCTCCTGTCCCGCCTGTCCTGGCCCAGAAGCCCCCCCAGGGCAGGGGTAATTGTGGGAAAGGCAAGCCACCTGCCTCGGGCTCATTTACACTTAATTCAATACAATGAGCTTCCCGGGGCCTTTGATGTCCCAGGACCCGCCGGCCTTTAGTGCTTTGTGGGCAGCGAGACCGGAAGCCACGGGCTTGGGGGCAGAGCCGGGCGCCTCTTCCCCTCTGCAGTGGGTTGTCAGGGATCCAGGGGCCAGTCCCCTCCTGGGGGAGGGAAAGCATCCCTCCCGCACCGCGGGCACCTCGCCGGACCATGGGCGAGCACGGGCATCCTCCCGGGAGAGCTGGGCAACCCAGGGTGGGAGGGTCTGTGGTGACCCGACGAAAGCAGGCTCCAGGGCTGGGTCCGCACCCAGGTCAGGAGCAGCCCCAGGCCACCCCACTGGCTCCCTGCCACCCCGTCGGCCTCCTGACCAGCCTCTGTGCTGTGGGTGGGGTGTCACACAGGGGCACGAGGGCCAGCAGCGCGGCTGGGGACGGGGTCTGGGAGCTCCTCTAGGGCAGGGGCCACCGAGCCAGCCGTCCCCCCGGTGCGTTCCGCTGACCCCCCTCCGCCTGAGGGCCTGTGGGCACAAGGGCTCCATTCCAGACCCTCGATGCAGGCGTGGTGGGGAGGGGGGCTTGCCAGTCGCCTGCCAGGAGCAGGCCCTCCTGAGCTCTTCCGGAGGGCTTCCTGGAGGTGGGGGCTCAGAGGGCAGAGAGGGTTGGGGCAGGCTGCAGGCCGAGGTGGACACAGGCCGGGAGCGCGGCGGGCCTGGAAGCACAGGACTACCCCGGGGTGTGGCGTGAGCACACAGGAGCAGTAGCGAATGTCTGAGAACTCCAGGCCTGGGGTGATGGAGCCGGCAGGCTGGCCAAGACAAGCCGGCCCTGCTGGGTCTGCAGGGGTGTCAGGGCCGTTAGGGCACAAGAGAACGAGGACAGAGCCCAGAGCCGGGCTCCACGCCTAGGACGGCCCCCAGCTCCTGCCCCACCCCCCAGAGGGCCGTGCAGGCTCTGGGGAGGGGGCATAGCTGTTTGTCTCTCCACATTCCACACTCGGGGCCAAGCATCTGGGTGAGGCTGTTTTTCTTAAAAAGTGTCATTTGAAAATAAACAGCGCTGCTGACGCTTCTCTGATTGCCCCGGGTCCCCAGGGAGCTGCAGGCAGGCAGCGTCTGCGGGTCCAGGTGGCCGGGGGTCTTCCGGCCGGATCGGCCTCGCTCCTCCCGGAACAGGCCTTGCCACTGAGAAGCCCCACTGGGGTGGGGTCTTCCCCGACCAGACGTCTCTGGAGGCTGGGCACCCCCGTTGGCACCCAGAGCTGGGGAAACCGCTGGGGAAGAGGTGGCCTTCCTGTTCCCAGGGCAGGGCCAGGCCCAGCTGGTCTCACGGCCCAGGGGCTGCCTGGGGAGGCTGGGGGTGGCTGGGGGGATTCCCGGCCTGATCCCTCGGCCTTTCTCCTACACACCCAGGGCTCTGGGGGGCCGAGGCCCCTACCCACTTCCACGCCTGCTCTTAGCTTTGCAGTGGAGGGGGTAGGGGACCCTCCCTCGCTGAGCCCCGGAACCTGAAGCGTCTGGGCTTCCTGGGGGGCTTCCCGCCGTGCCACAGTCCCCGCTAAGCGCGGCCCCTCTAAGGCAACTGGCACTCTCTCCTCTCGGAACAAAAGCCAGCCCCAAACCTTCCGGAGGTCATTTGAGCCTAGGCCCGCCCGTGACCTCTGGGGGCGACACGGGGGGCTGAGGGAAGCTCTTTCCCTCCTGCACGCTGACCACTGCCCACAGGGCGGGTGCACCCGTGGGCCCCCAGGCAGCCGTGAGCAAGGCCTGGGCTGTGAGCCTGTGGGTGCGTCTAGGCCCCAGCCGGCCCGAGGGCTTGGAGCTCTGCCGTGGTCCCAGCAGTGTCTTGAAGCAGGGCTGCATTCGCCTTGCCCACCCCACACAGCTGCTTCTCCCCCCATGGCCAGGCTGGCGGGAGGAAACGGGAGCTGGTTTGGGGGTACGTGCCCGCCCCAGGCCTGCTCCTGTGCTCGGCATGCCCTGGGGAAGGTGCCTGGGGTAGCCGGGGTGCCAGGGTCTCTGTGGCCCCTGGTGCTACGTGGAGACACCCCGTCTGCGCCTGCCCTCCAGGCTCAGCAGGGCCACCCGGGGTGCAGGGAGCTGGAAATATGGGTGCAAGGCTGCCCCTGCCCAAAAGGAACCGGGGGCCCCTGGGAGGCGTGTGTGAGCAGAACAGCAGGTCCCAGAGACGCCCCCAGGGCTGGGGCGGCCTCAGAGAGAAAGGGTCTTCCCGGCTGGGCACCCGGTGGGGTGGCTAACCCCGTCCCCCCCAGACACCTGCACCACCATGAAACTGTGAAGCTGGCCTGCACTGGGGGTGTGGGCAGCAGGAGACCCCAACCCCATCCAAGGTGACCCTTCGGCTGCCTGCCCGCCCCCAGTGCAACACACTGCCCTTTCCCCGACTTCGTGCGTGCGTCCGACCCTGACCCGCCGCCCACCCGGGGTGGGCCCGGCCCCTCCGGCCCTGTTTGAGCTGCAAGGTCAGTGGCCGGGACTTTGCCTGGGGGGTGCGCCCCAGGGCCCATGTGGTCCACACCCCTCCGGCCTGCCCACTCTGCCTGGGCTGGGGAGTGGGCGGTGGGAGGTGAGATTACACAGAGACCCGCCTTCCTCTTCCTGCTTAGCTGCGGAAGCCTTCACCTTCCAGAAGGTTCCTCCTGTTTCTTTGCATCTGTCCCGTAGGCCCATCTTACATGCTAGGGCCGTCTTCTTGCTGATGGACATCCCCGCCATGGAGGATGGGCTATTCTGCCCTCGGGGACCTCCAGTTACCCCCGAGCCACACGTGCACACAGAGCCCTAGGGTGGTAGAGACCGAGGGGTCTGAGCCAGCTTCACCCACATCCTGCTGGTCCCCTTAGTGTCTGTGGGAGCTCAGCGACCCCTCCCAGCTCTCTGTGGAATTCAGGGGAGCGGCCTGTGTTTCCACTAGAAGCTCTCTCTCAGTACAGACACGTCTCCCTGAGGCCCGCTCGTGGCTCTGGTGGAGGGGACCCCGGGCCCCTTGGGGACACCTCGGGGACACCTCCTCATGGCAGCTGGAGGCCAGCGCATACTGAGTTTGGGACCTCAAGCCCCTCTTCCAGGAAGCTTCCCCAGACCACCGGCAGCACCTCTGCCCGCGGCACCTGGGGGCGGACAGGGGCTGGAATGAGCCGATCCAGGAGGGACAGAGGACTCAGGCCAGGCTGAGTGGGTGCTCCCACGGGCCTGGCTGTGGGGCGGCTGTTGCTGGGGGTCAGGCTGCCCACGCTGGTTGTCTGCCGAGCTCACAAGTTAAAACAAAAACCGGGGAGAGTTTGCGTGTGTGGTGCGCGAGGGGTGAAGGTGGAGGAGAGCAGCAAAGCGCTCCGGCACCGCACTCAGCAGGCCCGCAGGTGGGCCGGCTCCGTCGGCCAGGAGCCGAAGCACGGGGGCCGAGGGTCGGCTGGGGGCTTCCCCTCTCCAGGGAAATCCCTCCTTCTGGGACTTTGCCCAGCGCCCCCTGCAGCCTCTCTTTCATCCTCTCCCCTGCCTTACTTTGTTTCTGGGCAGGCTTCCTGGGGAGAGGTAGCCGCTCTCTGGGAGCAGCCCTGGGCCTCCCCTCCCTGGGGCCCTGGCCCGGGAGAGGCAGAGCTGAAGGGCTTCTCCCCAGGGTGCAGGCTGGCTGGCCCCCAGAGCAGTGGGCACGTCCTCAGAGCCCCTGCTGCCACTTTGGACGGGATGGGCCATTTGCTGTTGGCTAAGGCGGGACGGGCGGCCTTCTCTTGAGGCCCGAGAAGCACCCCTTTCTGAGGCAGCCAGTGAACACAAGCGGGGCTGCAGAGGAGGAGGCTGGGGCTCTTGGAGCCGCTTGTGTCTTTGGGGAAATGTCAGAACGGATGTGCAGAGGCCCATGTCCCCAATAAGTGCAGGGTCACAGACCCAGGCTGGGAAGGGGGCACCCCAGGGCGGCTCGGGCAGCGTGTTCACAGACCGAGGGTGTGCATGGGAGGGGGGGCGGGGGCGGGGCGCCGGAGCCTGCACGGGGCCTCATCCGGAGGGAGAGCACGTCTGGAGCACGTTCCTGGGTGACAGCTCCGTGACAGATGGCCGGGGAGCAGGGACGTCTGGGGCCCGTCCTGACCCGTGGGCTCGCTCCAGGCTGGGCGGCCGCGGCCCTCGGGCTGGCCCCTTCCTACTGACCCCGGGCTCCCCGGGGAGGGCTGAGTGCGGCGTCCGGCCTGCCCGGCTGGGCCCCACACCCAGCTCAGGACGGACGTCTGCATGGCTTCTCGGGCCCCAGTGCGATGCCCGTGGAGGCCCAGGGTAGGCAGGGGTGGGGGTCTGTTTCCAGGCCCGAGGCCTTCTTGCCGCTCAAGGAGGTTCCAAGGCCGGCAGAGCAGGCAGGGGTGGCCCTGTGAATTCCATTTCCTCCAGACCCCGTCCTGCTGTCCTTCCCACCCAGCCCCCACCGTCCCCTCCTCCCCGTGAGCACTTATCCGTGACAGGCACGTCATGTCAGCCCTTAATCCCAGCGTCCCAGCCTCCCTCCTGTGGTTCACGGGCCTCCGACTCCGCCCCATCCGTTCCCCTCCCCACCTCTGGGTCGCAGCCCCTTTGGGCAGGGGCCGTGCCCACCCAGATCCAGGACCCGTGAAATTTGTCCTTAATTAAGTTGTCGCATGACAGGCTCCCACATGTGGGAGGCTAATAGTCTGCGACCCTCTCAGCCGCCTGCGGGGCGGGGGCGTCTTGGGAACCAGAGGGAGGGCTGGCTCGTGGGGGAGGGGGAGGGGCGCCAGGCCGGTCCCACCGGCGGCAGCGGCGGCCGGACCAGCAGCAGCGCGGGGCTGTTGTGTAACTGTCCCCTCCCGCCGTGCTCCCTGCTCCTTGCAGAGGGGAGCCTGAGGCAGCGGCCTGGCCTTGACTGGGGCTGCCCCTCGGCCCCCTCTGGCTCTGTGCCCACTGGGAAAATAGCCGCTTTATCTCGGCCACCTCCCGAACTGCAAACAGCCACGTGTCCCTTGGGGGCCACTCTTGGCACACATGCCCTCTGCCCCACGTCCCAGGTGAGGTCGTTCACCCTCAGATGGGCCAACGGGGAGCAGAGGCTCCAGGCCCACGGCCCCCCACCAGGCCGACAGTGGGACGAAGGGACAGATGGGGTCGGGGTGTGAGGCCCAGGTGCAGGGTCAGTCCCGGAAAGGGCCGTGGGGAGGGAGGGACACAGCAGAGAGGCAGGGGGATGTAGGCAGCTAACTGGAGCCGGGCCTGGGTGGCGAGAGTGACAGAGACCCTCCTGGCCACCCAATGGGCTGTCCCCTCCTTCACCAGCCCCTTCCTTGGTGACAGAGGACAGGGACCCCCCTCTCGTCCCTCCCACCTTCTTGGTGTCCCTCCATCCCCCTCCCGCCACCCGCCTGTCCCCAACTCCCCAGGCTGGGGGCTCTGGTGCCTGTCCCAGACCAGCATGCGGTGACCCGTAGGCGCTCAGGGCATCCCAAAGTGCCCAGGAAGGGCCCTCCCATCTTCCTGCCCGGCTTCCCTTGCCGATCTAGGCCAGCTCATCCCATCTGGGCCCCAGAAACCTCTTGGAAAGGGGCAGACAGTAACCTCAGGGGGGCAAAAACTTTAAAGTAGGGCCCCCAGCAGGCCGGCATGGCAGTGCGGCAGCAGGGGGCGTGGAGGGGCGCGGGCCCCGCCAGGCCCCGGGGGCAGGCGCCATACGTCGGAGTCCGGCCTGTTCCCGATGCCAGGCCTCAGCCTCTGGGCCTTTCTGGGGTCCCTACAGCCTGGCAGAGCCAGAGGGCCCCTCTATTGAGGGGTCCCCATCGCACGCAGAGGTTCTGGGAAGCAAGGTTCCCGGGCCATGTGTTGCCCTGCCTCTGCCCCAGACCTCCCACCACCTTCCGGGAGATGGGGTCTTGCGGGGCTTGGCTGCAGGGGGCAGACCAGTCCCCCCGACCCCAGCGGGGGCCCCGGAGGTGCCACTTCCAGGGATGTCACGAGGCTAGGTGGGCAGGGTGTCACCACGGTGGGTCTCGCGGCCCTCCCCTCTGGCCAATGGCCCACAGTCCCAGGATGGGTGTCTGCCAGCGCTTGGGGCCAGGAAGGGGTGTCCCCTTCTGGCTTCTCTGAGGTCTGTGCGGGCCTAGCCTATGTTTGGAGGGACCCACAAACGTGGGCCTGAGACCCATCCCAGAGGCTGCCCTGTGGCCCTCCAAATCCACAGGCCTCTCCCAGAGGGAGGAAGGGTGGAGGCCAGGCCCGTGGAGTGGGTGCAGGAGTAGGCAGTGCCGGGATGCCCTGGGGGCCTTGGCCCCCAGACCCCAGAACAGTGGGCCAGTGTGTGGCCGTGTGTGGGGCGTGGGGTGGAGGCCCGGGCGGGTCAGGTCCCGCTCCATAAAGCCTGGCGGGAAGCTGTCGACTCCTCGGTGTTGACACAGGGGTGATGTCACCGCTAACCAATGGGGCGCACGGCGGGGGCTCTGTGTGTGCTGCCCTGTACCCCGTGGGCCCCGCCACGCACGGGGCGGGATCTGAAAGCCACCTGAATAAACCCAAGGGGCCTCCGCTTTTCCCCTGGGCCTTGTCTCCTGCACGTCCCGTCCAGCCCCACTGCCCACACGTGAGAGGTGGCACAGAGAGGGGGTGGAGGGGGAGGCCTGTGCCCTGGGCCTGAGTTCTCCTCAGATATGCGGCCCCAGGGCCCTGTCCCCCAGCACCCCTTAACCCTGTCGACCACTGCTCCATCTTCTGGGGCCCCCCTGGCGGTCATGGGTCCCCGAGGCTGCACCCTACACCCGAGGCCGCACCCTACGCTATCCCTTGGGAGCATCTGCGCTCCCCCACCTGTGTCTCGAGCCCTGTCCTGCAGCCCTGCCCAGGCCTCCCAGCGTTCCAGGGGCTCCCAGTGGCCCGCACGCTGCCAGGAGCCCCCTGGCACACAGCTCGCCCAGGCCTGGGACCGGCCCCCGGGCGACTCAGGGTCCCCAAGTTCCCCGCCAGTGCTGGTGGCCGTCCTGTTCCTGGCATCCCAACCATCCCCCTCCTCCTACTCCTTGTCCCAGGGCACGTTCCTCCCATCTCGGCCGTCCTTCCCTTCCTCCCCCGCCCTCCGGGGGCCTCTTCCTACCCGGCTCGGGGTGACCGCTCCTGCCCTACTTCCTGACCCCGCTCCCCCGCCCCCTCGGGCTCTCCAGCCAGCCTCCCATGCGTGCTGATGGCTCTCTGCAGAGCGTGGGAACCCGTGGCCTGCCGACCCCGGCGCCCCTGCCCCCTTCCCAGCTCTGCGCCCGCCGCGGCCTCCCGGCCCCCAGGACGGGCCCCACCAGGCCCGGGCACGTGGCGGCGTTGGGCAGTAGCGGGCCGGGCCCCGCGCTTGGCGCCCTGATGGTTTGCTGGTCCGGCCCCAGGCCCGTGCGGCTCCCCACAGCCCAGGCTGCCCGCCTGTGTCCGGCCAGGTGTTCGGTGCTGGAGCGCGGGCTCCCAGAGGACAAGGAGAGCAGTGTCTGCTTCATGCAACACGCTGCTGACAAGGAACAGAATACCCACAGTGACCGCTTCCAGGAAACGGCTCGGGCGGGGGCCGCCGAGGAGCGGCCCCTTCCCAGCAAGCCGGCCTGCAGGTGGGCTTCCAGGAAGGGGCCCGCTGGTCCCCCTCAGCCCTGGCCAAGGGCCAGCCGTGTCACCAGGTGCAGGCGGGGAGAGGTGCAGAGAAGGGAGGGTGCAGGGGGAGGAGGTGGGTGCGGTGGCCTGGGCCGTGGCCCAGTGTGGTCACCACAGCCTTAGGAGAGGCCCAACCTGGCCACGCTCCTTCTAGAACCTTCCGTTTGCCCTTTTGGGGGGGGGTCACACAATCTCTACTGGGGCCCATGGCTCGGGGGCTTGTTGCTACAACACCTGGGGAGACCCCAAACACAAGAGGGAGACGAAGGAAAGGGTTCCCAGCCCAGGCCGGGGATGGGGTCCCGGCCCCCAGCAGCAGCCCAGCCTCCTGGACCCCCCTCCCCCATCAGCATCGCCCCGCGAGCCGCCAGCCCAGGCCCCTGCCCGCTGCGTCCTACGCTCGGTGCCGCCCGGAGCCTGGGGTGGGGCGAGGGGCCCCCCGGCAGGCCCGGCCCTGTTTACTGAGACTCCCCGGGGGGCATGTCTGCTGACCCCAAACATCACACTGGGCCTGGTTAAGGGACATCGTTTCCTTTGTACTGTTGGAGTTTTTTCTGTCTCCATTCAGGGCTACAGGGAGGGCCGGACCCTACCCCACCCCACCGTCCACAATCCCTGCCTGAAGGTGGGCCACAAGGTCATTAAATCCGGGCCCAGATCGAACCCACACATGCAACCAGGGCCACACAAAAGCCAGCAGTCCCCACAGAGCACCCCCAAACAGGACAGGGCCCCCATCCACGCCTTTAGCACGGCCGGCAGGGTTAGTGACCCTGAGTGGAGAGTCTCACTCACAGCTATAGCCACACACCTGCGGACACAAGCCCAGGAGACGCAGCCGGTCAGGCCTACACGGCCTGAGAGCACACAGCCGGACGACTGACGCCTGCACACAGGTTCACGGGGACGCTCTGAGACGCACACACACAGGGACACACGTGTGGACACATAGATACACGACACACAGGTACACGGAGACACGTGTGGACGCACGTGTGGACACACAGACACATGGAGACACGAGCACACGTGTGGGCACAGACAGTCCCACACACACGGACGCAGATGCATGGCCACACAGACACGTGAAGTCCTGTGTTCCGTAGGCCAGAGGTTTGGTGGTCGCTCAGCCTAAAGCCTCCGGAGCAGCACGGCTGGGGGAGGGTCCAGGTGTGAAGACCCTGGAGGCGACCGCCCCACCCCGGCCACCACTGGGGCTGGGAGTGAAATTCAAGCCCCTGTTTGCTTGGTGACACTTAACTCAGCGCAGGGGCGTTTTGAAAGCGCCTTTGGGTGGGGGGCCTGGGCCTGCCTTACAGCCCCCTCTGGGCCCCTTCTCTCAAAGCAGGAAGTCGGGCTGGGCCAAAGGTAAACACATGCCAGCCTGGGGTCCCCGGCTCCACGGAGGGGCTCTGCCGTGGGCGCTGGCTGCCTGTCTTCCCAGCCCGGGCAGGGCTCACAACCTGGGCCAGGGCTCTGGGCCCACCCCCTCCCTCCCCACAGGCTGCCCACACCCACCCAGAGCCCTCCAGGTGGGTCCCCTCCTGGTTGCTGCCCAGGGAACCGGCCCTGGAAACAGAGCAGGTGGGCACACCCAGGGTGGACGCTGCCGTGCGCACGCGGAGGGGCAGGTGGGTGGGCACAGCCCGCGTCAGGCAGGGGCCCGAGGGCCTCGGACACCTTCCCCAGGTGGATGTGGCGAGGAGCCCCTACCCTGGCCTAATGCCAATCCAGAAGCACCCCCTTCCCCAGGTCGACCTCGGGTTTCCAGGTGGAAGCCCAGAGCAGGAGTGCGGGTATGACCAGGAGGGGCTGCAGCCCCCGAGGCCCTGGCCCCACTGCCTTCGGCAACCCCGCCGCCCTGGAAGTGGACAGAGTCCTCCCTATGCCCGGAAGAGGTTTCCAGAGTGCCTGTGTCTCTCCTCCCACCCACGGCCAGGTTGCCCTCGGGGCCCCTCCAGCCACCTGCAGTGCCCACCACACGACCGCCATCCCCTGGGAAGCTGGGCTTTCGTCTTCTGAGGCCTAGCTTTGCAAAGCTCCAGGAGAGACGGGTGCTTGTGAAAAAGGCCATGGGGAGTTCTAACTCGTGACACCTGAAAGGATGGGTTTCTTTGTCCCGCTGGCAAAACCCATGTGGGCGAGTCCAGGGGGCCGTGGGCCTGGAGGTGGATGCAGCCTCACCCATGAGCTGCCCGCTGGCCTGTGAAAGCCTCCCGGGGGTGGGGGGCAGGAGGCACTGGGGAGCCCCCAAGGACGCCACGGGCTAGCCTTCATTAAACGCCTTCATATAAATGCAACCCTGCTGACCACCTGCCCTGCTGGCCTGGAACCGGCCCCTTCTTAGCCCTGGAATTCCCATGTCTCCCATCAGGCGGGAGGTGGGCCCCAGAGAGGAGACCAGACGCATGGAACACATGGGGAGTGCACGGGGGGGAGCTCGTGGGGCCAGAGCCAGAGCAGTCAAGGGCCCCGCAGCCCGGACGCTGGGAAAGGCATGTGCTCGGGGTCTCCCAGGCCTTTGCTATCTCCTCTCGGTCAGCTGGCCCGCAAGGCATTTCCTGACTGCCCCGAGCACGGGAAGGGGTCAGGGACCCAGCCCTGTTTCCAAGGGCTTCTCCCTCGGGTTCCCAGCGCTGCGCCTGGCGCCCAGGAGCTGGGAGGCCTGGTTGGGGGTGGTTAGAGGCAGAGGGGCGTCACCGGCCAGCTGTTGCCTTGTACCCGGACACCAGCCACGAACACAGGCGGGGGCTGCACTCGCACCCCGGGCGCAAACCCCAGGCCAGACGCCAGCGGGACACAGCCCTGGGCCTTTCAGCGGCAAGATCCCCATCCCGGCCGTGGGGCCCCTCTCCCCTCTGCCCCCACCCCTCTCTACTCCCTCCCCGCTGTCGCCTGCCTAGTGAGAGCTCGCCCCACAGCGCCCCTGCTTGTTGCCCCCCTGCGCCCCCCCCTGCCCCCCACTCCACCACGGCAGAGTGAAGGGAGGGGACGCCTCTGTGCCCCGAGCCCAGCGCTCAGGGCCTGCAGGGCTGTGGATGAGTGTGGCAGGGCGGTGGACTTCCCAGGGGCGTGGCCGGCCTGGGCCGCATGTCAAGACCACTCCCCTAGGATAATTCTAGAAACCGATCCCCTAGACCAGGCCTTTGGGGTCCGGGGCAGGGGCCTAGGGAGGCCTGGGTGATGTGTGTGCAACAGGGGCATTATGTGGCAGGACCTCTTCCTCGCCCTCGGACCCGACGTCTCCCTGCAGGGAAGCCCTGGGTCCCACAGCCCGCCACCCCTGCCCCGGTCCCCACGTGGTGCCTGCCCTATGCCCGGAAGTCCCAGTGCCCTCTGCCGTCCCACCTCACAGGCCCTTTCATTGCCCACCCCTCCATCCACAGCCCCCCACCCTGTGATCCTTCCCCACCCATCGCCCCTTCCCATCCATTACCCGCCATGCCACCCTTTGTGTCCGGCCCTCGTGGCCCATCCGCCTTTTCATGTTCCCCATCCCAGGCCCCACCCCAGCCCCATGTCCCCCCAGCCCACGGCGCAACCCCCTCAGGCAAACAGCTCAAATCCAGAGTCCCTGAGACCAATTCCTGTAACTGTGTTTATTGATGAGTCCAGGGCTTCTGGGGAGGCCCTGGCAGGGAGGGACACAGAGCGAGATAGACACACAATGGAATGCTTCGAGGTTGCTCCGATGTTTGGAGCGCCCAGACTAGGTGAGGGGAGGGCGGGGCCCCACACACTCGGGCCCCCTCCCAGTCGCCCCCAGACAGAGATGGATGAGAGGTGGGCGCTGGGGGGGCGCAGGCCGAGGAGGCCGGGCCACTCAGCAGCTCACTCACTCGCTGAGAGACCCAGGCTTGCTCCAGAACCCCAAACCAGTGCAAACGACTTAGTGCAAATTAATTCAGAAGGGACGGGGAGACAGGGTTCTGGACGCTCTGAGTCTTCTGAGCAAAAGACAGAGGAGAGAAGAGAAGAAAAAAGACAGAGGAAAGGATGAAGGGGAGGGAGGGAGGCTGCTGGTGGTCTCTGGGCCGCGGCAGGGCGTAGCCTCAAAGATGGAGTCGCCGGGCGGGGGTGGGTGTGCTGCTTCTCCGATGGTGTGGGTCCGTCCGTTCCTTTAGCTCAACCTGTGGACAGAGGCAGGACGTGAGGGCGGGTCAGGGCGGTCTGGCCAGGGGGCTTCGGGAGGGGCGCCCGCGCCCACCTTCCAGAGCTGGTTCCTGAGTCAGGGTGTGTAGTGGTTCCAGATGCAGCATATTCTCAGTCAGAGCTAGAAAGACTTGAAGAAGTCCGGGTTCCAAGGCCCAGGCGTGAGCTGGGTAGCACCATTTCTGCAGGTCAGGACAGAATGAGTGCCCAGCTCTCGGCCCCGAGCCCCCCGCCCCCGCCCCCCGTGTGTGGCAGGGGACCCCCCACCTTGTCATCTTGAGGGTTCTGGGGTCCAGAGAGCAGCAGTAGTGTATTGGCTCCTTCAGGAAGGTAAAGGAACAGACATGCGGGGTGTTCCAGCTCCCCCGTGGGGCCAGCCGAGAACGTTCTACGGGAAAGAGGACGGCCGTAAGGGCTGGGTGCGGGTCAGTTGGCCCGGGGGGCCTGGCTTGTACCTGCGCTCACCAGGGAGGCCGGACAGCGTCCCGTCTGTCCTCGCCGTCACGCCGGACCATGTCATGTCCCTCTGCCCACATCCCGGCGCCCGGCCTCCGTGGCTGGCAGGCACGTCCACACCCACTGGAGACAAGGCTGTGGGCAGACAGAGAAGGCGCTGGCTGAGTGGGCAGCGGTGGCTGCGGGGGTGGGAGGGCAGCGGGCTGGACACTCACCCTCGTCTCCGGTCTGAGCGCGGACCGATCCCTGCTCCGTCACCGCCCGCAGAGGCCCGCCTTGGCCACGGGCTCGGAGGCCAGTGACCCCCGGCTCGCCGCCAGGCTCCAGCTCCTTGCCCCTGCCTGCGCCCCGACCTCCCACCCCCCAGAGCTCTCATTCACGCCGCCCCGCCTCCCTCGCCTAGTCTGGTCTCGCCGGTGTCCTTGACTCCCCTGGGTGCTGTCCTGTCTGCCGTGCCAGTCCCAGGGGCGGGCAGTAAGGGCCAAGTGTCACCAGTGTCACCAAGTTCACTGGGGGCCCTCCTGCGCCAGCCCCTGGGCCGCAGTGCCGCATGGGGATGGTGGCCCGCTGGGCCCGCGGCAGCCTCCTTGCTGCAGAAATCTCCCTGGGGCCCTGTCGCTGTGGCCACCGCTCCCCCCAGGTGACGTCCTGCGGCGGTTCCCCGCACACTGCGCCTGCCTTCTTGCCCGTTCTCCGGCCCTCGAGGCTCCGGCTCAGGCCTCAGGAGGCCTGGGCCAGAGCCGCCCCTGTACCTGCTACTAAATGAACTGCAGTGGGTGAAGTGGCAGCTGGCGGCCCACTGACCTGAGTCCCCCGCCTCGTCCTGTCTGCCCCGGGGCCTGAACGGCCCCCACGTGCTGGATCATCTCCCTCGCTGGCAGCCCTGCCCCATCTGCCGCCCGACTCTCTGGAAATGCCCTTTCCACCTGGGACAGCCGCAGCTCCCAGCCCGCCCTGCCTCAGCTCCCCCTGAGACGGTGTCACCTGTGCTGCCTGCCCTGCCGTCACCCTGCCGCTCTGCCGGGATGTCAGCCACTTCGCCTCGCTGGCCCTGGCTCCCCAGACCTCCTTATGCAGAAGGCCAGCGGAGCAAGGCCCAGGGAGGGGAAGGGGACTCACCTGGCCCGGCAGAGCGCTGTCTTCACCTGCCCACGGCTGCCAGCTACACCTCCACCGCCCAGGCCCTGGGGCAAGCCTCTCTCCAGCTCCCCCGTCCACCAGCTGCCACGACCTGAAACCAAAATTGACCGGGATGAATGCCTGGCTCCCCCCTCTTACTTCTGCACCGCCAGCTTGGGCCTGTCACTCCCCACACCGATGTCGTCCTGCCTGCGGGGCACCTGGGAGCCCGCCCCGCATCCCCGCCAGGCTCCCAGGTGCCCGCCAGCCCTGCCCAAGCCAGCCCCGCCACCCTCCTCCGCTCCTGCCAGGCTCCAGACTTCCAAGGTGATCCTTGGCCCACGCATGCTTCCCTGCACCCCGCTTCCCCATCTTCCCCTGGTTGCCCCCGGTACCCCACGCTTCCCTGGTTACCCCTCAGTTCCCCCACTTCCCCAGTTTCCCCTGAGCCCCCCCATCCCTCCCACCACCCCCCTCCCACACCCTGCTCCTCGGGCCCTAGCCCGGGCTTTTTCTAACTGGGGTGGCCCCGCCCAGAATTCCCGCCCCTGCTCTGCCAGCCAATCAGAGCGGGGACCGTGCTTGGGGCCACCGCAAGGCCCACCTCCGCCCGGGTCGGTCCAGCGCACATTCCTCTCCTGTCCTGGAATTCTCCAAAGAGGGCCTTCTCCACACCCCTCCTTTGGCATCCTGTAGACAGGGTCTGGCATTGTCCCCAAATGTCCCTCCCCCACTCCGAGGTCGAAACAGTCATGTCCCCTCAGGGCGGACCTTGCAGGCTGCTCCCCACCCAGCCCCCACTGGGCGCATACTCTGCCCCTGGACGGAGGTCTTGGCCGGGGCCGCCAGGCGCTCCAGTGGGACTCGGAGTCGCCTTCTGCCACCACCGCGGCTGAGACCACGCCGTGAGCCCGGAGTCCATGGAGCGGTCGTGAGGGGTGTGGGGGGTTGGGGCTCAGGTCGGGCCGAGGGAAGGGACCGTGGTCTCGCGGGCCAGGCAGGCGGTGATTCCCTGCTCGAGTGTCGTCTAGTTGATGGTGCCCATCGCTAGCACAGTGGCTTCCACGCGCGGGCTCCCCACTGTGGCCGGGCGCCCCGTGCCCTCACCGCCCCGATCCATTGTCAGGAGGCGGCACGCCCGCTGTGCTCCACGGCTCGCGGGCGCGCCCTGGTGATGAGCCCGGCAACCTCCCAGCCCTGCCGTGGCCACCCTGTGCACCGCTGCCCAGGACACCGCCTGCGCATTCAGAATTGGGACAGAGACCAGAGAGCCTCGAGTCTCCCCCAGCCACCCTGGGCCACCCTGTCCCTGGGGCAACCACGTTGGCCTCATAGGGGGTGTTGGGGCCCGGCCGTCCACAGGGAACAGCCACCAAGTCTAGGGTGCTGGTGCCATGGGTGTGGGGAGGAGACATGCCTAAGCAAGGGACCCAGAGCTCTCCAGCTCTGACTGCACCTCAGACAGGGCCTTGGGAAGAGCCTGCTCCTGTGGACCCGCGCCACACCCGACACCCAGCCTTTGCCATGGGTGGACCCCCAAATTTACGGTGGGAAAACACCAGCCTTTGCCATGGATGAACCCCTAGATTTACATGGGAAAACTCCAGACTTTATGGGTGGACCCCCAGATTTTCGTGGGAATATCCCAGCCTTTGTCATGGGTGGCCCCCCAGATTTACAGTGGGAAAACTCCAGGCTTTGTCATTGGTGGACCCCCAGATTTATGGTGGGAAAACTCCAGGATTTGTCATGCATGAACCTCCAGATTTACGGTGGGAAAACTCCAGCCTTTGCCACGGGTGACCCCCCAGGTTTACATGGGAAAACCCCAGACTTTGCCATGGGTAGACTCCCAAGCTAGGATGGGGCAGACCCCCAGACAAGGCCATAAGCAGACCCCGGCCACGGCTGCCACGGCCAGTGACGTGTGAGCCTGCACTGCCGCCTCGCGGCCGCTTCTGTCACCACTCCGGCAACCACTCGGCACAGTTCGGGGTGTGTGACAGGACTGCGGGGTCGGCCCAAGACAGCGAAGACCCCAGAAATCCTCCTGCACTTGGCAAGGCAGAGCCCAGCACCCTGGTCTGCCAGAGGCCCCGTAGGAAGGCTCTCCCTCTGAAGGCGACTCCGCGTCACCCCAGGCACAGGGACACCTCATTGCCCTGAACAGTCCCTCTCCTCTCCCAACTACAACGGTGCAGCCCGGGGCGACTCAGATGGGGTGAACCGGGGTGGCTCGGACGAGTGTCCCGTCTCCCTGATGACCCTCGTGGACCATGGCGGTATCTGGCCCGGGCGGACCCGGGACGCCGCGTGGGTGGACCCCGGCCGCGACCACGTCGGCGGTGATGTGCGAGCCTGCAGTGCCGCCTCGCGGCTGCTTCTGTCTCCACACACACAACCATTTGGCCCTATTTGGGGGTGCGACCAGCGCAGGGGGTTGGCCCCTGATGCAGGGGGTAGGACCCCAGGATCCTCTGTGCTGGGCAGGCAGTGCTCAGGGCCCCGTGCCACCGGTGGTCTGGTGCAGTTGGGGTCCCTCTGGAGCTTGGGCTTTGCCTCACCCAGGCTCCCCATCAGGTCCTCGTCACCCCCAGACACAGGACCCCTTATTCCCATATCCCCACTTGTCCCCCAGCCTTGGTGACATGGGGCCATGACCCTAGGGTGCGGTGGGGTCCACTCTCAGCAGCGCGTGAGCTCCAGAGCAGACCCAGGGTGTTCTGGTCGGTCGGGAAACGCACCTCCACGGGCTCATGAGGGTCCCAGAGCACAGCATGGAGAACTGACCGGCTGGCCCCGTCCGGATCCCCACCCGCTAGTGACCCCAGGAAACTAGGGTGACTGCCTCACTCCACATTGGTGGCGGTGCTCATGGAGGTGCTCATGGCGGTGCTCATGGCGGTGCTCATGGCGGTGCTCGGATGACCAGTTGACCTGCCGCGCCCGAACCGGAGGCAGCGGCACGCCCAGACCTTTAGCATCTCAAACAGCTGAACCGCATGGAGATGTTAATGACCGGCTGTTAGGGTCGGAGTCTCCCCTTGGAGGCAGATGCAGCTCAACCAAAGGCCCAGAGTTTGGAGGGACCGTCTGGTGGGGTCGGTGCGCTGGGCTGGATACGCAAAGTCCCAGGTTTGGGCAGCACGGGACCCCATCCTCGTGCCTGGGGGCCGTGACATAGGTCCCACACCACAGGACCTCAGCGGGAGACCCGTGACTGAAGCTGCAATGTGGCCCCACCTGGCACCTGTGGTGGCTCAGACGAGCGCCCCATCACCCAGATGACCCTCGTGGACCACTGTGGTAACCGGTTTGTGTGGACCTGGGACACCACGCAGGTGGAACCTGGATGTCACGCGGGCAGACCCGGGAAGCCACGCGGGCGAACCCCGGCCGGTGACGTGTGAGCCTGCCCTGCCGCCTTGCGGCCGCTTCTATCTCCACACCTACAACCACGGCACCGTTCAGGGGGTGGAACTGGCCTGCGGGGTCGGCCCAAGACAGCGAAGACCCCAGAAATCCTCCTGCGCTCGGCAAGGCAGCGCCCAGCACCCTGGTCTGCCAGAGGCTCTGTAGGAAGGCTCTCCCTCTGAAGGCGACTCCGCGTCACCCCAGGCACAGGGACACCTCATTGCCCTGAGCAGTCCCTCTCCTCTCCCAACTACAACGGTGCAGCCCGGGGCGACTCAGATGGGGTGAACCGGGGTGGCTCGGACGAGTGTCCCGTCTCCCTGATGACCCTCGTGGACCATGGCGGTATCTGGCCCGGGCGGACCCGGGACGCCGCGTGGGTGGACCCCGGCCGCGGCCACGTCGGCGGTGATGTGCGAGCCTGCAGTGCCGCCTCGCGGCTGCTTCTGTCTCCACACACACAACCATTTGGCCCTATTTGGGGGTGCGACCAGCGCAGGGGGTTGGCCCCTGATGCAAGGGGTAGGACCCCAGGATCCTCTGTGCTGGGCAGGTGGTGCTTAGGGCCCCGTGCCACCAGTGGTCTGGTGCAGTTGGGGTCCCTCTGGAGCTTGGGCTTTGCCTCACCCAGGCTCCCCATCAGGTCCTCGTCACCCCCAGACACAGGACCCCTTATTCCCATATCCCCGCTTGTCCCCCAGCCTTGGTAACATGGGGCCATGACCCTAGGGTGCGGTGGGGTCCACTCCCAGCAGCGCGTGAGCTCCAGAGCAGACCCAGGGTGTTCTGGTCGGTCGGGAAACGCACCTCCACGGGCTCATGAGGGTCCCAGAGCACAGCATGGAGAACTGACCGGCTGGCCCCGTCCGGATCCCCACCCGCTAGTGACCCCAGGAAACTAGGGTGACTGCCTCACTCCACATTGGTGGCGGTGCTCATGGCGGTGCTCGGATGACCAGTTGACCTGCCGCGCCCGAACCGGAGGCAGCGGCACGCCCAGACCTTTAGCATCTCAAACAGCTGAACCGCATGGAGATGTTAATGACCGGCTGTTAGGGTCGGAGTCTCCCCTTGGAGGCAGATGCAGCTCAACCAAAGGCCCAGAGTTTGGAGGGACCGTCTGGTGGGGTCGGTGCGCTGGGCTGGATGCGCAAAGTCCCAGGTTTGGGCAGCACGGGACCCCATCCTCGTGCCTGGGGGCCGTGACATAGGTCCCACACCACAGGACCTCAGCGGGAGACCCGTGACTGAAGCTGCAATGTGGCCCCACCTGGCACCTGTGGTGGCTCAGACGAGCGCCCCATCACCCAGATGACCCTCGTGGACCACTGTGGTAACCGGTTTGTGTGGACCTGGGACACCACGCAGGTGGAACCTGGATGTCACGCGGGCAGACCCGGGAAGCCACGCGGGCGAACCCCGGCCGGTGACGTGTGAGCCTGCCCTGCCGCCTTGCGGCCGCTTCTATCTCCACACCTACAACCACGGCACCGTTCAGGGGGTGGAACTGATCTGCGGGGTCGGCCCAAGACAGCGAAGACCCCAGAAATCCTCCTGCGCTCGGCAAGGCAGCGCCCAGCACCCTGGTCTGCCAGAGGCTCTGTAGGAAGGCTCTCCCTCTGAAGGCGACTCCGCGTCACCCCAGGCACAGGGACACCTCATTGCCCTGAGCAGTCCCTCTCCTCTCCCAACTACAACGGTGCAGCCCAGGGCGACTCAGATGGGGTGAACCGGGGTGGCTCGGACGAGTGTCCCGTCTCCCTGATGACCCTCGTGGACCATGGCGGTATCTGGCCCGGGCGGACCCGGGACGCCGCGTGGGTGGACCCCGGCCGCGACCACGTCGGCGGTGATGTGCAAGCCTGCAGTGCCGCCTCGCGGCTGCTTCTGTCTCCACACACACAGCTCAGCACCACTGACGGGTGCAATGGGCCACGGGTGGGGTGAGGGGGGTTGGCCCACGACCAAGGGGGGAAGTCCTGAAATACTCTTGTGCTGGACAAGTCAGCCCCCAGGACCCCTGGGCTGCTGGAGGCCCTGCAGGAAGAGTTTCCCTCTGGACCTGGTCTCCTGTCCCCGGACATCCATCCCCTGGACTCCCAGTCATGGCCACCCCAGGACACGGGGACCCCTTGTGCCTCCAGGCATCTGCTCTCACTTTCCTGTTGGACCAGGTGATGGGGATCTGGGTCAGAGGTCCGCTGTGGCCCAGCTCCGTGTATCATGTGGGCTCCTGGGCAGACCCAGGGCCCTCCTAAGGGCATTTCCCTCTACTCGCTGGCCACAGTGCCAGGATCCGGGCGTCCTCCTTTTTTAGATCCACACTCTCCCGGGGTCGGGCACCTCTTCAGTTCCCTGATTCCCCTGGGGAGAAGGGGAGGTATTTGCCTGAGAGCCGGTTACCTCAGGCTGTTTACATGCTAATGAAACATTTCCATCTCCACAGAAGGGCTTGGAGGCGTGGCCAGGCATCGATTTCAGGTAGCAACAGCTAGAGAGGCTCCCTCGCGGAGGGACCCCCGGGGCCAAGTCTGGTCTTGGCCACAGTAAGAGTGGGTGGCTAGGTGCTGCGATCCATGCGTGGGACAGCACCAGGTGGAGTTTGTAGAGCCCCAGCAGACGTGACCTGCAGACGTGGCCGGTCTGGGGCGGTGGACGGCCGTGGACAGACCCTCTGCGCCTTGCGCTGCGGGGGGACCTCCAGCCTGCTAGGCTTGACTGACATCTCACTGCCTGTGTCTCCTTCACCACCCTGTCCCCAGGAGCAAGATGGGGAGCTTGCTGGAGAAGCAGTGGCAGCTGCGCCCTCTGCCCCTCACCTCAGCACCGGGCCTTGTAGGGCTACTTCCTGACACCTTTGCCCCAGGCTGGTCCAGTCCATCTGCCGAGCCAGCGGAAAAACGTAGGTGCCTAGACTGCAAGCACTGTGCGTGTGCGGGGACCCAGCGTGCACCCTTCAGCAGCCACTCAGACTTGCACAGTACACCGTCCACGCGGGCGGGCAGTGTTCGTTCCCAGCCGGGTGCCCACAGGAAGCGCTGCTGGCATTCAGCAGCTGGAGGAAAGTGCTGGCTGGTGAGGTTCAGGGCGTCACCCTACAGTCCCCTGCAGGCTTAGGTGTGGGCGGTGAGGGCTCGCAGCACAAGCGACTGGATGGGATGTTGGAGAGACGCTAATGACCCCCCGGAGCTCCGAGTGGGGGCCCCGCAGCTCCATTTAGGCCACAATCACATGGGCTGCCCCGGAAGGGGACACGCAGACGGCCCCGCCCTGAGCCGAGCAGAAGTCAAGTGTCAGAGGAGGAAAGGAGAGGCGGGGGTGTGGATGGTTGGGGTGGGGAGGGGGGGGAGGGGACCCGGGCTTGGCGGAGGGCTCGGGAGGAGGCAGTGAATCAGTGTCACGTGCTGCGGGACAGCCAAGGGTGTAGCAGATGTCACAGGCCATGCAGGGCCATGGAGAGGGCAGGACCCTGGCTGCCGTCACCCATTTGTGCTCCTCGGCCCAGGCACAGTCGTGCCCAGTGCTTTAGCCCTGACCCTCATCCCGTCGAGCTCTGGGACGCTCAAATCACAGGACTATCTCTAGTCCCCGTCATCTCGCGTGGCGGCCCCACACAAGCCTCCAGCTCCCAGGCCCCAAGCACAGCCCCCGTTTTCTCCACCCTGCCGCCTGCAGTGCTCCTTCCCTAGAAACGGCTCCTGGTCTCATCGCTCTGTGCCTTGCTCCCCCCCATCCTCCAGATCCAGTCAGGGAGGAGGCGGGTACTTCTACCTCCACGACCTGAGCCATCCCCCTGCCCTCCCCCTCCGCCCACATCCCTCAGCAGGACTCAGTGCCACCTCCACTGGGTACCAACCTCTCTCCTGAGAACCAGCCTGACACCCGCGTACAAATATCCCACCCAATACCAGCCTCCTACCCGTGTATCAATCTCCTACCTGGATACTAACCTCGTACTGGGTACCACCTTTCACCCAGGTACAAACGTCCCACAAAGGTACCAGCCTCCTACCTGGGTACCAACCTCTCAGCCAGGTATCAGTCTTCTACCCAGGTACCACCCCCACCCGGGTACCAGGCTACCACCCAGGTAGCAGCCTCCCACCCAGATACCAACCTCCCTTTTGGGTATCAATCTCCCACCCGTTACCAACCTCCCACCTGGGTACCAACCTCTCATCTGAGCACCAACCTCCCACCCAAGTATCAATATCCTACCTGGTACTAGTCTACCACCCAGACACCAACCTCCCTTCTGGGTAGCAACCTCCCACCACGCACCAACTTCCCACCTGGGTACCAAACTCCTACCTGGGTACCAACCCCCAACGGGCACTAACCTCATATGTGTATATAAAATATATACATCCCTTACTCCCTTCTCACTGGTTGGCCAAGGCTTCCAGGACCTGCCTTAGGCCACTCTGACCTCCCTAACCTCCAGGCTTGGACCATGCCCTTTACCCCAGATGTCATCCCCCTGCCCCCTCCCACTCAGATCTCAGGTCTCCCTGGGGAGGCCTGGACAGCCCCTACACTGCACTGGCATTCGCGCCTGTGGCTGTGTGTCCGTACCAGCCTGTACACATCCCCCCGGGGTTCCGTGGGGACGCCACACCCCCGGCACACAGTGGGCAGGAAGGAGCCGGCCATGCAGCAGCGGGGAGCTGAGCTAGCCAGCCAGGGGCACGCACTTCTCCAGCGCAGCCCTCAGCCTCCTCAGGACACTGCGCTCATCTCCAGAGCAGTGTCCAGTCCCAGCCACTGCAGCTGACCGTCTGCCACTGCCTGAGCCTGGAGCTGCTGCCTCGCTCTAAACCCAGCCGGCACAAACCCTCACCTCGCTCACTTGTGTGCATGAACACCGGGCCACCGTGTCCAGACACAGTCACGGGGCCATCCTAACGCCTTCGTGACCCCTGGCTCCCACCGCCCACTCCTGCTCAGGACCTTCTCTCCTCTCCCTCAGCTGCCACCCGGATGGGCCCTGGTCCCTGGTGCCCTTTAGACCCAACGGCACCCGTCCCCCGCCTTCTCACTGCACATCAAGCCCACCCCCTCCCTGCAGTGTCCCTGGAGCACGCACATCTCACGCCTGAAACCTTGAGAGCTTCCCTTAGGCGCACACAGCCTTTCTCATCTGGCACTCAGAAACCCAGGACATGGGCATCAGATCACACCTCTGCCTTCCCCAGAGCTGCAGCCACCCACACAGCACCGGGCCCTCCAGGCTTCCGCTCCTGGGGCAGCGGGATGGAGGGCCAGATGCTTGTCTGGGTGGACCCCCCTGCACATTTGTTCTAGTCGCTTATGCCACTCGCTCCTGATTGCCCCCCTTCCTTACACACCAATAGAATCTTGTTAGAAGCTTCTAGATGCTATACGGTTATGGTGTAGCCTTTACCAGCCTCCCTTGCAGCTAGATGTGGCCCCAGGACCAACTTCTGACCAAAGGGACATGGTCACCCCTCCAGAGGTGCGTGCTTCTGTCCCGTCTCGCCCTGGCTGGGATGGGCACAGATGGTGGGGCCCTGAGGCTCCCTGGGGCTGCCATAACTAAGCCCCACTGACTGGGTGGATTAGAACCGCAGGAATTTATTCTCTCACAGTTCTGGAGGCCAGACGTCCAAAATCAGGGTGTTGGTGGGGCAGGTCCCCTCTGCAAGCTCTGAGGGACAACCTGTTCTAAGCCCCTCTCCCAGCTTCTGGTGTTGGCCCCTCACCCTTGGCGGTCCTCAGCTGGCGGACGCGTCACTCCAGTCTCTGCCCCGGTCTCCACGTGGCTTCTCTCTGTGTCTGTGTCTCTCTTCTTATAAGGACACCAGTTCCAAAGGGTTCAGGGCCCTACTTCCTCCAGAGAGACCTTGCCCACTGTCTCTGTCACGACCCTATATCCTAATAAAGGTCACATTCTGAGGGGCTGGGGATTAGGACTCCAACCTACGAATCTTGGGGGACACAATTCAGCCCATCACGGACCCCACAATGGAAACTCTGTGCAGCAAGGCAGGTGGCTGGACCTGTGGGGTCCACCCTCACGACCTCACGGCACAGGAGGCAGCTCGGCGGGCTCAAGCCCCTACTCGTGGTCCCTGTCGCACAGCCACACCTCCATCAGATCTGATACTCCAGACCGGGAGCCCTGGGCACACAGAGGAGAGTCCTGGGAGCTGCTGCCCAGCGGAGCTGAGCACGGACGGTGTCCGGGTGGGGCTGCCCGGCCGGAAGGAGCGAACGTGAGCCTGACAGGGGGCAGGGGAGTGGGGGCCGGACTAAGAAAGAAGCAGTGCGTTCAATTCTGCTCCCCTCGTTGGGCGGAAACTAGTGCATTCTAGAACTGAGTGTCAGAACAGACAGCTGTCCTGCCCTTGGGAGGACGTCTCTGCCGCCTAACCTAGGATGGGCCAGCTCGCCCGATGGATGTTGGTCCTGCAGGGGGCGTGGCCTGGTCAGATGTAGGGCAGGTCCCCCTGGGACCCTCTCCCAAGCAGCCAGCCCCCAACCCCCAATCCTTTTCTTCCTCCCTCTGTGACCAGCCCAGAGACCCATAAGACTTGGCTAGAAGTGGCAGTATCTCAACTCAAACCGGATTCAGCTGGATCCCACAGCTGGGTCCCCAGTTGCCCGTTTGCAGCTCTTGGTCCTGATGTTCATTTATTCTTGTTTTCAGAGGCCATCCGTCCCCAGGCCATGGTGTCCACCAGCTCCAGGCTTACAACCCTGCAGTACAGCATCTGTAGCGAGCTGATGGTGGCCCCCCCAAAAGATATGTCCACGTCTTAATCCGCCAACCTGTGAATGTGACCTTATTGGGAAAAGAATCTTCACAGTTGTGGTTAAGGATCCCAGTTACCCAGTTGGCCCTAAGTCCAATGACAAGTGTCCTTATAAGAGACACACGGGGAGAGGAGGGGGACGTGTGAGGACAGAGGCAAAGACGCAAGGGACGCGGCCACAAGCCCAGGGACACCTGGAGCCCCCCAGGAGCTGGAAGAAGCAGGAAGGACCCTCCCCTAAGCCTTTGGAGGGGCCATGGCCCTGCAGCCTCCTTGATCTCAGACTTCCAGCCTCCGGAACTGGGGATGCATGAATTCCTGTTGTTTAAGCTGCCCAGCCTGTGGTCATCTGTTGCAGCCGCCCCTGGAGATGGGGACAGACTTCAGTGGAAAGAAGGCTCCTTTCCCAGTGGTCCCAACAAAGGTCCCGGAGATGGACCACATGGCCTAGCTCAAGCCCCGTGCCCACCCTACTCCAATCTCTTTGGCCCAGAAATCCGGTTCTCACATGGCAGGGGCAGGTCACCACCCTGGACCCAGTGGGCAGAATCCCCCCTGGCCCTGGCCCGCACACTGAGAAGGACTGATCGAGGCCCAGCACACTTGAAACATGGCTCAGAGGGTCCTCCCTGCAGACATCTTCTGCTTTCGCTTCTCCCAGTGTCTGGTCCTGTGACCTTCGACACAGCAGGGGGGTCCCCTAGGTGGGGTTGAGGTTTGCTCTGTATTGCTGTGTCCCCGGAATACCCGTCCCTGTGTGGATCTGAGGTGTCGGCCACGTGAGGACGTTGTCTGATGTCGTGGGCTGAGTGGTGTTCCCCAGTATCCGTATGTTGGAGTCCTGACCCCCCGGACCCCAGAATGTGACTGTCTTTGGACATAGGGACACTAAAGAGGAGATTAAGGTAAACTGAGGTCACTAGGCTGGGCCCTAATTCCACAGGACTAGTGTCCTTATTTATAGGAAGAAATCAGGACACAGACACACACGGAGGGACGACCCCGTGAGGACAGAGGGAGGAGACGGCCGTCTACACGCCGAGGAGAGAGGCCTCAAGAGGAGCAGCCCTGCCCACACCTGGATTTGGGTTTCCAGCCTCCAGGACTGGACACAGTGGATGTCTGCTGTTTAAGCCGCCCAAGCTTCCCATGGCTGCCATGACAATTTATCACAAACTGGGCAACTTCAATCAACTGCAATTGATTCTCCCATGGTTCCAGAGACCAGACGTCTGAAATCAAGGTGTCATCGGGCTGGACTCCCTGCTGAGGCTCCAGGGAAGGGTCCTTCCTGCCTCTTCCAGTGTTGGGGGCTCCAGGCATCCCTGGGCCTGTGGCTGCATCCCTCCAGTCCTGCCTCCATCTTCACGTGGCTTCTCCCCTACGTGTATGTGCCTCTGTGTTCAAATGTCCCTCTTCTTAGAAGGACCCTGGTCACTGGGTTTAGGGCCCACTCTGCTCCACTGTGACCCCATCTTCACTTGATGACACCTGCAAAGACCCTTTGTCCAAATAAAGTCACACGCACAGGTTCTGGGTGGACGTGCATTTTGCGGACACTCTTTAGCCCACAGAAGGTGGCAAGAGATAAAGGCTCCAGATTGCCCACCCGGGTCCCTGTGTGTCCTCGTCCCGTCTGGGTGGGCCTTGTCCCCTCCCACATCCTGTCCGTCTTCTGTCTTGAGCGCCTGCCCTGCTGGCCTCAGGCCCAGCCCCAGACCAGAGGCAGCAGCGCCTCGTAGACAGCCCAAGGCTCCGTCACTGCAGAAGGCCGAGTCCCTTAAAGGTCCCTTGTCCTTTGATTCGGCCTCTATGATAGAATCCTCACTTCATCTCATGGTTCACAAAATGGGGCTTAGACAGGATAGTTCATCCCAAGAGGAAGTGGAACTGAGGACCGCCCCGCCTGCCGCTGGCCTGGTGGTTTTATCCACTGACTTTGGTGCCGGGACTCTGACCACAGCCCCAGCCCCGCGATTCCTCCTGTCTCTTCCTCCTGTGGGAGACACACGGTGCCGCCCACCGGTTACCAAGATGGCGGCAAAAGTCCCCTTCCCCATGCCCGGGCCTTTGCGATGAAACTTGGATGTCCCTCCGGCTAAGAGGTGGGGTCCGCCCCCCTCTCCTTGAATCAAGAAAATGCACTGGAATTGTTACCATGAGACTGGAGGCTGAGCTTTAAGAAGCCACCCCAGTTCTGTCTCCTGGAGAAATAGCCACCACCATGCAAGACATCCCGCTCTCTTGAGGCCACTAGCGGCGAGGAAGCCCGGCCAGGCGTACGGAAAGAGGGGCCCGCGGGGAGCTCTGAGGTGCAGACGTGGGGCCTGAGCCCGGCTGCCAGGGGAGTGTCTCCAAGTGACCGAGTCCAGCCCATCACGCGTGGACAAAACGGTCCACCAGCCCTGCCCCTCCTGGGTCCTGACCGCGGAGCCGTGGGCGCTGGTTCACCGTTCTAACGAGGCTCTCAGGCAGCGGAGGATAACCGCGACCCGTGGGGCCCCTGGGGCCACCCCGTTGTCATCCCCCAGCCACACTCTCTTCCTGCTCAGAGAGCCTCCCTTGGATTCGGCCAGGACACAGCAGGAGCCCAGCGTTAACCGCGCTTGCTGACGCAAGGTCAAGGTCAGGCAGACACAGGAGGGAGGGTCCTGCAAAACTTCTGGGGACATCTGAGCGCTTGGCATCTCTCTGGCTAGTCATAGGAATGACTGGGTTCTCGCTCAGGAACCAAGCGCGGGTCCTCAATGGCTTGGGGTGTGTCTGCTGGGGTGTCCCGGTCCCCACTTTCTTTCTTTCTTTTTTTTTTTAAAACGATTTTTTTGACGTGGACCATTTTTAAAGTCTTTATTGATTTGTTACAATATTGCTTCTGTTTTTTGTTTTGGTTTTTTGGCCGCGAGACACGTGGGATCTTAGCTCCCTGACCAGGGATCGAACCTGCACCCCCTGCCTCGGAAGGCGAAGTCTTAACCACTGGACCGCCAGGGAAGTCCCTCAGTCCCCACTTTCTGCCTGCAGGCTGGGAACCCAGGCTTCCCGGGGACCCTTGCCTCTCCCAGGCCCCATTTCTGGCCTTTCCTTCAAGGCGCTTCTCTCTCGTTCTCGGTACTCATGGTTCTGAGACCACAGGCACCCACCACCCTGCACTCTGGAGCCTCTATGTCCCCCACTTTTCCTCGAGTGACCCCCTGGCCGCTCCCTTTCCGGCTCATTCAGCACCCCTCCCATCTCCAGGTTGTCCCCGACCCCCTCACCCCCCACCCCCGTGGGAATTGTCAATCCCTCCCCCCGCCAAAACAAACGTGGTCCACCACACCCAGCCTCCCCTCAAAGGCAGTCTGTTCTCTGGGCCTCTCCCCGCTCCCTTGCGGACTGGCCCCCGCCTGGCTGGTCCAGGGGGTCTTATCCTCGACCCCCATCCTCCACCCACGGGGACCCTGCATCTCGGCAACTGCCCGTAGACAACGCAGGCCAGACCACGGAGGGTTGGAGACCTCTGCCCACAGCAGCTTCACACAGGAGAGGTGTCCAGCCCTTCCCCTCCCTCACCAGACCCCCAAGGGCGATGGGAAGAAAGTGGGCAGATGGGGGGACGCCCAGCTCCCACCTGGGGTCACCCTTCCGTGGGAGCAGGGACCAGGATGCTCCGGGCATGTGTGAGAGAGGCCGCAGGAAGAGGGGAGAGTGTGACGGCCAGGGAGAGGCAGCCCCCCTGTTTCCTTCTTGCCGCGGAGGGGGACTTAACCAGGTGGGGTCCTGAGCCCCTGGCCGCAGGTCTGGGTCATAGCAGAGGTGTTTGCTGAATGAATAAACGAACAAGGGAGTGAGTCAATGGGCTGATGCCACAAGAAAGGCAAAGAGTGTGGCCTCAACTTTTCAAGGTACAGAGGGGCTTTCCTAGTCCAGATTCCAAGGGGGAATAAGGGCCTTCCTGATGCAGCCAGGGTGATTGTTCCTGGCACCTTCTAGAATCATCTGGAAGTTAATGCTTTAGAAAACAAATATTTCAGACATCTCAACACGGCCCTCCAAGTGGGAGCCTCAGCAGATGGCCGGAGGTCTGGACGCTGTCCCACACCCCAGATGCATGAGCGCGCCACGGCCTTACAGCAGCGTCCACGGGGGACGCGGGCCTCGGCCAGGAAAGTGTCAGAGCCCCCAGCCACCTGCCGGGGCCCCCGCCCCTGGGCCCTGTCCATTCTCCTTGGCAGCTCCCGTCACGGACAGGACATTCCTGAAGACTGAGGCTACGTGTCGGGGGTTGGGGGCTGGAGAGGCCAGGCGGGTCCACGGCCGAGCTTCACCTCTGCCTCTCCGCCTCCATCCTCCCTGCCTCTTGGGCTGACCCGGAGGTAGGGGCGCGCAGCCTGTTTCCCTTCCCACACCCGTGCCAGGGCCTGCCCGCTCTGGCCTTCACCCCTCTGGGGTCCCTCTCTGCCCAAAGCCCACGACACATAGGGCCCGATTCAGGGAGGCCTCGGGCCTGTCACGGTGGCATCCTGCGGTGGGGAAGCTTCCTGCAGACCCTTCTCTCCTGCTCACGGTGGCATCCTGCGGTGGGGAAGCTTCCTGCAGACCCTTCTCTCCTGCTCACGGCCAAGGGGAGGCCTGCCCCTGGCACCTAAATGTCCCGGTGGAGTGGCTTCTCCCACCTGGACCGCGAGCTCCCTGAGGACAGACTCGGGGAAGGAGGCCCTCCCACCTACCGTCAGCAGAGCCAGCCTGGCAGGGAACTCAGAGCCGTAGGACCCCCAGGGCAGCGGGCCGAGCACAGTCACGGGCTGGGTGGGGGTGCCCGGCCCACATGCAAAGACCAGGCAGCAGCCTCGCGGGGAAGGTGGAAGGGCTGGCCAGGGAGCAGAGGGACAGGGCTTGGAGGTGGGAAGGGCACCCTGACAGGCCCGTGAGGACCAGCCCCGCGCAGGGTGGGTGTGCCACAGGAGGAAGCACGGACACAGACCCTTCCGGGTCTGACCCGTCAACGTCCACAGAGTGACCCCCAGGACAGGGAGGATTTACAGCACTCCCAGGGGTGTGGAGCCACAAGACGGCGGGAGCCTGGGCCCCGCAGACACCTGGAGCAGAGCCCGAGGGGATGGGCCGCCCTCGAGAGCAGGGAGCCACCGCTCTCAGGAGGACGCGGCGGGGGTGGGATTGGCGGCGGCAGGGGCAGCCACGGGGGACCGTGTGTGCGTGGAGGGCACCAGTCCCCGCGGCTCTGTTGGTCTGGGGTACAGCAAGCCCACCTGGGACCTGGGCTGGGACCCTCCGACCTGTAGCACCGAGAGTTAGGGCAGCCCGGAGGGGGGGCGAGGTGGAAGGCGTGGAGGTGAGGGTCCCAACGAGGAGGGGACTGTTGGCCCGTGGAGGCCCCGGTCTCTGTCTCAAGGAGCATCTAGGACTGTCCTTTATCTCACCCCTCACACCACATATTTCCAGAAAGAAATCATTCCCCATTCCAAAGTGCTCCACGGAGGCGCATTTTTCCATCTGGGCTTTGCTGCTGAGCTCTTTTGGAGGAAACTTCTGCGTTAACTCACCTCCCTTGTCCAAGCGTACATGGGGCCAATCCGGGGAGGCAGGGGGCCGCTGCTGGGGAGCTGGGGAGCATCGGCTGGGCACACGCGGGCCGGTGCCCACCTGCCGGGATGGGACGCTGGCGTTGCTGAGAGGCAGGGGTCTGGGCGCCCCGTGGCCAGCTCTGCAGCGCAGCCCCTGCGACTCCTCCCGAGGGTCCCCTCGCACATCTGGCTAAGTCGGTTCCCACACTGTGCTTCCAGCCCCTCGGCCCCTGCCCCATCGATCACCCGCTGAAGAAATGCCCGCTGCTGTCATCCCGCCCAGACCCGGGGCCTCGCTCTCGCAGCAATGGCCCCACTCGAGCCTCCCCCACTGCTCCCCTCTCCTCGTGGCCTCACACCTGGGCTGGGGCTCCGTTTCCAGCCAGCGGACAGACGACCTGGCTCTGAAGCCGGCCCTCCCCCGGCCCCGCTCCCAGATCTCCCAGGCCTTTTCTCCTCCAGGCACATCAGTCTCCCCTCCTCTCAAAGACGTGCGAACGCGATGCGGGGGCTCCCCTTCCCGAGCCCCTCCAGCGGCCTCTCTGTCTTTTCTGATGACACTTCTTGCAATGGTGACTGTCATGGGCTGAACTGTGTCCCCCCAAATTCCTGTGCCAGAGTCCTAACCCACAGGACCTCAGAGTGTCGCTGTATTTGGAGATGAGGTCTTTACAGAGGGAGCCAATTAAGGTGAGGTCACTAGGGTGGGTCCTAATCCCATAGGACTGATGTCCTTACAAGGAGAGGAGATCAGGACGCAGACACACACAGGGGAACCACAGCCATCTACACGCTGAGGAGAGAGGCCTCGGGGGGAACCAGCCCTGCCCACACCTGGATCTGGGATTCTAGCCTCCAGGGCCAGGAGGAAATAGCGTTTGCTGTGTAAGCCGGTCTGCGGGACTCTGTTAGGATGGCCAAGCAGACCTGTCCAGCGACAGCCCTGCCGTGCCTCAGTTTCCCCACTGTCTCTTGGCCTGGCTGCTCGGTTTTCTCGGCTTCTTGCCCCCTTCCCAGCAAGCTGGAAAGGCCCCATCGCAGGACCGTCACAAGCACACCTCCCCTCAGAAGGCTCTTGCTGAGCCTTGCTTTGGGGTGACCAAGGGCACCCCTTGGCCTCCCAGGGCCCTCCATGCTCTGAGGCCCAGGCAGCCCTCCAGGTCACCCAGGCGCAGGACCCACAAGCCTGCCCTCTGATCTCTCCCTGCCTTGGGGTGCAGGACGCGTCAGGGCCCACTCCCCTGGGCACGTTGCTGTGGCCTTTCTGGGTCTGGACGGGGACGCCTTTGGAGGCTGAGGCCTTTGCAGGGTCAGACAAGGACCCCAAAGCCCACGGCAGGTGGGGGAGCAGAGCCGGGATGCGGCAGGTGAGCTGCTCCCCCTGACCTCACCAAGGGGCGGGGTCTGGCCCCCCAGGGCTGAGTCGGTAGAGCTCAGGAGCCTGTCTAGTCACCTGTGCAGGACTGATGGCCAGTGGAGAACTGCCGCCTGTCGCCGGGTGTGATAGAGGGCGCGCCCCTTCTTGAAGGAGACTCGGCACGCCCTGGGGCCAGCGCAAGGCCAGAGGTCTACTTCCACCACATGTCTTCAAGGCACCCAACGCCTCTGCACTCAGGCCCAGCACCCCAAAGGGCCAGGGCAGAGGTCAACTCAGAGCTCCCGCAGAAGCCCTGAGCTGACTCTCCCAGCCCCGCCCCTCTCCCGGGGACTGTTCCAGCCATTCCCACGGGGTGGCCTTCGGAGGTCTTCGTGGCCCCTCACCTCTGCCCCACACACTCCCAGTAGCAGCCCAGGCATCATCTGGGGCCACCCACCCCCTCTCTGAGCAATCACAACGGAGCATCTTCCCGGCTTGGAGCATCTTCCCGGCTTGGAGCATCTTCCCGGCTTGGAGCATCTTCCCGGCTTGGAGCATCTTCCCGGCTTGGAGCTGTTGGGCCAGAGGGACGGTCTTCAGGGGAGGCATGGGCTGGGGGCCTCCAATGGCCCTTGTGCCCTGGGGATGGGGTGCAGGCAGCCCTGTCTGGGAAGGCTCCCTCGATGCACGGAGCCCCTCGCCACCACGGGGCAGCCGGGCTCTCGCCCCAGGCACTGGGGTTCTCCTCGGGTCTGCTGGGCACCTTTGGGCTCTGGACTGGTCAAGCCCAGAATGAGTTGACTGCACTGGAGGCCAGTGGGCAGCAGCTGAGCTGGGCTCTGTGCCGGCACCGGTCAGGGCACCCACACTGGACATGTCCTCCTAGGGCCTAGGGGTGCAGGCGGGGCTCAGGCACGGACCCCATCCTCATGAGGCATCTAGTGTGGAGGGCTGGAGAGGCAGCTGCTGTCCCTCCCTTAGGTCCTCTCAGGCTCAGCAGGGGTCAGAGATGCACCCTGGTGTGAGGATACCCAGGGAGTGACTCCCCCTTAGAGGGGCCCCCTGCCCACCCATCAGCCCGTTATTGTACCAAGAAAAGAGGTCCCCAGGCCTGGAACCCCTAGACCAACCTGGCAATGCCCGGGCAGCTGGGAGCGCCCGAGGGGCCGTCCCTCCAGCTCCCACTTTAGGGCCCGGTGCTGGGCAGCTCCGCTCCTCCCAGAAGACCCCACGCTGCCCATTCAGCTCAATCCCCGTCCCCCAGCCCATGCAGCTTCCCTCTGCGCTCTGGCCCCCAGCCCCATCTCCACGTGCCCTCTGGAACGCGGTGGCCCGCTCCTAACAAGGACTGCCAGGTCTGGGTGGGCGGCCTGCGTTCCTGTTCCCCTGACCACCCAGTCCGGCCCTGGTTCCCCTTGAGGCCTTCTTCCGCTGGAGGCTTTAGGTGGGTGACTTGGCCACCAGCCAGCTTCAGTTTCACCCCTTAGCCCTCTTCCACCCCTTCCCCCTCCTGCCTCTGCCCAGCCAGGCCCCAGGCCCCCGGGGTGGGCATCCAGGTAGGGCTGGGCTGGGATCTTGACGCCCAGGCAAAACAGGGCCTTAATAAAATGAGAAGAGAAAACAACCAAACACCTGCTCTCCACCTCTCTCTCCGTGCCCCTCCCTCCCTCTCATCATAAAATAAGGAATTTCTTTTTCTCTGCGCCTGGGGCTGCAAACAGCCACTCCGTCCCGCTGTGCTGGGCCGGGTTTATTTGGGGCGGGGGGACGGGCGGGGGCTGGCGAAGCCGTCAGGGACCCTCTCCCACCCCCACTCACGGGGGGGCCTTGACTGCCCCCTCTACTTCCCTTTTCCCTTTGTGGGACTGAGGTTAAACAGGGGCCCACGACTGCACCCTCTGACATCTTTGAACTCAGGACAGCTTTGATGTCTTAACTGTCCCCTGCCCCACACCACTGTCACCCTCTCCTCAAGTAGCGGACGGCTGCCGGGCGGGCTCAGCGTGGACGACCCACCCAGGAGTACGAACCTCCGCTGCTACCCTTTCTGGAGCCTCTGGGTCCCTGGAAATTGGTCTCACAAATAAAGCCAGCCAGGGACCATCTTGCCCAGATGGCGTGGAGCTCGACCACCCACTCCCCTCGCTGCGTGCCCCCGGACCCGTCAAGCGCCCCTCTGCACGCCCCGCTGGTCCAGTCTCCCTCTGCCCGTTGGCCTGCTACCTCTTGGGACCTTCTCAAAGGGACACGCAGCCCTAGTGGCCTCTGCCCTCCAGCCCAAGGGCCAGCTTGGTGGGCGCGCCAAGCCCCCAGGCTCCCTCTAGTGACTGGAGCCCATGGGGGTGCTCAGAGGTCCAGCAGCCCAGGTGGACTCCGCACGGGAGGCGGACTGGTGCCAAGTCACTGATGGGACCAGGCCAAACCCCTCGGCAGGGGAGAGGCCGAGGCCCGAAAGGCGACACCCCAGCCCTCTCGCCGATGGTTCCAGGGAGCAGAGCTGGCCTCCAGGCTGGGCTCAGCCCAGGGCCCTTGTCCTGCCTGTCCCTGGAGCCCCTCCATGGGGCGTCCTGTGGGCCGCCCTGGGCTGGGCGTGTGGGATGCTGGGTGCAACACCCGGCTGCCCCTCTGCCCTGCACTTCCCCTCTCCAAAGCCAGGACTCCTCTCAGCTCTGGGTCCCCGTCAGCCTGACCGCCCTGAGGCCCCTGAGACCCCGCATGGAGGCCCCTCCTCCACTTCCCGAGAAGATGCTCAGAGCGCTGGCAGATGTGGTGGGCAGTCCTTTCTGCGTCCCCCCATCACAGCCTGCTGCAAGGGCCACCCAAACCCCTTGGGAGCCCGGCCCTGCTCCCACCTGCCCACACGTCTGTCCAGGTCTGCCCTGTTTCAGGCACATTTTCTGGGGTTTCCTCTGCACCCCACCTAACGAGCCCTGCTGGGCTGGGCTGGGCTGGCGGACCAGCTGGGCCCCTCCATGCCCAGCACCAAATGGTGGGCTCCTGTGGTCTGGGGAGACTGTGGTGGACAGAGACCCCCGCCTCCCCCAGAATATGACCTGGACCTGTGGCTTGGAGACCAGAGTGCAGGTGGGAGCCCCTCTCCTCCGGGGGGTCGGCAGGGAGCCTGGCTCTGGACGGGTTTTGGCCTCAGACAGAGGAGAGGGGACAGAGGAGGTCGGCTGAGGGGGTGGAGGGGGCGGGAAGCCCCCAGGGGGAGGGGCTGCTGCCAAGAGGAGAGGAGGGTTCACTGGGGGCACTGGGAGCACTGGGGGCACTGGAGGCACTGGGAGCACTGGAGGCACTGGGAGCAGTGGGGGTACTAGGGGCACTGGGGCAGTGGGGGCACTGGGAGCACTGGGGGCAGTGGTGGCAGTGGGGGCAGTGGGGGCACTGGGGGCACTGGGAGCACTGGGAGCACTGGGGCCACTGGGGGCACTGGGGGGCACTGGGAGCACTGGGAGCACCGGGGGCACTGGGAGCACTGGGCGCAGGAGGCCGGACACGGGTCTGAAAGCCTCCAGCAGAGCGAAACACAGGTAGGTTGCACAGCACCTGTGGGACTCGCTTCTCCCTCTGCCCTTCCGATGGAGCCCGGGCCCACATCTGTCCCAAGACCAGCCCCCTGACCCTCGGGCCACCTTGAGCAGAGAGCTGGGACACCCCTCGCCCAGGGGACCCCCCCTCAGCCCCTCCCTGGGCCTTGGGATGCTCATGTGTGGACAAATGGCGGGTGCCCATGGGGCCAGCTGGCCACTCTCCCACCATGGCTGTCCCACTGCGGACCTGGCCTGACACCTCTGACAGCAGAGGAGGTGGCTCAGCCCGCCCCACACTTAGAGCCCATGGAACATTCCAGCAGAGACAGTCCCCTGGGGCTGGGGTCCAACGCTGAAGGTCCACATCCCACTGCCCCCACGTGTCCATCTTGGCCTGGCTCTCAGACCCCCAGCCCCACCCGCTGTCTGTCCATCTGACCCAAGCCTAGAAGCAGAGCTGGGTCCCCGCTAACCACGGGGCTGGCAGCCTGGAGTGGGCCCTGGATTGAGGGTGATGTCACATCCTGTGAACACATTAGTGAACCGGCCAGGCCACGGCTTCCTCTCTGTCGGCCAGGCGGGGCCTGGGTCCTGAGCAGTTAAGCCTGGACACAGCTCCGGCTTTCTCTGGCCCCCTCCGTCCCACACTTGCCCAAATGTCCCCGGCCCTGTGCACTCTCCTTCCCTCTCGTGCTGTCCCCACGGCCTCAGCCCCCACCCCTGCCCCGCTGTCTCCTGGTCTACTCTGGCTCCCTCTGGCCACAGTGTTTCTGGGGGTCTTCCAGGCTGCTCTCTGGGTACCCCCCCAAGCTAGCACGTGCGTTGCCCTGCGGTGGGAGCTGGGTGGAAGCCCCCCAGGTGGTCCTGGGTGTCCACAGGGCCTGGTGGGTGGGCAGAGGTTGGGGGCGGGACTCAGGCCAGCGTGGCCCCCTGCCGCCACCCCACCCGCTGTCCAGCCTCTGCCAGGTTTCTGAGGGGCACTGTTATCAACATTATTATCATAGCCACCGCAGAACCTGCGCTAAGCCCCTGGAGTGATTTATTCAGCGTACAGCCTTATTGATTAGGCTGACCTCCCAGGGTGGTGGGGGAAGGGTGCCTTGGCTCCGGGGGTGGGGGGGGGTCTCTGGTCTGGGGGGGCCTCCCGCTGGGGGCCCCGGGGCATCCGCCGGAGTCTCGGCCCCTCCCGCCCCCGGAGAGGGCCCAGCCTGAGGGAAGGGACAGCCCCTTCTCCTGGGAGCCCTGAGGCCAGAGAGGCTGCTCAGACCCGAGGGGCAGCGGGCAGTGGCACCTGCAGCCCATGGCTGGTGCAGAGCGGAGGCGGCCCGGGGCCCCTGCGCCCCGCCACCGTCTCTATGTGGGGGGACCTGTGGGGACCCCCCAGGGCAGCCCCAGAGCCCTGGAGGCATCTGTGCTCACCACCGCTACGGGCGGGGGCTCGCTCCAGACCTGCAAGCCCCAGCCCCCCACCCCGGGCTCCTCCACACAGATCCTTTCTTACCCCCCAGACCCGCTGCGAGCCTGCAGGGGAGGGCTCCGTTGTCCCAAGGGAGCCGGTGGTCCCGTCCTCCTTCAACGGCTTCAGGGCACGGTGGGTGTCATGATCACGGGCCCCCAGAACCTGCTGGCCAGGCCCCAGGCCCCCAGGAGTCCCCACCAGGGCCACCAGCCACGACTGGGATGTCAAGGCCTCGGCCGCCCCACCAAGATGAAGCTCTTGTCACACCGCACCCCCAGCGGTGTCCCCCAGCCTCCAATTCCCTGGGACCCCAGGACACCACCCAGGCCCCATTGCCCCCTGAGTCCAGAGAAGCTGGGGTGCTGGGCCGCTGAGAAGTTGGGGCTCGGTGTTGGGATGCGAGGGGCGTGGTGGCTGTGGAGGGCTGGGTGCTGTGGGGACAGCCTGGCCCGCAGAGGCCGTGCCTTGCGGGGAAGGCCCTCGGGGTGTGTGTCCGCGGCTGGGCGGGGCTGGCGGGCGTGTGGGAGGGGGAAGCATCCAGGGCCCGGGTGCAGGGAGGCTGCATTCCTTGTAGGAGGAGGGAAGGCAGGCAGGCGCCTCCCTGCCCTGGGGGCGCAGTGCGACTGCCACTGATGGGATCAACTCCAGTTCCGATCGGAGGCTGCTAGGCTGCGGAGGGCTTGGGCTCAGCCCGCTGGCCCCCGCTGTGGTCCGGGGTGCAGGAGAGGGCGAAAGAGACCCGAGGGGAGAGGGGGCCCAGGCTGGTACTGCACCCCTGTCTCATATGTGGGTCTCGGGGTTCTCCCGAGGGCTGCGGACGGAGGGGTTCCAGCAAGGGGATATGCAGGGAGGTGAGGCACAGTGACCTGGGGGTCTGGGCGGCATGGAGCCCCATGTGCTTGGAAGGCGGCTCAGAAGAGGGGGGTCCCCTCGGGGAGAAAGCCCGGACTCACGGGTCCGGCCTCGGCCCCAGGAAGCTCAAGCACATGGCGCTCTCCTCCGGGAGCCCTCGTGCCCCTCTAGCCAGGTTGCATCAAGGGGCCCAGGGGTCCCCTCCCTGCAGCTCGGCTGTCCTGTCCTCCAGGAGCAGGGCCCAAGCGGCCAGGACTCCCGCGGGTACCTTCCGTGGAGGGGAAGGAGGCAGCTGCAGCCCCAGTTCCAAGGCGCCCGGAGCCTTCCCCGCCTGCCCTTCTCAGGGCTAATAAAAGGGACTGTAAGCCCTGGATGTGTACAAAGCGCCCCTATAAATGGCTCCCGGTAATAACGACGTTCGCAGCAGTGTGGCCGGAGAGGGGACATCATCCCCAGCACGGCGCAGCCCCCCCAGGGACAGGGACAGGGACAGCCCCCCACCCACCCTGGGGAACGACCCTCTCCAGGACCGGCTGGACTGGACTGAAAGCCCCCCAGGCCAGTGATGCAGGAGGGGCTCCGGGAGAGGAGGGAACAGGGCTGCGCTCTGGCCGCCCCTCGCCCAGGGCTCTCGGTCATAGATACCGGTGGCTCCGGTGGCCGGCCTCTAGGAGTGAGGTGGGCTGTGGCCTCTCACCTCCACGTGGCTTGTCCCCCAGCCGCGAGCGTTGGTTTCCTCCTATGACTCTGGAGGCATCGGCTGTGGGCACGGGGACGGGCCTGTATAGGCGTCTCGCTCCAGGCGCCGGCGCCCCAGTCTGCCCCCCAGCCCCCAGGTGCAGCCGGCCGTGGCCTTGAGCCCCCAGGAGCCGACAAGCTGGGGCAGGGGAGTGGGTGCCAGGTCCAGGCCCAGGGTGACGATGTGGGTGATGGGAGGCTCGGGCTGGGTCACGAGCTGTGCCGTCCCCTCGGCAAAGCCCCGAAGGAAAGCTCTGGGAATTAAGCCTTGTTCCCCCGCCTACCACCCCACCCGGCTCCGACATGCTCCATCTCTGACGGTGCCCTGGCAGGACAGTGATCACCCTTTAAGGTGACTCTCCCATTAAGATTCCTCAGTAGCGTGCCAATGGAATCCAAATCCGAGGTCGGGCCCAGGGGTGGCCACAGCGAGTGACAGGTGGAAGGGAGCCCCCGGGGCCACACTTATGGAGTGTTCTGGCCCCCGGCTGTCAACCTAGGGCAGATGGCCTCCCTCCCGTGTGTCAACTCTCCTGTACTTGTCTGACCCAGAGCGAATGTTTTCCCCTTAATGAAATTCTTGGGAAGAACCGCCAGCTTCTGGCTCGCGGGGGCATCGTCCCCCACAGAACACGTGGTCCTGAGGCCCTTGGTAAGAGTGGGAGTTGTGGCCGCACACAGGGTGAGCTTGGAACACTGATACCCAAACTGCACTGCTTGCCCATCACCCTGGTGTAAACAGTCTCCTCACGCTGGTTCTCAAGACATGACAGACGTCACCGGGCACAGACAAGGGAAGAGAATCGGCGGTCGTGGGCCCTCGATCCACCCCACACCCCTATGCCCATGACCCTGGGGGGCTCTTTACTTCATTCCCAGCCTCCTCTCTCCCATCCAGGCCACCTGGCCTGACTGGGCCTCCTCCGAGCACCCAGCATCCCTTGCAGACAGAGAGGAAATGGGCTTGAGTAACGAGTCCCCACAGGGAAGGGACGGCACTGCAGGGACTGGGGCTCTCGCCTTCTCAGCACCCTCGGCTGCCCCAAGTATCCACAGGGCAGACGCCCAGGGCTGGGGGTGCAGGACTGTTGTGGGGTCCACCGGGCAGCCGGCGGGGCTGGGGCTCCTGAGAACGATGCTCGGGGTGGGCTCTGCACCCGCTGCCCTCTCGGGAGCCTTCATGTCCCACCAGGAGCCAGGGCAGCCGGGCGCCTGGGCAGAGATGCTGTCCGTGCCCCTAGCGCCACTTTGTCCACTTTGCTGCACCCCGGGATTGGGGGTGTCCAGGGTCAGCAGGGCCTTCACCTCCACTGCAGGTGACAGAGACTCCTACATCTGTCGTGGAGAGCAAGGAACAGGGCGTGAGCCCTTTCTGCCACCACCCTGGTGCCCGGCTCCTGTCACCTCACACCTGGGCTGGGGCAGCAGCCCCGCACCCCGCTGCCCCACTCTGGGTCCTGCACACAGCAGGCGCCCTCTGCACGGTCAGCCTCGAGGCGGCACCAGGGCTGCCCCCGACCCCTGCTGTCCTTCCGCTGCCAGCCATCACACGGTAGGGGCACCAGCTGCCACCCCGGGTGACGGGATGGTTGCCTCCCTCTGCCCTCCGTGTCGAGAGAGAACTTGAGGGGGCAGCGCGGTGGAGACCAGAGGGCGGAGGCCGCTCTGCTGACCACCTTCTCGGCAGTAGTCGTCCCGTTTCTGAGCCCAGCCTTGCTGGCTCCGGGTGGACGGTCCAGACCTGTGAGAATCCAGGGCTGCTGCTCCTTCCAGGCCTGCCCTGGGGGATGGGGAAACTTCTGCTCAGACCCCACCATTCTGCAGAACTTTCCTGTGATGGGATGTTCTGGATCTGCGCTGTCCAGCCTGGGAGCCCCCAAAATGTGCCTCCTTTAAATTCCTCATGATGTAAAGCAGCCTCGCGTAGCTGAGCGCCTCCTGTTGGACGGTGCAGATTTTGAACCGCGCTCTCAGGATCAGAAGTGGAATCCGAGAGGCAGCCGCATGCATCGTTCTGCCCTATAGGGTAGAGTCGCTGGGGAAAGTGCAGGATGCCCAGGGAAATCTGAATTTCAGGTAAACAAAGAATGTTTCTCAATACGGATATGTGCCGTGCAATATTTGGGACACTGCTGGGGACACACGTATGTGCTAAGCAATTATTTGTCTTTGTCTGAAATTCAGATTTTACCGGGTGTCCTGTATCGTCTTAAAAATATTTCATTTAGTTAGTTAGTTCTTGCTGTGTCGCATCTTAGTTGCGGCACGCGGGATCTTTCGTTGTGGTGTGCGGGCTTCTCTCTAGTTGTGGCGTGTGGGCTCCAGGGTGCGTGGGCTCTGTAGTGTGTGGCACGTGGGCTCTCTAGTTGAGGCACACGGGCTCAGAAGTTATGGCGCGTGGGCTTCGTTGCCCCGCGGCATGTGGGATCTTAGTTCCCCGACCCGGGATCGAACCCCCGTCCCCTGCATTGGAAGGCAGATTCTTTATCACTGGACCACCAGGGAAGTTCCATGTCCTGTATTTTTATTGGCTAGTCTGGCCACCCTATAAGTTACAAGTTGGTCCTTCAGCAGCAGGAGAGTCTGGGTCCAGACTAATCGCTCGATGGGCAGGCCGAGCAGGGGGTGGGGATGCCAGCATTGGGTCTGCTGGTGGTCCCTGAGGACAGACTGAGTCATGGCCGAGCACATGGAAGGCAGGGCACCTGCAACCCAGGCTGCCTCTATTGACCGTGCTCCGCAAGGATTCCTGGGGTCCTGCCTTCCACATCTCTACTCTTGGACACTTGTTCTGCCGGTCCACGTCCAGACAGTTGGTTTGAGACGTGGGGAGGCACCCCAGGCCTCCAGCCCATGCAGCCTGCCCAGGGGTCCGGGCCCCTTCCTGGGCGGCCTGGCGGGCAGAGGGTCCACTCCTCCAAGGCCTCCCGAGGCGCCGGGGGCGGGCTGCTCCGCCCAGGGGTGCAGCTCTAGAGAGCCCCCAGCTGCGGCCGGACTCTGATTCTGTCCCGTCTCCTGCACTGGGAGGACTGGGCCCCTCTCTGCACTCCGCCTGAGGCTCTCCCACCCCCTCCCCCAAGGGTGTACGGAGCAGCGCTGGGAGGGGGCTTGGTGGGGCTACAAGCTCGGAAGACGATTCCTTCCTCACTGCTTGCAGGGCCTCACGTCTAGGAAGGAGAGGGGGGCCCCTGTGTATGTGCACAGCTGTGTGCAAATGTGTGCAAGTGCGTGTACACGGTGTGTGTGGATGTGTGTGCGGTACGGCTGTGCCGTGTGCGCTCACGTGTTCCCTGGGGGAGGCAAGGCACGGGGCTGGAGAGCCACCATCACAGTGGATGGGTCTGGACCAGGGCCACCCCTCCCTGTCCCTGTGTGCCGCCATCCTGAGCCGTGGTAAGGGCACAGGGACCTGGGTCCAGGGCCTGGCCTTGGTCCCCAGGCTGAGATGTGGCCCTTCTCCCCTCCTCTCCCAGGGCGAGGGACATTGCAGGACCAGGACAGTGGAGGATGGTGGGTTGCACTTTGGACGGGGGGGGGGGCTCCAGCCAAGATGCAACTGGGGCTTCCCGACCTGGCCTGGAGACAAGGGGGACTGTGTGAGGGTCCCCAGCACCCCACCTCCCCATCCTGGCTTCTCGGCTCTCCCACGCCGGTGAGCAGCTCGAGGTTTTGGGATGCCGACCCCCCCCCCAGGAGGCTGCCTCCTGGCCATCTCCCCCTGGGGTCCTGCTGCTGGCTGTGGCCTCTGTCCTTGTCTGGGACACCTCCTGCATGTGGGCCCTGGAGGACCCACTGCCCTGGTGGAGGGTGGGTGAGACCCCTGTCTGTTGTGAGCTCTGCTGCCTGGGGGTCCCTGTGTGATTTGCAAATGTAGATCGCATTTGGTTACATTTAATAGAGGAAGGAGAGAAGCGTTTCTTCTGAAACCACCTTGTTGGCCCCAGACCAAGTGCAGGAAAGCAAGGACATCAATCTTTCCCCTTTTAAAGCAAGTTTTCTTCTTTTATTTTTTTCAAGGAAAATAATTCCAGACTCCATTTTTCCTTATGTGCCTTCCAGACAGGGACCCGTCCCAGGGCTGCGGACCCCAGGCTGGGGCAGATGGGGCCTCCCTCCACCCCATCCCGGGGCTGCCACTGTTGCCTACAGGGCAGCCTGGGGCCCTGAGCTGAGGCTGCACCCCAGCACCTGCTCCCGAGGGGCAGGGGGTCCAGGGGGCTGCGTGCAGGAGCCCGCAGGTGGGGGCGTGTGGACAAGCCATCCCCAGGAGAGACGGGGGAGGTGGGCTTGCTGACTGACCAGCCAGTGCCCAGGCAGCGCAGAGACCCCTTGGAGGCGGTGGGGGGGGCTCCCATAAGGGCTCAGCTCTTCCCCAGGCTCACCTCCAGCGGCCCCCAGCCCGCCTCAAGGCCTGGCGCCTGTCCTCCCCTGCCTCTCCCACCCCCGCGGCCTCCCGCAGCCAGGCCTGTCTTGCTCCTGCATCCGCCCTCGCATCCGGCCCCCACTCCCCGGGGTGCTCGGGTTTCCTGGCGCCTTGGAGACTCGAGCCTCCCGCTGGACAGCATAAAGGATGGTCAAGGTCACATAGGTCCCCCCTGCAGGAGGAAAGAAAGAAAAGCCTTCTCCCAACTGGCAACCAGGCCAGAGCAACCGGAGCACTGAGGACGAGGACACGTGTGTTGGGTCCTAGTCACGACCCAGGCCCGCTGTCCAGCACGGGTTCCTCCTGGGCACCCTCCCCCTCCCCCTCCCCCCAGGTGTGCACGGGGACCTGTGAGGGCGGAGCCACTGGTGTCTCCCTTTGCCCCAAAGGGCTCTGTCACCCCAGACACCCCTCTTTAGCCAACAGGCATATATTGGAGGGCCAGCCAAGTGGGCGGTGGGTCCCAGGGACTCCAAGGCCCTGCCCGCCCTGCCCCTGTGGAGCACCTTGCCCAGAGGGAGGGGTGGGAAAGCTCGTTGCTTAAGAGGATGTCGGGAGGGCCACCTGGGCAGAAAGGCTCGCCTCCCGGAGGACCACTGCTCAGATCGTCCTGGTGCACCGCCCTCCACCCACCGCCGCTCGCCCACAGCCTGTCTGTGTGTCTGTGCAGTGCGTCTGCAGAGTTTTCCAAACTCCATCCCTGCTGGGCCTCCTGGGCCAGAAAGGCTACTCCTGCGCCTGCTTGGTGCCCGAGTCGGGTACGAGAGCAGGCTCTTCCCCTGCTGGTAGGGGGCTGTCACCTCCCAGGGGGCACGACCCCATCTTCTGCCCCCCACCTTACCCTCCAGCTCCTGCCACCCGATGGGCGCGAATAACCACGTCACCCATGGGGAGACCCCAGGGCAACCCACAAGAGACCCCAGGGGAACGTCAGTCCCTCTTCCATCCTCACTCCTGGGCTTTCGCCCCTGGCTTCTCAGGGGCTACCTTCCTGTCCCCAGGTGGCTGCTGGCTGCTGGGGGCCCTGCCCTCTCCCGACGGGGCTGTCCTGCAGAGCACAGCATGGGAGCCCCGCAGCCGAGCCTGCACCCTGGCCCAGGAGCCGGCAGGCAGTCGGCCTCGGGAAGGTCCCCTGACGACGGGCGGGAAGGGCAGCCACCACAGTGGGCTGCGCAGCAGAGGGCCAGGTGCACGTTTGCAGGGAGAGCTGGGTCCGGGCAGAACGCCCGCTGTGAGCCCGCCTCAGGGGACGGCCTGGGGTGCCGGCGAGGAGGGGACAGGACGGACGAGCCTCGGGCCTCGGGCATGGGAGCATAGAGGCCCGGAGAGCCGGCCAGCACGGGGAGGAGCTCTGGCCAGGCGTGGAGCCGTGTCCTCGTGGACAGGAGGCTCCAGGGGAGGGGGCCGTGAGCCGGGGCCAGAGAGGAGAGGAGGTGCATCTGCACCCTGGAGGCCCAGAGGCTCCCATCCCCAAACCGGGTGGGGTCGGTCCCGCCCCCTACTTGGCAGATGGGGAAACCAAGGCCTGAGAGGGAGGGGGCTTGCCCGAGGCCACAGAGCCCTGAGCGGCAGAGCCCGCGGGGAAGCCTCCCACATCCTCTGCACTCTCCCGGAGAGGGGCCTGCCTGATGGGGGCCTCCGGGCAATGCGCAGATGCAGTGGCTGCTGCCTCCGGGGCCCCCAGGACCTCCGCAGCAGGACGGCTGGGCGCCGACCCGACAGGCGTTCCGGGAAGAGCCTCTCCAAGGAGCCAAGCTCCCAGGTCTCTCGTCCCCGACCAAGGAAAGCAAACACGGGAAGCAGGAAGCAGTTGAAAATGAGAAACTTTAGCAAGTGAGAGCTTGTGAGGCCAAGGGCCTCCGGGAGAGAGACATCACGCGTGAAGCATGGCCCGGGGCCGCCGCGCGTTCTTTCCATGGCCGGCAGCTGCTCCTTGTGGCCCCCCCTGCCTGGGACCTCTCCCCCGGCCCACCCGCCTCGCTCCCACCCCCAGCCCCCCACCCAGCCCGCCCTGTGAGGCCCCCACCATCTGCACTGGGAAAAGGGGGCAGGACCCCTCCACCCCGGCTGCTGGTCTGGGGGACACCCAGCCTGCCCACAGACCCCCGGCAGGGGGAGAAGGGCCAGAGGGCGGGAGGGTGAGCCCCGTGCTGGGAGCAGCCAGCACCTTGTGCCCAGGTCGCCACGAGAGCCACTTCAGGGCATGGCGATTTCCAGGCTTGCAGCTCAGCTCTCGTCCAAAAGAGGCAGGAATGTGGGCACTGGGGACAGCTGAGACCCCAGAAAGCTTATGAGCTGCGGAGGTGACAGCAGTACACATGGAAGGGCAGCTCCCCCTCGGGTTGCCTCCGCACCCACCCACGTGTCCCCTCCACCCTGCACCCTTCCCCCTCGCCCCCAGCTTTCAGGCCCAAGAGGGGAAGGGACCGGTGGTCGCAAACAGGGGTTGTCACAGCAGGGCAGTGCACGGCATGGTGAGGGTCCCCGTGGGGCACCTCCTTGCCCACAAGGCCCAGCCGGCTCTGTGCTGAGGACACGGGGCCCCTCTCTCTGCGAAGCCAAGGAGCCCAGGCTTCCCCCACTCCCACCCCCACTGAGCCGGGACCACCCAGCTCTTATCTGACGGCCAGAGGGGCGGGCAGGAGAGGTGTGGGCTCCGGCCAGCCTGTCCCTTGCAGCCTTGCACCCCCTTCCCCACGCCAAGTCCTGTCCTCAGCAGGGGACAGCCTCACGGTCCCTTCCTGCCAGCTGTCACCTCCCGTCTCCACCTCGAGTGGCAGCCCCAGCTGCTGCAGCCCGCCTGGCCCCGGCCCACCGCCAGCCCCCCTCCCGCTCAGGCTGGGTGCGGGGCCTTTTTTGGGTCTGTCCACCGCAGGGCACCCAGGCCCACCGAGGGGAGACCAATCAGCACACAGGCACGCTGGCTACAGACAGCGGCTATTTCAGGCCGGTGTGGGTTTCTGTCCTCTTCCCAAGGAGGAAGAGAATGTGGACACCTGCCTGACAGGCGCCAGCCGGGCGCCCTGAGACCCCAAAAAGGGCAGCGAGGGCCAGGCGGAGAGGTCACCTCGGGCCATCTCCTTTCCGCTCATGGGCTCCAGGCTTCATTCCTGGCAGTTTCAAGGCCCCGTGGCCACCACCTCCCCAAACCTGCCACGTCCTGGGAGGGCTTGCAGCGTTGGCCCCTGTCAAGGGCACGCAGCTGAGGTGGCAGGCAGAGCGCGTGTGCAGCTCTGGGCATGCGCCTTCCCCCTGCCCAGCAGACCTCAGTCCCCACAGCCCCCTCGCGGCCCCCAAGCCTTTGGGGCAGCCCCCCCGGCTCTCTGGGCCCATCAGGAAGGCCCGAATGCGGGGCTGGCCTCTCCAGGTCTCGGGGACAGTCTGATCCGCCCTCATCTGCAAAGTAACGGGGCGGGGTGCGGGCTGGCGCGGGCTCAGGCCGGGCTAGGAGCATCGAAGGGAGGGACTGGGCCTCGCTCTGCCTGGGATCCCGGGGAGGGGCCTGCAGGACGGTGAGCGTGACCCTCTTTGCCCTCCGCAGGCGTCTCCTCTCCCCATCTGCCCTCTGCTCCCAGAAAGCCAGAGTGAGCCCGAGCAGGCTGCCCGTGTGGCCAGAGCAGGTGCAGCTGGGGAGGGCGGGGGGAGGGCGGGGGTGAACGCATCGCCCAGAGGACAGGGCAGAAGCAATGGGCAGAAGGATGGGGGGGACACTGCCAACTCGGCCAGTGTCCTGTGAGAATCCGGAGTATCTGGGGCTCATCGCTCCGAGGGTCACGTCCTCCAGGGAGACTCCCTGGATGGTGCTTCTGGGGCTGGGCACACCTGAGAACACTCTTGCAGGCGGCCTGCTTTCCTTCCAGGGAAGTGTGCAAAATGGGCACAGAGTTTGCAGAAGTGGCCAAACCGCTCCTGCCCCCGGGCCAGGGGGCTGGCAACAGGCGCCACTGGGCAGCGGGAGCACGGGGCCTCCAGAGGCAGCTTACCCAGGCCCTGGCCTGGGACCCCAGGAAACAGAGCCGGGGCCACCCTGCCATACCCGGGGTGGAGCTCCCGCCGAGCCCCGGAGCTGCCCCAGCCCCCTGTCCCCACCCCACCCCTGGCCATGCCCACTCTGGGCGGTGGGCACCAGGGGCCAGCAGCCTTCCCTGAGCTAGTGGGCCGCCAGCTCAGCCTGCCGTGAGGGGTGGCGAGCTGCGGCTGCGTGGGAGGCATGCAGCAGAGCCCCAGCTGGAACTGCACGCCGTGGAGCAGGGGCCGGAGGCTTCCCACCAGCCGGAGGCTCTCGGGGGAGCTTCAGCCGGAGTGGGGGGGCGGGCTTCGAGGGCCCTGTGCACTCAGAGCCGGTGAGCCCTCCGGTTCGGGACCAGCAGTAGCTGCCCGCAGGGAGCTTGCGGTCTCCCTGGGTGGATGCCAGGCCCACTGGACGCGGATGTCCAGGGATAGCACTGAGCTGGTAACTGGGAGGTGCGCCCTTCCGGGGGCGCCAGGTCCGGTTTGGGGGCCCGTGATCCCTCCGGAAAGGGGGCTTTGGCTGCGCAGTCTCCATTGCTCTCAACAAAGCCAGGAGAGCGGGTCAGGGTCTCGGGCAGGAAAGACTGAGGCTAGTGACCACTGGCCCGGAGGTTTGGGTCCTGGCCCAGCACGAGTCCGGCTGGTGGACGTGCAGGGATGCTGCCGACCCCCACTTCCTCTTCAGGGTCAGATGGGGATTTGGGTTGTGCCCTCCTCACTTTTCCAAATCCTCCCAGGGGCTCCCTCACCCCTGACGGCCCCCTTCGCCCCTCCATTACGCCAGGCCCAGTGGGGGTAGATACCAGCCCCATCGAGGGGCCCGTGGAGCAGGGCTCTAGGAAAAGAGTTTCGTGGAGCCCTGACTATTGCGAGAGCTGATGGAGGGTCCCAGGGGACCTTCAGGAGGGGACAGGCATGCAGCCGAGGCCCCAGTGTCCCCCCACCAGCCGCCTGCCCCAAGCAGGGGAGACCCAGGCTGGGTAGGGGGTTGGGCCTCAGGGGATGGCTTTCAGCAGGGACAGACCCCTCCCTAGGAGTCCTGCCCCGGGGATCCCAGGGAACAGGGCACCTCCAGCCTCCATCCGGGTCTCCGCTCCTCAGGCTGTGGGGACAGTCAGCCCTGGGCCAGCCCGGCATGGGGCCAGGAGAGCAGGGTGGGCGCTAGTGTGGGGATGTGTCCCCAGCACCCGCCCAGAGCCCGCAGTCACCTGGCGGCCCCAGAGCCCAGGAACGTGTGGTGCCCAGACACGTCCTCACCAGGAAGTGGCCGCCTTGCCAAGGGTGCCTGGCCGGAGTGGCTCCCCATGGCGGCTGAAACGGCCCACTGTGTCAGCAACTGTGCCCCCAGACGGGGCACGCTGGCCCGTATCCCCGAGGTGCTTCTGAAAGTCTGCGTCGATAAGGCTTCATTGAAATGTCCCCCAGGGGGGTCACGGGGGGCCAGGGGGTCCTTCAGGGTGGAGGACCCACCCTCATCTCAGGGTGCCTGTGCGCTGTGGGCACAGGGTGGGGGGCATCTGCCAGGACTTCTAAAAATGGCCGCCTGGGCCCTTGGTCTCCCCCTCAATCGGCGGGGAGTGCGGGGCGGGTCTCAGGGGCCTTGGTTTGAGCAGAGGGGTCGGGGAGCCGCCTGGAGCCAAGGATCTGGGGTGGCCAGAAAGTGCCGAGGGTGGGTGGTGGCGGGAGTCCGGCCCAGGGGCCGCCGACCGCAGCGCCGCAGCCCTGCCGTGATAAATGGCTTCCCCACAGCCGGGCGGCTCTGCCAGGATCGCCTCAGCCTCTGAATTCCGTCTTGTTGACCCTGAGGCCCACCAGGGCCCTCGCACAGGGCAGCTTTGTGGAGGCGCTGATTCACGAGGCGCTGCTGCAGGGGGGATTGTACGTGCGGGGCTGGCATCGGGGGACAAGGGGTGTCCCGGAGGCCCTGCCAGCCCGGGGTGGGCAGCTCAGTGTCCAGCGGGACGGCAGCACCCTGGGAGCCCTGGGAACCATGCCTGGGTCTGAGCTCAGAGGTGCGGGGTCCTGAGGGGCTCAGCGTCCCGACCCCAGGGACCCCGCAGCAGGCGAGGGCTCCTGGGTGCCTGTTGAATGAAGCATAGGAGGAGGCCAGGCCTCGTCAGGCTGTGGACCCCGCCATGTGGCACGTGGGACACATCCCCTCTCCCAGCTCGGTCCTCGAAGCCCAGAGGACAGGAGTGTGCGGAAGGGCAGGGAACCTGGTGGCTGCCCTGTCCCCGGCAGCTTCCTGCCCACACCCAGCCCCTCCCCACGTCAACCACACACCTGGGAAGCTTCAGGCGGTGGGCCCTGCCGTGCCAGGCCCACCGGCTGTGTCTGGAAACCCTCACACCTCAGCCCAAGCTCTCTGGGGCAGCTTGCATACCTCCCAGCACATTCTGGGATGGAGATTCCCGCTTGTCTGTCCTCCAGGAAGCTCTCCTGGTCCCACTGGCCCTGGGATACCCCACCATGCTGGCTTCTGCCACCCAGCAGAAGCCAAAGCCCCGGATGCCCCGGTTCCCACTGCTGGAGTGAGCAGCCCGCAGTGGCCGGTCCCAAGGGGGACCCACGGGCTTGCTGGTCTACCAAGGGTTCACAGTCTGAACTCCGAGACTGCCTCTGGTCCCCCCACGCAGGGCCCTTGCAATCTGGAGAGCAAAGAGGCGCCTGTCTCCTGGGCGACGGCCGGAGTTTGGGTGGGCTAGCCGCCTGCGTCCTTGGCTCTCTGGGACCCTGAGTTCCTGGCAGGGAGGAAGCAGGCTGGGCCGGCCTCGGAGTCTCCTGGAGCGCCTGGGCCTGTGGCTCTCTCTAATTGCACTTTCTAAGAAATCCCTCAAAATTTTTGCAGAGAGAAAAGGCCAGAGGAGTGGCCCTGGCCTCTTCCAGGTGGCCAGCGGTGGGAGCCAGTGGCTTTGGGGACGGCAGCGATGCCATCAGCTCTGAGCCACACCCAGAAACGGCTTTCCGGGGAGGCCGCCCTCTGGCTCCCAAGGCCAGCCATGGGGTTAGGGCGAGAGGAAAAAGTGAGCACCGGGTGGGGCCGGGCCTGGCCCCCGCCCATGGCCGCAGAGGCCCGCACGCGGATGCTTGCCCACCCGAGGCTCGGGCCGCTGGCGGGGCCCATGGGAACCATGAGTGGGTCTGAGCAGAAACCCACCCCAACCCATCTCGGACCACGCGGCCTGGAGAGCCAAGACTCTCCCCGCCAGGGCCAGGAGAGCAGGGCAGGACGGGCTGGGGCCGGAGCCTCTGGGAGCCCCAGAAAGCTGAGTGGCCCCACATCTGGGGTCTGCATTCTGTGCTCCTGGCCTGGGACCCCAGCAGAGCAACGGGGCGTCTGGGGCTTCAGGACACTGTATGGACTCTCCCTCCTGCTGGCCACCCAGAGCAACCCCTCCCCTCCTGTCTCCCCCTCCCCCCTCTCCTCTCCCCCTCTCCTCTCCCCCTCCCCCCTCCTCCCCCCTCCCCTGCCTCCTCCCCCCCAACCACCTGCCTCCGTCATCTTCTATCACCAGCCTGTACTTTCCAGCCGCCTCTCTCCACGCTGGCAGTGGGCACCTTGGCCTCTACCTCTTCAGCCCAAACCCCAGTGCCCCACTGCTTCCTGCTAAGGGGCTCCCGGGTCCCCACTGCTGGGGACCAGCTGGCAGATGCATCCCACTTCTTTCTTGGCATGTGGGGGACTCAGCAAATACCCTCTTGTCAGGCCAGTGGGGAGCCCAGGGCCCATCCAGGACCCCTGTGGGCAGAACCAGAGGGCTGCCAGGAAGAGATTTAGGGGACCAGGCACCTGGGTGGGGCTCCTGGGTCTCTCAGACTCAGGCCAGAGGTGCCCACTCGAAGGTGGCAGGTGAGGCCAAGCCCACGCCTGGAGGACACCCACGGCCAAGACCCCGACCCACGAAACCGCAAGAAGGGAAGCAGGGGGCAGAGGAGTGGAGGCCGGGCCCAGGAAGTGATGATGTTCAGGCCGGTGGAGGGTACCATCCCCCCGGCGGATGGAGGGCGGCCGAGCGCCCAGCTGGACCGCGGGCCCCAGTCCCTGGGGGTGTGGCTATCAGGTGGCGGCCGGCGCCGTGCCCACCACACCCCACAGCTTCCATTTGTCCTGCTGGGGGCTTCCCCCCCACCTCCCCCTCAGCACACCCCACCCAGGGCCCCACCTCCCTGCACCCCGTTCCCTCCTGACCACCCCCCCGATCCATGCGGCCCAGGTGTCCCGGGCCCATGACGGGCAGCTGCTTTCTCAAGGATGGGTATTTCCGACCCCGGCCCGGCCGGGAGAGGCCTTCTCGGGGGCCCGGCTTCCCCTTCCTCACTAATCCTGTTTCCTGTGTTTATCCCGCTGGGCCGAGAAGGAAGCTGCCTTGGAGGCCGTGGGAGGGAGGGTCCCGCAGGGTCGGGGCAGCACGGAGGGGCCGGTGCAGGCCCACATCCCAGGAGCCATCGGGTGTCTCGTGGAGGGGCTGGGGGGGCAGGAGGGACCTGAGGCCATCGAGGAGAGTGGCTGGCCCAGGACAGTGGCTGAGGGTGCCCGGCCTGAGCGGCGGGTGGCCAGCTGGGCGCAGGGGCTCTGGCTTAGATGGGAGCCGTGGGGCTGCGGGTGCTTACACGTGAGGGACTCTGGCCTGCGTTGCCCTTGAGCTCCCAGGGTTTGCTCAGTCCCTGTGGCCCCAGAGCTGCAGAATCCCTGCAGGACTGACACGGGGCAGGAGCCTGGGGGCTCTCATGGCCTCCAGCCAGGGACCCAGTCCCAGGCCCACCTCAGGGCATCTCTAGGGAAGGCCCTCCCTCCAAAGGCCACCCCAGAGCCCTACCGTTCCCCGTTAGGGCAGCTTCAGAGATCCTGGGGAGTCAGTGCTCCAGGCCACTCAGGGCAGGGGAGGGTCTTGTCCAATGTGGAGGATGCAATCGTGTCTGACAGGGAAGGCATCTCTCGTCAGAGGGCATCTGGACCCTTTACCTGCTCCGGGCTCCAGGGTCACCAAAGGGAGGGTCAGGGCCTGAGGACCCTGCGGCGCTGGGGAAGGAGGGCGGGGCAGATGTCCAGGGAGTATCCGGCTCCAGCCCAAGTGGGGTCCCTCCTCACCAGGGTTCAAGCTCAGGGCTGGAGGGTCAGTGCCAGCGCACAGCCCCTGGGGATGCCCCCTCCTCAGCCAGAGGCCAAGGGCCGGCTCCTGAGGCAGGCTGGGACCCTGGGTCAGATAATGCCACATTGTCCAATTTAAGCCCTAATTGTCTTCGAACTTGGCCTGGAAAAACAGGTCTGGCAGGGAAGCGGCCGGGGGGCGCGCTGGGGTTCCGGGCGGAGGGTTGAGCTCCAGGAGGGTGCAGCCCGGCCTGGAGGCCAGATAAGGCCTGAGGCTGTGGCCGCTCGAGGCTGGTCCAGTTGTGTGACTGAGTGAGTTACAAGATATGGCCCTGGAGAGGGGTGCAGGTGGGTGGACACCCTGCCCCCTCCCGGCCCTAGCAGGGCGTGGATCCCGTGACCTCCAAGGAGGCCCTGGGGACTCCCCGGTGCTGGCAAGGAGAGGACACTTGGGCATCCCCAAGACCCATGGACAGGAGGAAGGGAGGCTGCCCCAAGGGTGACAGGGTGCCGTGGCCTGAGCGGGGGCCCTTCCCAAGGGCTGAGCTGCAGCCATATTGGGTGATATAGAGCTGGCTCCCCGGGCCATGCCTGGAAGCTGAGCATGGAGGGGGCGCGTGCCCAGCCATGGAAGGCTCTGCACGGGAGTGGGTGTCTCAGGAGGGACAGCCTTGCCCCTGAGGTTGGCCAGACACAGGGCAAGATGGAGCCCCAGCAGACCCAGGAGTGGATCCTGAGTGTTTGGGAGGACAGGCCATGACAAGGCCCTGGAGGGGGGGAGGTGGATACCCGATCCCCGGCCCCGGGGACGCCTTGGGGGTCTACAGCCTCTGCTGGTGGGAAGCCAGGCTCTGCTGACTCGGACATGGGCTGCTGGCTAGATGGCCTGGCAGCCGGGGTGGATGTGACCAGGAGGCGACCTCACCTCCCACATCCGGCCGGGCTGTCAGGGAAAGTCAGAGCCCTCGGGGAGGCCACTGAGTGCTTCTAGAGCGGGGCTGGGACACCACCCTGCCGGCAAGGGGGGCTTCGAGTGACCCTCCAGGGTGCCACTGTGGGCAGATGTGCCCGAGCGGCCCGGCTCCAGCCACACTCCCCCTTCCCTTGCCTCATGGGCCCCCCCAGAAGGCCTTTCCATGAAGGCGGAGCTAAGAGAAGGAGGGAGGCGTGGAAGGACCACGCGGGGTGGACCTCACCCACGAGCCTAGGGGGACTCGGGCTGCCTGTGCGAGGCCAGGAGGTAGCCACAGGTGCCCACAGACTGCACCGGCCTCGCCCCGAGGCCACCAGCTGGGTCACCAGCACGAGCTGGATGAGAATAGGAGGCGGGCAGCGGAGAGGTGGGTCTGGGGGGCAGGAGGGAAGAGCCCGCCTCCAGTAGGCCCCTCCATGCCATTGCGCCCCTGCCCATCCCGAGCCGGTCCCTCCCTGGGTTAGGGGCCCCTCAGAGCAGCTGAGGGCCTAGGCCCACCTCCCGCCTCCCTCAGACTTCGGGGAGACTCCTAAGAAGGGAGATTCTGGAGCCCCTGAAGTTACACCTCTCGGCCTTTGCCGGAGACCGGGTGAACCGCCTGGCCTTGTGGTGAAGGTGACCCTGGCATCGTGGCCGGGACAGGGCCCGGCTCTCCCACCTGTGTGGGGAGGTGCGGCACCCTGAGGGTGGGAGCAACCGCTTGCCTGAGGTCAGGGGGGCAGGGCTTCCCACCCACCGGCCCACGGGGAATCCAGGGCGGGGGGCCTCGGGGAGCACACTTTGCAGGGGCACCTGTCGGGGTTACTCAGGAGGCACGGCAGCGAAGCAAGTGTCCCCAGCAGCTCAGAGGACTCCCCAGCAACCTCTCCGTCCCCTTGGGGGCGCTGCTCGCCCCGCCCCCGGGCCTGTGTCCTGCTGGAGCCACTCTCAGAGACCGGCACACTGCAGCCTGACCCCCGCACCCCGGGCTCAGGGCTGTGTGCCGGCTGCAGAGGTAGATGGACGAGGGCCCCTCCGCCAGACCCAGACCAGCCCCCTGCGGTGGGCAGGCGAGGGAAGAGGGAACCCCTGAGGCCTGTTTGCTGTCCCGCTGGGCTGCCCTGAGTCTCTCTCTGCAGCCAGGCCCTGGTGGGCAGGGGGACAGAGAGCATCTCTTCCGGGAAGGCATGTGGCTTCCATTGCCTCCAGCTTTCCGGGATCAGCTGGGTCGGGGCTCGGCGGGGGAGCTCCTGGACCCCATGTCCCCCCTCCTCAAGGGATCCTGATCCTGCTTCCCCAGAGTTCCGGGCTCCCCCCTGCCTGGGGGCCCGCCACCGCTGGAACCCTCTTCACCTTCTCTCAAAGCACAGCCTGAGCTAGAAGGGGGCTCAGTGGGAGGGCGATGGGAGACCCCCAGAGGGGCCGGGCCGGTAAACTCCACTGCCGCCCGCCCCGGCCTCGCACCCCTCACGCTGCGGGGAGACTGCGTGTCCTTCTGTCCCCAGCCCCGAGGAAGGGGGCACGTGTGTGACCAGCAGCCCTCTTCCTGCCCCACAGCGAGCCACCAGCTGTCCCCTGCCCGTTGGGCCTAAGCGCTCAGGGTGCTTCCGGCAGCTCATGGAGCCTGGGGTGCACGTGCTCCCATCTTTCTCCCCAGTGAATCCTCACCACTGGGACCTGGTCTGCACATCTCTGGGCCACACCCCGTGATCCAAGGCCCAGGGAATGGGCTCCTGGGGGCCCCAGCTGGGGCGGAATGGCCGGCAGGCAGGGCAGTCCATCCTGGGACCTCCCTGCCTCGGAGGCCTGGAGTGCTGGGCAGGCTCCGGGGAGGTGGGTGGCCTGAGCCTCCTGGCCACGCCCTTTCTTATCAGTGTCCAGTGTTTAGACTCAGGCCTGGGGGGCTTAGGGCCCAGCCGCCTGGGAGATTCCTCCTGCAGACCCGGGCTCAGGGACTCATGCGCTGAGACCCTGAGCCTCTGCTTCCAGGGAGGCCAGGAGTAGTGCCGTGTCCCCCAAAACCTTTAGCCAGTGTGAGAGCTAAGGGCGTGTCTCGGGGGCTGCTGGGGCCCAGCCTGCAGCTGGAGTGAGGGTCCTGCCAAGGCCAGATTTGGGGCTCCCTTTGGGACTGAGCGGCCAGTCTGCTGGGCCAAGGAGCTGAGGGGTCTCTGTTGCCAGCAGGAGGGTCCTGGTCTCAGGGAAGGGAAGGAGGCAGGGTCTCACCTGGAAAGATCTGCCCTCTTTTCAGGCCTCTGGACAGCCAGGCAGAGAAACCAGAAGGGAAGGCCCGACTCGGGGGAAGGTGGGCAGGGGGCCGGGGGTCCCTCCCGCCGCACCCCCCCAAAAGCCCCACCTCAGTGGCCAAAGTGGGTGTCATGATGTCCACTGACCTCACGGGGGCGCAGGAGACAACAAAATTTCAGCTGTTCTGGGGGAAGGACATTTGTGGCCTGAGCCTTTTGGGCTGAGCCAGTTTATGGGGGACCCCCAGCTCTCTCCCCAATATGAGGACCCCTGCCCGCCCCTCACGGCTGCGCCCCAAACCCGGAGCTTCCTGACAAGCATCTCTCTCCTCTGCCCCCGCCCCTGCAGCCGCTGGCCTCTGACCACGTCCCCTCCCTGCCCTCCCCCTCCACAGGGCCAGGCCTCCAGAAAGGAGAGCTGAGGCCCCACCCTAGCCTGAGCTGGGGAATGAGACCCCAGGCACGCAGCTCCACCCGGTCTATGCATTTGGGAGGGGGCTCCAGGGGCACCCTGGGGTGGAGATTGGGGGGCAGGAAGGAGGGGACTGGGCAGTTCTGGGAAAGGCCTGGGAGGGAGGGAAGGGGTGTGGCCATTGCCGGGAGCCCGGGAGAGGCAGCATGGGTGAGGCTTGGTGGGGAGGCCCTGAAGCTGGTTGGAGGCCCTGGGTGGGGAGCCATGGAAGGTTGCTGAGCAGGGGCAGTGTGGCCAGAAGCAGGATGGGAAGGCCAAGGGGCGGTCCTGGGGCTTCTGCCCCCAAGCTCAGCTATCGGGACAGGTCCCGAGGCATGCTCCCCAGGTTCCAGTGGGCTTGTCAGACTCAGCTGACCTCCTGCGCTCCTAAGCAGATGTCCCTTCCTCCCAGCCCCGGCTAGGCTCTGACCTGGGGCCACATTCTCTTGGGGGTCTCCCCAGAGAGCACCAAACACACCTTGGCTGGGGAGGCGTGGGGCGGGCAGCCAGCCCCTTCCGCCTTCCTGCCCGGAGGCTAGGATTTGGGGCAGAAAGAGTCCAGCCGGGGGTGAAGGAGCGGAGATGGGCTGGGCGGCTGCAGCCCCTCCCCACGTGAGGAGAGCGAGGGACAGATCGCTGAGCCAGGGCAAGAGCAGCTGGAGGATGTCAAGGACCTGGGCCTGAGGCCTGGGGCAGGGGGCAGGACCCCAGCCCCCCGCCCACCTCAACCCTGTTCAACGTGTCACGGGTGGTCCTGAAACAGAGGCTGTTTCCGCCGGATCCGGGCTGGGTGGGATCTGCCTCGTGAGCTCTCACGCTGGCTTTCCCCATGCCCCCCTGGGACGAGCGCACCGCAGAGAGAAACAGGCCTGGAGGCTCCAGCGGGTGTCCCCAGGCCGGGCCTTGACTCCTATCCGGGATCACTGGCTGGTCCCTGGGGCCAAGGGCTGCGCCCTGTCCTCTTTATGCCTTTCCTCCCCCTGGCCTCAGTTTCCCCATCTGCTCTCAGCTCCCGGCCAGGTCTCGGCACTGGCTATGGTCTGGGTGCTGCGTGGAGCTGGGAAGCCCCTAGGGGAGCATCCCTGCAGCGGGAGAGCAGAGGAGAAGGGCCTGTCACTGTCACTCTACTTGAGAACAGGTGGCCCAGGCCCAGTCCCGTGTCGCACAGAGGGCGGAGACGCTCGTGGGGTCCCAGCCCCTTCCCCACAGGAGAGGGCTGCCCGGTGGTCCTGGGGCTGGGCCGAGACCCCGGGGCTGGGGCGGGCTGGGGGCCGGAAGGGGCCCTGGTGGGTGCGGGCAGGCAGCCTCGGCAGGTCGCCCCGCTGGCCACGAGGCCAGGAACGAGGGGCCTTTTCGTGGAAAGGGATCAAAAGCTGCCTTATCACATTTGTTTTTCTCCAACCTTTGCTTCCTGGCTTGTGCAACGCCCCCTCCCCGCGGCCTTCACCTCTGCCTGGGGTGACAGCTCGCAGGTGCCCCCGGCACCCCCGCCCGCCTCTGGCAGCTCGAGGGGCGCTCTGAGCCCGCGGGGGCTGCGGGGGAGGGAGGCTGCGGGCCACCTGCCCTGTCAATCAGCCGCTTCCCAGCCCCAGGCTGGCGGCAGGGCCTCTGCGGGATTTCTTTGCAGGCTTAGCCGTGGGCCGGGCCGGGGCTGGGCAGGCGGGTGCGTGTTTGCGGGCTGGGTGGGGAGGCGCCCCGAGGTCAGAGCCAGGTGGAGGCCTGCAAGTCTGGGTGTGTTGGGGGCGGTTTCAGGAGGGGCTGGTGAGGGTCCTGAGTCTTCTCCAACCTTCATCCTCCGAGACAGGATCTGGCTTGTGGAGACCGCCCAGAGGCTTTGGGAGCCAGATACGGAGAGGGCGGGGTGGGGGGAGAGGGTGCGGTGGGGAGAGAGGCTCAGATTGGGGGAGAGGCCCAGGGAGAGTAGAGGCCCAGGTCCGGGAGGCTGTCTGTGGGGTTGTCTGTCAGCAGCAGGACCCGTGAGGCGCAGGCGGGGAGCTCCCAATGTGCGCTGGCAGACGGGGGGCCGCGGTCGCCCCATCTCGCCTGGACCCTGGCTCCGGTCCCCAGGCGGATGGGCTCCTGGGTTCGCCATGGCTTTGAGGTGGCAGACGTTTAGACGAGAGTGCGGGGCGCGAGGGGGCGCCAGGGCCCTGGGCCTGGAGGCGGTGGGCCTCGTCCTCACTCTCCGCTGCCGCTTCCGGACCATTTTGCTCGTCCCCTAAGACCTCCCAGCCTCGAGTCTCGTGTCATTACCAGGCTCCAGACCCCGCCTTCCTTGTCCGTGTCCCACCCGACCTCAGGTCCCCCCACGTTCCTGGAGGAGTTGCCTCCCGCTTGCCTCTGCCCTCCAGCCCTCCACGGGCCATGATGCTTGGTGGTTCTCACTGCGCACCACGATCATTCCAGAACCTGAGCCCCGCATGCCGGGGAGTGTCCTCCAGCCTCGCCCCAGCTCCGCGGGGCAAGAGCTGACCCCTGTGCCTCTGGCTCCCACTTGCACCCGTCCTTCCCCTCATCCAGGACCCAGCATCCTGCTACCGCCTGCTGCCTCGCGTCTGTCCTCGCGTGGCATCGACTTCAGTGCAGGAGTGTGGTCGCCTTGCACACATCCTCAACCACCCCTGGACCTGGGAACCCTTTTGCCCATGTGGGCCACCCCCCACCCCCCATCTGGGGCAGCCCAATCTGTTCTCTGTTTCTGATCTGCGTCTTAGATTCCACAGATGGGTGAGCTCCTCTGTCTTCGTTCACTGAGCTACACTCCATTCTCCATTCTCAGTACTCCCTGCTACAATATTAATACTCTGTACTCCACACTCCACTATGAATACTCCATGCTCCCTTTCTTATTCTCTATACCCCTACTCCATTCAATACTCCGTTCTCCATACTTCATACTCCATTAGTAATGCTCTACACTTTGTTCTCCATTCTCCATTATTAGTATTCTGTACTCTAGTCTCCATTATCCATCTCTATTCTCCATACTGCATCAATAAAACTCTGTGCTGCATACGCCATTATTAATACTCCACACTCCACTCTCCATTATTAATACTCTGTACTCTATTCTCCACTATCCACCTCCGTTCTCCATACTCCATTAATTAATAACACTCTGTACTGCATACCCTATTGTTAATACTCTACACCCCGCTCTCCATTCTTATACTCCCCTCTCTGCTGGAAGGCTCTTCCATTCCTTCCCTTTCTCTCTGGCTCCAATGCCTCCCCAGCCTCCCGCCCGACCGTGGTCTGGACCTCCGCTTTCCCTGTTGCCCACCCCCACTCACCCCCGCCTTCCCTCCACCGCTGGGCATGAAACTCTCTGTGCTCCTCCAAAGCCACTGTCCAAGAGAGAGCAGTTCTCAGCCTCCCACCTGCACCAGAAGCCCCCATAAAGGGATTAGTGCCCTTGTGAGAGGGACCCCAGAGAGCTCCTTCGCCCCTCCTCCCACGTGAGGATGCAGCCAGAAGGTGCCATCCTGACCAGGACCCTGAAAGAGGACCCTGGCAAGTCACCAATACTGGCACCTTGGTCTTGGACTGGCAGCCTCCAGTTTTGTCAGATATAAATCTCCCTTGTTTAAGCTGCCCTCTCTGTGGTATTCTGTTGCAGCGGCCCCGGACTGAGAGCGTCACCCTCCTAACCTCCCTCCACCCCTCACCCAGATGGTCTGAGCCCAGGAATGTGCGCTTCTGAGCATGGGACTGCCAACCCTGTCCAGTCACGGTTACCTTGCGGGGGGAGGACCGGCGGGCACACACACGCTCACCTGAGTCCTGCACACGTCCCCCCAGGGCCGCGCGGGCGGGCAGCAGCCTCCCCCCACCGAGCAGACCTGCTGACGCAAGGTGTCAGCTCCTCTGCTGTCCTGCTGGCCCCTGGATGCAAGGAGCCCCAGGGACCCAGGTGGCAGCCATGTCCTGTAGTTCAGGGACCCAGCACGCCCCAGGCCAGAGCCGGGGGATGGAGGGCCAGCCCTGGACGGGCTTTGGGAGGGATGGTGAGAGGGCTGCGCCCCCCCACCCGCTGCCACCCCTCCGTTCTGGGAACTATGCATTTTCCCATTGGGAACATTGTGCCACATGAAGGTCTTTGATATACCCCAAGGATCCCTCCAAGAGGCTGCTCCAGCTGGGCCCTCAGCAGGCCCTTCAACCCCTCTCAGGCGTGGCATCAGGGGTGCGCAGAGCCCTCTCTTGCTCCAGGCCCTGCTTCCAGCTGGGCCTCCCCTGCCGCCTTGGATGTGGCCAGGGAAACCCCTGGTGCGGGCCGTGCTGTCTCTGGAGAGCGAAGAGACCTGCCAGGCACTGTGTGGCTTCTTCACAGGGGAAGCGAGATACAGCAATGTTTATCCTGAAGGTGTCCAAACACGGCCCTGACCACGGGGCCCCTAAAAACCGCTCCAGGGTCAGACCTCGAGTATCCGCAGGGCTTGTCTCACACACACTTGAGCACTCGGGCTGCCTCCCCTGCTCATCTTTCCCCAGGAGCAGTTAGTAATCACTCATTATGATCGTTAATAGACGATGAGTGATCAATGGCTATGACCATTAGCGTTTAACGAGTGATCCGCTGTCTCCACATGCTGTACTGGAGCTGTCTGGGCGTCCAGATCTCTTCTGACTACCTTTCTGTTCTTAATTCTGGTAATATACACATAACGTAAAATTCACCATTTATCCATTTTTAAGTGTACAATTCACTGGCATTAGGTACATTCACATGGTTGTGCAACCATCATCTGCCTCCAGAACTTCTTCATCTTCCCAAACGGACGCTCTGTCCCCATTAAACGCTCCCTCCCCTCCCCTCCCCCAGCCCCGGCCCCCACTAGCTACTCTCTGTCTCTATGGATCTGACAACCGTAGGTCTTCATGGAAGTGGAATCAAATAGTATTTGTCTTTCCGTGTCTGGCTTATCTCACTGAGCACCATGTCCCCAGGGTTCATCCGTGTCGTAGCCTGTGACAGGCTTTCCTTCCATTTTAAGGCTGAGTAATGTTCCATGGTGTGAGAGCACCACACTTTGTGAATCTGTTCGCCCATCAATAGCCATCGGGTTACTTCTACCTTTTGGCAATTGTGAATAAAGCTGCTGGAGCACAGGTGTGCCAACACCTGCTCGAGGCCCTGCTTTTAGCCCACTTGGGTGTATTGCAGAGGCGGAATTGCTCCATCCTAGGGTAATTCTGTGTTTCATTTCCTGAGGAGCCGTCGTACTCTTCCCCACGGTGACTGAACTGTATTCCACTCACATCTACAGGGAGCACGGTGCCGATTTCTCCACACCTTTCCCATCACTTGCTTCCTTTTCTTTTTTCCTCTTCTTCTTTGTCATTTTTTTTTTTTTAATAGGAACCATCCTAATGGGTGTGAGGTGCTATCTCATCGTGGTTTTTTTTTTTTTTTTTTTTTTTGCGGTACACGGGCCTCTCACTGTTGTGGCCTCTCCCGTCGCAGAGCACAGGCTCCGGACGCACAGGCTCAGTGGCCATGGCTCACGGGCCCAGCCGCTCCGCGGCATGTGGGATCTTCCCGGACCGGGGCAGGAACCCGTGTCCCCTGCATCGGCAGGTGGGCTCTCAACCACTGCGCCAACAGGGAAGCCACTCATCGTGGTTTTGATTTGCATTTCCCTAAGGTTAGTGATGTGGAGCATCTTTTCATGTATCTGTTGCCCACTGTATGTGTTTTTTGGAGAAGAGTCTATTCAGGTCCTTTGCCCATTTTTAAATTGAGGTATTTGGCTTTTTGCTGTTGAGTTGTATGTGTTCTTTATATATGTTGAATATTAGCCCCGTCTCAGTTAGATGGTTGGCAAATATTTTCTCCCACTCCATAGGCTGCTTCCTCACTTCTGACTATCTCGGGAGATGGCCCAGAAGCACTTGGGCAAGTCTTAACTGTGTACCGTCATCCATCCCATGGGGGTGAGAAGTGCCGCTGACCCTCTTCTCTAACCAGCTTTGACATGAATGTACCTGATTCCGCCAAGGGTCCCTGGCCTTCCCCAATCATTAGAAATTGATGAGATGCCAGACAAGAAGTTCAGGCAAGGCTTTATCGGGGCTCCTGCGGCTGCAGGGGGAGCAAAAAGAAGTAACAGGTTCTACTGATCACTGCCCCTGGGGGGGCGACGGGGGACGAGCTGGCTCCTTATATGGGGTGAGGGTAGGAGTGTGTCCAGGGGTCGGGCTGGGGGGTGACTTAGGCGGTTCGCCCAGCCCATGGGTGGTGTTCTGTGCAGGGGGCATGCGCCGTTCGCTGTTTTTACTCCCGGCTCTTCAGAAGTGGCAGTTGGGTTTTTTGGTCTTTTTGTATCTTTTCATCGATGATTTGCTCCAACTGCACAAGCACGCAGTTATTTTTAGTCCCTTATAGTTTCTTTGTATCTTGTAGCTCAGAAGATGTTTGTCCAGGTGCAAGCACTGCAGCAAAGGGTCCCAGGTCCCCGACTGTCTCATACCCACTAAATCAATAGTCATGGATCACACAGCCAAGGCTTTAGCAAAGACACATGCCTGGCACACGACCAGGGACACTGGGGGAGGAGCCTGCAGTAGGTGACAGCCATTCTGCAGGAACCATCATTTCTACAGGACCAGACCAGTGAATAACATGGAAACATCTTGGTCAGTAGCACGAACCTCTGCTGCTCCCACAAGGACACGGGATGCTTCTGATTCGCCATCATGACCAAGAAGAGTTTTGGGGTCTTACACTTGACTGGACCTTGAGAGTGACCAGCTGTTGGGATTACTAACTGTCAAATAGCTCAATGTCGATTATAAATTCAGAGACCATGAAAACGACCACTGGGTGGGTCCATGAACCCAGTGGAGCCCGTGTAACTGGACATTGACCTGGACCCCATTTATTTCTTGACCCTGTAGGCCTCCACCCTAACAGGGGACCACAGCAGCTCTTCAGGGTTAGGGTACGGGTACCCTGTGTCCTACAGCCCTACAAAGTAAGGGGCCCCCTTTCCGGAGCACACAGCCACTCGAGTGAATGGCCATGGTTACTTCTAGGGAACAACCTAGGGACCAGGACCGCAGTACTTGCTGTGATGTGCAGGGCCCTTCCCCTCTCCAAGCAGCAGGTTCTGGGTCTGAAAACAAACCCAAATCCAGCCGCAGGTCCAGGGCTGGAGTTTTCAGTGGGGCGATCTCCACCTGCAGCCTCTATCACCTCCATCCTCAGTCCCTTTCAAGAGCGACTCTCTTGAGATACAGGCAACCTTCATATGTTTAAAGTTCACAGCCTGGTAGGTTTCGACAAATGTCAAACTTACCCGTACATATGTTGTATAAACCGCGGCCACAGCTGGGTGGTGAATACACCCATCGCTCCCAAGGTGTCCTTGTGCCCCTCTCACCTGCGCCCGCTGTGGACCTGCTCCCTGTCGCGTTTTCCAGAGTTTTCCGTCCATGCAGTCAGGCAGCGAGCACTCCTCTTCCCTTTAGCTTCTTTCATTCAGCGCCATCACTTTGAGATCCCTCCCTGCCATTGTGTGTACCAGTAATTCATTCCTTTTCATTGGTGAGTGGATTCTGTTACATGGATTTAACCCTGTTAGGTTTTATCTCTTTGTCTGCTGATGGACAGTTAGGTTGTTTCCAGTTTGGGGTTTTTACAAATAATGGTATTATGAACATCCACGTACAAGTCTTTATGGGGACACACTTCTTTTCCTCTTGGGTAAGTAAATACTGAGATGTGGAATGGCTGGGTCATATAGTAGGTGTACGTTTGCCTTTTGAAGAAACTACCACACTGGAATGTAAATTGGTGCAGCCACTATGGAGAACAGCATGGAGGTTCCTTAAAAAACTAAAAACAGAGTTACCATCTGATCCAGCAATCCCACTCCTGGGCATATATCCAGAGAAAACTCTAATTCAAAAAGACACATGCCTCCAATGTTCACAGCAGCGCTAGTTACTATAGCCAAGACATGGAAGCAACCTAAGTGTCCATCAACAGATCAATGGATAAAGAAGGTGTGGTACATATATATACAATGGAATATTATTCAACTCAAAAAAGAATGAAATAATGTCATTTGAGGCAACATGGATGGACCTAGAGATTATCATACTGAGTGAAGTAAGTCAGAAAGAGAAAGGCAAATACCATATGATATCACCTCTATGTGGAATCTAAAAAAATGATACAAATGAACTTATCTACGAAACAGAAACAGAATCACGGACATAGAAACAGATTTATGTTTACCAAAGGCAGAAAGGATAAATAAGGAGTTTGGGATTAACAGATACACACTACTATATGTAAAGTAGATAATCAACAAGGAGCTCCTGCATAGCACGGGAATTATACTCAATATCTTGTAATAACCTATAATGGAAAAGAATCTGAAAAGAATATATATATGTATGTATATGCATGTATGTATATATAACTGAATCACTTTATTGTAGCTAACACAACATTTTGAACCAACTATACTCCAATTAAAAAAAAAAAAGACACCACCACCCTGTGTTGGGAAGTACTTGTTGCGTTGGCAGCCCTGGCTATGAGAGCGCACCTGCTTCTCCACTTCCTTACCTGCGGTTACGGAGGATCCATCTACCTCATCTTAGCTATCCCAGTTTCCCGATGACTAATCAAGGGGCACATCTTTGCATGTACTTATTTGCCATCTGTGTATCTTTTTGGTAAAGTGGCTATTGAAATCTTAGACCCGTTTTTAGGTTGAATTGTCCATTTTCTTATTGTTGAGTTTTATGAGTTCTTTATATCTTCTGGCTACAAGTCCTCTATCAGACATATGGTTTGCAAACATTTTCTTCCCGTTCATGACCTGATTTTTCAGTCTCTTATTTTTTATTTTTTTGTGGTACGCGGGCCTCTCACTGTTAGGGCGTCTCCCGTTGTGGAGCACAGGCTCTGGACACGCAGGCTCAGCGGCCATGGCTCACGGGCCCAGCCGCTCCGTCAGTCTCTTTTTTTAAACTGAGGTATGGTTGACATATAACACAGTATTAGTATCAGGTGTACAACAGAATGATTTGATGCTTATATTTATTGCAAAATGACCACACAATAAGTCTAGTTAACATTCATCACGACGCACAGTTACAATTTTTTTCTTACGATGGGAACTCTTAAGATCCAGTCTCTTGGCAACTTGCAAACATGCACTCTAGTGTCATTAGCTACAGTCCCCACGCCGTACATTACATCCCCAGGACTTAATTATTTTATGACTGGAAGTCTGTACTTTTTGTCCCCCTTCACCCATTTCTCCCACCCCTCATCCCCTTCTTGGGGCAATTACCAATCTCTTCTCTTCCTGTGTCCTTTTCTCTACGTCCTCACCAACACTTGTTATTTGTTGTCTTTTTTTTGTTTTTTTGCGGTACGCGGACCTCTCACTGTCGCGGCCTCTCCCGTTGCCGGAGCACAGGCTCCGGACCCGCAGGCTCAGCGGCCATGGCTCACGGGCCCAGCCGCTCCGCGGCATGTGGGATCTTCCCGGACCGGGGCACGAACCCGTGTCCCCTGCATCGGCAGGCGGACTCTCAACCACTGCGCCACCAGGGAAGCCCTTGTTGTCTTTTTGACGATGGCCATTCTGACGGCTGTGAGGTGGTATCTATTGTGGTTTTGATTTGCGTTTTCCTGATGACTGGCGATGTTGAGCATCTTTCCATGTACATTTTGACCATCTGTGTATCTTCTTTGGAAAAATGTCTATTCAGGTCCTCTGCCCATTTTTTAATCAGATTGTTTGGGGTTTTTTTGTTTGTTTGTTTTGCTGTTGAGTCGTATGAGTTCTTTATGTATTTTGGATACGAACCCCTTATCAGATATATGATTTGCAAGTATTTTCCCCCGTTCCCTAGGTTGTCTTTTCATTCATTGCTCGTTTCCTTGGCTGTGAAGAAGGTTTCAGTTTGATGTGGTTCCACTTGTTTATTTTTGCCTCTGTTGTCTTTGCTTTTGGTATCAGATCCAAAAAATCATTGCCAAGAGCAATGTCAAGGAGCCTATGTTTTCTTCTCGACATTATGGTTTGGGGTTGTACATTCAAGTCTTTAATCCACTTTGAGTGCACTTTTGTGAAGGGTGTAAGACAGTGGTCTGATTCATATTTTTTGCATGAGGCTGTCTGTTCAGTCTCTCAACAGTATCTTTCTTTCTTTTTTTTTTTTTTTAGATTTTTTTTTGTTTGATGTGGACCATTTTTTAGAGTCTTTATTGAATTTGTTACAATACTGTTTTTATTTTATGTTTTGTTTTTTTTGCCCCGAGACAAGTGGGATCTTAGTTCCCTGACCAGGGATCGAACCTGCAGCCCCTGCATTGGAAGGCGAAGTCTTAACCACAGGACTGCCACGGAAGTCCCAACAATATCTTTCACAGGACAGAAGTTTTTCATTTTGATAAAGGCCAATTCATCCATTAGTTCTCTTACGGATTGTAATCCTGCTCTCATATCTAAGAAATCTTTGCCTAACATCACAAAGATTTTCTCTTATGTTTCCTTCTGGAAATCTTATAGTTTTAGGTTTTACATTCATGTCTATGATCCATTTTGAGTTTTGTGTATGGTGTGAGGTAGGGCTTGCAGTGGGTTCGTTTCTAGAAGGCACACAATTATTCCAGCATCTGTTTGTTGAAAAGTCTATCCTTTTTCCACCGTGCACCAAGGTCAGAAACAAATGGTACATAATCTAATCTATACCTCAATTGAAAAAATCAAGAGTTCTGCACCTTCAAAAAATTAAAATTAAAAAATAAGCAAATGGTACGTACCTGTGTGGACTTATTCCCGGGCTTACTCTGTTCCACTGGTCTCGTTTGTCCATCTTTCTGCCAGCACCACACTAAGAACTCTGCTGTTGGGGAGTATTAGTTCTCCAGCTGCAGTCTCTTTTTTTCAGAGACATCTGACTTTTCTAGAACCTTTGTATTTTCATATGAACCTTAGAGTCCCCTTGTCCATTTCTGCTGTGAGGACGGCTGCATTTGGGATTGGGGTTGCACTGAAGCTAGAGATCAGTTTGAGCAGAAATGACATCGTAACATTACTGAATCTTTGGACCTGTGAAAACGTGATCTCTCTCCATTTATTTAACTCTCCTTTCATTCCTGTCAGCAGTATTTTGCCGTTTTCCATCTTTCATCAGATTTATCCCGGAGGCTTTCATGCTTTTTGATGCCATTGTAAACATTTTCCGGTTCAGCTTCCGCCTGTTTGTCACCAGCATTTACCCATTTCATCTAGGTCATTAAATCTATCGGCATAAAGTTGTTTCCAATATCCCCTCCTTATTCTTTTAATATCTGTAGAATCTGTGGTTGTCGCCTCTCTCATTTCTGATATTTGGAACTCATGTTCTCTCCATCTGCCTGTCTCTGTCTCTGTCTCTCCCTCTTCCTGTATAAGGTCCTGCATGTTCTAGGCTAGGTGATGCTGTGTTTTCATGCTTGTTATAGGCTCGGAAGCCAGGAAAGGACACAGCTCCTAACAGAGAGAATGGCTGCTCCTGCAGGGTCACGAAGCTCAGTGCAGCCTGGAATCCAGCGTCCTGGGGGCGTCCATCCAGCTGCCCTGACTCCACCCATCAGGCTCCCAAGTTTTCCCAAGCAGGACCGTGACTCTGGCCTCGCAGCTGAAGGCTCAGACACCTGATTGTCACATTGGGGCTTATCTCCCGCTGTAGAGGCTTGTCTGTGAGCTGCGAGGGACTCACTTTCACGCTCGGTTCTCAGTCGTGTGCGAGTTGCCCTCACGTTTTCATGGTCCTTCCATCTAGTAACTTAGTCACAACCACATATTCCGTTACCCTCATGTCATCACCCCCACTTCCTCTCCCGGCATTCAGATGTTGTAATCACCACTTGGGCGACGGAGAAAAGATGAGAAATAGAGGCAGCACTGCTCCCAGGGCCTCTCCCAGTTCTGTGCTCTGAGCGATATTTCTTTTTCTCTAATTCCCTTCTCCACTGCGCAGGTTTCATTCTGCAAAGGTGCATTATTTTCATAATCTAAAACAAAAAACAAAACTCGGTCTCTTTATAAAACACAAGAGGAAGTAGCCTTAGTGAGAAAACATATTAATAATGTGCGCGAGTGACAGTGTTGACGGCCTCCCAGCCCCGAGGGCTGCAGAAGTGTCCCCACAAGTCGCGGTGCCTGTGGGTCACCACACCCCGGCCTGTAGGGGCCCTCGGAGCTCTGACACCCACACCCACCCCCCACCGAGCCCTTGGGGCGGCCCTGGAGGCGGGAATCCGTTAGGAGAGGCGGCCGCCATATCACACAATCCACGTTTTCCTTCCGGCTCCCGTAACAGCTCAGGTGGGGGGTCAGCAGGGCCTCTAGGTGGTGATTCTGGAACCCAGGCTCGTCCCAGTGTGTCACTCCGTCCCCTTCCATCGTCCTTTGGACAAGAGGGAGCAGCTCACTCCGACGGGTGGAAACCAAGGTGCTCATGGGCTGCTCCCAGGAGGTCCTTTGCCCGTGGACTGGGTCACACTCAGGGCTGGAGACTGGCTGGGAGAGCTGACCCATGGGGGAGACCTGGAGCTCTGAGGGTGGGTGATGCCCACCAGCAAGGACAAGAAGAGGCCCAGGTCCAAGTGTGGAAGACACAACACGTTTGGGGGCCATTGAGAAGGCAGTGAGGGGTAGGGTAGGAAAAAGCCACCACCAGCTTTGGCCACCAGGTCCGTGGAGACCCAGGAAAGGCACTTAGAAGAAGGTTCCAGAAAGAAGATGAAGACGACGAGGCAGCTGGGTAAGGGGTCAGATGTGGGCAGGGGTGGAGAGGAAGCGGCGATTTATGGCTCAAAGCTACATGGAGGGATTGCCCTAGACCTGGGGGATCAGGACGTCCAGGACAGTGGAGGGAGGGTCCTGCCACCAGCCTGCTGCCCCCATGCACACACTCCCAGCCCCGGCCTCAGGGAACGTGTGACGGCATTTCAACCATGGCCTGAAACTTCTCCTTGGCTTCCGTTGCCCTGGGTGTGAGGGTTTTCACCCTGGAGGTGCCGGCAGGGCCCCATCTGGGCAGGAACGTGGGGGCCACATTGAGCGTGTGGGTATAGGAAGACCAGACCAGAAGGGGCCGAGTGGACGCTGGCCGGGAGGGGGCCGGAGTCACTGGAGAAAAAGATGATGGTGTCCTGAAGTAGGTGTCAGCCACGGGGCCAGGCCAGCCAGCCGGGCCACACACGGGGGCCTGGAGCGTGACACCCAGCCCCTGGGCTGTGCTGGGCGCGGATGGTGTGAATTCCCAGAGCCGGCAGCCCGGCTGGGCCATGAGCAGAGCCTTGCCGCCTAACGGGTGCCTTTGAGATGTCCAAGGAGAGCCGTCAGGACGTGCTACGCCCGAAGGCCCTGGGCTCAGGGCGAATCTGCACACCTTCATCTGGGGACCCTACTGTTTACATCACAATGGACATGGGGTCTTGGATGTGATATTTCAGGGAAGAGTCTGAGAGGACGGAAGATGGCCTGGGACAAAGCCCCATGTTACTCCCAGTGTTTGAAAGAGGGGGCCGGGGAGGGGGAGCCAGACGGAGCCCCCAAAGGGGCCATGGCCTCAGGTGTGGTTGAATGACCAGGAGTTCGCCAGGTGCGAAGGGCACAGGAAGCTGGGGTTCTGGAGCAGAAGATGGTCTCTGTGAGCCACAAGCTGTGAGGGGCACCCAGGTGGAATCCCAGGGACCCTGCAGATGCGGCCGCGGGCCTGGGCCACGGGTTGGAAGGGACCCCCTCGTGTTCTGGAAGCATCCTGGTGGCAGACCTGGGAGAGGGTGGGTGGTGGGCGGTGGCAGGGATGGTGCCGGACCTGCCAGGAGCCTGTACAGTGGTCCAGGGGCGAGAGACTGGGCTGGACAGAGCCTTGAGGGAGCTAGAGGATGTGGCAAAGAGATGCTGTGACAGCAGACCCTGTCGGGTGGGGGGAAAGACGGCAGAGTGGCCAGCTGCTCAGTGGGGCAGGAGCTTCCAACAAGGAGGAGCTGCAGGTGAGAATCCATCAGAAGGGGACTTGGTAAGACTGAAGACGCTCTTGACATCAGCCCCAGGGGGGGCGGGCCCGGAGGGCAGCCCCACGTTACAGCCAGGGGGCTGGAAGGAGCTGCCCCAGGGGGACACGCGTGACAGGACTTCCAGGTCCAGGACACACAGACCAAAAGAACAGCTGAGCGTGTAGCTCAGGAGAGGATGCCTGTCGGAGGTGGGGACCAGAGCGGTGCTCAGAGGACACGTGAGACAGAGTAGGCCAAGGAACTGAGCCACGGAGGTTAGGCCTGTGGCCCAGAGCCGAGAACACCCTGAGACCCCACAGATTCACCCAAACCCTCTCCCAGGAAGCCCCACTGGAGCTCTTACAATCCTTCTCACTCCTGTGGGAGACCCTGACCCTAACCCTAACCCTAACCCTAACCCTAGCTCTAGCCCTAACCCTAACCCTAGCCATAACCCTAACCCTAACCCTAACCCTAACCCTAACCCTAGCCCTAACCCTAACCCTAACCCTAACCCTAGCCCTAACCCTAACCCTAAACTTAACCCTAGCCCTAACCCTAACCCTAACCCTGACCCTAGCCCTAACCCTAACCCTAGCCCTAACCATAACCATAACCCTTACCCTAACCCTAACCCTAGCTCTAGCCCTAACCCTAACCCTAACCCTAGCCCTAACCCTAACCCTAACCCTAACCCTTACCCTAAACCTAATCTTAACCCTTACCCTAGCTCTAACCCAGTGGGGGCCAGGCGGGGCACTGCACCCATTGACAGGTGGGGAAACTGAGTCTTGGGGGGAAGGGGCTCTCTCAGGGCTGGGGGAATCTGATTTGGCTACAAGCTAGGTGTCAGGCTTCAGACCCCTTACCCTGCCGACAGCTGCCCAGACCCCATTGCGGCCTCCGTGTGCCAGTGGTGGGAGCCTGGAGCAGTCAGCAGGGGGCTGACCTGGTGATGCAGCTCGCAGAGCCGCGGCCCCTCCTCCCCAGGTCCTAAATGCTTCTAGACCCTGCTCTGCGTGGCCTTATCTGTCCCTTTGATCCACCTCATTCATCCTGAGCCTGTCTCCCCTTCCTCTGCACGCCTGTCCTGGGGGGGCCCGGAGCCTGCGGCCAGGCCCCCAGAGGTCACCCCATCCCTCCCCTGCCCACAGACAGGGCAGAGCTACAGGGCTGGTGCCAGGGGCCTGTCTTTGCTGCCTGTCTGTCCCGCCCCCTCGCCCCCTTTGCCCAGGTGGGGCTGGGCCACTTGGTGGAGGACAGGAGGCTGGAGGGGGAGACAGAGGCTGAGGGCAGCTGGGAGCTTCGTCACTCACAGCCACTGGGGGCTGTAGGGCGGGTCAGTGAGGGCCTGAGCAGAGCATGGAGCTGCTCCTAGGGTGCGGCCGGGGGCAGGGCTGGTGTCACAGGATGGCAGGGAGGTCCCACCCCCAAAGCCGGGCCCAGCGCAGTCCGGGTGCTGTGAGTGTGGGTGGGCGTCCCAAGGCTCTGCTCCCGGAGCGCTAGCCCCTCACAGGTGGGTCTTGTTTCGATCACGGCTCTATCTCAGCACCTAGGACAGTGTCTGGTATCCACTGAGGCCAAGTACACGGTGAGTGAGTGAGTGAGTCAGTGAATGAGTGAATGAGTGAGTGAGTTTGTCTGCCTGGGCTCGGCCTCCTCCTTTCTTACTGTTTCCACTGGTGACCAGATTGGAAAGAGTAGCTGATAGTCTCCCACAGCCCAGTGCCCCAACCCCCCACCCGGGGGCCCAGCCCTCCTGGGGTGCTGGGCCTGCAAGTCTCTGTGGGCCCCCATCTGGGGGTCCCGGGACCCTCCCTCCCCTGTTGCTGCTGGTTTTCTCGGCTGGATTTTTTTGTGCACCATCCCTGGTCGTGCTGAGCCCTCCTGGCCTACAGGCCCTAGAGACTCCATCGGGGACAAGGAGGGCCCCCCCCCGAGGCTCAGGGGGCCTCCCCCATCGTCTCGTGGTCCAGGGCGTGGGGATGCAACTGGAGAGACGATGGAGCAGCCTGGCTCATCATCTGGGCCGCTGTCCCCCCAGGAGAACGTGTCCCGCAGTGTGGACCCCCATCCGGGGGAAGGGACAGGATGGGGGCTGGGGGTGGCCCCAGGGGGACCCTCAAGGCTCGAGAGCAGGACCGTTCCTCCGGGCCCTGAGGACATGGAACAGGGGGACCCACCCCAGGGCGCTTCACGGCTCAGCCTTGAAGCACTCACCATCCTGCTGGACATTCCTTTCTAAAAGTGGCTTTGGGGCTCAGCAGACATGGGCCATCTCTGCCTGTTCCAGAAGGTGCTGCTGGGGAAAAGGGCTCTGGGAGTGGGGTGCAGAGGGTGCCCCTGAGGGAGGGGCCAGGGTCTTTAGTGGCTGAGCAGGCTGGAGTCAGCCAGACTCCCCCAGGGCTCTCTGACCCCCGAAAAGATCCAGAACCTTCTTTTCTTCTGGTGAGGCCCTCTGAGGTCAGACCCTGCATGTCTGGGCCAGTGGGGTTGGAGAGGGATGAAAGCAGGACAGCCCACCCCGCGCTCAGACTCCCCATGAGGCTGGGGGCTGCCAGCCGCCAAACCCAACAGGGGACAACTGAAGCAGGGGATGGAACCTTCCAGAAGAGAGCCACCACCTCCTCTTTATGCATCCGACTGCCCGGGTCTGGGGGTCCCGCAGTGGGCCCCAGACGGGCCTCTCCCATCTCCCATCCAGAGGATTTCGGGTCCAGGGTCCTGTCCGCCCCCGTGCACGCGGAGGGTCCGCGGTAAGGCTTCATGCGTGCCTGTGTGCGTGGTGGGGAGGGGAGGGGTCTATCTGGAGACTGTCCCACCCGCCCCACGTGTGGCCCCGGGGGATGCAGCCAGCTGGGGTGTCGGGTTTGGGTTCAGAGCAAATATTGTCCTGAACCAGTTCTGAGGCGCTCGGGAGGGCTGTTGTGTGTTGTCCGCACGTGTTTGTGTGTTTGTATGTTTTCCTTGGGAGGCGCTGCATTGACTGTGGCTGCCGGCCAGCCCCATGGAAGGACACAGGGTGGCCGGCGGCATTTCGGGCCCCCACGCCCACACCTCACATCCAGCTCAGGATTTTGTCCTCCAGGCCCCTCAGCGCGGGCCACCCTGTGACCAGCAGCCCTGTCTTAGCAGGTCCAGATGGAGACCCTGGTCCTGAGAACCCCGGGACTGGCCACTGCTGTAACCCCCAGTGCCGTCTGGGGGCCTTGGCGGGCAGCTGGGTCCCAGGTGGCCACAGCCGGGCCGCTGGTCCACCTTGGGGCCTCACTCTGTGGCTTGGTGTCTTCCATGTCCTTGGCCAGTGCATGGGGCAGCCACCTGCCCAGCTCCCCGAGGGAAGGCCCTGGGAAAGGGATGACCTGGGCGGGGGTGGAGCAGAGGGGCCAGCCCCTTCCATCAGGCATCCCAGGTCCCACTGACAGGGTCAAGCTGGTCCCCACCACCAAGTCCAGGCCAGAGGCAAGAGTGGCCCCTGAGGGCAAGGGTGGGAGAGAGGCTGGGATGCTCCAGGGGTGATGGTGGTCAACACTGAGACCATGTGATGGACCCTGGCCATTCTGCGAAGTACAGGGAGAAGGGGGTGAGTGGGGGGGGGCAGGACTCCATCTCCACTGGCCCGTTCTACAGCCGGAGTCTGAGGCAAGGACAGCACACCCAGCCATTAGGGGGTGGCCCAGGTAAAGGTGATGCAGCAGACCCACCTGGATGTAGGACCCATGATAGGAGGGGCGGGGCAGGCACCGTGGGCAGCAGATCTCAGCTCCATAGACAAAAGGACCAGCCAAGAGCCATGGCCCCTCAATGCAGGAATGTGCTGAAAGCAAAGGTAGTGAGCTCCCCGTGGCTGGGAGTAATCAAGCAGAGACCAGCCAGAAGTGCTGTAGGGGCACCCTCAGGGGGTGCTGGGGAGCAGAACAAACCCCATCTATAGTGCTGTGGCCGGGAGTGTGTCAACCCTGAGAGCCTGGGGCATGTGTGGCTGCTCTCAGATAGCTGGGGATCCTGAAATCCAGCCACATGTAGACGAGCTGCTCTGTGTGCCTTTGCTCAGGTCCACCCCACCCTCAGCCCCCAAAAGTGTTGCCCGGAGCACCGAAAACACTCAGTGTTTGTTGATTGACCTTCGGTTGTTACTTGGCTCCATGGCTGTCCCAGCAGAAGCCCTCAGAAGGTTCAGGTTTTCTTCCTAAATATCTCTCCATAAGGTGTCAGTGTCCCTATAGGTAATCCCCTCACTCAAGTCCTCACTGGCTGCCGGGCAGGCGGGTGGGCAGGCAGGGGGTGCAGCAGCTGGGGCCGGAGTACTGGGCTCCTGGGAGAGCTTGTGACAGTCCTGGACCTGGGAGCTCATCCCCCTTCTCTTCCCCCACACCCATCTGTACCTCTTTTTACCCTCTCCTTGCAGCCCCAGGCCCCCCAGCTGCAGGTGCCCCAAGTCCTGGGCCCAGGTGCTGCATGCCCTCCAGTGTCCCTGCCGCACCGCCCCCCCCCCCGGCTCCCGCCACCATCAGGCCACCATGCTTGGGCCTTGACCTCTGACCCCAGGAGCTGCAGTTGGGAGGGCAGAAACCAGGGAAGGGCCCGATGCTCAGAACACCACGGGGACGAGGGCCGGGAGTCCCTCCAGGCTCCCTGGCCCTGCAGCTGCCCCTCCCCCTCCCAGGCCAGACCCTCGTCTGTGTGGGCTCCATCGGCCTTGGAGGAGAGTGTTGACGGAGGGGGAGGTTCGGGGAGGGTAGGAAAGGGCCGCGCTTGCTCCGGGAGGGAGCCTCAGGACCCAGCCCCTAAGTGGTCCCAGGCAGCTAGAAGGAAGGGCTGGGCTGGCAGCCCCAGCTGAGGGCCCCTCCCGCGGCCAAGGGCGGTGCCCGGCGGTAACGCACGTGCCCGCACCTGGACACGGTAAGGACTGGGGACAGCCCAGGCTGCCACTGGCTTCATGGGACCCGCTCGAAGGCGTCCAGGGCTGTGTCCATTCCCTTCCCCAGAAGGCTCCGGGGAGCATGGAAGGCATTGGAGGCCCTGCCTGTCCCAGGGAGGAGGGATTCACGGCAGCCTGGGACCCCTATGCTGCCTGCATCCCCGGCCACAGCTGGTCGTCTGGAGGGACGGTCCCTCCCCGAGACTCCAACCCAGGCCCAGCGCCGTGGGGACCTCCTCTGGTGGCCTGTAGGTGGAAGGGGCTGGGAGCCATAGGCCCTGTGGCTGTGAGACCCTCCAGCTCTCCCACGGCCCCTCTGCACAGCCTCCCCTGCAGGGACGCACCCACAGATATGCCCGCGCCCACCGCCTGCAGCTGGGCTCCCTGGCAGCCCCCCGCCTGAGGCCCTGTGCTGGAGGTTCCAGACTCCCCGCCCCCCTGAAACAGGTGGCTCTTTGGGGCCCCAACTCCCTTTCTGCTGCAGCCTGAAGGCCGAGAATTAGAGATGCCCCCTCCCCTGGCAGCTCAGGCATTGTCCCCAGCAGAGGCAGGAAAAACTTCTGAAACTCACCTCCTCCAAGCGGGGTCCTCCTTGCACTGGGGGCCTCAGCAGGGCTGGGGCGGTGCCCCAGGCTCCCACCAGGCTTGGGAAGGAGGGTCAGGCCCTCAGCACCCCGCAGTTGTGCCCCAGCTCCTTACCCCAGGACCTGGACTGCGGCAGAGCTCAGAGGCCATGCCTACAGGGTGGCCTGGGCATCAGTGGGCAGTGTGAGGCGGGGCACGGGGTAGGACCGGTCTCCCACATGTTGGGCGTCTCCTTCCCTGCCCTGAGGCCCACCTGCTCCCGGCTCAGCCGCAGCCCCTCAGAACCCTTGGCCTTGGGGCCTGTGGCAGCCTGGATGGGTCTCGCCCAGCGACAGGAGGGCTTGTTGCTGGAAACGGGCACTGAATTCAGGGAAAAGTGTGCGGGCCGTCCCGAGAGCGGAACACTGGCGCCCTCAGAGCCTGCGCCCCGGGCCGGCCGCCTCCCCTTGCGGGCGCTCTCCGGGGACAGACAGCTCGCTGATTTGGGGGAGAACCTGAATTAGGACTAACTTCAGTCCAGGCAAGATCTAATCAGACACCCGGCCCACCGGGGAGACGATGCCCCTGGGCTGGGGTACGTCGGGTGGTCAGGGCCCGCTACCTGGGTGCCTTCCTCCAAGGTAAGACCACCAGTCGACACCCCCAGATTCAAGCATCACGTGGCCCCGAAGTGGGTCGAGCGGGGCCACAGAGCAGTGTTCACGGCCACCCCTTGCTCAGGTCACATGCCCCCTTGTCCCTGTCACCGGGCAGATGTTGTCACCACTTCAGGGTCCTGCCAGCCTCCTCGCTCCCCCAGATTTGTTGATACCCAAACTTGCATTTTTCAGTCCCTAGAAAGGTATTTGAATACGGGGCTTTCCCCCCAGGTTCTGGTGGAAAATCTCAAACACTCAACAGAGGCTAGAATAATGAACTCCCCTGAACCTGTCACCCGATGGTCGACATGGACGCCGGCTTCACCCCAGCTTCGCCAGGTGTGGGTGGGCCCACAGCTTTCCTCCCCCAAGCCCTGCATTATTTTGAAACAAATCAAAGGAGAGGAAGCCTCCTGGGAGGGGGTGCACGTGGGGAGTGGGCACCAGCGAGCAGATGCAGGGCCATCAGAAGCGCAGTGGAGAGGGGTCCGCCCGAAGTGGCCCAGCTCTGTGGATGGAGTGCTTGGCCGTGTGGGCCCTCTGTAGCTCAGGTCCAAAAACAGTGGGAAACTTAGGTTTGAACCTCATGCCGGGGGCTCTAAAAAGCCTGTGAAGGGTCTGGAGCAGCGACAAGACCGCCCAGAGTGGACCGTGGATGGCAGGGGGTGTGGAGGGGCCAGGGGATTCCAGGGAAGGTCAGATCCGGCGACGGTGGGGGCCACAAGGGGCAGCAGGAGCCCCCGTGGGCTGAGCCGCTGCTCAGGGCCTGGTGGGCGGGAATGCCCAGAGGGCCTTTGGGAAAACCAAGGCCATCCGTGGTGGAGTTTCAGCAGAGCCGAAGGGGTGCCGATCCGGGGGCGCCGGCCTGGAGCTGCCGACCCGCAGCCGTGGGTCTGGGAGGTGTGTTTGGGCTGGGGCGTGGGTGGGATGGCCCAGAGGGTGCTGGCGAGCAGAGAGCAGGCTCTGAGAGCTGGAGCGTTAGGACAGAGAGAGGAGTGGTTGCCGTCCCTACGCCAAGGAGAGGTTGGCGGGGGTGGGGGTGGGGGGTGTGACACGCGGGGCCGTAGGATGTGGCCACCAGGAGGTGAGCGGTGATCTTCTGGGGATGACATCCAGGGGCCGTGGTCATCAAATTCAGAGACAGAAAGGAGGATGGTGGGGGCCCGGGGCTGGGGGAGGGGGTGGGAGTGAGTGTGTAATGGGGAGAGAGTCCCGTCTGGGAGGATGAATGAATTTCTGGAAGTGGACGGCGGCCTTGGTCCCTCAACCTTAGGAGTGTAGTTAATGCCACTTAGAAACGGTTAAAATGGTAAAGTACTTATTGTGTCTATTCTACCACAACGGAAAGAAAATGAAATCCACTTCGCCTTAATCTATTTTGAGACTTTTATGTGGAGGTTTGGCCAGGAGCTAACTACGGTGCTGTTAGAAAAGCTCGTCGTTTAAGCACATAGGAAAAGCTCTTCATTCTGTGTAAACTGTGGGGAAATCCCTTAGTCTCTTGAAACTCTGTGGTATCGTGTTTAAAAGTGGCGATTAGGCCACCGTAACTGCCGGGGCCAAGTGCCTCTCTGAGATTTAGCTTGGCTGTAAATGTCTGGTTCAGCTGCTTTGATGGCCTGCACCAGGCCGGGGCCAGCGGATGGCAGCCGGTGGGCTGAGGGACCGCCATGCGTCTCTGTAAATGCCCTTTCACTGGCACGTGACCTCTCGTTCTGTACGAGGTGCCTCTGGCTGCTCTCAGTGGGAGAACTGAGGCTATGCAACACAGCCCCAGAGACCGTGGGGCCCACAGAGTGTAAGATATTTGCCCTCTGACCTTTGACAGAAAAAGCTCACCGATGCCTGATTCACGCTGATCAAATGTATAGAACACTCTATTGCCAAATGCCCCCTGGGCGTGTCATCGTTCGTCCTCTGGGTCACAACTAAAACTAATTGCAATAAAGCAAGACAAAATTAATAAGAAATCCAAGTGCTTCATCAATAAACGGGGGTCCAGGATTCGGGCCTGAGTAACAGAAATCCTGGTACTGCTCCAGAGGGACACGTCGGAGGATGGCATCCACGCTGGGGAAGCGGCAGCCCCGCTCACGGCGGCTCGGGTCTGAGATGCTTCCAGATCCCTAAGAGGGCTGAGAAGACAAGTGGGGGGCCAGGGAGCCAAGCTCGGAGGTCAGAGGGGCGCTGGGCGAGAAGGTAAGTCCGGGAGTCTCCTGCACCATGGGAGGGATTGCCCAGAGATGGAGGGCAGGAGCCCGGGGCGGGGGGGCCAGAAAGGGGTGTCTGGTGGCCCTAAAGGCCATCACAAGTGGCCAAGCTTAGCCTACAGGGGGGACCACGTGATGATGAGGCAGAGACTGGGGTGAAGCGGCCACAAGTCCAGGGATGCCAGTTAACCCCAGAAGCTGGAAGAGACAGGAAGGCCCCTCCCCTAGAGCCTTCGGGGGAGCTCACCAACCTGCAGCCCCGCTGCTTGGGGACAGGGACAGGGACAGACCCCTGGAGCAGCTTCTTAGGGGCAGCATCCCCAGAACCCTCCCAGCAGGCCATCTGGAAAGAGACGGAGGGTCCGGGCCACGGCCCCTGGAGCAGCCTTGCCGGCCCGGCGAGCACCAGCGGATACCGTCCCAGGGGAGGGCTGGATGCACCAGGGCCAGAGGACTGCGGGGTGCGGGCTGGGCTCCCCACCTCCCGCCCGTGCAGGGAAGCCACCTCCCAACCTCTGTCGCCTGCCACCCAGCACCCCCAGAACCAACAGCCCAGGCAAACCTGGACGTCGACCGGCCACAGCCCCGGGCCAGGAGCCCAAGGAGTGGACGGCGGGAGGACAATGGGCTGAGGGGACAGAGGGCAGCTACGGCTGCCAATGAAGTGGACAAACCAGGGTCCAAGTTGACCGCAGACCCTGGGGGCTCAGGCTGGCGGGGGAGCCAGGGCTGCATGACCCTCAGGCTGAAGGAGGTGACGGGGTACAAGGAAGAGACGGAGCAGAAAAGCTGACAAGCCCCGGCGCCGGCTCTGGCCACCCCCCCCCCCCCCGCCCCTGTTTCCCCTACTGGATTCTCTGCACCTGTGGAGCCAGGAGATGTCCTTTTCTCAGCGAGCAGGACGGGTGCCCCGGATCTGGGACTCACAGCCTAGCAGACGTCCTGGCTACAGGGCCCCCAGGATGCGGCCACCTGGGTGGGCAAGTGAGTGCGCGCATGCGGGGCCTCTGGCCTCTGGCCTCTGGGGCCCACCAGGACAGCGGTGGGCTGGGTCCTGGAAACTGGGCAGCGGCCCCCGCCCCCGAGCCTCTCCAGAAGCAGATCGGCCAGCCTGCTGCCCCACCGCGTGCCCCGGCTTCCCCAGATGCTGCTGCTTGGGGCCACCTGGAAATGGAGCCCCATCCAGCTCATAGGGTCGGTGAGGAGGCCCTGGGGCCACCAAGCCAGCCAAAAAGTAATTCAGTTAGTGGCCGAGAGCCCATTATTTTAGTTATAAATAGGAAGAGGCCACACTCTGCCCACGTCTCTGCCTGCCCGCCTCCTAGGTTTGCTGAAGAGCCCTGAGGTCCTAGCCAGGCCGGGGGACCCTGTCCCAGGGATGCTTGGCCCCTCCAGTCTCTGCTCCCTCCTGTCGTCAGGGGCGCATGCTGTCCCGGCCTCAGACTCCTACAGGCCTTGCACGCACATGGAAATCAAAATCAGGCCTCCTCCTCTGACGGAAAAACTCGTGACTTTGTGAGTGATGGAAGTTACCTAAACTTACTGGGACCATTTTGCGGTATAAACGTATTTCAAATCATCACGATGTATGCCTGAAACGAATACACTGTTATATGTCCATTTACCTCAATTTTTATTTTATTTTATTTGGCCACACTGCGTGGCTTGTGGCATCTTAGTTCCCAACCAGGAATTGAACCCGCACCCTTGGCAGTGAAAGCGTGGAGTCCTAACCACTGGACCGCCAGGGAGTTCCCTATCTCAATTTTTTAAAACTCGAAAGCTGGTGCCCGTGACGTGCTTTGGGCCCCGGAGGCCAGGTCTTGGCGGTACAGCCTGCTGGGAGCCCTCCGGGACTGGGGCACTGGGGAGCCGGGGGCCAGGCTGCAGTCGCCAGGTTCGCACCCACCTGAGGTGGCATCGGGCTGTGGCGCCATCAGGAGAAGAGGGCCTGCCTGTTGTCAGCTCCGGCCGGGCCCCTGCCCCAGCCCCTCCATGGGGGCCTGGCCACCCTGGAGCCGGATGGGGACTCGAGGCTGCCGTGGCACTCGCTCGGCCCCGCCTCCCTGGGCCCTGTGGGGACATCGAGGCAGAGGTCTGGGGGCCAGCGGTCCTGCCTTCAGGGGCACCCTCTGAGGGGTGCCCAAACAGCAAGGAAGAGACCTGACTCCAAGTCTCAGGCCACCAGACCCCCCACGTGGGTGAGCCTCTGCAGCCAGAGTAGGCAGAGGCCAGGGCTTGAGGGTGCAAAGGCGGGGTGAAGGTGCCCAGGGGTGCCTCCCCACCCCAGTACCGAGACCTCAGGCAGGTCCCACAGCCAGCTGGCCCCGCCCCTCCTGCCGCGACACCAGCATCCTGCTACATGGCTAGGCTGTCAGCCAAGGAGACTCCAGGGCAGGCGGGGGGCTCTGCTGGTCTCTTCTGACCCCCAGGCCTCCCAACGAGGGAGCTGGGGCCTGGCCTCCCTGACTTCTCTGCAGCCATATCTACCTGGGGTTCTCGGCACCAGCCCAAGCTCACGACTCCCAACGTGGGGCCGCACCCTGGATCTCTCCCGGCCTCCAGACTCCGACACCCACTTCCCCACTCAGCCCCACTGCAGGGCGTCAGCCCAGCACACGCAAAGCCGAACACCCGGCTTCCTCTCCCTTCACCCTCTCCCTTCACCCTCTCCCTTCACGCCTCTCCCTTCACCCTTCTGCTGCAGCCCTCGGGCCAGTTTCTAGCCGGCCCCTTGCTCGTGACAGATCCCCAGAGCCAGTCTGGGTCCTGCACACCAGCAAGACCTGTCATTCTGCCTTCAAGACATGTCCAGCATCAGACACCTGCCACCTGCCACGGCACCCCGCCGCCCGCCCTTCAAGCGCATCCTTGGGCAGCAGCCAGAGGGGCCTTGGCAAAACGGGGCCAGAGCCGCCTCCGCTCCCAAGTCTGTAGGAAGAGCAGAGCCCGGGGCCTGGGCCACACATGGGTGCCGAAGGGCAGCTGGCAGGGGTGAGGCTCCAGCCTCCCTGGCGAGCTCCCGGAGGTGGGAAGGGAGCCGCCCAGGCCGGCTTGGATGTCCCCCGCCCCGCCCGCTGTCTCCTTCTAGAAGCCCCAGCCCTGCCCAGGGCACCCACCCACCTGGGGGCCGGCTCACCCTCCCTCCCTGCCCACCTCGGCCTTCTCAGGCCCTCATGTGCTCCTCCACTCAGCCACGTGTCCTCTCCCTGCACCCCCTCCCCCGTGTCCTCCCCAGCAGACCGGCCCTCACCACCCACACCGAGCTCCCAGGGGCGGGGCCCAGTCTGCCCTGCCCTTGGACACCCTCCATGCCGACACCCAGCACCAAGGAGATGCAGAGAACAATCACCAATGCAAAAGGACGGATGCTGGTGAGTATGGAGGGAGCTGGCGGGGCGGGGCCCCTCCCCCCAGAACCGGCCCTTCTGGGCCAGCTGAGTCTCCCCAGGGAGTCTCCCCTAGGGTGCCCAGGCGGAAGGCTGCGGGGGGAGGCTGGACGGGGGCGAGCTGGGAGCAGCGCCCTGCCCCGCCGAGGGGCCGCTTGGGGCCCCGCCAGGTGGTGGCTGCCAGCCTCCCCACGCGAGCCACCTCCCGCCCGTGGTTCGACTTTCCCAGCTTCTAGGCTGGCGCCCTCCCGAGCGGGCGGTGAGGGGTGTCTGATCATAGCTGGCCCCCCGGAGCCCTCCGGAGTGGGCCACGTTCCCAGCTGCTGCCTGGGACCCCTTACCTGTGACAGCCCCACCTCCAGCGCTGGTCAGCAAGGGGTCTCTCGGGGGAGGGGCCTCATGAAGTGGCAGCTGAATCAGGGTCCAGAGGTGGGACGTCAGCAAGACAGACGGTGACACAGAGGAGTGAAGCGAGCCCCTGGGAAGGCGGGAAGGTGGCACCAAGGCTGACATTTGAGCTGGGTATGGAAGGCGTGCGGGACAGGCAGCGGGAGGGAAGGAAGCCTTCGCTCCCGGCAGAGGGGCAAAGGCCGGGGTGGCAGGAGACTGGGGCGCATTCCAGGAAGGCAGGGTGGTGAGTGCCCAGAGCACCGGGCCGGGGGCTTGCCCTAGAACCAAGGTGCTGGGGAGCCACAGAGGGCTCAGGAGACCCAGCAGCGGCCCTCTCAGCCGGAGGGCAAAGCCGGCCTGGCCGCGAATCAGCGATCGGCAAGCGCTCGCTGTGGCCCCACCCACGGGGGGAGACGTGGCACCTCATCTTAGGAGCGCCCAACCGACCACAGCAATGGGCATCGCCCTCTTAAAGTGACAGAGCCCCGCGGGCTGGCCCGTGGCCGGACACAGGAGGTGGGAGTGGGCCGGAGGGCAGGCGGGCAATGGTGAGGGGAGGGGGCGCTGCCTGGGCAAAGGGCAGAGACAGGAATGTGCAGGGCGTGTGCCCAGGGAGGAGCCGCCAGACTTGGCCGGGCCCTGGACGTCCGGAGCAGTGGGAGCAGCCCGCCGCCGCTGGCCACAGGCCCGTGGAGTCCTCGTGGCTCCCAGCCCAGACAGCTCCCAGACACGCGGCCCTGGGGGGCGTCCTGCGTTCCCTTGGCGCCTGGCCTCTGAGCTGCCAGCCTGGACCTGAGCTGGGTGGCGCAGAGGGGACAGGTCAGCCCTGCCCAGGGGCCTTGGGGCTACCATCTCCGTGCCAAGCACTGCCCACCCATCCCAGAGGGAAGCTGGGAGCCGTCCGTCACAAGCTGAAAACTCGCTGGTAAACAAAATAGGAGGTTTGATTGGGAAACGGAAAGCTGAAATCCCAGAGGGCCCCCAGATCGCCTCAGGGGGTTTCCCCGCGTCTCTGGGAGCAGCAGGACTGACTCAGGGCGGTGGGGTTGACCAAGGGCAAGGCCCTCGAGGATGCCAGCCCCGATCACGGACGCCAGCCTGCACACAGGTGGGTCACAGGACCAGAAGGCGCTGTGTAGGTGCCACTCGGGGCTGCCCCCTCCCTGGGGTCCCCAGAGGGCCGTGTTCCCTAGCCCTGACAGGTCAGCCCACCCTGGAAAGGTGGGGCCCGACCAGAGCACATCACTGAGAGGAGAGCTCTGAGGGGCTTGGACCCCACTGTGCCCCAGTGTGTGTGCCATGTCACCATGGGACACCCAGCCCCCCTCAACCTCCCTGTTCCCCCAGCAGCCCAACTTCCCGGTCCTGTGGGAGCCCCTGGCCCTGCCCCCCAGACCACCCTGGACTTCGATGGCCTCACTCACCTTCCTGTGAGGTCCTGCCTTCCCGCTGCCCCCAGGCCCCCTCTGCAGCCCCCAGACTCTGCCTCTGCTCCCCCACCAGCCTGGTCCCCACTGGTGTCAGCCCCCAGGCTGCCCCTACCTCCAGTGGAGAGGGCCCGGCCCTCCAGCGACCCCCCACCTGCTGGGAGCTTGCAATCCACCCACAGGCTTGTGGAGCTCCTGCCGGGGGAGGGGCAGCAGCGGCCCACACCACCCCCTCCAGCGGCCTCAGCCCCCAGCAGTTGCCCACCCACCAGGGAGGCAGTGGCCGTCGTCAGCTGGGCCCCTTGCCCGCAGCCTATGGCCAGGCCCAGCGCCCCCGCCCCCAGCACCTCCCCAGTCAGTCAGTGGCCAAACCCAGCCACTGCCCTCCCTGAGCGCACGGCCACCCCTGAGGTCCTCACCCCACCAAGAGCCGCCCTCTCTCCTGTCTCCCAGTATCTCCTCTCAGCTGCCCTGACCAATGGCCAAGCTCCCTGCAGGGCCCCCCCAGCCCCCGGTCTGGCCACCCTGCTGCGCCCACCGGCCTCAGTGGGACTGAGGTCCAGGAACCCCTGCCTCGCGACCATATACCGGCAGACTTCAAACCTCTCCCCCTAATCCTTACAACTTGGATGCTGCCACGGAGACGGGGAGGGTCTCAGGGCGGCTTGTTTACTTCTCCTGACGGGGAGCTCATCCTCTCCTAGCGTGACTCTTCGATTGTTAGAAAGTTCTTCCTGCCCTCGCTCCCCACTCAGGGGTGTCTCCCAGGCCCCACGGGTCTGGTTACTGGGGGAAGTGGCAGCACAGATTTTGAAATCCTTTTGAAAATGTTTTTCCTTTGTTTTGTTTTATTTAGAAATTTCCCAAATTTTTACCAAGTTAAAGACACGACCACAAGAATGTGTAGCCTGGGTGGATGACTGGCATAAACAACCCCTCCCCCACTGCTCAGCCTCCCCCCAAACCGCTGCCCCCCAACTCAGCAGCAAAATATGCCAAACATGTATAAGAAAACAGCAGTGCAAACAGAGCGGGGCCAGGGGCACAGAAATGCACACGCACATACACACGTGCACACATTAAAAGGCACATGTGCACCCATATGTGTCCATGAAAACCCACATACAAACATGCAGGCATGCCCACACACTCCCATGCATGCACGTGCGGACACACGCATGCACATGCATTCACACACACGCACAAACACGCATGTGCACACACAAATATACAATACATGCAGCACACACATGCACATAAAAACACACACACAAGCACACAAACATACAGGCACACACACGCGCACACACACACGCACACACGCGCGCACACACACACACACACACACACACACACACACACACACTGCTGTGGGGTAACCCTTTCCGCAGTCCAGGCTGCAAAGTAGAAATAGGTCCCGATGGGGGTCAGTTTGCTGGGTCCAGCCCCACCGTGGTCCCTGCCCACAGTCGTTTGCCCTCTCTGCCTCAGTTTCCCCATCCCTCCCCAGGTCCTTTGGAGAATCCAGTGGGACCGGGGTGGCAGGTGCTGCAGGTCGGCACATACAGCCACGTGATGTGGGTCCTCAGAGCCGGGGGCCCCGGGGCTACTCCGGGGCAAGGTGGGCACCCTTGGGCGTTAGCAATCCTGCCCTGGACAGAGACTCGACCATCAGACCACGGAGGACCCCCTTCTCAGAGGCCGCTGGGACCCCAAGGCCCAGCCACAGCTTCTGCCTTTAGAGCACCCCAGGCTGCACCCCCTGAGGAGGGCCCAGCTCCCACTAGGAGCCTTCCCCATCCTGCCGTGAACCGCCGTGACCTTGAGAAGCTGCCCTGATCAGATGGCCTCTGGGAGCTGGCTGGGCCCACCGACTTCGCCCCCGGGGTCTCTCCCACAGAGGCCCTGCTCCTTGGCCACGAGACACAGCTTGAAGAAACCGAGTTGGGATTCACACTCAGGCCTTCCTGCACCAAACCCCCCTCGAACACTGCTCTGTGGGCCTGGGAACCAGCTCTGACTGCTCCTGGCCCGAGGGGGGCCCGGGAGCTCCGCTGCCCCCAGGATGACAATACCCTCTGCAAAGGAAATACGACTGGTGAGGAGGTTTGGGGGCTGGGGGCTTGGGGGGCCGACCAGAGGGTCCTGAAGCCAGAGCTCACACCTCCAGGATTAGGATCAACCCCCCTTGGCAAGGCAGGACCGGGCTCGGGGACTTTTGCTGGCGTGGGGACAGGAGGGAGAGGATCTTGGCCTTCCGAAATGTTTACTACATCAGGAAATTAATTCACTACGCACGGGATTCAGTGACGAAGTATAAAAACACACACACGCGCACTTGGGATAAATTGAGTCCAGGCCCGGTCAGCCTCTGCCCGGCCGGGGGAGGTGAGGAGCCTCGGGGCTTCCGTGGCCACAGACCACGAGCTAGGGGGTTGCGGGGGTGGGGGGCCAGGGCAGGGCCGCGTCCCACCACGCCCAGGGCCTCCCCCACCCCCAACCCCGGGCGAGCAGGGCTGTTCCGAGCTGTCACCATTACACAACTCCAGACTCTGCTTCTTCATTAAGGCCCCACCGAGGGGGGCCGCTGACCCGCAGCCTCAGGAATGTGCCTTTACAGAGCCCGGGGGAGGGGACTCGGTGTGGCCACTGCCCCGGTGGGCCGGGCCGCTGGAGGCTTTCCAGGCTGCTGGACAAGTGAACCTCAACGCTGGCCGGTCTGGTCCAGGGCCGAGGGAGGCCGGCTGCGCTCATGCAATGGCCTGGCCAGGCTCTGGGCCAGGAGCGGGGGCATGGGTGCCGATGGGGAGAGAGGTATGCCCAAGGGGCACCTGAGCCAGAGGGCATTGCAGACCAAGGGCAGACGGGCCCAGCCTCAGCCGCTCATCTGTAAAACGGGATGACCCCACCCCACCTGCTTGGAGGACTCGGGGCAAGCCCCCGGCCCTTGCCTACTCTCTCTGCCATCCTGACGCATCGGCCCTTCTGTGCGCCTTCCCAGTGACAGCGCCCACCCCTCCTCCCGGCTGCCCCCGCAGGCAGCCAGCGTCCTCAGGACCTGGGGGTCCACGCTCCGCAAGCGCACAGTAGCCCTGAGAAGGCAGATGGGGAGATGCCCACCGTGCAGGTGGGGAAATTGAGGCTCAGAGGGACAGCTGACCGGCCAAGTTCCCGTGGCTGGAGTCCCGCAGCCTCCTGCCAGCCTGGCCCTGCCTGTCCACCCCCTCGACCCCCACCATGCTCACCACCACCCCTCCAGGTCCGAGGCGCCATCTTTCTGAGGAACTGAGCTGAACACGTCCTTTCCCTGCCCCAGCCTCATCCACAAACTCCCCAGGGTTCTGGGGTGACTGTGCAGGCAGCCAGGGCTGCACCCCATACCCCAGCTTCTACTTCTGTCCCATCCCCTGGTGCCGCCACGCCCTCCCCCACTCTTACCTTCTTGGGGTCCCAGACATCGGCCCATCCCCCGCACAGCGATGCCTCACCACACCTGGTCGCAGCCCCTCCTCCTCTAAGCTGGGAGCCCCCAGGGCAAAGACGGCTCCCACCCCCCACGTGGCCACCAGTGCCGTGGATGCCTGAGAGGTGAGAGGCCACCCAGGAGCCTGAGGACTGCTGGGGACCCTCCCCACACCCTGCGGATGCCGTGGCTTTGCCCCGTGGCCGCAGGAACCCATATGCTGGGAGGAGCTGCAGGCGGGCGGGGAGCCTGTCCAGCTTGCGTGGGTCCGCCCACCTGCCCACTGCAGTCACGCCCAGCTCTGGCTGGAGAGGGAAGAGCCATGTGGCAGAGGCCGCAAGGCCAGGCAGGGAAAGGTGGGCATCTGCTCCAGGCCCTGTGAGGCCAGGGACGCTTGGGGACCTCGGGGCTCCCTGTGGGCCTGGAACAGAGCAGAGGCATCATCTTTCCCAAGAGACACGACCCCCGCCTTCTCCATCTTGCCAGCCAGGTACGGGACGGTGCTTGGGGTTCCACACCCTTCAGGCAAATGGCGACGCCTGCCCGGCTCGGGCCCCAGCTTGCCTAGCATTCGAGGCCGGCGCAGCGAGAGCCGGGGCCCCCGCTCTGCAGCCTCGCCTCACCCTCCTGCCTCCCCCCTGCACCGGAGACAGGTCCTGCCTCTCTCTGGCATCCACCAGGATGCTCGGTGCTGGGGCTGGCCGGGTGGCTTCAGGAAAGCGGGGCTGGTTTGCATTTGATGCTGTGGACGAATCAGCCCGCTGGATCCACTTGACCGTAGGAGCGCAGCCCAGGCCAGACCGATGGGACTTGCTGGGCCAGGCTGGGCTGGTGGGCCGGGCAGCGCCCACCAGGGCATGCGGCTGCATCCAGCTGTAACCCGGCCAGGCGGAGCCCAGCGCAGTGGGCCAGCTCAAGCAGCCAGGCGTGGCTGGAGGGCCCAGAGCCTCCACTCCAGGCTGGCCCCGGGCCACAGCCCAGCAGCACCCGCTGGACCCTGGGCACGCACCCATGCCAGACGCGCCTTACTTCTCCTCGACCCCATGGCTTCCTGGTCCTCCTGGCCCTGCAGCCGGGTCCACCCAGCCCTCCGGGCAGCCCGAGGCTCCCACTCTGCCCCGGCAGCTCAGAAACCACAATGTCTGGGGACCTTCCAAACCCTGGACCCCTGACTGCTGCCTCCCTGAGCTAGGGCCCCACATATGGAGCAGGCTGGCCTGGGGAGACCCACGAAACATGGATCCTCGGAGAGCCGCTCGTAAGTGAAAGAGGAGGCGTGTGCGCGGGAACGGCTGCACCGCCCTCGTGGCGTGCCCCGGCAGGACCACGCGCAGACTCACTCGGGCCCTCGTGGGTCGGCCAAAGGAGGTGTTGCGGGGGCCCCCCAACACACAGAGCCCTTCCCACCCTGCTTGCTACCTTCCTCCAGCCTGGCCAGGCTCTGTGTCAGGCTCGTGACTGGTCCCTTCGGCCTCACCAGGGTCCCCAGACCTCAGGATGCCCCTCTCCCTCCTGGAGCTGGCTCTGAGCCTCACGTGGACGGCCGCACCCCCAGTCAGCTCTCCACATGGCAGCCACGACGGTCCCCAAGCGTGCACTCGGGCCTCCCCTGCCAAGAGCCCTCCTGCGCCCCCAACTCCACCAGCATCAAATCGGACCCCTTCCCAGGGCGTCCCACCCGGCGCCCACTCGCTCGGGGCCCTGGCCACATCCCCCTCACTGGTTGCCCATCACATGGAGCCCCCCGGCCTCGGAAGCCCCTTTCCCATTCCTCCCAGGGACAGCACCTCCTCCCCCCCGGTCTCAGCTCAAATCGCCTTCACGCAGGGGGACCCACGCACCGGCCGTTCTTCCTGCGCAGGCTCGGCGGGGAGGGTCAGGAAGCCGGCCCCCAGCGCCACTACCGGTGCTGTCCTGGGCAGTCCACTCGGCCTCGGTTTCCCTGCCTGTGAAGTGTGGACGTCCCTAACACCCCTCGGAAGGGTTGGGTTGAGCAGTAAATGAGTTAATAAATAAGATGCTTAGAACAGCGATCGGCTCCGCAGAAGAAGTGCAATGGGGTGTCGGGGGTCAGTTATTCGTGTGTCTGTCAGATATCAGGTGCCAGGGCCTGTCCCTGGGTGGAGGCATCAGGGCGAGACTTGGACACCTCCCCGTAGACATGGGGCAAAAGGCAGCCAAGGGAGCAGGTGCTCAAGGTTGGGGACCAGCCCGTGTCTCTGAAATCCAAGGGGCGTCCAGGGCAGGCAGGTCCAAGGGGCCGAGAGAGACATCACCCGTGGAAGGGCTGGTGAGGGCTCCTCCCATGCACACCCCCCAAGGGCACAGAACCCAAGATGTACCGCCAGAGCCCCAAGGGGTCTCTCCTCGATGCGGGGGACCCCAGGCCCTCGGCAGGACCAGAGCACACACAGTGCACCACGGTGGTCCTGGAGGCTCCTGACAGACTTGAAATAGAAAACTCAACTTTGTGCCGACCACCAGGTGGGGGTTAAGAGACCCTCTGCCATGGGGGGGGGGGGCAGGGCAGCCCGGGGATCTGGGCATGGCACCAAGGCCAGGAGGCAGAGGGCCTGGGACCCCTCCCCAGTGGGCACCCGCCCCCCAAGGGGGCAGCTGCCAGGCCAAGCCGCAGAGCTGGGGCGAGTCTGGCCCATCCTCACGGCTGCCTCCTGCAGGCCTCCTGCCCACCCCGCACAGTGACACGCGAACATCCACAATGGGGGGGCCCCACAGGCCAGTGGGGTGTGCCAGGAAGCCCCCCATCCTCCCAGCTGTGCCCCCAGCTGCACCCTCTTCAGTCTGCTCCGTGTGCCCTGCGCCCTTGTCCACTTCTGCATCTTCTCCTCTCCAGACTGAGCATCTTCTGGGCAGGGACCAAGTGAGCCTCATTTCAGGACAGCCGGTGCCGATGACGGGGCATCAGAGCCTCCCACCCAGACGGCACCGGAGTAAGGGTAGACCACAGGGCACGTGGACGCTCGCGGTCAGGCATCCAGGTCTGGCCGACAGCAGGGCCTCCTTCCTCCCTCGCCGAGCTTCACCTGCGCTCAGAGCTCCCGTCCCCAAAGCCTGGGGAGCAATTTGCTGCGCCCACCACCTGCCATCACCCTGTCCTTGCTGGGTCCGTGCCCAGGGAGCCAGACCAGCCCCGCTCTTGATGAGCGCCCTGGACCCTAGGAAGCGGCTTTGCTGAGCCTGGCGCACCCTCCCAAGGGCTGAATCCACCCTTGACCCACCAGCGCGCCGTCACCTGGGACCTCACCGTGCACGCTCCCTCCTAGAGGTGTTGAGTTCCTCTGGCACTCCTGGCCCCGGCCGGGTGGGGCCTGTGGCCGACCCGGAGCCTCAGGTCCTTCAGGAATGGCTCTGGTACCTGCGGCTTTCACTGCAAAGTGAAGTTAAACAACCCCAGGCTGCCCTGCCAGCTCGCAAGGGCACTCTCATGGGGAGTAGCCTCTGGGTGCCAAAGGGCCCTCTGGCGCCAGGCTGCTGGGCTGGGCGCACCCCCGGCACGCTCCTCTGCCCACTCACCTGCTGGCCACGCCCCTCACAGCAGCACCTGTGGAGAATGCCGGGCCTGGCAGCCACACGCCGACCTTGCCTGCGGCCAGTAGCAGGCAGCCTGCTTGGCTACTCTGCTTCCCTAACCAGCACAGGAGCATGAGGTGGGGGGGCATGGGAAGGCTGACTTGGGCCCCAGGTCAGGTGCGTCCAGGTCACAAGGCCATCCACTGCATTGGCCACACCTGAAGACCTGCCGGAGGCTGGCCTGGGTGGGGGCTGGGGGGCAGAGCCCTGCCCTCTGCCATCGGGCATTAATTCGCAGGGCCCTGGGCTGTCACCAGCCTGCCTCTGCGGAAAGACCCAGGCCCCAGGTTCCCCTCTTGCCACTCCCTGCCTCTACAACGTCCTGCTTTTCCAGAATTCAGGACTCACTAAGTCTGGCCCGTCTTCGTCTGCCCACGTGCACCTCTAGGGGGCCCTACTGTGTGCGGGGCCCCTACTGTGTGCCCGTTAGCTGATGACTCTCAGTCCTGGCACGGGGCAAAGGCCTCGTGGGCAGAGCCCAGCCCGCCCAGGCACATGCAGACGTGTTTTCCTCAAGCCAGCCTGAAGCCCAAGCTGAGGGCCGCCTTCCCTGAGCCCCGGTGGCCTTGTCCCCGCACCGCTCAGACACCTTACAGCGCAAATGTGTGGGGCAGGTGCCAGCCCCGGGCCGTGTCACCTCAGACACTGACGTCACTGCCTGCTGGGGGCGGCGGGGGGTCACTTCCCAGGGCCAGACAGGAAGTCTGCCCAGCGCAGGGAGGGAGGCGCCGCCAGGCCCATCTCCCCGCCGGCTCCATCCCCGGAACCATGGCCGGTCCCCACCTGCTCCCTCCTGGTCTGCCGGCCAGCCTCAGGCAGCCGGTCCTCAGGTCACGGCCCTGAGGGCAGCTGCCAGACCCACACGCTCTGTTGAGGCCCCAGCGTCCAGGAGCTGAGGGGCAGGGGGTCTGGGGCCACAGGTCAGGAGTCCCCTTGGATGGCTTGCGGCCGCTGAATGGGGACTGGAGTTCAGGAGTCGGGGGCCGGTGACAAGGGGCTTCCAGCATTCCCCGTCCGTGGGGGCAGGGTCACAGGATGGGGAGGACAGGGCTAGAAGAGCAGGCTGTGCAGATACAGGGGCCCGGCAGGAGGATCAGGGTGACCCGAGAGGCTGGCGGGGGTGCCTGGGGTCTCAGAGATGGGCTCAGGCCAGACTCAGAGCAGAGGGCACCCCGCCCTGCAGACTCGGGGTGCAGAATCAGAGCCTTCCAGACGCCGCACACCAGAGGAGAGCCTTCTCCGGCAAAACGTCGTAGCAGAGGATGCTTGGGGCTTGGGGCAGGGCTCCTGGGTTCACCATCTTCCCTCTGGGAACCTTCCCCTGTGGCAGCACTCCCCTCCCCTCTCCCCACCTCGCAGAGCTGCTTCTGGCAAGCCAGCCCTCACACCCACTCTTCCAGGAGTGGTGAGGAAACCCTAGCCCCTGTGGGCTCCCAGTCGTGTTCAGTCTTTTGGCCTGGAGTGGAAGACCCTCAGGCCCACTCACCACCCCCTCCCTCTCCAGCCACCATCACAACCGGTGCAGGCCTGTCCGGACCTAAACTACATGCCAGCTCCAGCCATGTCAGACACCCTGCAAGCCCAAAATGTCAGACAGGGCCTCCCTCTCACCTCTGTTCCTTCTGCCTGGAATGCCCTTCCTGCCTTCACATGGCAGACTCCTATTCATCCTTCAAAACCCTATTCAAATGGAATGAGCGCTCAGTACAACAACCATATAATTAACTGTCCCAACCAAGATTCTTGAGAGTTAAGAGGGGGCCCATGAGTGCTTATGCTGGGACAATAGACATAAATTGGACTTGTGGCCACCTACCTACCATCCAAAGCTCTGTTTCTACCTCTAATCTGTGCAGATAGTTCCAGGGACTGGGGCACTGGCTGCTGGAGCCTGGGGCTACAAGATTCCTTTCCTGGAATGGACTCCCAGGAAACAGGGCCCCCGGCACAACCATCTCCACGGACAGCCTTGGTGTTGCCATCCCAGTTTCTGCCCGGGACACTTTGAAACTGCTGAATCAGGAAGATTCCTGCTCCCCACTGACCCTCACAGAAGTCTCAGCAACTCATTGTAACAAAGAGCCGGCTAAGACCAGAGGAATGAGATGCTTTTTCAAGGTCGTGCAGATCCAGGAGAGACCCTTCCCCACTGGGATCCTGGCCCCCTTGGTGCCCCACGTATGGTTCTGTCATCTGCGTCGTGCCAAGGTCTTGACGGTGCAGCGCCATGTCCCAGCCCTGGTCCCAGACACGACTCAATAGTTCAAAATCTACAAGCCACAGACCCAAGGCACAAAGCGAGGCAGCATCTTCCCTCTTGGCCAGGGAATTTTTTCAAGATGTTTTCTTGGGAATGAGCTTCCAATTTTCAAACCAAGATGCTACAAAATTGTGATGCTACAAATTGGATGGGTGGATGGATGGATGGATGGATGGTGAATGGATGGTTAATGGATGGTGGATGAGTGGTAGATGGATGGATGGGTGGTTGGGTGTATAGACAGAAGGACGGATGGATGGATAGAGGGAGGGATGGGAGGATGGATAAAGGTATAGTAGAGGGATGAGTAGATGGAAGGATGGATGGGTGGTTGGATGGATAGATGGTGAATGGATGGATGATGGATGGTGGATGGTGGAGGGATGGATGGGTGGGTGGAGAGAGGGATGGATGGGTGCATGGGTGAGTGTAGGTGTGAGGACAGGTGTCGACGTATGAATGGCTAGGTGGGTGGATGAGGGCTTGGTGGGCACCTGGAAGGGTGGATGGGCAGTTGGATGGAGGATTGGACGGATCCTCGATTAGCACTTTCTTTGCCTAAAGGGCTGTGAGTCTGAGTCATGGAGAGCGGCTGGAAAGGTACCCTCCGCCCCGCGAGGCTGTGGCTCCGCGCCGCGACTGCCGTACATGCCATGAGGCTCCTCCATCCCCAAATAAGGTGGACAAAGTCGTCTGTGGCCGCCCAGGGAGCAGGAAGCAGGGCGGGGCGGGGGGCCCTGCTGCCGGGGCTGAAGTCAGTTCCTCCTTCTCTAAACAATGGTCCTGGCCTGATCCTTGCCCTCCGCCGCCCTGCTCCACCCAGGCCGCCTCCACCTCCATGGGGTGCTGGGGCCCTCGGAACTGGATGCCGGGGGGCTGGGGGTGGGGCAGAGAGCAGAGAGGCGTCCGGCTGTGGCAAAGGTGCTGCCCCTCTGGGCCGAGGGGCCTGGCCTGGCTCCCGCCGCCCTGGCTTCCCCCAGGCTTTCTGCAGGTGTTGGAGAGCGGGTGCGGGGCTGCCTCCCCCGCAGTGTCCAGAACACCCCTCGTTTTCTTCTCTGTGTCTTTCTCCCTCAAGTCACTCATTTCTCGCCCCCGTCCTCTTTCTGTGGCTGTCCCAGCCCCCGCCCCCTGCCCCTCCCCCACCACGGCCGGTCTGGGCTGTGCCCCTCCCGCAGACCACCAGTTGGCAGAAGAGGAGACTGGCCAGCTGAGTAGAGTTCAGGCCCCACCCAGATGCCAGAAGAGGGCAGAGGGTAGGGAGGGGGAAACTGAGTCAGCCCACTGTCCACGGCGCCTGACAGTGGCTCCTAGGGTTGGATTACTCAGCTGGGAATCTCTTGGACCTGAGCCGTGGCTGGCAGGGCTGCCCCACCTTGCTGCCCAGGCCACTGCACCCATGACCCCCTGACCCCTGACCCCCCACTGCCCCTGACCCCCAACCCAATCCAGGCAGAGGCCAAGCCTCCGGGGGGTGGGGTCCCGGTGTTGACCAGGTCAGCTGGTCTGGGCGGGTCCAGGAGAGGCAGAGACGGGAGCCTCCTCGCTACCTGCCCAGCCCGAGGGTGTGGGGGTCACAGTGGAGGTATCTTTTCAACCCACTGCTGCTCTGCCCACACTGCCGACCCACAGGCACAGACAGTGCTTCTGGACTGGTGTCAAATCAGTGAGTGAGTGAATGAGTGGATGGATGGATGGAGGATGGATGGAGGATGGATGGAGGATGGATGGAGGATGGAGGATGGATGGAGGATGGAGGATGGATGGAGGATGGATGGATGGAGGATGGAGGATGGATGGATGTGTACGATTGGACAGCAGGCAGACAGAGGCAGAGAGGAGCAGCCCCCCATCTTTACCTCCTACACTTGTGCTCTCTCACACACACACACACACACGCATGCATGTGCAGCGGGCCTCCCTGGTCAAGGCCTCCAGCGCTGTCTTCCTCAGGGCTTTAGTGACCAGGCAGACCCAGGGCCAGGGTCCCTGAGCCCGCCCAGTGGCCGCCGGGGTCCTCTGCTCCCAGTATGGAGCCACATGGCCCATGCACATGGCCTCCCGCACCTGCTAATCCCCTCTGATCCTGGCAACCTCGAGGTGCAGGGAGCCTCAGGCAGGCCTCGCTCCCGGGGCGGCTCCATCCAACGCCGGGACCGGAGAGCCTGAGCTCTGCGGCGACCAGACCCCAAGCAGGAGGGTCTCGGGGCCTGCCAGCGGCAACGCCAGCCGACATGCGGCTGCAGGCCCAGCCTGTTGCTAGGATTAGCGCTCAGATTAGCCCACCAAGTTTCCAGAGCCCCGGGTGTCAGATTCAACAGTGCTATAGAAACCTGGCTGGGCTCGGTGGGCGGGACTGGCTCCCGGGGGGGCCTCCCCTCCAGGCCCAGCCGCAGCCCCCCTCCAGGAAAGGAAGGGCCCGGGGCAGGGACCGGGGCTCCCTGGGCCTGAGCTCCCACCCCCAGCCCTGCTGGGCGCCCTCCTCGTCAGCGCTCCTTGCCCAGGGAAGTTTTAGGTTTCCAGAATCAGCTGTTTTCCAGATACTGGAATGAAAACTAATGACCGAATCGTTCTGTGCCTGCAGTGGAAACGCAGAGCACTTTCCTCCGGCCCCCCCGCTCCCAGACCCCAACTCCCTAATGCAGAAAATATCTGAGCCGATTTACCCTGTGGGCCAAAGCGTACCTTGGAACCTCACTACCCAGGCCCAGCCCAGGGGCCCCTCCTCAGATCCCCTCTTCCCGCAGCCCCCCTCCCCGCCCGCCTCTGCTCTGGGCAGTGCGTGGGCCAGCCCGGCCGGCCAGGAGTCTGGGGCCTGGGGCCAGCCCTTGCTGGTGAGGCAGCCAGGACGCGGGGCCATGAAGGGGGGAGGCCCTGAGAGTTCCTGCAAACGCGGCGAGGCCGGCCCGAAGCGGGTGCCCACACCAGGGCGGGGTGGGCAGAAGCAGCAGCCGGGGCCCGACCCCTTCCCCAGGCCACCTGTGCAGGGCCCACGCAGCAGCACCAGCTACCCACAGCCCCCTTTCACTGACGTCCCGGGCAGCTCAGAGGGGCCGCGGCTCCAGCCCCAAGCCCCACCGGAGCCTTTCAGAGCTCGCTGCGCTGCGGCCCGCTCCTCCGCCCCGTGTGGGCAACCGCATGCCTCCAGCGGCGCAGAACAGGCCTGGGGCTCATCCGTCCCGGGTACCTCCAGCTCCTCAGCAGATGCCCTCAGCTCCACGTCCAGCCCCACTTTGAGCCCAGCCGCAATCACCTCCTCCTCGGCACCCCCAGTGCTTGGCCTTTGGCCCCAGCCCCTTTGCTCGGTTGACCCTTTGACGCTGAAATCAGACCCTCCACTAGCCCCTGCCTCAGAAAAAGCCACATCGTCTCAGAGCTTTCCAGCCCTCACCAGTCCCCCGTGGCCTCTGACAGCCTCTGAGCCACCCTCCCTGCCCATGTGGCCTCACCACCCTCCCCCTTCACCACCCCCAGAGACAACACGTCACCGTCACGCAGGACCTTGTACCTGTGCTCCTGCCACCGCTGTCTCCCCAGAAGCCCACCTGGGTATTTAGTTGTGGACAGACCGATGGACGGATGCGTGGAGGGAGAGATGGAGGGATGCACGGAGCGGTGGATGCGTGGGCGGATGCATGCGTGCACCCTGTCCCAGCCTCTTGGCCCTGACCTCCCGCGTCTATCATCTCCAGCTCCCTGCTGTTTGGCTGTGCACAGCCCTCCCCCACCCCGCCCCGGCTTCTTAACCTCCAGAAGTTACCCACAGGTTGGGGACTTAGAATGTCCTCTTTAACCCCTTTACCCCCACCCGCATGCATAGACCCAACCCTTCAAAAATGCAGACCCACCCTGTCCTGCCGTTTCTCAAACCCTCCGATTCTCCCCCGCCTGCACCCCGTGCTCTGCCCCTGCGGAGACGGGCCTGCCCAGCTCCATGCTCCTGGAGCCCCTTCACCTCCAAGCCCCACCGCAGGGCTTAGCACAAGCTCTTCCCTTGGCCCCAACAGGTCCTAATTGCCCTGGGCAGCGCTGCATCTCCTTACCCGCTCAGCTAAATGGCCAGCAGGGTCCTGGACTGCCACAGGGCCAGGCCCCGGTCACCTGCTCTCCAGTCTCTCGGCATCACCCACCGACCCCCACCCCCGGTTATACTTCAGGCTGCGTGAGCATGGGGTCCTGCTGGTCTCACCCCAGACTGAGCGTCCAGCTTCAGAGAGAACCTGGCCTGTGTGGGGTCCACGCCGGAGGAGACAGTGTGGACGGGACGGTGGAGGGCGATGTGGCCAGGTCTCCTGACACCTGGGGATCTCGCCTCCCCACGAGGCCAGGGCTCCTTGACTCTGCAGCCCTTTCCTTCCTTCCTCCCTCCCTCCCTCCCTCCCTCCTCCCTCCCTCCTCCCTCTCTCCATCCCTCCCTCCCTCCTCCCTCTCTCCCTCCCTCCCTCCCTCCTCCCTCTCTCCCTCCCTCCCTCCCTCCTCTCCCTCCTCCCTTCCTCCCTCCCTCCCTTCCTTCCTTCCTTCCTTCCTCCCTTCTCAAGGAGCATCTCAACCCCTCTGCTCTCCCCATCCTGTGCCCCCGCGGCCCCATCACCCTCCAGGTCCTGGCCTCCTGTCTCCCTCCCTGACCCTTCCCACCCCCAGGCTGAGCCCTCACTCCCCTGCCCAAGCCCACTGCACCCCCCCCGTCATCCATTGCCTCTCCACCTCCACTGATGCCCCTTCCCCCTCTGCCTCTGTCCAGAGACAGGCTCAGCTCTCCCCTACTTGGGATGAGTCCAAGCCCCAGTGCTGGGAGCAGAGTGTGCCAGGAGCTCTGTTAGGGAGGCTGCGAGGGTTCTGGGGTGCCCCTGCCCCCTGCGCCCCTCCCGTGCTGTCTTGGCCGAGAGGTCCCCACCTGGTGCCGCCCCTGCTGGGGGCCATCGAGGCCTCCCCCTCCCGGGGCCCACCTGCCATTCGAGGGCCCTTCCCCTGTGCTGACCGTGGCTTGGGGAGGGTCAGAGCGTTGCTGGGCCCTGCTGACCAGGCAGCCGGACGGACGAGGCTGCTGCCCTGGCCTCGCTGTCCAGCCTTCCCATCACAGAGCCAGTCCTGGGCTCCACCGCCCTCCCCGGAGCCCCTGGCGCGGCGCTGCCTGCTGGGCAGAGCGTTTAAAAGTGACGCCCGTTGTGCAGGGAACGTCACAGGGCCCTGGGGCCAGAGCCGAGCGGGGTCACTTTTTTTATTCAAAAGCAAAACCTAACCCAAGAAAACAAAGTGATTAAGTTTCTCCTCGGAGCGACGGGCCTCGCGAGGACGGGGCCGCCCAGCTCCCTGGCGCTCGACCCTCCGCCACCACCGCGGGAAACGACCGGATTCTGCACACAAACAGGAAGCAGCTGGTTTTCCCCAAACGTGAGGCCTGGGCTGGGTCCCCAGGGCGCGGGCTGTGGAGACAGGGGGCCGGAGCCAGGAGCTCAGCTGGGTGGGCTGCCCGTGTCCTCGAGGGAACCGTCAGGAGGGACCCCCTGGGCTCGATCCTGGGCCAGGGAGACGGGGGGCGGGGGAGGAGGGGGCTCCCGCACGCGTCCCGCCACCACTGTGGGGCTCAGTTACCCCTCATGGGCTGCCTGAGCCGCCCGAGGGCACGTGAGTTTAAGCGGGGGGCTCCGTGGGGGCCGGGGGCAGGGATGCTGGGCAGATGCTGGACATATCCCGGGAAGGCCTCCTGCACGCCGGCAGGGGTCCACCCCGACACCCCCGTCCTGCCTGCTGCTCTACGGCTGGATTCGATCCTGGGCCAGGAAGAGGGGGATCTCCCCCATCCCAGCCCTGGGGTCCTCCCGGGGCCTCTCTGTGGAGTTCTGCTGAGATGAAAAGCTGGGAGCGGCCCGAGCAGAAATGTGTGCGGCTGGGAGCACGTGGGCTCAGCCCAGCCCCGAAGGGTGCCACCCGAGGGAGGCCCTACCTGATTGGAAGGGGACACCGGGGTATCCCAGGAGGAAAGCCAGGGTCAGGGGCTGGCAGGCAACTGTCAGCCTTGGGCAGTAGTGAGTTTCCTGTCACGGGAGCATGTAAAGAGAAGCTCACACAGAGAGGCCCCAGGCAGAGTGGACAGAGCCGGCTGGGCTCTGCATGGAGCCCCCCGAGAAGCCCCATGGAGACACAGGCTGGGGGCGCCCATGGTGGGGACAGCATCGCTGGGACACCTTGCTAACCGTGCAGCGCTCAGACGGCACTCAGGGGCAGAGGCCAAGGCGGTTCTGCCCCTCGTGGGGAGAGGTTCTGAGCGTGGATCGGGGCTGGTTGCGTGGGACTGAGCGGTCAGGCACACGTCCACGTGTCTGTTACACTTCACCCGAAACTTACAACAAAAAGACTGCTCGGACGAGGGACTCGGCCTGAAGACCCCGGCCAGTCCTGCCGGGACCCGAGAGCCAGTGTCTCATCCAGTGGGCTCTTCCCCAGACAGAGCGAGCTCCTGGGGCGGCCAGGAGGCCCTGATCTGGGGAGTGGGCTCCCCACCCTTCCTAGCAGGCCAAGGGGCACGACGGCACCCCCTGCCATGGCCGGCTGTGAGCAGAGCGCCGGGCTGCACCCCAGCCTGACCCCGAATCTCAGGGTCAGCACGGGGTGGGTCCTCCCTGGGCTGGAGACCCTGACCCCACCGTGGTGATACTGCGGGGTAAAGGAGGTCTCTCTGAGCCAGGTTTGGGAGACAAGTGTCTTTCAAACAGGATTAAAGAAGAGGCCAGTTTTTCAGGAATGTTCTCAGATAGCAGGGCAGAGCGGGCTTTAGCCCGGCAAGACGTGAGAACACGTCCCAGGGAAACCATAGTTGGGACCGTGCGCCACTGACACCAGGATGGAACTGTCACCCGGTGGGGACAGACGGGGTCTGGTGATAGACCCAGCTGTTGATACAGGGAGCATTAAAACCGCAGAGAAAAAATAACGCTGCAAAGTTACCACGGCATACGACCCAGCGAGCCCTTCCGACAAGGGGCCAGAGAGGAATTACCTTCAAACCCGTCTCGAGGTAACTCCCTAGTAATTTGGAGTGAGATTAGATTAAAGAGAAAACCTGTGCTTATAGGAAAACCTGCACACGGACGTCTACGGCAGCCTTTTGCAGAACCGCCAAAACTTGGAAGCAGCCGAGATCCCCTTCTGTAGGTGAAAAGGTGAATAAAGTGTGGGCCGTCCAGACGATGCAATATTATTCAGTGATAGAAAGGAGCTATCAGGCCATGAAGAGACATGGAAGAAACATAAATATATACGACTGAGGGAAAGAAGCCAGTCTGAAGAGGCCACATACTGTATGATTCCAACCACGTGACGTTCCGGAAAAGGCAGAACCATGGAGGGCAGTAAAAGGATCGGTGGTTGCCGAGGTTCAGGAGGAGGTGAGGGTTGAACAGGCAGAGCACAGAGGGTTTCCAGGGCAGTGAATCTACTGTGTGTTACCGTGCTACCGTCCCGGTGGGTACGTGCCCCTATACATCTGTCTAAACCCACAGAGTGCACGACCCCAGGAGTGAACCCTAATGTGAAGTGTGGACGTCATCACCGATAATGTCTCAAAATTGCTTCACTAATTTTGGCCAATGTCCCACTCCAGAGCAAGGTGTGAATGATGGGGCCACTTTGTGTGTGGTGGGGGTGGGGTGGTAAGGGTACCTTCCTGTACCTTCTGCAAAATTTTCCCGTAACCCTAAACCGGTTCTGTCCTCACCCGAGGGCTATCTGTCACCGATCTTTGATGCTGCAGACGCCATAGAGCACAGCCTGTTCACACAGCCCGCCTGTGTGAGCCCTTTGCTCCTATGGTCTGTCTTATGCGCAGGGAAACTGAGACATGGCAGGTTTGCACCCAGAGCTGCCCCCCAGCCCAGGCCCCGTGAACTGTTCCCCCTTATTCTCTCCCCGGGACCCCTTTATATCCCTAAACATTCTGGAGGGTGGCAAAGAGCTTTAGTTGAGGTCGGGTTGCACCTGAGATTTGCTGTATTAGAAGTTCAAACTAATGCATGAAAATGTTCTGAAATATTTAAAGTTTTAGAAAATTTTAAAAGATTCTAAGTAAGTTAAAAGTCACAACAAGAGGGACTTCCCTGGCGGTCCAGTGGTTAAGACTCCGCACTCCCACTGCCGGGGACACGGGTTCGATCCTTGGTTGGGGAACTAAGATCCCACATGCTGCACCGTGTGGCCAAAAAAAAAAAAAAAAAAAAAAAAGTCACAACAAGATTCTCCATATTAACATAAAGTATTATTTTTATAAAAAGGTATCTAAGCTTTTCTAATCAAAACACATTTAGTGGGAAGAGTGGCATTGTTTCAGGCTTCGAAAATCTCTGCGGCTATGGGGAGAGGAGGGCTGTCACGCGGGCATCTTCATGCGGTCCATTGTGATACAATGTGGTGTTTGGGAAGAAGGAGAGTCATTTGATGGACTTCTCAGATGTGCCTGGGTTTCCTTTATGATACTACACCCAAACTTGACAAGAGGTGGGTTCTTAAAAGTGAGATGCACTGTGGGGTCTGAAACCCCGTCAATGATCTCTCCAGACGCTGTTATGCGAAAAGCCACCCGTCTAGGAGACGAAGGAGTGGATAACAAATGCATCCTGGCGCCTGGATTGGGAACAGAAGGAGGATGGGGGGTCGGAAGCATGGGTGAAATCCAGGTGAAGCCTGGAGCTGGATCAGGGACCTTCGCCGTCTCTTACTTGACACAAATGTAGGGCGATTCAGGAACTCTACCACCTTTGCAATCTGTCTGTTAATCTAAAATTGTTCCAAAATAAAGTTTCTTGGAGATAAAAACCCCCTGGTCTGTCCTGCACGCCCAGAGGACGTTTTCCTGTGCATGGTCCCTGGGAAATGCCAATCTCCGGGTTAGGCAGATCTTCCAAGGTCCACGCTGTCCACTGTCGTGAACGAAACCTCACGTTCATGAACATCACCGCCTGGCTCCTCAGGGGCCCTTCAGGATTGGAAGGCTGTCCAGCTCAAGGTGGCAGGTGCACGCTTCCCAAAGTGCTGCTTTCCGCTTGAAAGTTCAAATGGGGTCACCAACAACAGACGCCACGGGCTCTTTTCCTTGAGGCGACAGGATGGTCCCTCTTCTCCAACAAAGCGGCCAGCACATGTGCGCAGGTGGCCAGCTGAGCTGGTAACTCCGACCGCCACACGAGGGCTGCTCCTGGACAAGCCGGGTCCTTCCTTGAGCGGCACCAGGGCACAGCAGAATGTTAAGACACACTCCAGGGTCCAGCTTAGTGGGATTCATCAAGTTGCCTGCTTCACCAAGGGCTGCCAGCTTAGGTGCCTCCTCTGAGGCTGCCTCTCGGAGTGGAGCTCCGCCTGCTGGGAGCCCCTCGCTCCAGCCCCACCCCGGCCCCCAACCCAGGCAAACGTCCCTCTTGTAAAGATTCCTGATGGAAGAGCAGCCCCGAACCCACCCTCTTCTCCGTGCACCCACCTGCCTTCCCCGACTCTCCTTCCTCCCGATTCAGTTCTCCTCGGCCTTCAAGGCTTTCTCTGAGTCTCTCCTCTTCCGAGGAGCCCTCCCTGACCAGCCCCACCTAGAGGAACACACTTCCTGGAGCTCCCACAGCCCATCCTTCTCCCCAGTGTGTTCCTGGCTCCCCCCCACGCCGGGTGTGGACTTCGCGGGGGCAGAATCCCCCACTTCCCGACGTATCTATCTCCCCCTTGTCTGCCCTGAGTTTCCCCGCCCCACACGCCCGTCGCTGCCCCATAAGCCCCGACTGCAGGCCTGGCAGCGGCGGACTCCTTTGGTTCTGGGAATTCTTTTGACCCCCCGGTGAACCGCTGAGAGCAAACACTGCCCTCTGTGCTAATTACAAGCAGAGCGTGGAGGGAGCGTGTGGCCTTGCTGACCAGACCCGTCCCGCATCCCTCGGCCTGCGCAACTTCCTAGAATGTCGCAGGGAATTAGGCCTGAAATCCCTGTGCGCTGGGAGGGGTTTCCATGGAACTCATGGTGGGCAGGCGTGACCAGGATTAAGGGGCCTGAGCCCCCTCAGGCTTCCTCTCCCGGGAACCCCCACGGTCGGGCGGGATGGGTGTTCAGTGCTCCAGGGGCCCTGCCTGAAAGTGCCCCCTTCTCTTCAGCTGTGCCTGGAAGCGGCTCTTGCCAGCAGGGCCCCGTCGCCCACAGGACGGGTTTCCTAGCCCTCGACACTGAGCTCGGGGCTTCTCCCAGATGCCCCCGGTCTGCAGGACCCCGCCTGTTCGATGCCTCCGGGTCAGGGTACTGGCCCTGGTGGGAGGGCCCTGGTCCAGCTGAGAGAACAGACTTGGCGCTGACCTGGCCCACTCCTTCTTCCAGGCCCAGTGGAGGAGACCTGCCTGTCCCGTGACCCAGGGAAGGGACCCTAGACACAGGGACACGTGCCTCCTTCCCTCTGGGCCTCTCCTCCAAGCTTCCGGCAGTGTTTCTTGGGCCCTGGATCTGGGAGATGCCTGGAGGGGCTCCAGGGCACAGAGTGGCTTCCCCAGGCAACCTCGAGTGACCTTGACCTTCCTCACCATCTCCATCTTCTCACCTGGACAACAGGGCTGGTGACCACAGAGCCTGCCTTCCGGGGGTGTTGAGAGGATGCAGGAGGGTGTGTACGGACGGCCCAAGAGCGGCCCTGGCCCCTGTGAGCTTTGGAAACGTGCTGATAATTCTCACTCCTCACGTGAGGGGTCCCGGAGAGTCTGGGGGGAGCCGCAGCAGGTTCACCTCTGCACCTGTGGCAGGGACAGTTACTCAGAGCTGGAAGGGAGGCTGCACCCAGCAGGGGCTGGAGATCCGACCCCGCACCCCAGCCACACTGGCCCCCAGCTTGCCCTGGGGTGGCGGGGAGACAGCAGTGGGGTCCACAGCACTGGAGCAGGGACTGCCCAGGAGAGACCGGCCCACAGAGGTGTCGTGCCTCAGCCTAGGGAGGCGAGAGGACCTGGGCCCACCCCTCGGCCTCGGGAGGGAGCCTGGGGACAGTGGGATCGCCAAGACCATGAGCCCCGTTATTCTCCGCAGCCCGTCATCATGTAATCGGCTCATTAAGCACCTTGTTCGTTGTCCAGCTCTCCCTCCAGATGGCGAGCTCCCAGGGCAGCCAGCCCACCGGTCCACACGGCAATGGCCAGCCTAGGGCCCGACGGCGGGCACTCAGGAGATATCGATGACCATTGACGGGTCCTGACCTTTCTCAGGAGACCATCTGCAAAATGGGGGGAATGGGCTCCACTTTGAGGATTAAATGATAGCACAGATGTACACAGGTACAGGAAGTTTCCCCAGTTGGTAGAAACTTCTGGGTGAAGGCTGACTTGTAAGTAGTAATTGTGGCCAGAAAAAAGCCACCTCAGGTGTGCAAGGTGAGAGAGATGGGAGTTTCCAGCACCCCGAATGCTGGCTTGGGCAGCTGAGTGGCTGGGACAGCCATTCCTTGAGATGGGGAACCCAGAAGGAAGGCCACACGTGGAACGTGAAGAATTTCGGGTGCTACTGGGTAAATGAGCAGACACGGGACCCATGGTCCTGACCTTGGGCAAGTGGAACCAGGAGCCATGGTTGAGGGTCTTCAGGACATATGTGATCACTGAGGCTGTGGGAGGATGCCCTCCCCCAAGGGGAGAAGTCCAAGGAAGGAGAGGAGAGAATGTGCTAAGGTCAGGACAAGGCAACCAACACTTAAAGAAAGGGGGACCGAAAAACCCCCAAAGGATGGACAGGGAAGTGACCCCACAGCCACAGCAGCCAAGAGGAAACCATGTCTGAAGCCTGGAAAATATGGTTCCATTGTCTGCTGGCCTCCATGGTTTCTGTTGAGAAGTCTGTCACCTTCAACACATTGTTCATGGTTATGTAATATGTCCTCCTTTCACATCTATCTTTTTGAATTTTCAGTTTCATCAGTTGGACTTCACTGAGCCCAGGCATGATTTTCTTCAAATGGATCCTATTTGGGGTTTGCTGAACTTCATGAATCTGTAAGTTTACATTTTTAGTCAATTTGGGCAGGTTTTAGCCATTATTTCTTCAATATTTTTTCTCCCCCATTCTCTTGCTTCTCCCCTTCTGGGACCTTAATCACCCATGTGTTAGACATTTTAATACTATTCATGTGTCATTGAGACTCTGTTCTTTTTAAGAATGTTTTTTTTCTCTTCTTCTTTGCATTGGATAACTTCTATTGACCTATCTTCAAGTCCACAGACTCTTTCTTTTGTCATCTCCGTTCTGCCACTAATATCATCCAGTATTTTTTTTTTAATTTCATAGGTTGTATTTTTCTGTCTTAAGCATCCACTTAGATATTTTTAATATTTTCTATTTGCCGAAACTTTCTATCTTTTCGTTCATGCGAATGTGTTTTCCTTTATCTTCACTGGCATAGTCAGCATAGCTCTTTTAAAGTCCTTATCTGATCATTCCAGTATCTGAGTGACCTCAGAGTTGGTCTCGGTTAATTGTCTTTCCCCTTGAGAGGAAAACACATGTTCCTAGCCCTCAGGCATGTCATGTAATTTTGGATTGTATCATAGACTTTGCAACTGTTATGTTGTAGAGGCTCCCCACGCCAGGAACGTGAGCAGAGTTTGTACATAAAATGTGTAATGTCCCCTCCTCTGGCTCTTGTTGGGACCCCATCTCACTCACTGACAACCCTGATTGCCCCAGTCACCTTCTCCTGGTTCCTCCAGCCAGAAAGATTGGGATTTTAGATGCCTGAACTGTACTGTGACTGCCCTTCCAGAATGACCCGCTTTTGCTAACTAACTCGCTAGAGCCCTTGGGTAGTTTTTTGTCTGTTTGATTGTTGTCTGGGTTTATGATTGCTATCTTCAGGAGGGCTTATTTGTTAGAAACTTACTAGTCCATACAGGAAGGGTAACCAAGAGAAGTCTCAGGATGGGGGTGGGGGTAGGCGTCAGCAGCAGCAAATTCTCCTGAGAGGCCATGTCTTACAAAGAAGAAAGTGTCCATTGAACTTGGCTGCAGGGATGTTGGTGGTACTGATGAAGAGAGTCATTCCAAGGGTAGTGGGATAGCAGGGTGGGATAGATATGGCAGGGTGAGTCATGAATATCCTCTCTTGTGTTAAGGAAAGTTCTTTTTATTCCTAGCCTGGTAAACGTGTTTTATAACTGGTAGTACAGGAGACTTCCCTGGTGGGCCAGTGGGTAAGACTCCACGCTCCCAATGCAGGGGGCCCGGGTTTGATCCCTGGTCGGGGAGCTAGATCCCACATGCTGCAACGAAGACCCAACGCAGCCAAGATAAATAAATAAATAATAAAATAAAATATTTCGCGGCTTCCCTGGTGGCGCAGTGGTTAAGAATCAGTCTGCCAATGCAGGGGACGTGGGTTCGAGCCCTGGTCTGGGAAGGTCCCACATGCCGCGGAGCAACTAAGCCCATGCACCACAACTGCTGAGCCTGTGCTCTAGAGCCTGCGAGCCACAACTACTGAGCCCGCATGCCACAACTACTGAGCCTGCGAGCCACAACTACTGAGCCCGCGAGCCACAACTACTGAGTCCGTGCATCACAACTGCTGGAGGCCGTGCATCTAGAGCCTGTGCTCCACAACAAGAGGGGCCACCACAATGAGAAGCCCATGCACCGCATCGAAGAGTAGCCCCTACTTGCTGCAACTAGAGAAAGCCCGCGCACAGCAACGGAGACCCAACGCAGCCAAAAATAAATAAATAAATAAAATTTAAAAAGACACTATACACCGTAAAAAAAAAAGAAAAGCTACACATATAACTGGGAGTGCACTTTAAATTTTATGGAACATGTTTGGGCACTTATCTGTATTACTATATGGCTTTTCTTCCCTTTTCTATCATACGGCCTATTAACGTGATGATATTAATGGATTTCTTAATGTTGAGTCATTTTTGCATTCCTGGAAGTAAACTCTACTTGGTCATGGTGTATTATTACTCTAATTCAATACACTGCTGGATTTAATTTGCTCATTCTTTTATTTATAATTTTTGTGTCTCTCTTCACATGTGAACTTGGCCTGTGGTTTTTCCTTTTTCTGTACTCTCCTGATTGGGCTTTGGTATCAGGGTTATGTGAATGCAGAAAATGAATCAGAATTTTGTTCATCTTCTGTGCTTGAAACATTTTGTATAGTATAGGAATGATCCTTGAACATTGAAAAAAAGAACTTACCCATAAAACTCTCTGGGCCCTGTGCCTTTTTCTAGGGTAGGATTTTATAGCTTTCAGTGGGCAACCTTTTTATTGACAGGTTTAGATAGTCTAGGTCCTTAAGACAATTTCCAGATACATATTCAGTGAAACAAGACCTTTAAATTCCATTTAGTCAACAAATATGTTTCAGTTCCTATTATGGTCCAGACTCTAAAGGCAGACACATTTCAATCTGAATCAGCATATAGAATGTCCATGAGGATAGACATTCAGTAAATTTCAGTCTCTTTGCTTTCCTCCCTCCTCCCTGACTAGGGATGTCACAAGTGACAACACAGTAGATGTCCGTTGACCTGCACTTGCCTTATACACACCCACATGTCAGTTCCTACATATATCTATCCCTGTATCTACCTATTCAACCATCCATCTATCCACCCACCCATCTACCCACACGTACATACATGCATACATTCATATGTACGTACATATGCACATACATCCATCTACCTGTCCACGCACTCACCCATCTGTCCATTCAGGGCAACCACACTGAGCCTCTGCTCTGCAACAGATACTGGTCTAGGTATTGGGGTCCATGGAGATATAAGCTAAGTGCTTCAGTGCTGGAAGGCCAAATCAAGGATCAAAATGGCCCCAGGAGGCTACAATACGAACAGAACTGAACAAGATGAGGTGGTGTGCTAGGATCCAGGGAACCAGGGCGCCAGAGTGGCAGATTTGAGTGACTGATTTCGGGGTGGGCCACCCCACCTGAGCAGGGCGGGTAGTTTTCAGCTCCTGCTTGGAGGAGGCAGCCTGGAGAAGGAGCGGTCCAGGGTCCCAGGTGAGAAGCCCCCTGGGGGGTAACTCCCCTGACTTGGGCATGCCCTCAGCTCTGCTGTCCCTGTCACCCTTGAGTTGGCACACCAGGTTCCTCCTTCACTGTGGTTGTCTTGAGGGCAGCAATGGAACCTCATCCGTCTCCGTGGCTCCAGGGCCTTGCTCAGAGCCCGGCACCGACGTTTACTGGATAAAAGATGAGGGAAAGGAGGACCAATGGCTGGGAGGCAGTGCGCGCTCACACGGATGCTGTAGAGAGCTGGGTAGGGCACTGCCTCAGCGTGGGTCTGGGTTTCTTCCCCTCCCACTGAAGCTCTGCACCCAGGTCCCCAGGGGGTGGGAGATGCCCCCACAGCCTCAGCTCCCACCTGCTGGAACCCCTCAGCACACAAGGGGCCTGGAGAACCTTTCTTCCCCACAGCTGCCCAGCAGGGGCAAGACCCTGGCTGGGGAGCATCCCAGGCCCCTAGGCTCCAGGAAGGTGGGGGTGGGAGTGCTTGTTCTCCCTCCTCCCTTCACCGGCTCCGCTGAGAACCAAATCGCCTTATCAGAAACTCCCTCGAGTGACTGGTTAACCAAATAGCTAGAATTCCTGCTCAGAGGCACATCTGTTCCTGATCGAGGGGAGGCCAGGGGATGACAAGGAGAGGAGTGGGGAGCAGAGGCACAAGGCCAGGCCGCCCCAAAATAATGCTCGGCCCAGACCACTGGGAGCGGGGCGCCGGCCTGGCAGGAGCAGACCGGATTCTCTCCAGGGCTGGGGGCAGGACAAGCCCCCTGCCTGCACCCCCCCCCCCCGCCAATAGTGGGGAGCTGGGACCTGCCCACCAGGGTGGGAGGGAGACGGATGGGAAGCACCCCACCCCCGTGCACTGGCTCCGGGATGCTGGGCCACGCCGAGCTCTTCCCAGTGGGCGTGCCTCCCCTCGGGGCTCTGCCCCCTCCACCCCCTAACACACCCCCAACCCTCAGGCTCCAGCTGGCCCCACGTGTAGGCCATCCCCAGAACGGCACCTGAGCGGCTCTGCTCGTGGAGCCCGCAGGTCGTTCCAAAGCCGCCCGAGCCCTCTTCCCTCCGCCCAGAGCGCCCTTCCAGCCTCAGCGTCCGGCCAGCTGCCCTGTGACTTCCCATCAGGTGGTCCTCCTCGGGTACAGGGGTTTCCAGGGCGCCTCTGCCTCACCCCCACTGGTGAGACTGCGGACCTGCCCCGTGACACCCGAGCCCTCAGCCCAGGAATTCCTTCCTCTTAGGCTCTGGCTCCCCGGCCCCCAGCGCAGAGCAGAGCACGAGATAACGGAAGGATGAGAGAGGCCTCGCAGGGAGAAGGCAGAGGAGGAGACAGGCTGAGGCCGACACAGAGGAAGGGATGCCGAGGGAGGCCGCGAGGGGGAACTGCACACGGCGGTCACAGCGGGAAGGGCCCAGTCCCTCCCGCCGGCCAGAGCCCCTGAGTCCTGCAGGGCTGCAGTGTGGGCCTGGGAGGAGCCCTGCTTTGCTGTCCCCCCAGTCTGGGCTGGGACCACCAAGCTCTACACCTGCCACTTCGCGGACACTAGCCTTCCCGGGTGCCCGCCCCCAGGGCACAGAATGTGCCCCCCACCGTGGGCTGCACGCTGAGCCGGCTGAGGGCACATGGGCCCTGCGCCTTAGGGCAGGGAGGAGCGGGGAGAAGGGGCTGCCGCGCAGGGCAGGCGGGCGATAGACCAAGTCCGGCCGCCCCGTGGCTCTGTGCGAAGGGGTGGGAGCTGGGGGGCTGACAGCAGACTCCGGTGGGGGCTTCCTTGGAGGGGAGCCGCTGGGGGCAGCATCTGCCCACCTCCCCCGCTGGGCAGGGCTGTGCGGCATCCCCAGTCCAGCTAGACGGAGGGGCACCTCCAGCCCCCAGCACGCTCCCCGTCACCGACACCCCGGAAGAGGCAGCCTCCCCTCAGCCCAGCCTGAGGAGCCCCCCACCTCGGCCGGGCCCCGCACCCCTCCCGCGAGGCCGCCCATTGCGGAGGGCCTGGCCTAGGGCGAGGGCCAGTGTAAACAGATCATTTCTGTCCGCCTGGGGGGTGGGGGTGGGGGAGTTGTCTTGAGCTTTGTTATGTTCTGAAAAAAAAGGCAAAAAATTTGGGTCACAAACCACAAACTGTTTTGCTTTCGGCATAACTGGCACAAACAGGCATTTTGTCTGTGGTTTCTGGCCGCTGAGGCCTGGGCTGTCTGGGGCTGGGGCGGGAGACGCTGGAGGCTGCGCTCATGAGGCCAGAGGGGGCTGGGCAGGTAGGGGCCGGGCCTCCTGGGGTGGCCTGTCGGCCTGTGGCCCCCCGGGGCGGCCACACCTGTGCAGGAGCGCCAGCTGGGGGCCAGGCCCAGGCAGCCTGGAGGAGCGGGGACCCCGGGAGCCGGGACCAGCCAGGCAGGTGGACACAGGTCGCTGGGGGTGAGGCCTGGGGCCCAGGGCCACGTGCGCGCTTGCCGAGGCAGGGAGACCTGCCTCCGGGAAGGCGGGGTTCTCCCCGGAAGGCGGAGAGCAGACGGGGCTGCGTGGCGAGGGGTCCCCAGGGGTTGGTATGATGGGGTCCCTCCCCCCACCCTCCGGGGCCGTCCCCCCCGGCTGGCTCTGCGCTGGGGGCTTTGCCGCGAGCTCCGGAGAGCTTGGGAGGACCTGACAGCAGGCGAAATGATGCACCTGTGGTTATGGCATGTCTGGGGGTCACAGGCAGGGGCTGAATGCCAGACCGCTGTCTACACGGGAGGGGCAGCTCTGGACACCAGAGACCCAGGAGTGGGGGGTTGGTGAGCCAGGACAGCACAGAATGATGGAGAGGGCACGAGGGCGGGGGGTTAGAGGGGCCAGGAGAGAGCAGCCCGCCTGTGTGAAGCCTGAGGGGTCAGGCGGTGGGGACCGAGACACGACCCACCGAGAAACCGGAGGGTGTCAGGTGCTTAAGACCCCAGGAAAGCCTGGCCTGACGTTTGCCCTCTACCCAGTGGCCCACGGGAGCCACGGAGGGTCCTAAGGGGAGAGCAGCAAGCTGTGGGCCTGCAGAGCAAGCTTGCCTAGTTGCACATGCAGAGTGTCTGGAGCAGAGACTGGAGCAGCGTCCCGCTTCCAGTGGGCCTTGGCGACCAACTGAACGTGGCGGGAGGGGGCAGAGGACCCTGGAGCAGGTGCGGGGTGGTGGCCGTGAGCGTGCTCTGGTCAAGGGTCTGCGGCACACTGAGGCAGCTGAACAGGCCCCAGCGGGTACCATGCTGCAGCTCAGGTGAAAACACCAGGTGGAGGGAGACACAGGTGGGGTCAGCAGCGGGGAAGCAAGTCCAGTGCCTCCAGCTTAGCAAACTCAGTCTCCTCCCATGGCTCACGGTCAAGCCTTGGTGTCCCCCCGCCCTCCCCCTGTCCTCCTCACTCAGCAGGTGGTCGGGGGACTGGAACACACGGAGCGCTCCTGAGAGGGTGCTCTGGGCAGGCCTCCCCGAGGGGGTGCGGTTCAGCACCGAGTGAGGAGGGCAGGGCCCAGGTGGGTGCCGGCAGGGAAAGGGGTCCAGGCAGAGGCAGCCCGTGCAAAGGCCCTGAGGTAGAAACATGCCTGTGCGTTCAACCAGCCCAGCGGCGGGCGGGCCAGGGTGGCCTTGCCAGCCATCGCGAGGACTCGGTCTGTCTCCAGGGAAGCCAGGAGCAGAGGTGGGACCTGGTCTGATGTTTTAAGAGACCACCTGCGCTCCGCGTGGCGGTCAGGAGTGGAGACGGGAAGGGACCATCCTGAGGGGGGGTGCGGGCGTGGCCACCTGCTGGGCTCACTGCGGTGCCCTCGGCCCCTGGAACAGGGCCAGGCAGAGGAGGTGTGCCCTCGCCTAACTCGTTTCCTCAGCAACCACAAGCTGGGTGGCTTAAAACTATAGAAATTCATTCTTTCTCAGTCCTGGAGGCCAGAGGTCTGAAATCAGTTTCACTGGACTCAAGGCGTCCAGGGCCAGGCTCCTTCCAGAGGCTCTAGGGGAGGGTCCTTCCTGCCTCATCCAGCTTCTGGGGGCTCCTGGCTTGTGGCCGCATCCCCCCAATCTCTGCTCTGTCTTCACACGGCCCCTCCTCTGTGTCCTTTCTCCTCTCTGCCATGGTAGGAGCCCCCGTCCCTGGATCTGGGCCCTCCCTAAATCCACGACGGTCTCACCTCCAGATCCTTCACTTCATCACATCTGCAAAGACCCTTTTTCCTAATCAGGGCACATTCGCAGGGGTCTAGAATGTAGACACGTCTTTTTGGGGAGGACACCTTTCAGCTCACCCCCATGGGTGCCCATAAATATGGGCCTCTGACCTCATCTCCCACACTTCCCCCGCGCCCCCCGCGGCAGCCCCAGCCCCAGCCCTAGACTCCCCAGGTCCTGCTTCACCCCTCCTCCCAGGAGACCCCCCCAACCCTCACCTCCTGAGTCACTTTCTCCATGAGGTCTAGCCACTGGAAAAAGCACCCCAGTAATCCCCTCCGTGACACCGAGCCTGGGGTGCCCCGCACATGGGCGCTCATCCACACGTGTGAATGAGTGGATGAGTGAATGGAGCCCCGGGGTAAGCTGAGAGCTTGCAGAGCGCGAGAGGCTGGGCAGATCCAGGGCACCTGGGACACGGCTGCGCCAAGCAGAGTGGAGTGGGGGCAGTGATGGCAGTGGGGGAGGCTTGGGGCTAACTCAGGAGGGCCGCGGGAGGGCTGGCTGTGCCCTGGTCGTGGCGGTCTTGGGGAAAGCAGGGTGGGGGCAGAGGCATGGGCGAATGGGCTGCAGTGAGGGTGAACAGGCTAGGTGATGGGGCAGCTGGGAAGGGCAGGGCCTGCCCCGAGCTGCAGGAAGGGAGACCCTGGCCCAGCATCCCAAGGGTCCCGGGAGGGGCCCCAGGCACGGCTGCAGTGAACCTTTTGGGGGTGGGTCCTACCTGGGGTTGGCAGGAGACAGACTCCAACTTGGTCTGAGGGTGGGCAGGGCTGGGCAGAGGGTCCCGAGCTGGGTCCACACCCTAACCCCCCGGGAGTGTCTCAGCACCTCCTTGGGTGGGGGGCGCCCTCTGCCCCGCCCTGGCCCCCAGGCTCCCCTGAAGGGCCCCGGCTGCCCAGAGGGCACGGTGCGCCCCCATCCAGCTCACTCTTTCCCACTTTCCCAGCCCTCCTCATCCTTGATCCCGCCTCCTCCAGGCAGCCCCTCCCCACCCCGTGGCTGAGCTCTCAGGGAGCCTGGGCGGCATGGCCGCCCCTGGGGACGCCATCCAGACCCCAGAGTCCACAGCCCGACACCAGGCCGGCAATGAGTTCCAGAGGCAGAGAGAGCAGATTCAGGTGCAAGGCCTCGCCCCAACCCAGACAGGGGCCGAGAGCCCTGGGCGCCCACTGAAGGCTGCCCAGTCCCCGGCCACAGCCCACCGCCCTCTCCCCACTGGCCACACCTGCTGACCGGGGGCTTGGGGATAGGTGGGGTGAGGGGAGGGCCCGGGCAGGCCCCGAGCATCGTGGAGGCCAGCCTCACTGCCTTCTGAGGGGCACGAGGACCCTAAAGGTCAGTGGTCAGAGTGGTCTGGGCTGCGGTGCGGGGCTGCGCGGGGGAGGGGGTTTCCAGTGCCCTCTGATGTGGCCTCAATCTCGGGGGCACGGGGAGCCCATCTGCGTGTGCAGGTGGGCACACAGGTGACAGGTAGCCCTGAGTCCCCATCTGTAGCAACAGCTACAGTTTCCAGAACCTTTCAGAACCTGGCCCACGCCCTTCCCCCTGTCCCCCGAGGCTGGGAAAATTCCCTGGGGTTGACAGACAGCGACAGCAGTTTACTCCTCAGTGGGCTCTTGGAAGAGCCCCCCGGGACCCCTCCCGTCGCCTGGAGCCCTGTCTTTGAGAATTCGGTCCCTGAGATGGTCCCAGAGCCTCCCGAGATCCACGACCGTGGTGTCACCACCGCTGAGAGCTGCGGGCCTTCGGGCTGTCCTCCCTGCACCCCATCACTGTTCCATGAGTCCTATTTTTTTTTTTCCTCTTGCTTCTCTGATCGAATGAATTCTGCTGCCCTGTCTTTGAGTTCACAGATTTTTTTCTTCTGCTTTATCTAGTCTGCTGTTGAACCTGTATGTTGAATCCCGCAGGGGCCCAGAGGAGGTGTCCCCACCTGCAGGGTCTTCCTGCCCCCGCTTCCCACCTCCCCTGCCCCCTCTCCAGGGCTCAGACCTCCCCTCCCTCCCTCCACCAGGTACCCAAGTGAAAACGCAGAGGACTCAGAGGAAAATAAATTTAAATGCTTTATTTGGGATTGCGAGCGTTAAAAGTTAAAGACAAAACCCAAGCTGTGGATTCTGTCAGAAATAGCATGTTAGGGGCGAGTGGAGGCGAACACGGCCGCGGGATGGACTGGGCGGCAGGTGACACTCGGTGTTCTGCGCATGGGGGTCCTCAGATGATGGTGTAGAGACCCAAGAAGGGGTCCCGCTGAAGACAGCTGGGGGGACTCGGGGAAGAGACACGATGGAGGGCCACAACCAGGGCGTGGAGGTCGGAAGGAGCCCGGGTCGGATGGCGATGACCCACAGAGAGCTGCTCACTGGGGTACACAGAGGAGCCTCGGCAGACGCCCCCAGAGCCCCCACCCGATCGAGGCAAACGGAACGCTGGGTGGGTGGCGTCTGGCTGAGTGGGCAGGTAATTTGGGGTGCCTCGAAGACAATTTGGATCTCAGGCCAATCCGTCTGGCTTCTCCGATTAAGACAATTTGGCTTTTTGGGCTTCTGTCCAATGGTCCAAATGGCCCACTCCCTGGACGCTGGCCGGGGGACCCTCTGTGCCTTGGGTGGGCTGGCACGGACCGCCCCCTGGGTCGTGCCAGCCCCGTCACCGGGGCCCAGAAGCCTCGGGCCTCTAGATTGCTAGTCGGGCTGCTGTGCAGGGGGGCTGCGCTGGGGGCAGAGGCGGGGGTGAGGTAAACCTCCCAGCCGCCCGGGTCCCTGCCGCAGCCCTAGGCGCTGAGATGGTGGCTGGGTCAGTACCGCCAGACCCAAGGGCCTCGGGGCCCAAGCGACCCCAGCTGTCAGACACACTCGCAGCTCTCCTGCTCTGCAGGGCTCGTGCCCTCCGGACCTCTCCTACTGCCTGGCATCACCCCACCTGGTCACCAGGAAGCCCCGCGGAGCTCCGAGCTTCCTGGGGCCCAGACGGGGCACTGAGGAGGCGGGCAAGCTGTCACCGAGGGGCACGGGGAGGGCTCCCCAGGTGCGCGGAAGGCGGCCACCTGCTCCCGCCCGATGGAGCCCCTTGCTCACGCATCTGTAGCCCCTTCCCCCCCGCCGGCTGGGCCGGCCGGGGGCCCCACATTGGTGGCCTCCGAGCACCTTCCTGACACCTGAAGAGACGCCTCCCTGCCCCCTCCTCCGCCCCTCAGGACCCCCGGGGACCAGCCACCGCCCCCGGGGGCCAGGCCAGGCAGCGGCCGTCTCCATTCCCCTCTGACTTCTCGGGGGGCACAGTGGCCAGCACCCCCGCGAGGCTCCACTCTCCACTCAACCCAAGCGACAGGGACAGGCAAAAATCAAACCAAGGGCGATAAATGGCGGAGGGCAGGACGGCGGCGGGCGCCGCAGAGGTGACAGGTGGTTGGCTTCGTGCGTTCCTTGTCCTTGGTCACTGCCCCCCTGTTACACGGGGAGGGGAGTAAGTTTAATTTGGTACACGAGCGCGCAAAAAGCTAAGGAGGGATAAAAAAAAAAAAAAAGGAAAAAAGCCCCAGGAGAAGCCAATTAAAGGGGGGAAATAGATCAATTGGCGTCAATTTGGGTTCCTGATTCGATCTGTAATTCTGCACGTCTCCTCGTCAATCCTTCCTCCTGACCGTTTCGTCCAAACCCTTGCTGGACCACTTCCTACCCCAGAGCATCCCCCCCCAGCCCCCAATGCCCCCCCACCCACCCCACCAACCTCCAGACTTCCCACACTCCCCATGACCCTTGCCAGTCTCCAGGGGGCCCTCATTTCTGACAGGCTCCCCCAGGAGGCTGGCAAAGGCGAGCCCTAGGTGTGCTGGGGGGTCCCCAGATCTCACAGGAGCACACCTAGGGGGTCAGGCGACGCGGCAGGGCATGTCTTGCTTGGCCACAGCCATCTCCACTCCGGCCAAACCCGTTCCTCGCTCAGCACGATAGTAGGTGCGTGGATGCCAGTGGGGTCTGGGGGCATCGGGACTCTCACTGCAGGTGCCGTGGGGTCAGGACGGGTGCCGAGAAGGAGGGGGGATCTGCCTCATCTCGGAAAGATGGAACCACCCGCGCCTGAGCCTGGGACACGCACCCTCCCACCCTAGGGCGCATCCCAGGGGACCAGAGAGGAGCACAGGACGCGAAAACCTCATCGCAGGGCAGCTTAGAGAAGAATTTGGGATGGAATGCGGTCTCATCTGCACAATGCTGGGTTTGGGTATCCCACATATCTGGGTGTGTGTGCGTGTGCGTGTGTGGATGTGTGTGAGGGTGTGTGTGTGTGTGTGTGTGTGTGTGGATGCACGTGAGGGTTGTGGATGTGTGTGAGGGTGTGTGTGTGTGTGTGTGTGTGTGTGTGCGTGCGTGCGTGCAGGGTTGCGTGTGGGTGTGTGTGCTTTCAAAGGTGAGAATTCAGACGTAAGATTTTGGAGCGTGTGGGCATTTATGCCAATTAAGTTTTATCTGCGCGAATTCGGGTTTTCTGTCCCGTGCACCGCTCCCCGGGTGTTGCTGGGCCCCCCCACTGCCCCACAGCGGTCTCAGTGATGGAAACTACGGGGAGGAACAGGTTTGGGTCTTCGGTGTCACACGGCCAGAGCCCGGCGAGGGTTGGTGGAGGAGGGAGATGGCTGGCGAGCAGTGACAAGCCTACCTGCAAATTTGGCGCCTTCCTTTCTCTTGGATGGTCAGTCACAGCCAATTGAAGTCCAGGTCCGAGAGGAACGAGAAGGAAGGGTGGGGGCCGAATTCTTTTATTTTGCCAATTGTTTTGAAGCCAATTTATTTTTAGTATTTTTTTTTTTCAGCTAATTGATTTTTTTTTTTTAGGGTTTTCTGGAAAGCTAGTTAGCTTTTCCGGTGTTGCTAAGAAGCCAATTCGTTTCAAGGGGGCCAACACGTTTGTGATTGCAATTTCGGTTGTGTAATTTGGGGGTAATTTGGGGGTGATAATTTGGGAGAGAGGGCGAAAGCCAATTGGTTTTGTACATTTTTAAAGATTTTGTTGTGATTCCCTTAGCCCGATGGAGGGGGCCGAGGAGAGAGCAGCCTGACGTGGGGAGGTTGGGGCACGGGGGCCAGGTCGGGGGAGCCCGCAGACAGGACGGTACAGAGGTTTCAGCGGTGGGACCTGATGGAAAGGTCCGGTCAAGAGGAGGTCACGAGTGGGTGGTGCCGCTTTGCAGAATTACGACAATTTGGCTCACTTGCGATGGCCGGACGCCTCAAGAGAGGCGCCCCCGTGGGCGGCGGGGTCCTGGGTGGGCAGGGCGATCAGGGGGCGGTGACGCTTGGCCTCTCTGAACACCTCCAGCTCCTTGGCGAGCGTGCGACCCCGGCGGGCTCGCAGGAGGGCGGGCAGGCCCCTGCGCAGGCGTTGGGCGGACTGCTTCCAGGTGTCATATTGGAAGAATTTGCCCACGGGGTATCTGGGGAAGTTGTCCTGAGAGGGGAAGGGCCGGTCAAGGGGTGCCTGGCCCCCAGCCCCTGCTCCCAAGCCACCCAGGCCCCGGGGGGACATCTGGGCAACCTGCTGGGGGCTGTCCCTAAACCTTGCAGCGTGCCCGACGTGTGACAGGTCATTAACTCCCCCGGCTTCTGGTCAACCCCACCACGGTTGCGGGGGGGGGGGCACGTGGCAAACATGTAAAGGACTCCCCAGCCGCGCTTCCAGCTAAGGGGCTGCCGCACCCGGGTCCCCTGGCTTAGAGGTAACAGCCCCGAGGGGCTCCAGAGAGGGGGAGGGTCCCGGAGACGCCGGTTCCCCTCCCAGGGGCCGGGCTGCCCACAGGCCCAGAGCTGGGGGGCCTCCCACGGGCCCAGAGCGTCCACAGGCCTGAGCTGGGGGGCCGTCCACGGGCCCAGAGCTGGGGTGCCGTCTACGGGCCCAGAGCTGGGGGGCCGTCCACGGGCCCAAGCTGGGGGGGCCGCCTTACCGGAAGCACGGTCGGAGGGGTCGACACGTCCCTCTCGGACTTGGCGGGGGTGGCGCAGTAGGTCTCCAGCAGGGCCAGGTCGCAGCTGCGGAAGCAGCACTCTTCCACGATGCCACGGCTGCGGCGGTTCACGCGGCTTGCCGGCCTGCCTGGAAGTCCCACAGGAGGAAGGAAAGGGCACGTCAGCACCAGCGCCCCAGGGGGCTCCCCAGGGTTCCTCCAGCCAGCCCGCCGCCCCTGCCCTTGGGACAGGATGCCGGTCACCTTGCAGGGACAGCCGGCCTTGGACTGGAGGGAAGGAAGAAAGCGAGAGGGGGGCGCGCAGGGGCCCCAGAAAGGAGAGAATGGACAGCGGGGTGAGTGCGCTCCAGGACCAGCCCCCTGGCCTCTCGGTGCCTCCCTCGTCGTATGTAAAGTGGGCACGGCCTCCTGGTCCACCACCAGGGGCTGTTTGGAAAATGCACGGGGCCCGGCCCCACATCCTGGGATCCCAGGGTCCTGCCCCAAAGGCCGGCTGGGCCCCAGGTGCCACCCCTGAACCAGCCAGGAGCCTGGGTGCCTGCGGCCCTAGAGCCGCCGCCGAGACAGGTAGGAATGGGAGGAAGAAGGAGAAGACGGGAGGAGAGGAGTGAGGACCTGCAAAAACCACGCCCTCCTTTCTTCCCGTCCTCCCCCTCTCCTCCACGCACAGGCTCCAGACTCAGCTGCAAGGAAAAGCCTCCGGCCTGCCTTCCGCCATCGGTGGGGGGAGGGAGAGGAGCCCCTAGTAAGGGGTCCAGGTGCGGGGTCGAAAGGGTTGGGGGCTCAGCCCGGCCCTCCTTTCAGGGAAACCTGGTGCCAGGGGGCCACTCCCCGGGCGAGGGCCAGCCAGCACCAGCCCGTATGGTGCTACCTCCTGCCCCCAAATGTGGCAGGAGACAGAGGCCACAGGAGAAGCCAGGGCAGGCAGGGGCCTCAGAAGCGTCAAGAAGCAGGAATGTTTTTTAAAGAGAAGCTCTGACATGCAAGACGGGCGTTTTCGGCCCATTTCAGAGGGTGGGTAAGTAAAGGCTGCAGAGGAAGGTGCCTTGTGGTGGGTGATGGTTACGATGAGCCTTACGGCCACTGCCTGCTTGCCCCAGCCATGTCCCCACCCACACCCAGCCCTGAGCAGTGTCCCGCTGAGCCCAGGGGGAGCACACACTCCCTCCCCCCTCGAGGGTCAAGAAACTGCTCCCCAGTTTCTCCCGTTATCCGGATGGACACTCTCCGGAACTCCCCTGACCCGTCCTGCAGTTAAAGAAACTGAGGCCCAGACTGCTGGGAAGCGAGGGCAAGAGCCCACACCCCGAAGGAGAGCTCACCTCCAACGGGGGACCCGCCCTGCCACACAGGGCACAGGGGCAAGGGAGAGCAGAGGTCTCCACGTGCCCAGCCGGCTCCCGCAGGTCGGGAATCAGAGAGGAGGGCGAAGAACAGAGCCCTCGGGCCAGCAGGCGGGCGCCCTGCACTGTGCCCTGCCCCTCGGGTGCGGGTCCCACCCAGGCCTGGGGGCCCCGGCGGTCCCCTCCTGCGGATGCAGCCGAGCGTGGGCCAGGCACACTCACGCCGCCAGCAACGTGTGCTTTTATTCTGACTGGTTTTCAACCCATTTGATTCCATTTAAAATCTCACCATCCACGGGTATCTGCCCGTTGCCAGGATGTGGGCAAAACGTGCGGGGAAACCAGTGCCCGCAGCCCTGCCCATGGGCAGGTCAGGGAGAAGCAGGAGGGGAAGGGCTGCCTCCCTGTGGGGGCCTGGGTCACCCCGCCCGGAAGCCCGGCCTCCAGCCCACTCTGCACCCCACCCGCACCTGCCACTTAAGGTCTGGTCCCCCTGTAGATACCACCGTCCACTCTCCCTCCCACCTTGAGTCACGCTGCAAGAAATCAGGGAGTGCGGGCACCGCCCAAGCACACCGTAGGTGCCTAATAAATGTGGACTGCGAGGGCGTGACTGCGCTCTCCAAGTCTCACAGCAAGGGCCCCGGGCTCATTCACCTCCGAGGGGCCTCCCCGGGCCCGACCCCCAGGCCAGGTGCGCTGAAGGACCTGCAGAGGTGTCTGACATGAGGTAAGGAGGACTCCGGCATCTATCGAGCACCAGCTGCGTACACCCCTCCGCCCTCGCCCCGCTGAGCTACTTACTGAAGTAGAAGCCGCGGTCCCCGCAGACAAACTGGAGGGTGTCCACCAGCTCCCCGCCGCACAGAGTCTCACTGGGGCGGTAAGCAGCATAGCAGCACGAGGCGAAGGCCAAGAAGGCAAGCAGCCCCAGCATCGACTTTCCCACTCGGATCCCCATTGGTGTCTGCGGGCGGAGACAAGAGGCGTGAGCCCACCGCCCCGCCACGTCCAGGCCCGGGCCCCTCCCACTGCCCACCAGCCAGGGCGTCCCGAAATGCTGGCCCAGCAAGGGGATGCGGGCCTGCTCCCTTCGGGGACACGCAGCCCAGCCATCTCCTAATTTAAAGTCCAGTTACAGCTTTAAAGCACGGCTTTCTCCTTAATCTTAATTGTTTTAATTACAGAAGAGCTGGAGCTTCCACTGCTGACGCAGGCAGGATGCAGAGCTGCCCCGCGTGAAGGGCTGTGTGCGGGGCACACCTCTGAGGGGCACCGAGTGCTAGTCAGTAATTTCACGTGGGGATCCCCATCGTTATTACTGCAGGGGCTCAGCCACACCCAGAGCTGCAGGGGCCAGTGCTGGACACTGGACCTGGCCTCCATCCTATGATGTCATGGGGGCGGGGCCGGCACAGGGCAGCGGCCACTCCTCGGGCCTCCCAGCGCCAGCCAAGATGGCAGACGGCCCCACCCCAGCACAGAACATGTGCATCTCAGAGGACCGGCTGAGCAAGGGTGCCAGGAGGACCAGCCTCCCTCCCAAAGCAACAGGGGGGTTCTGCTGGGCCAGCACCACCCTCCTCCCTCCCGCACTGCCTCTCCCACCCTCTCAGTCTGCGGCTCAGCAAAGCCTGGGTCAAGGGTCCGACGGTCAGCACGGCGGTGCCAGCCACGCTCCCAGGAGCCACCTTCTCCTACACCACTCAGTCCCCCGACTCCAGTCTGCCCTGGGCACCCCAAACACACATAAAAGCCGAAGGCCTCCTTTCCAGGCCTCGCATGACACTACCCAGGGCCAGGGACCTCAAAGTCCCTCCAGGACCACCAGGCCCTCTCCCCATTTGGGGTACCCAACCCCACCCCAGGAGCTGGGGAGAACAGCTCAGGCCACCTAGAGGCCAGACCCCCGTCCCTCAGGGTACCACCTAGAAGGAGAGGCACATCTCAAGACACACCCCCTCGCAAGGCTTTGTGACTGCAGACCTGGGGCAAGGGTTAACCAGGTCCCCTAAGGAGTCGGGGGGCTTGAAAGGGACCTTGACTCCTCTTGGGACACAGCGAGCCAGCCCTAGCCCTCCAAAAGGTGGAAGCCCCCCAGGCAGGCAGCCCCAGCCTGCCCTCTGCGGGCCCAGGTACGAGCCCCTTCTGGGGGCACAGTCTCGGCCGGGTGCCCCTGAGCCCCGTGGCACCCGCAGGCTACCCCAGTAAGGGCCTGGGTGGAGCTGCCCACGTGTGTCCCTCTTAGGCTGTGCACCCAGTGAGCACAGAGGCACCGAGCAGCACGCCCCTTGCCAGCCTGGAGCAAGGCTGCTGCATGCTGGGCCCAGGGGAATTTTGATGCAATAAATCGTGTAGGAAATGAGGGGCTGCGAAGGAAGCAGTCTCGCTTAAGCTCCTGACGAGCAGGGCCAGCTCCGTGGAAGATGGAAACTGCCGCCTGGCTCAGCTCACCTCCTCCCTGCACCAGACCCCAGCCTGTCTCCCGACAGCCCGGTGCCGCCCCCCCCCTCCAAATTCTAGGAACAAATTTGTCCAGCTAGGGACTCGGTGCCGTCCGAGCGGCAGCCCCATCCTTCTGCAAGCCCAGCCACTCGGTGCGGGGTCCAGTCCAGGGCACCAGCAGAGAGCAGAAGACTAGACGAGGGGCATGCAGCTGTGCGGGCCAGGTGACCAAGCGGGCAGAGGAGGGAGGGCAGGGGCAACAGGGCAGAGGCAGAGGGGAGGGATGAAGGGGCTGAGTGGGAGGCCGCGGGCAGGGGCCAAGGGGCTGAGGCCGGAGCGGGAGGGCAGCCGGGTCCTCGCTCAACAGCCCCGGTTACCTGCAGCTGGACAGGAGGCTCGCTGGGGCTGGAGGAAGAGGATGCGGGAGGAGGAGGCTGGAAGGCTGCCTCAGAGGAGAAGCCAATGTCCAGTTTGCAGGCTGGTCAGTGCCTCAGCTTTTATGTCTGAGCCGGCTCCTCCCAGCCGCGGCTCCACCCTACCCCCACCCCTCTCCCTGCTGACCACTCCCCCCGCCCCCTTTGCTCCCGCCCCCTCCCTCCTTCCAGCCGTTCCCTTCTCTGCGGCACCCCCAACCGCCTTCCCCACCATCTCTTAGCAAAGAACGGGGGGCGGGGGGGCTCATCCTGCACCCCCAGCCCATCCTGGCACCGGGAAATGGGGGCGGGGGTGCAGGGAGGGGGGGCTGCTTTCCACCTCCTTGTCTGGAAACTTCCATCTGCCCACGGGGGCAGGGGCAGTTACCCTCTCTGGGTTGTCCACTGCTGCCCCTTTGAGCCCTGGGCCAGGCCCTCTCTCCAGATTACTGGTTGGCAATGTCGGGGGCAGGGGAAGGGAGGCTGTGGGGGGCGCGCTGCGAATGCGGCGTCTGGCAGGACTCTTTCGCCAACTCGGCCCCCCTCGCTCCATCCTGGCCCCGCCCACCCAGTTTTCCTCTCTCGGTCTTGCTGGCACTGAGTCAACATACCAGGGTGGGTTTCTGAGACTTGCGCCCGTCCTCGTTGCACTGCCCCCCGCCCCCGCCCCCGCGGCACAAATCACAAACTTTCAGCAACACCCCCTGCACCCGCAAAGCGACCAGGAAGTCGCCTTGCAGACAGCTCACACCTCCCCGGGCACTTCCCAAGTCCCCACCCCGCCCCCCCCACCCCTCGCCCCCTCCTCCGCGGCACAGGGCAGAGCGCGGGGTTCGAGACGCGGAACGTGACCGACAGCCCCCCACCCTGTCTGCCCCGGGCCCAGCCGCCCCGGCCCGGCCCGGCCCGCACGCAGCTTACCTGGAAGCCGGCGCAGGGGCCGCCCACCTCCCTGCTGCGTATTGCAAACCGAACAGCGGGCGTTGGCCCTCCTGCCGGGCACTCCTCTGCCAGCGCCGCTCTGGCCGAGTCGCGGGGGCCGAATGTGCGACGGGGCAGAACGGGGGGATGGCTTTTTTTGGGGGGGTGGGAAACTCGTCTGATTGTTTGGGGAGGACGGGCTGTCTGCGGGCTGGGGCGGGCCAGATGTTGTACTTTTAGGGGGGGAAAGGGTATCGGGAAATGAGGTCAGCTGTTGTATCAAGGATAGAGAGGGGCAGAGATAGTGAGAGAGACAGAGTGAACGTGAAAAGGGGGGGGGCCGAAGAGAGGGCGAGAGAGAGAGAGAGGACAGTGAGAGACGGGCAGGCGCACAGCGGGAGAGAACAGCGAGGAGAGAAACAGAAAGCGTATAATTAATCCACTTTGGGACGGCGAAGGCGAGAGGGCGGGCGTGGAAGGGGAGGGAGTTGGAGGCAAGGAGCTGGGGGGGGCGGGAGGGAGCAAAGGGAAGGCTGCGGAAGAAGAGAGGGGGCCGGGACCAGAGGCCGGAGAGGGGACGGGGAGCGCAGAGAAGCGAGGAAAGGGCGCAACGTCGGGGTCCGGGGAAGGTGCTGAGGGGGGCGGAGCGGAGGCGTCACCCGGGCCGCGGGCGCCCAGCTCGGTTTGGGCCGACGGAGCCCTCGGCCGTCGCGAGCCCGGGCCTCGGGGGGGGGCGGCGGTGGCGGCGCCGGGGCCGCTCGGGACGCAGCGAGGAGGGGGAGCGGCCGGGCTGCGCGCCGGGGAGGGCCGGGAGGGAGCGCGGGGGATGACAACGCCGGCGGCCTGCGAGCCGGACTGCCTGCGGGGGGGACCGCCTCCTCGGGCGAAGCGGGACGGGCGTTGAGGTAGATGAGGAGGAGGCGGCGGGGGATCCGCAGGCCGGCGGAGCGCGACCCCGCCGACGGCGCCCGAGATGGGAGTCAGCAGCGTGGCGGCGGACGGCGTCGACGCGGGGCCGCCAGCCGGGTGGAGGCGCTGGCGGGCCGAGCGCGGGCGGGCGTGGGCCAGGAGGCGGGGGCGGCCGGAAGGGGGGGGCCGGGGGCCGGCCTGGCCTCACGCAGCTCCGCCGGAGAGCAGGCGAACTCCGGGCGCCAACGCCCGGCTCTTATAGCCGCGCCACCCCGCGGCTCGGCGCCCGCTCGGGCCCCGCTGGCCGTGCGCCCGCGCCAATGGGCGCCCGCGGGGCCCTCGCCCCGCCCCCGGACCGCCCTCGCAACTCGAGCCAAGGGCGGGGGGCGGGCTTGGGGTCCCGGGGGGCGGCGGTTGGGGGGGGCTGTGGGGTGCGCGGGGGCGAGATTGGATTGGGGGCAGGGATCGGCAGAGTTCGAAAGAAATCCCGAATCGCCATTCTAAAGTGTTTGGGGGCCCCGTCTTAGGTTCCGGGGTGCCAAGGTCCCCGCATTAGTGCACGGGGGACGCGGGGCGACCAGGGTGGGCGGCGTCACACGCCCTAGCGACGGCCAGGTCCCCGCGCCCGGCCAGGGGGCTACGCGGCGAGGGTGCCCTGTCGGAATGCGGGCGCAGGTGGCTCGACACTGGGCCGGGGGTCCCCGAGTGCCGCTGGGATGTACAAGGGAAGTGGGGAGTCCCTGGGCGCGGGCGGGGCGCGCAGCCGCCACCTGCCCGAGCAGGCGCAGCCCCTAGAGCCGCAGCCGGAGCCCGAGCGCCCCCCGGTGCCGCGCGGGAACCGGGGAGTAGCCTCGGCGGCCACCAGGTGCGGTACGTGGGGAGGGCCGGCCGGGCCAGGACCGAATCTGGGCCAGGCATGGGGCCGGCCCGGGCTGCGCCTGCCGGGAGAGATACGAGCAGGGCGGGAAACATCGCTCAAATCCTACCTGCATGACCGGGCTCACCGGGGTGCATCTAAGCGGCTCGCCTTTGGGGCCCACCCAAAATATCCGGATAATAGTTCCCCCGTCCTCAGTGCGTTGGACTTGCGCAGACTCGGGTTCAGCCCCAGGGGCCACCACGATAATTTGGGGGTCTGGGGAAACCATCTCCTGGAGAGTGTGGACGATGTAAGAAGTCGTTGTGATTTTTACCAAGTCAAAAACCACGCACGAGCCCCCGCGACCCGCCCGCCCCCAGGAGCCCCGGCAGCCAGCGCCCCTCCGAGGGGAAGGGGCCGCCGGCGGCGGAAGCCCGCGCCCGGCTCGCCCCCTCGCTCCGCCATCAATCACGTCGCCCGCGCTCGGCGCGCGCCTCCCGGAGTCCTCCGCCCGGCGGCTGGCGGCGCCGCGCCGCCCGAGCCGGGTGCGCCTGTCCTCCGCGTCCCTCCTACCCTGCGCCCTGCCTGCCCCGCTGGGGGGCCGCCGAGGCGCTTTCCCCACGACCGTGATCTTTGCAGAGAGCAAACGAAAGCGGCGCGGGTTTCAGGGCGCCCGGCCTAGCGAGCGCGGCCGCCGAGGGGCTAGCCCGCCGCAGGCTCCCGCGCCCCGCGCCGGTGTCCCCGGCAGCCGCTCGGGACGGCGGGACGGCGGCGGGTGGGTTTGGGAGCCGGGCCGGGACGCGAGGCGGCGGGGAGCTCACCGCGAGGCTGGAGGCCGGAGGCTGCGTCCGCGGGCGCGCTAGGAACCGAGGCAGAGAGCGAGCGCTCTGCAACGGGCGGCGGACGCGCTGAAGGTGAGCGAGACCCCGGGGGCAGTCCCCAGTGTCCGGGGGCAACGCCCAGTCCGTTGGAAGACCCGGGGACAATGCCCAAATTTGGGGGAAACTGGGGGCAATGCCCAGTCGTTTTCCTGGACGCGGGAGAAGCACTGCCTGCGTCCTGGAGGACACGCTGCTGGGCCAAGTGTGTTTGGGGAACACAAGAGAAATTTTCCAACTCCGAGGAGCTCCGGGGACTTCGTAGGAGACGCAGAGAGGCCCAGAACCAGTGCCCGTGGTACGCGGGATTGGGGAAGCTGCAGAGACCGCGGCGGGGCCGGGAACAATGCCCAAAGGCCGGGAACGCAAGTCAGAGCCGCCTGATTTGCGGGCGAGAGAACGAGTGTCCCGAAGTGGGGACCCAAGGGAGGTTGCGTCGGTGTGGGGAACTGCGATTCACGACTAAATTCGAGACTCCAGAAAGAGAGTCCGAGTCTGAGGACCGGGGGGATTTCTCCCTGCAACTGGGGGACAAGGGAGCCGCGTCTAAAATGTGGGGACCCCAGCATCTGGGTCAGCAAGTTTGTGGGGGGGTCCCACTTTGTGGCGAAGTAGGTTTGGGGATGACCCGAGGAAAATGCTCAGCGTGAAACTTGGGAGAACCCCAGAGGCGTACTGTCTAAAACCGGGGGAAGAAAAACAATGGACACATTTTGGGGATCTAGGCAAATCGTCCATGCGGTGGAGAAGAGTGGAGATTAATTTCCACAACTTAGAAATTCAAGTTAGTGGCCTGGACGCTTGCATCACCCAGGGAAAGTAACTTCCATAATTGCTGTGGCTTTTGAGAAAATCCTCAATGTCCTTTAGAGAGTCAAGAAACACGATCTAAATTCGGGGCAACCTGGGGTGTGATCAGGACATTTGGAGAATGCAGAAAATCAATGTCCTTTTATATCTTAATTTTTACATTGGTTTCAATTAGTTTATTTTTGGTGAACAGGAAAAAAATATATTTTCCTGGGCACTGTCTGCATTTGGGGAACCCTAGGAAGACGTGGCCCAACTTTGGGGGAATCCATGAAAATTGTTCAATAGAGATTGGTACCTAAATTTCAGGGAACCTGGTTAGTAGCAAGGAAGCTTGTAGGACGCGGCCTATAATACCTGGGATTTCCAGGACCCGGGGATTTTTTTCGGTATCTGGGCAATTTCACTTTGGGAGGCCTGTGGAAAATTGCCTAAATTTCGGGGGACTCGGGGCAAGGATCATAAAGGCAGGGGACCCATAAATCAACGTTCAAAAAAAGTTCAATTCTTTTGTGGAGGGGGGGAAATAATCTGAGTTTATTTTGGAGGACTGGCAGGCAGTGTCTCAATCTGGAGGCCCCAGAAAAATCATTTTTGAATCTGGGGATCCAAAGAAGCTCTTCGAAGTCCTCAGGAGAAATGAGGGTCAGTATCTAAGTTTTATGGGGAAAGGATTCAGAGTTCCTAAGTGGTGGGGCCTGAAGAATCAGTGCCTGAAGCTGGGTATCTACAGGGGGTTTGCAGTGTCTGGGAGACTCAGAAAATGTCGACTAAATTTGGGGTGACTCAGTGGGTGCCTGAGACGCTTTGGAGCCCAAGAAATCAGTGCCTTTCTGTGACAGAAGTGTAACATTGAATGTGTCTGGGGAGCCTGGAGGGCAATGCCTGATGTTGAGAGCCCAGTGTGTCCAAATAGAGGAAAGGGTCCAGCGTTGGTTGGCCCGGGATATGGGATCCGTTCTGAGTTTTAGAAAACCTGGATTCTTGTCAGTAAGCTCGTGGGGCCCAGGGAATTTTTTAATATTCAGAATGTTATGAGGCGGAGAAAATATTCAGAATATTTGGTTACTGGGACACTCAAAAGAGCTTGGTATAACAAGATATAGGCGCTGTGAAAGAGTTTGTTTTGTGCGTGGTTGGCCCAGGGGGACCTGGGAGGTTTGCGATTTGGGGGAATCTGCCTGTCCACGATCACAACTGAGCACACCTTGGATAATAGCTCTGCGTGCTTTCGGGGCCTGGGTAAGTGTCTAAATTTTAATGAACCTGATAAGTGGCAAGGAAGCTTGGAGATCCCCGGGAATGAGTGCCCCATATCTTCATGGCCCACCAAAAAAAAGGGGGGGACCAGAAATCATCCTCTCAATTTTGTGGAACTCAGGAGATCAGAGCGCAGACTGTTTATGATTCAGAAGGGGGATCGGAGTGCTTTGGGTGTAACGCCTAAATTTTGGTGGAGGTATGGGAAGCAACGTTCAGACCCTGAGGGTCCCGGGGAAATGGCTTAGTGTGTTGCGGAGGTGGGGGTGCCTAGGATTCTTTGTGGAAAATTTAGGGAACCCAGGGTGAGGCCAATACAGTTGTGGAACCCAGCAGATAATGCCCCGAACTCTGGTGAACCAGGGGAACAGGGCTTCAGTGTGGGGGGCCCAGAACAGGGGTGGTAAGCTTGGGAGCCACTGTCGTCCAAAATTACGGGGACACAGGAAGAGAGCTCCACTTGTTTGGGAATGATGCCTAAATGCCAGAAAAACACTGTGCACATTCTGGGGAGCCAGGCGAATTGGTCAGCCTGACCACAGGACCCAGGGTTAATGTTTAAATCTTCCCGAATAGGGTTTGCCACTGTGTAACTCTGCAGAACCTGGGGGTGGGGCTGGGGGGTATATAAAATTGTGAAGAGCCTGGGAGAAAACACCCAATGAGTTTGGGGACCCAGGCCACTAGTGTAAACCTGGGAAAGCCAGTGGGGGATATGCGTTTTCAGATCCCCAGAAATTAATGTGCAAAAAAACCCCAAACCAAACCAAAAAAAAAAAAAAAAACCCTTGTGACCTGGAGAAATGTTGAATGTACTGGGGGGACCTGAGCAAGGCTTAAATTTGGAAGAGACCAGAAAATATAATGTCTGCGATCCGGAGGAGCGGGGAAGGTGCTGGGTGGGTTGGGACCCTGGGAATGGAGGGCTGCGTTTGAGAGGTTGAGCTCCGGTGCCCGGGGAAGCACCCGCCGCTGGGGATCCGCCGCCCCCGGGACTCGCGCGGAGCAGTGGCGCCCTCCCCGGGGGACGCGAGCGCGGGTTGCGCCGCGGCGGCGGCGGCGGCGGCGGCGGCGGCGGCGGCGGCGGCGGCAGCAGCAGCTCCGGGGCTGGTGCGCGGGACTCCCAGGGGCGCCCTCCACCCCGGCTGGCACGTGGCTTCTCCCGCTTTTGCCTCCTGGGCCAGGAGAGCGCTTCCGTGCAGAAGCCCGGCCGGGCGGGCGTCGGGGTGGAAGGGAGAAACCTGAGAGCCGCGGGGGAGCGATGGGGCGCTGCTCCCCCGACGCTCCCGGGGCTCCGGGCTCCCTGCTCGGCCGCCTGCGAGGAGGCCCGCGGGCTCCCCGCCGCCGCCGCGCCCCACGCGCTCCCGCGCTGCGAGCCTAGGCGAAGCCGCGGCCGCGCCGCCGCCGCGGGCAGGCTCGTCCCCGGCTCGGTTTGGGGGCCCGGGAGCACCCCCGGCGGCCACCCCCTGCTCGCCCCGGCGCTCCGAAGAGCGCCGTCCGGGCCTTCCCCAGCCCCCAAACGAGAGCGAACCCAGTTTTGTTCTGGTGATGCGGGAGAGCAGAAGGCCTGGGAAAGAGCAGAAGAAAGTCGGGGGAAGAGATGGGGGGCAGGCCTGCACGGTGGCTGGGGGTCAGGGGTCTCCTTTCGTTTTTCTCGAAGAGAATTTTCACGTAAAGCCTCCCTCTCCGAGCTGTGAAAGCCTAGTTCCTTGAAGACAAACACTGAACCCTACCCAGCCCCAAGGCACTGGCGGGAACTGGATCACCCCTTCGGAACTGGGCAATGTGGGAGGTGGGGGACAGCCACCCCAGGGGCATCTGTGGGTTGGAGGCGCTGCCAGAGAGGGGCTGCTGCTGGGGGCAGCAGAATGGCGGGGCCTCCGACCGGTATGCCGGCCGTCGCTTGTCCCCGCTGTCACCCCACAGAGGGACCCCAGCTAGAAGGGGGACACCTCAAAGCCTGACACTCTGGGAAGGCAGGGGTTAAGGCCATTGGACAGGTGTGGGGACTGGGCAGGGCTGAGGCAGCCCTTTCACAGGAGCTTGGCAGGACAGGGAGGACACCCCCCCACCTATAAAAAAATACAGCCCATTTTCCACCCAGAGCCCAAGGCACGTGGGGAATGTTCCCCCTTCAAATTCCAGTCCGTATCAATCACCCCCGTGTCCATTCCAAGAACATCTGGCCTGTCTCGCCCCCCCTCCCGCCCATCACTGCCCCCCTTTCCCCCTCCACCAGCCTTCTGCAGTCCCCCGCGTCCCTGGCTTTCAGGCCTATGCCTATAGGAGGGAAGGCGAGGAGGGAGCCTCCGGAAGGGAAGCCTGGCTGCGTAGCTCCCTATTCTGTGGCAACTTGTAAATTGGGGGCGAGGAGTATCTTTAAGTGCCTGTCTGCGGACCCGGCTCCCTGGGATCCCAGAGCAGATTTCAAGTCCTGGGCGAGGGCCTCTGCTGCCCTCGGCCCTGCTCTGGTCTCCCCACCTCTCCTCCAGTCCTACTTCCCAGGCTGGGGGTGGTGGAAGGCTGGGGTGAGACGTGTGTCAGTGGGGCTGCCTGGGCGCAACCATGCCAGCGGCCCTCTGGTGAGCCACTCCCCTGCTTTGTGCCCTGAGCAGGCGCCAGCCCTGGAGAAGCTGCCGCCGGTGCCTGCAGACCTGGACCTTGGAGGTAAGACGGCTGAGGCCACCTTGGGGTGCCAGGCTGGGCCATCAGGGCGAGGGGAGGGGGGCAGAGATGCACTTCCTCCCCGTGAGGGGCTGCCTGCTGAACCCTCGCCTTATTTAGTCACGAGTTCGGCTAAAGGGGCAGGGTTGTCGGGGGGCAGATCCGGGTCGCTGCGGGGCTCAAAAAGGGCACTGGCCGCCCCCAGCCAGGACCAGCCGCCCAGGTCGCCCCGACTTCCGGCCCCCCACGGTAGGAAGGGACCTGCCAGCAAGCGGGGCATGTCGTGGGGCTGGGGTCTCCCCCAGCACAGGGCTTGGCTGGCAGGAATTCAGCCCCAAGCGCCATTCCCCCCCACCCCTAACGACCTCCCCCCCACCCTGCAGCAGCCCTGGCCGCCCCTCTAGACCTGCAAACCACATTTCAAAGAGAATAACCATCCCCCCAAAGATTCGGACTCACCCCAGCAAGCCCGGCCCTGCACCCAGGCCCGCGGCTCCAGTGCTCCTGCCTTGCCGGTTCCCTCGCTCCCGCCCGCCCTGCAGCCGGCCTTTCCCACTCCCCGGTTTCCTCCCCCGGCTCTGGCTCCGAGCTGGCCGCCCCCCCCCCTCCCTGGGACTAAGCCCAGCATTTTACAAACCCGGCTCGTTCTCCGAGAGTCCCCTGAGCGCCCCTCCTTCACCCCCCACCCCGCAGGGCACCCGCTGCTGGGGGCAAGGACCCTGCCCTCCAATCTAGGAGGGACACCCGCTCCGGTCAGCCCAGCTGGAGGCAGGGGACCCAGGCCCCGGCTGGAACGCCAGGACCCGACGGCGCGAGCCACCCCAGGCACAAGGCACCACAAGGCACTGCTCAATAAACCAAAAGTCAGAAGTACGTATGGGTCGGTGTGTGGGCAGCAGGGGAGGGGGCCGAGCAGGCGCCCTCGGGAAGGACCGAGGCGTCGCCACTACTGTACTATTTTATGTAGTGTCTGAACTAAAGACACCTTTAAAAAACGTTCTTGGTTTCTCTCTTGGATGGGCAGACCAGCCTGCAAGGGGGCACCTGCCGGGCCCCCCACTGCAGGCCCTGAAGAGTGGCCTCTGTCGCTTTGGGGTCAGCAGCAAGAACACAGACCCACCCACCTCCACCTCCAAAGCTCTCGGCGAGCCTGGAGCGAGCGCCCCTCTAGGGCAGCTTAGCCTGGGCCCCCACCCCGGTACCTGATGCGTGAACCCTGCGGCCACCACCACGGAGCTGGCTCCAGAAGTGTCCGAGGAGGCTCTGGCCCCTGGGCCTTTCTAGTCACCCCCCCGCGGCCCCCACTCACACACAGGAAGCCCCGCCGGCCTGAACACAATGGAATCATGACAGCAGCACTGAGAATGCCTCTCCGGCCTCTGGTCATACCTCACTCGCGCCTCTCAATTCTCAACAGCCAGGAGGGCTGCGACTGTCGCCCCCTTTGACAAATGGGGACACAGGTCAAACCACTGGTGTGAGGACCCACAGCCAGCAGCCCAGGACAGGGAGGACTGGGTCTCACATGCCCCAGCTGAGCCCAGCTTTCCCGGGGTCCCCTATTCCTCCCCAGCGTATGAGTTTTTCCCCCCGGTGTGCCCTCCTTCTTCCCCCCTCCTCCAGTTCTGTCCTCACCTTGACCCCCCTCCCTGGCTTCTCCCCTGCGCGGCTCCCCTCCCCCTTCCTCTGTCCTTCTTCTACCAGGAGCTCCCCTCTGAGGACCATGCCACTGCTGCCCAGACCGCAGGGAGCCCCCCAGGGAGAGAGGCACCTGGAGCCGACCACCCGAACCCCAGATTCCAGCTGTGTGACTCTGAACACACCCCCAGCCCCTCTGAGCCTCCACTCCTTGTCAAAACGGGGATGGGAACTAAAACTGCCCGGGGGGCTCTGAGCACCAAAGGAAATCAGGCCCCTGTACGGAGGCTGCTACGCAGAGATCTGTACCAGGGGACGCTGGGTCCTGTCCTGGGAGTCTGGAATCACTCACCTGCGGGGCTGGAGCTGACTGCCGGCTTCAGTTCTGAGCGGGTGGGGATCGCCTGGGCCACGGGCCGCAGCAGCTGACCTCCGGGCTGGGGTCTCGGGTGGCTCTGGCCTGCTGCAGCTCCGGCTGGCGCTCGGGCTGCAGCTCAGGCTGGGGAGCAGCCTGGGCAGGGAGCTGACCCGCAGGAGATGTGGGGCCTTGGGGCTGGGAGCTAGAATCCACCTCCTCTTCCTCAAGCTCAGTGGTGACTCTTCGTCCCCTGGGGAGAAGCGAAAGGGTGTTCCTAAGATGACTGCTTTTAAAACAAACCCACCCCCCCCAAGCCAGGGCCCTGGTCCCCTGCCCCTCCCCTGGCTGTTGGGTGGAGAGGCTGCAGGTCACCTTGTCAGGGTTTGGGTGACGGCTCCCCTTCCGGTCCCTCTGGCTGCCCAGCTCTCCCTTTCTTAAAGCACTAGGGAAGGAGGAAAGTGTCCACAGTTCACCCGGAGCTGGGCTTCCACAGCCAAGCTTGCAGAGGTGCCCATGGAACGGCAGGACACCCTCTTGTTGGACAGGCTGCCCCTTCCTGCTGTGGACTTCTGCCTGGGCATGGGGGCTGGGGGCTGCACACCAACAGCCTGCCTTGGGGGATCACAGCACACGCTATCAAAATTCTCCCCTGTACTCCCCAGCATTCCCACCTGGAATGGAAGCAAGGAGGGGGAGCTGGCACACACCCAAGGACACAGCTCTGCCTTGGGAAGGCAGCTGAGAGTGGGGGGAAGCTGGGCTTCTCTGGGGAAATGAACTTCTTCCCCACAAACACCACCCTGGCCGGACGGAGGCGTCTGGGACCCTGGGTGGTGGGAAGAAACACGTCATGCACAAAATAACGCACTCCTGGCGAAACTACCCGGGCAGGGGGAGCTGGGAGGGGGCCCGGGAGAACACTGTCTGCAGGAGAGAAGCTTTACTTTCTAAATCCTGCTGTGGGGCCCCAAGGGGCATTGCCCCTTCATTGTCCTTCTCACTCTCCAATGACATGGTGGGATTCTTTGGGGGGGAGGTTGTAGGGAGTGGGGAGAGAGGAGGGAAGCTTTACTTTTTAAGTGGCATCAAAAAACCAAAAAAACAGCTCCAAAATCTCAGGGCCCCGCCCCTCTGCAGTGTCCTGTTTGTCTTTGGTTGCCATCGGGGAGGGTGGGGTGCAGCAAGAGGGAATTTCTCACGCAGAAAAACCCTGCCTTTTACATTTGCAAAAACAGCTGTGCCTTCCTGCTGAAAAGAGCAGCACTACCCTCCGCCTCTGCCCCTCCCATTTTGCAGAAGCGCGAAGGAAAACTTACTTTCCTCGCAAAAGACTCGAGGGCTCTGGGCAGCTCTACAGAAGAGTCCCCTCTCCACCTGTCCTTCCCGTCCCCTCCGAAGTCGAAGCTCGCCTGCGTCCTCTGGCGCAGAGGTCTCTCTGCTCCTGTTAACTGCCCCAGCCCCAAGCCCCCGGCCCACCCACGCCTGAAAGATTAGAATGCAGCTTTTCTCACACACTCAAGGGGGAGGGAGGGAAGCCCAGTCACCTGTACTCTAGCTGCTGCGTAGTCCCCAAAGCTCCCGGGCGGTGGATAAAAAGGACTGGGGAGTCTCTGGCGCCCCAGGCTCTCTGCCGAAACTGCCCGGGTGATGATCCGCCGGCCGGGCCAATATTAGCAGTCGCCACCAAAGCAGGGGGGGCTCTGGCTGTGCTGCCCGGACCCTCCAGCCGGCTCGCCGCAGAGGCGGAGGAGGGGGACGAGGCTGAGGCTGGAGAGACGACGAAGGGCACTTTCAAAGTGTGCATCATAACAGGCCCCTGGAAGCAGGGGAGCCTCGCCGCCACTGAGCACGGCACCTGCTCGAATCCCAGCTGAAACTATAGTTTCGCCCCTCACCTCCTCGTCCCCTCCACGCCTTTCCTCAAGGCCCTCCAAATTTGGGTAGCTTTGCGCCAACTTGGTGGTGCCGGGGCAGCTGGCCCTGGCACCTTCCCACGCGAGGGCACAGCGCATTAGGGGGTGGAGATCAGGCCCACCCCTAGCCTGGCAGAAAGGCGTCTGTGGGCGTGGGCATTAGCCGGAAGCACTCCCTGCCCGCTGGAAGGTGGGACTCTTCGGAGGGGGTGGAGAGTGGGTAGGACCTCACTAGATTGACACTTGGCAGTCACTCGACACCCTGGCATGCCGGTGGGCGTGGCACGGGTAAAATGGGGGCGGGGCATAATGGGGAAAAGCCAGGGTTCGAGAATGGTCAGAAAAATCTTTCTTCATGGGCTCCCCACACAGCTGCAACACAATGCGGCCATGTCCGTCCTTCTTCCAGAGGCAGGGGACTCACCTGGGAGTTTTCTCCCTTCCCTAGTGGCATCTGATACTACCCCCTACACGCTGTGTGGGGTGCTGGGCACCCAAGGATGCTGAAGCAAATGGAAGGCGGCAGGTAGCGAGCAGCAGTGTCCTGCTCACAGGTACCCCTGGGTGGGACGACTGGGGCTCACAGTCTTTTGAGCTTGGCGGAAACTCCAGTTGAGGCATAGACTCGGAGGTGTCAGAAGCTGCTGCTGGTGGTGGTGGTGGTGGTGGTGGGGACCCAGATAGAAGTGCTGCCTGATTATAGACTAAGTCTCACTGGGAACTTAAACTTTCCTGAGCCTTCAGGTAGAGCAGGAAGCAGATCAGAGACTCACTAAGAGGCAAAGACACGTGCTGTTCCCAGAAGACCACCAGTCCACACCCTCCCTGTGCCCCTGCACCCCAGCTTACCAGCCTGTGTTGGGGGTTAATTCTCCTCTCTCCCTTTGTCTTTCAAGCCCTCACCTGAACTTCCTTCCTTAGCTGGAGGTATACGTCATCTGGTGGGAGGACAGGGCTTTCAGTGGGGAAGAGAGTCAGACTTGGGGGGACTCAAATCTCGTGGGGGTGTCCTAAACAAAATGCAGATGCCCCAGAGCCATACCATCCTCTGGCAGGAGGGCAGGTGGGCCTCCTCACTGGTCTCTTGGGTGGGGAAGGATGCAGGGATACTAACGGTCCTGAATCAGGTCCAGGGCACGGAGAGGGACTCAGTGTGAAGCGGCCACAATTGGGGGGATGCAGCAGTCACTTGCTCACGCCCCCCCCCCGACTCCAGTGTCCGCTGCCGGATGTCACAAGGAGCTACTTGCAGGTCCCTACAGAGAAACGTATCTGGGACTTCCCAAGCCTCAGGTGGGGCTAGAGAGGGTGAAGGGCTGACCCCACGTCAGATGATGGGGTTCCATGGAAGGCCCACCAAAGGGGGTGTCTTCAAATTGAGAAGGTGGGCAGCTAAGGGGTTGAAAGGGCAGCAGCCTTTCAAACCCACAGATCAAACTCTTGGAAATGTGGAACCTCCCACCCCTAAAACAGTGTATGGAATCTGAGCTCTGCCCTAGTGTGAATCCCCGTTTCTGGCACAGCCCCAAAGGGGATCTCACCAATGCAGGGCTGTTTTATTCCATCAGAACCTAAGCCCAGAGTGTTTAAGCAAAGGAAGGCGAGCAGAGAAGGGGTTTCAGGGTGGGGAGCACCCATGGGGGACTAGCTAGACCATGGTGCCACTGAGTCAGGACTAGAAGTGTTGTGGGTGTGAGGGCTGTGACCCTCGACATTCCGTGTACTGTCCATGGTGGGAACACATGGCCTATAGGGGATACAGGGTAGTGGGAGAGAAGGGACAGATTCGGGGTGCACCTCACAGCATAAACGTCACGGCCCCACTGCGTCTTAGGCCTGAGAGAGGGTTATCCCGTCCTGGGCTTCTGGTCAGATCCTAGTTATGCCTGAGAGACTTAAAGGACCCTTAGAAATTCCCTAGTTTCCTCCACTTGGCTGCTTAAGTGGCCTCGTGCTGACACCTGGTGGCCACTTCTAGAATTACAGCGCCCAGCTCAAAAGTTCTTCGGAGCGGCAATCTTGGGGCACCCCGGGGAGAGGGCTGGGGCAAAGTGACAACATTCTTCCTGCAAGGGGGAGACCCCCTGCAGTGTCGGGGTACTGGTGGGCTCTGCACCTTTGCGCTTGGATCTGAGGCTCTCCTCTGCCCCCGCCCTGGCATTACAGAACTGACGGTGGAAGGAGGCCCAGGGGAATTCCTCTCTGGCGGTTCCGATCCCAGGGGTGTGGCGAGGTGGTGCCTAGAGTACAGGTTAAACCCGGGACGCCTTCCCAAAACATCCTCTGTGTTCTGAGAATTAGAGAAAACTGTATTATGTTTATATCAATAAAATCAGATTCATTACTGAGAGGCTCTGGAGCAGAACGTTTGGGACCCCCATCCTGAGGCAGGGTCCCCGAGACCAGATTCAGGGGCTGAATCTTGCGCCCGCGACCCACAATCCCCGCAGGGCTTTCCAAATCTGACCCGAGCCTGGCACCTTGTGGCCACATCGAGAAATGCACCCGCAGCCTCAGAAAACACCTGGCTGTCCTAGAAATCAATATTGCCACGAGGATAACAGAAGAGCCACTTTACCAAACCTGAGAGCCGAGAGAAGAGGGGGGAGGAAACGGAACCCCCATGCTGAACTCACCAGACGTCCCGAGAGCCCCGCACCACTGGGACCCGTCTGACCCAGCCACCTCTGTGCGGGCAGCTGGAGAGGCCAGGGCGAGACCACCCCAGGGCAGCAAGGCCACAGTGGGAGGGCCGAGGGCTCATCCTGTACCACTCACACTGCGGTGTATCCAGAAGGGGAGAGGAACGGGCACGAGGAGACCTGGAGGCTGACCCGGCTCAAATCCCTGCTCTGCGGAAGGACCTGGGCGAGCCCGGGCACCCCTGGGAGGCCACGTGCCTCTGACCTCACAGGCTTGACATGCTGGTGCCTGAAAGCCCTTAGGTCAGCGTCCAGCACAGACCACATACTAATACATGTTTGTTATTGTTCATCATTATACTCTCTCAATGCAAAAGTATGTTTGCCCCTGACTCCCCTGACCGACGGCACTAGAACCTTCTTTCCTGGGTGTTGGTAGCTGAGTCATGGCCCCGGCTGGTCCTGGGTAAAAGCAGCCACCTGAGAGGACTCTGGAGTTTGGGGGGAGGGGGACTGGCCAGGCAGGGAGGCTTGCCCTGTCGCCGGGCACAAGGGAGCCCCGGATCCCCTGGGCCATGCACATGCCTTCCCTCATCCTGCTTTCGGCCTCATTCAAGACGTGTGAGCCCTCCACGACCCCAGCCCCGGGCCTCCTCCCCTGGGGAGCTGTTCTTCCTGGCAAGCCCCACCCAGCACCCCGACATGCCCACAGGCCACCCCTGCTAGTGAGGAGCTGCTCCTTTCCCGTGGAAGACGCATCAGCGGCCTTTTGCCTCTGCTGCCCGCAGGGGCAGCAGCCTGTGGAGCACGAAGGCCCAGAGAGGGGAAGTAACGTGCTGGAGATGCAGAGCTAGAAGCCGCAAGGAGCGCCCTGCGCCCGTGGTCCTCCCTCGGCCTTCCTTACCTACACGCCTGGCCCACAGAGGACAGCGCGGTGCATGCCGGGCGCGTGGGGGCAGCCTGAGACCACGGCCTGTCCTACTGGGCAAGGAGCTGAGAATACAATTCAGAGGACCTGCGGACACCATGGCAACGGGCCTGGGGGGCTCCCCACTCACACACATCGCCCCACTGGACCCTCACCACCAAGGCGGGAAGAGTCTCCTCGGGTTCCCTTTTGATGGATGAGGAAACCGAGGCTCAGAGATGTTGTGTTACTTTCCCAAGGCCACACAGCCATGGGCAGCAGAACAAGGACTTAATCCCCAGGTGCCTGGCTCACCAGCTCTCACCCTTCAGCCCTGAACTGGCCCGAGTGGACCCTCCTGCTGACCCCAACATGCTGAGGGTGTTTGGGAGGTGAGGCGTCCACAGGACTTGACCCATTGTGTCCTCCAGACCTCAACCTGCACCTTTTTTTTGGCCAGGGCCTGGAGGACGACATCTCCGTGTGAACGCGGCTCCCAGTGTGGCTCCAGGGAGGGTGGCATGGGCTGTATGTGCCCCACGGCAATCCCTGGGCTCGGTTTGCACCTTCGGCCGTGACAGCCAGATGCGGACACGATCTTAAGGTCTAGGCACCTGAATGCGGACACAGGACTCTTCCTCCAGGAAGCCTCCCAGCCTGCCTGGTCTGACCTCCTCTGATCTGTGCAGCTGGAGTTGGGGGCCCCCTCAGCCCTCCCCTCTCCTGTTTTTCCTCTAGCTCTTCCTCCCACCCGGAGTCTGGCCTCTTTGCCCTCCCCGTTCCCACAGCTGGACCCGGGTCCAGGAAGCAACCCCAGCAGGTGACCAAGAGCAGACCCATCTTGTAGGCCTCAAGGGAGGAAGCCCATCTTCCATCCTCTCCCTCTCCCTGACCCTTGGAGGGTTTCTTGGACAGGCTGAGTTTGTTGGACCTCAGGTGGGTGCCAGGGAAGGCCAGGGAGACCATGGAAGGCTATGGAGGACCAGAGGAAGCCAACAAAGGTCACAGAGGGCCAGAGAGGGCCAGTGAGAGCCAGGAAGGGTTAGGAAGGGACAGAGCCTCGGGTTCAGAGCCGGGGCCCCCATGTTCACCTCCTCCCAGCCCTGTTCTTGCTGCCCGCTGAGCTACCACGCAGGCCTGACCCGCAGCCCAGAACCTGAGGCCCAGAGAGGGAAGGGGATTTCCAAGGTCCCCCAGCAAGTGGGCCATGGGTGTGGGAGGGGCAGGCAGGGTGCCCCCAGGGAGGCCAGGCTGGAGCAGGGCCAAGTTCTGAAGTGAGGATGGACTTTGAAGAAGAAAATCGTGTGCTTTGAGACGCAGTGTGAACGGCCTCAGGCTGCAGGGCTGCCGGGCGCCGGCTCTGTTTTCCAAAAACACAGATGGACTGGGCAGGGGGTCAGTGAGGCTGGCGGAATGCGCTCCTTGCCCCCTCCGCCCCCCATCCCCGCCCCACGAGGGTCTGATGGGCCAGCAGCGTGGTCCACATGGGCTGCAGAAGGTGGGGCACCCGGAGCTCACAGGCTCTGGACCCCCAGGCTGTGGAGGCCCACCTTCATCCCTGGCAAAGCACAGAGCCAGGCTTGGCTGGGAACGACCCTGTGACCTTGACCCTAGGTCTACGTCTCTGAGCATCTCTGGGTGAAGGGAGCCTGGGAGGCAGCACCCACTTGCAACCCCCTCCTGAGGCTCCGGGGGTGCCCCCAAGATCCCATATCTCAGCCCAGTGCTTTGGAGGGTGGGGATTGTGGAGTGACGGACCCAGGCCCAGCTTCTGGGGATAGCCTCAGGGACCCATCTCTGGGCTCCTGGAGACTCTCCCAGGGGTCTCCGGGTCAGACCCCCGACAGCGGCAGGTGGCAGGAAGTGGGAGGTTTGAGCCGAGGTGGGGTGGGGCTGGCGGGCTGCCTGGGGACGGGGCGGAGCTGAGGACCCGGGGGTTGGGGGCCGGTGCTTGGCTGGGGAGTGGTGGGGAGCCACCTCCGCTGGTCTCTACTTTCGAAGGACTCTGCCTCGCTGTTCCTGCACCAGGGCCAGAAACAACAGTGCGGGAGGGAGGGGCGTGGCCGGTGCCCCCCCACCCTGCTTGTCTGTTTATCTCCACGGCTCCCAGACCCATGACCACCCCCTACCCCCAACATTCTTTCTGGAACTGACCTCTCTCTCCTCCCAGCACCGGGAGGGGGAGATGGGGATGGACATGGGAAAGAGCTAACCCTGACCCAGCTGGACCCCCGCCAGAGGCCTCCTGGGCCCAGGGTTCCTGGCCCCAAAGCCCCCGCCTCACGTGAGCCTTCTGGCCCGAGTGGCCAAGGTGGCTACAAGCAGAGCGAGGGGCCGCCCGGCCTGCCGGCGACAGCCACCCCGCAGCCCCCAGCCTCGATTCCCCCGGGCCCTGCAGACCCTCAGCCAGGGCTCCAGCTCGGCGCGGGCGCCTGGCTTGCTCAGCCAGGGGGGCCCTGGAGGGGCCCCAAGGACTTCCGGCCCCAGGTCTCTGATTCTAGAGGGCCAAACTCTCACTGGAGAAGTTTCCAGAACGTTGGGGGCCCGGAACATTTGTCCAGCTGCTCCCGCAGGAAGCCTGGGCCCGTGAGCGGGGGTGTGTGGGCTTGAATGGGGGGCTGAGACCTCGGCACCCTCTCCCCTTCCTTAGCCTCATGGCCTCCAGAGCCCGGGGCGGCCAGCCCGTTGGGCATCCCCCGGAGACCCTGTGCCTGCTGGCAGGGGGGAACGCGGGCGGCGTGGGCAGCAGACCCCTGCGGAGAGGACCACTGTCCAGGACAGTAAGCCCAGCACCAAGCGGAGTGTGGCAAAAGCGGGGCTTTGGCGCCCTCTGCTGGTTCTGTCTGTGAATGACCGCTCTGACCGCCTTGCCCGGCGTGGACGGGTGCCCACCTGGTAAAACCGCCCGCGCAGGGGACCCAACCCTGCCTGGGTCCCGGGCAGGCTCCCCAAGGTGGGGACTCACAGCCTAACTGGACACAGACACCGGCCGGGGCTCTGCCGGGGCTCTGCCTGGGGGGCCTTTTCCAGGAGATCAGGCCACTGGTTCCTGGTCTTGTTCCCTCTTCCCAGCCTGGCCCCCACCGAGCACCAGGCCCGCAAGGGCAGAGAGCCCACCCCAGCATCCTTGCATCCACCTCCCATAGCCCTCAGGATCTGCTCAGGCCCGGAGAACAGCGAGGACAGTAAATATTTACTGCCAACAGGAGAAGGCAAATACAGCCCCAATGGCCAGGTGGAGCTGCCAGTTCATCCGTGCCAGGAGCAGATGCAATCCGGGGAGCCAGCCTGGAGGCAGCCACACAGGCAGAGTGTCCTTAGTGGGTGGGCACCAGAAGGCCTGACCCCAGGCTCAGTCTCCCCATTAGGAACACAGGGGCAAACAGCACACACCCGCCCCCCACGGCACGCGTGACAGTGCAACACGGAAGACGCAACAGTGAGGGAGTGGAACGTGTTGGGGGGGGCTGCTCTCGGCACTTGGACCCCACTGCCCACGTGAGGGTTACACACGGGCCTGCACACTGCTGACAGCCACCGCCAGCTGCATGGGCCAGTGGAGCCCAGGTCCCAAGGGCAGGCCAGGTCTGCCCTCCAGTTCCCAGAAGGGGCGGAGCCTGGGCCTGGGTTGGGTGGCAGAGCCCAGGTCTGCGGGCCTGGCTTCCGTGGGGCGATGTGGGGGGGGGGTCCAGAAGTGGGGGCACCTGGGGTTCGGTGCCCAGGGCGGTGCCGAGCAGGAGACTGGGTCCGATCCCGCCCTCGCCCCCGGGGCCCTGGCGGCCCTGGGCAGCCGCTTCTCCTTCCCTCCGTGACCCCGTCCCTGCTGGGTGTATGGAGGGCCCCCACCCCAACTGTTTGAAAACGCATCCGCTGGTACCCAGGGGCTGGTGGGAGCGGCTGGGGCGGGGCGGGTCCTGGGCCTCAGAGCGGCAGCGGGTCTCAGGAGGGGAAAGGAAGACAGGCCCCAGCCCAGGCAGGGCGCCGAGGGCCACGTCACACCCTGACCCGCCGCGTTCCCCACCTGGTGGACTCCTCTTCCGAGCCCCCCGCCCCACCCAGCGCCAGCCGCGCTGAGAGTCCTGCTGGCCGGGAGGCCCTGCCTGCCCCGGGACCCCAACGGCCTCCACCCTCTCCACAGAGTCTGTTGGCACCTGAGGGGGAGGGGAAGCGTCCGAGTCGTCCCCAGGGTCTCACTGGCTGGCAGGGCCTTGAGGGCAGCCTGACTCCAACCGGCCCACTTCCCAGCCCCAGCTGCATGCAGCCCGGCCTCGGGCACCCACATACCTCAGCTCCTGCAGGGTGCCCCTGCCTCTCCCCGTGCTAATGGGCCGCCTGGGTGATCCCATGGGCAGCCTGCCGCTCACCCTGGCCACCCCCCTCCCCCTCCTCTTCCGGGTCCAGTGTCCGGCCATCCACCTGCCTGCCCAGCCCTGGCCTCCACTCCAGGGGCGGGGCCTGCTGGGGGCCTGCAGCGTCTCCCCTGGGGTGGGGGGACCGGGGTGAGAGCCTCGGGGTCACAGGGAGGGCCGCCCAGCCGGCTGGGTACCAGGCCGGCCTCTGAGTGGTATGCGGCGACCGGGGCCCAGGCAGCAGCCCCAGCCTGGCCACCCCGAGCCCTGGCCCGGGCGGAGCCTTCAGGAACCTGCAGATTGATTTGGTCTCTGGGCGGCCGGCAGGCTGGCCAGGCCTTGGTACAGCCAGGTCACCCTCTGACCTCCCGGGCTGTGACCAGCCCAGGCACCCCTGGGCTCTTTGGCGTGACCGGCAGTGGCCTGGGCGGGTGCCCCACGGAGCCACCCCGTGCAGCAGTGGGGCACTGAGGAGTGGGGTGTCAGGGCCCCCGAAGACAGGAGCTCACCACCTTCGGGGGTACTGCCATGCGCCCTGGTGCCCGTCTGCCCGCACACCTGTGGGCAGCCAGTGCGTGACGCAGAGAGAACAGAGAGGGGTCTGGGGCAGGGCCCCCGTCACCAGGGCCTGAGCAGGTGGGCCGGCCTTCCTCGCCCCCACCCCCAGCAGCGCCTCAGCCCCCCAGGCCACACAGACGACAGCAGCAGGGCTCATTCAAGGGGTTTATTGACGTCAGGGGTGCGGGGGGAGCGCAGTGCTGGGCCGCCTGCCTGGAGGGGGCAGCCGCCTGCCTGGAGGGGGCGCCCACCGGGCCCTAGTTGCAGTAGTTCTCCAGCTGGTAGAGGGAGCAAATGCTGGTGCAGCACTGCTCCACGATGCCACGCTTCTGCGGGGGCCCCTCCAGGGCCGGGGGCTGCAGGCCGCCGGCACCAGGGCCTCCACCCAGCTCCACGGCCCCCACTGCGGGGAGAGACGGTCAGGCAGACGGCGCTCCCCTGCCCACCCTGCCCGGCCCTGGAGCGGGACTCCGAACAGGTGCCCTGGCGCCCATCACGGGCCTGCCCCGCCCCCTCCCCCTCCCCACAACCCGCCCAGGACGGGGCCCTCTCCCAGGGTGACGGGGCGTCTCCCACAAGCACCCCCATCGCCGACACATCACCCCGAGACCATGGGCACCCAGGACTTGACTCACTTCAGAAGATTCCTCCCTGGAGCTGCCCTCGGTGGGGAGGGGAGAGAGTGGGGCCAGGGTGCTGGGCGAGGCCGGGGCGAGAAGGGAGGGGGGGAGGGGGGGACGGGCAAGCCCACCCTCAGGCGTCCTCCTGGCTCACCCCCAGGGAGCTGGTCACCTTTAGGATGTGACCAGGAGGACATCATTTTCCTTTTTAAAAAAGTCCCTCCTGACCTCCCACTGGGTGCCAGCTGGAAGCACCGGGGCGGCAGGGCAGTGGGGCTCACCCTGCGGGCCCTCCACCTCCCGGCGGGCCTTGGGCGTGTAGAAGAAGCCACGCTCCCCGCACACCAGGTACAGCGCCTCCACCAGGTGGGAGCCGCACAGGTGCTGGTTGACGAAGGCCCGGGCAGGGGCGGGCGCCCAGAGGGCCAGCAGGGCCAGCAGGGACCCAAGGCGCAGCCACAGGACCATGGTGGGGGCACGAGGACCTGGGGGACAGGCGGGGGTGAGGCCAGCGAGGGGGTGCCCGGGACCCCCAGCCGGTGATCACCCCGAAACGCTCCAAGAGAGGAGCCCACGCCCTCCTGCCGCGCAGCGGAGCTCGGGCCTGGGGCCCCGAGGCACCGGACCCCAGCGGGGCCGGCCCGGACCCGGGCGGACGCAGAGCCCGCAGGCACAGACCTGCTTGCTGACGCCTCGAGTGAGCTCGTCCCGAGGGCTGGGGGCTGCTGGGCCCCGCCGGCTTTATAGCCCCGACCCCTCCACCTGGCCCATTAGGGCCTCAAGCGGGTGGCAGATGGCCGGGGGCTGAGGCTGCAATTTCTGGATCATTTCCCCGCTGCTGGGTCTGCAGGAACCTCTCCTTGGTCGTCAGCACCTCTTGGGGCCACAGGGTCATTAGAGTCTTAACGAGGGACCTAATGCCGAGCTGTCCCCGCTCACAGCTGGGGGCAAACGCCTCCACAGGAGCCGCACCCCACCCGGCCTCGCTTGGGTCCCATCTTCCATGTTGGTCCGGGGAGTGTGGCCAAGAGAGAGGACCCCTGCCTGCTGTCCCTGGGGCTGCCCTCGGGGCCCCAGAGGTGGTCCAAGGCCATGGGTGGGCAGTGAGGCAGCGTCTCCTTGGCTCAAGGCCCCAGCCTCACCCACCCCAGCGCTGAAGCCCGCTGACAGCCCCAGCTCCCCGGGGCACTGCCGAGGGGGCTGAACTCAGGGACCTGCAGCCGTGAGGCCCCTGAGGCCGGCCCCTGTTCCTCACTTTCAATGTAGGGGCTACAGGACGTGTGGGTGGGGCCCCGCCACACCCCGCCGAGGCGGCCTCTCGGGCCCCATCCCTCTTCCTAGAGCCCTGCCCATCCCCCCGTGCTGACCCCTTTCAGACCGGCCCCTCGGCCCCATTGCATCCTTTGGCTGCCATTTGCGCCGAGCCCCTGTGGTCCCTCCAATCCCCTGGACAGGCCCCTGGAGGGAGGCCCGGACCCTAGCAGCCCCCCACACCAAGGAAGGGGCTGGACCCTGCCTTCCCAGGGCGTCATGATGTCCGGAGGCCCCTCTGCCGCCAGGGGAGATCTGGGGGCCTCTTAGAGAGAGGTGTGCAAGGTGGAAGGCTGAATGACGGAAGTCCGCGGTGGGAGGGCAGACCCCAGGGCCCAGGAGGGCAGGAGGGAAATGAGGCCGGCCGTTAGCCCTTCCCCAGGGTCTCAGTGGGGCTCACAACCATCAGAAGTGGTTCCATTTGATGCCTCACAGGCTAAAGGGACACAGGTGCAGGAGGGCTAGTCACAGACAAGGTGCTTGACGTGCAGCTGATGGAAGGACAGACCACCAGGGAGGGCTGGGACAGAAGGCTTTGCCCAGGAGGGTCTTGACGGATGAGTAGGAGTTTACCAGGATTGACATCCTAAGAGCTTAGAGCCAGGGTCCTGGCGGTGGGAGGGGGGAGGTAGGGGGAGGTAGAGGAAAAGAGCAGGGCCTGGAAGATGGGCTGGCGTGTGCCTCCTGCAGCAAGTAAGGAGCCAGCCACCTCCCAGGAAGCCCCAGGCTGTTTGCTCCGAGGGCCAGGGCCAGGGGGGAAAGGGGCCACCCTGGGCTGGGCCAGACCTGGAGGATTCTGGGGGCTCTAGCTGGAGGGCCAGGTCCAGACCTGTCGAGTAAACCAAGCCCAGAGCCCAGCCCCCGCCCCCCTTGCAGGGGAGACTGAGGCCCAGAGAGGTTACCTAGGGCCCAGCTCAGCTGAACTCTCCATCAGCACACATTGCGGGGTGGGGGCTTGCGTTCCCAGGTTCTGCTTTAGGTGGGGTGGGGTACGGGGATCAGAGGCAGCTGTGCCTTGGACCCCGCCCCGTTCCTCTGCTTGCTCTCACAGGCTGGCCCCTGGACCCCCGTCCTCCTCCTAGTGGGGACATCGGGCTTGCGGGGAGGGCCCGGCCGGCAGCCCTGCCTAGGGGACCACGGCTGTGAGCCCTGCCCCCGCAAACCCAGGCCAGGCCCCCACCTCCATGCTGCCACCCCACAGAGGTGGGACAGCTCAGCCAGGACCCCCTCAGCCCTCTGGAGCTCTGGTGGCTCAGCACAGACTGGTTCCCCTGGGCGAGCAGGTGACCCGGGGCTGCCTGGAGGAGGGGGCAGGCAGCGGATCAGTCTCTGAGCAGGGATGGGGCAGAATGTGAGGGGCGCAGGGCTGCGGGCTGAGCCCGGTGCACAGACACAGACACAGAAGCCAGCCGGGTAGGCACCCAGAGGGATTCTTTCTTTTATTGAGAATGGGAGCAGGTGGCACACGGCACATGGGCAGCACACGGCACAAAGTCACCTGCAGCAGAGCTGGCAAGCGGTGGGCGGGGCAACAGGGTGCCCTCCAGCAGGGGGATCTCTGGCGGGCTCTCGGGGTGCCCTATGAGCCAGCCCTTCACGTGGGCGGGGGCCGGGGCCGGCGGGGGGAAGGCCAGGAGACCTGGGGCCGGCCTATGGGGGCCTGCGGGGTGGCGGCCCGCGTCTAGCTGATGGCGCTCAGGGCGTGGGTGAGGGCGTGCAGCTCGTCCCGGACACCATCCAGGGCGCGTCGGATGGCGTGGGGGCTGTCCAGCACATCGATGGCCAGCGTGTATGGGTCGAACTTCACGGAGAAGGGGCGCTGGATGCGGGAGGCATAGCTCCTGGTAGGGGAGCCGGCAGGGACCCTCAGTCACCCAGTGGGGATGAGCCCGAGGGTTGGGGGCCCGGGTCTCCATCACAGCAGCCTCAGAGCTCGCGGGACTTTTCAGAGCCGCCCGCCCCCAGAGCTCATTCTGTCCAACCAGCCAGACAAGGTGGGGGACGGAGGCCTCCTCCAAGGGCTGGGGGCTGTTTACGGCAGGGAGGGACGGGCCTTTTCCAAGCCAGCCTCTGCGAGGCACTCCAGCCCCCCCTGCTCCTTCCCGAGGCTCAGCCAGGCCTCCTCCCGCAGGAAGGTTTCCAGACTGTGCGCCCCGCAGGGTCCATTGCATCCCTGTCCCTAAGGTTGTATGTGGTATCCAGCCCCCACCCCCACCCCCACTGCAGGCACATAGATCCTGGGCCTCGATCTCCCCGGTGACAACAGGAGCCTGGCTGGAAAAGAGGCCCCTTCCAAGGGCGAACTGGTGGGCCCTGTCGGGCTCTGCCCTCCTCCCCTGGGGAATGCTGGTCACCGCACCTCCAGCCCTGGAAACCCCCTGCTTCCCCCAGGCTCCCCACCCGGCCCTTGTCCTCTGTCCCCAACACGGCCCCAGCTGCTCAGAGGGCGTGGGACTGGGAAGGACCCCGCACATCCGTCTTACAAAGTCAAGCTTCACCTCCTCAGAGCCTGGCCTTGGCCTGGCCTTGACGTGGCCACCAGCCCCGCAGGTCTCCCCACCCCAGACTTTTTGGGGGTCCTGCTGCGGGAGGGGTGCTGTAACCTAGGTGCACAGCTTTCTCCACTGTGCAGTGGGTTCGGACGCCCAGCCTGCTGGCTGGCGCTCCCAGTTTAGGGAGCACGGTGGGGGTCTCAGCCTACCTGAGTTTGTCCTTGGCGTCGCTGAAACTCTCAGACACGAAGTAGACAGGTTGATAAGTCTGGTCCTGGTAGGGCTGCACGGCCGCTGCGTCGGGGTCGAAGGCCCGGATCTCGGGCCCCTCAGACAGGGAATGCTGGCGGGAGGTCGGGAGTGTGGGGGGGGGGAGGATCTCAGGGCCCCGAGGGAATTGGAGCCCCTTGGCCTGACTCCATGGTGGGCTCTGGGTGTGGATTCATACCCTCCCCTCTCCACTGGGGGTCCTCCCGAGGCCTGGGGACAGTGTGAGTGGGACGGGCAGGGATACGTCTTCTTGGCCCCCCTAAAAGGGCAGCCCCAGCCTCCTGGGAGGCCCGAATTCGGAAGGCACGGCCAAGGTCGCCCTCCCCGTGGGGACCCGGGCTCCAGCCCCTTCCTGGGGGGTGCGGGGAGCATCTCACCAGGAGCTCCCCATAGGAGGACAGCAGCCCCGCTCCGTAGGCCTTCACCTCGCCGTTCTGTTTGCACAGCCCAAACTCCACGGTGAACCAGTACAGCTGGTGGGGGCAGTTGGCAGGGTCAGCTGAGAGACCACAGCACAGCATTCCCCACTGACCATGGCCCCAGGCACCCACCACCCAGGCAGAGGTGAGCCAGGCTTCGGGCGGTCACGCCGTGAGAAGCGGAGACCGGAGCCTGGACAGAAGGGCCCAGCCTGGACCCAGCGTCCTGCAGGGGAAAGAACCCACCGTGGACAGCTTCTCAATTTCTTCGTCCGATGCCCCCAGGGATGCGAGGCCGATGTCCTGTGGGGGAGGGAGAGCTGAGCGGGGAGAGGCTCAGCTCACCATGGCTTGGGCGTCTGTGTGAGGGGAGGGTGCTGGGGCTGTCTGCAGCCCCTCCAGGGGCCTCCTGGGCACTGCCGGGGTACAGAGACCCTCCTGGAACGCAGGCACGCTCCCGGGATCCGTCAGGGGCCCAGGACAGCTCCCTGCCGTTCCTGGGAGAGCCAGCAGGTGGCAGCACAAGCCGCGGCACTCCGCCCCAGCTTGTCCTCTGGGCATCGTGATCCCCTGACCCTCCGGAAGGGATTCTTCCCCGTCTTTGTTCTAAGGTGGTCTTCCCAGAACGGCCCGCCCACCCCTCTCTTCCAAGACGATGCAGTCTCTCTGAAGTCTCATGACCCAGGTGTGGGCGGCATCCAGCCTGGGGGTGGGGAGGGGCAGGCAGCGCCCATCGCTGCAGGTGCCACCCCCCAGCCCCGCGGCTGACGCCCAGCTCCTGAGGCCTCGAGGACACACCTGGGAGAACTGGGCGAAGGTCCGGTCGGCCAGCATGGGCACGTGCCCCAGCAGCTCGTGGCAGCAGTCCCTGTGTTGGGGGCGGACAGCGGGTGGGGCTGGGGGCCGGGGCCGCAGCCTGCCCCCCTCCCCCAGCAGCACGCACTGGCCCCGTCCTCCGCAGGTCCCCCGCGGCGGGCTGGGCTGGGCACTCACGGCTCGGGGGAGTGCATGGGTGAGGAGGCGTGGCGGATGTACTGGGTGCACTGGAACACGCGGAAGGCCAGGCTGGCCAGGAAGTCCCGGGCGGACAGCAGGCCGGCCACGGGCCGCAGCTGGAAGCCGGTCCGCTCTGCAAGGGCGGCGGGGGGGCGGTCAGCGCGGGTGGGGCCGCCGGCTGGCCACCCCAGGCCCTCCCGCCGGGGCCTCCACAGCGGCGCACCCTTCAGGAAGCGGGAGACGTCCTCCAGCTGGGGGATGCTGTCCTCCCGGTACCCGCAGAAGTGCTCCAGCAGCTCGAAAGCCTCCAGGTGTTCCCGGCACGCGTGGGTGGCGTAGAGGCCCCGCAGCGTGGTGTAGACCTCCTTCCTGTGGGCGGGGGAGGGGGGGCTCAGGCTGGCCGGGTGCCCCCCACTCCCAACCTGGCCCCCCGCCGCCTGCCCCAGACCCCTCCCGGCATCCGGCAGCCCCTCCCGTGGGCGCTCTGCTCTGCCCCCTGCAGACCCCAGGCAGCCTCACACTGCAGGCCTCTCCCTGGCCCCAAAGACACTGGCCACTGGGAGTGGATGTCTCCCACCTGCAGCTTTGGGGGGTTTCAGGGGACCGTGGGGGGCCTCGGGAAGTCCCTCCTCCACCTGCACTTAGTCTGTCCTCTGGAGGCCACCACTCTCCACTCAGGGGTTCTGGGGGTCTTCCCGGGCCCTCCTCATTCCCCACCCTGCCTCTCCCCAGCTGCCATCATGGGGTCTCACCAGGTGGCAGTTTCCTCGGCCGTGTACTCCACGTGGGGAATAGGGTCGCCTCTGGGGAGGGGGTCAGCAGTTAGTCCAGGCCCCCTCGGGGAGGGCGTGTGGGGGATGGACAGGAAGGGCCTGGGTTGAGCGACCCCGGCTGTGTGGCCACAGCAAGTTGCTTAACTGCCCTGTGCCTCCGTTTCTTCGGCTGTGGCTTGGGGACCCCGAATCGGTGACCACGGTGACAGTGAAGGTGATGGCATTGGTGACAAAGGCATCCCTCCCTTCCCCCCACCCAGGTCTAGTGTGAGGCCGCAGGACGGGGTCTGGGTCTCAGAGAATGAGGTCCCGAGGGGGGTCCTTACTGCTTGTACTGGAAGGCGATCTCAGCAATCAGCTTCCTGCGCTGGCGGTACACCTGGTCCGAGAAGCCCTGAGGGCAGAGTGGACGCCATCAGCCACCGCGGCCCGCCAGCCCTCCGCACGCCCCCAGCCCAGACGTGACCTGTGATACCGGCGGGCGCCTGGCGGCTGCACCCAACCAAACCTCAGGGTTCCACCAGGAGCCGGAGGCAAACAGACACCCCGTCCCAAGCCGGGGTGCACGCCCACCGCCCCAGCCATGAGTACGGGAGCAGGTCGGGGCCCCGGCTCACCGGATGGTCCAAGTCCAGGTCAGGGTCAAACTTGGTGACCAGGTGGTGACACTTGTCCAGCTCAGAAACTTTCCTTGGGAACCAGAGGACTGCACGCAGGAAGGAGGGTAGAAGGACCAGATTGGGTGTTGGGCTGTGGTGGGAGGGCCCCCCTGGAAACAGCCTCCCACTTGCGACTGGGGGGCTGGAGGTGACACAGGCCCGGACACAGACGAGGGGGATTGGGGAGGGCCGGAGCCAGCAGAGAGGGCGCCCCCAGGCCGTGCACGCAGTCACTGGGGTTCCCCTGTGGGACCCCTTGCACCCCGATGTCTCGGGGTCACGTGGTCGCCCTCAAGGGTATAGGGGCAGCCTCACCCTTGTTCTCCCCAGCGCCCCGCACGTCTTCGGCCACGCGGCGAAGGGAGCTGAGCAGGGTGGGCAGGGCGGCGCTGGGTACCTCACAGCGCACGAAGTACTCCAGGTGCGGGCCCCCTGCCTGCGGCTTCTGGGCGGGCCGGGTCTCCAGGTGGTGGATTTGGGCTTCAAATGTCTTAGGAGCAAAAGCAGGGAGAAAGAGGGAGGGAGAGATGGAGAGACAGAGACAGAGACAGAGACAGACAGAGGGGGAGGCGAGGGCGCTGGGAAGCAGGCACCGGGTCGGCCCGCCCTGCCCTGCCCTGGACGCCGGCAGCGAGCAGCCCACGAGACCGCTCTCCAGACTCAGGCCCGCTGCTGGCCGCCTGGACAGCTTTCAGCTGGAAAACGGCTCTTGTCTAGTTGGTCTAACAGGGGTTGTCACAGGGTCCCCCAGACCCAGCGTTTCGGGTGGGGCCTCCTCCCAGGCAGCCTGATTTCCATCCCTGGTGGCCTCGTCCGAGATGTCTAGACGCCCGGGGCTGGGGGGGGGCCCTGATCCCACTGCGGGCAGGTCGGGAGGCTCAGGCCCCCACCAAGCAACACTGAGCGCGGGGGGGAGGGGCGGGTGCGCTCCCCTGCCAGCTCCCATCACCCAGCAACGAGGGAGCCTCGGTCTTCAAGGCCCTCGGGCCATCGCGGGAGCTTGGGAGGAGTCGGCTGTAATGTCATTTGGGTGCGTGTGCTGGGGTCCAGCAGCTAACGCCATCAGCTGTCACATGAGCCCAGCCCCGCCAGGGCCAGGCGGGCATGGGGGGCCCTGCGTCCCCGGCTGCCCTGGGGGACCCACACCCACCTGCCCCCAGGGTGAGGTGCTGGGCACGGGGGAGGGCGGGGGGCTGGGCTCAGGGAGCTCCTGAGAACAGAAGGGTGTGGCGAGGGGCTGTGAGCCCCCTCCGCACGTGGCCCCCTATGCTCCCTCACCTCAAACACCTTCACAGCCCGGGACAGCGCGGGGGGCTTGCTGGCCCGCAGGGTGAAGAGGAGATTCAGTGCGGCCTTCCCGGCCCGTCCCCCCAGGGCCTCGCCCGGCTCCGCGGCTGCGGCCTCCGCCTTCTGTCGCTCGTTGCGGGCATCCTGGATGAGGCTCTGCCGCCTCCCGACGAAGCGTGGGGACTGTGGGGACAGATGCGCCAGCTCCCCCTGCCCTCAGCCGGACCCACAGAACCTGGGACCCAGCTCCGGCGTCGCGCCTGCCGGGGGCCGCAGTGGGGGAGGGAGACAGGGAGGGCGCTGGGAGCCCCACCTGAGGGTGGTCTGTGCCCTCAGGCCACATCTAACCGGGTTAGGTGACGAGGGCTGATTGGGGAGCTGCCCTGCTGCCCCCCGGGCTGCACAGGGCCAGGGGACATGGTGTCTGGCCCCATGGAGTGACCTCTCCTCATGGCCCCATGCCCAGCCCTGCCTCACAGCCCAGGGGCCCTGGCCACACCTTGTCCACAGCCGGTCCTGAGACCATGAGCCCCCGGGATCTGTGTGTCTGCCCACCCCCACCCCCCGGCCTGAGTAGGGAAGAAGCCCCCTGTCTGGGGCTCATCATTTGCAGCTGAACTTCCAGGAAGCTTCTGGTGCTCTTGGGTCTTGGAACATGGCAGGGGGCCGCGGGGGAGCCCCCCCCCCCGGATCTCCCACTCTACGGTGGGCGGGGTGTGGGCAGAGCCAGGGGCCTGGGGTGAGCGCTGTCTACCCCACGGCCAGTGCCCTGAGATGGTGTCTGCAAATTAAATTTCTAGAACCCAGCCCGTGTTTCCATTAAAGCTCAATGAACAAGAGCCGTTTTAAACCTGCAGGGAGCTGATTATTCCAGGCCATCCCTGAGGACGAACTGGAGACCCTCTTCCAGGCCAAGAAGCCCCCAGTTTTCCAGTCTCAGAGAGGGGGTGGCCCAGCGGGTGTTCCCAGCACAGCCTCCCTTGAACTCGGGGGCTCCCAAGTGGTGGGCCAGGCCTTGGGGGCCATCCCTGGTGGTCAGGGAGGCCCAGGGTTGCTGGGCAAGGGAACAGGGGAGGTGGGTTTCAAGACAGGAGATCCCACGTGGGACATGGAATGCGTGGCAGGTGGATGGGTGAATGATGGATGGACAGCTGGACGGATGGATGAACGGGTGGTGGATGGACAGGCAGATGGTGGGTGGTGAACGGACAGGTAGATGAGGGATGAACAGGTGGATGGTGGATGGACAGGTGGATGGGCGGGGGATGGATGGGAATCACCCTGGAGCTCAGACCTCCCTTCAGCTCAGCAGAACTGGGGCCTGCACCCCTGTTTGCCCAGTGCTCCCCACCACCTTGAGCTGCTACAGGGCCCGGGACACTGTTGCACACACACTGGGTCCGGCAGGACCCACCCATAGAGATTCAAATGCCCGGGCACAGGGGTTGCCCACGGAGTCCGGACAGGGTAGGTGTTTGCGGCCAGGACTGGACGCCAGGCCTGGGTCCAGGGCGCCCATATGGACCCTGAGCCTGGAGCCTCCCTCCAGCCTTCAGGGGACACCCCTGGGCTTCTGGTTCGTTCCGGCCCGTGGGCACCAGCCTGCCTCTTACCATGATGGCCTCGGCCTGCTTGGCGTCCAGCTCGGAGACGGCCCTGCGGAAGCCCTTGGCCTGCGGCGAGGCAGCGTTGGGGGTGGGCATGATGCCGGCGAGGTCCGGGCTCCGTCTCCACAGCCCTCTGCCGGGCGGCCTCTTATAGGCTGAGCTGACGTCAAAGCCCCTCTGGGTCCTCCACCTCCCACCTCCTCTGCGTCCCCCTCCTGCTGCCGCCTGAGGGAGGTGGGGTGGGCGAGGAGCACGGAGACGCAGGAGAAAGGGCTCTGTCCCATTAAATCTAATTGCATCCACCGTCACAGGCACCCAGGCGGGCGGCCGGCCCTTCCTCTGAATCATCCGGGCTCCGGCAGGCGTGCTCCGCAGGGCTGGGTGCAGCCAGGCCCCTCGGCCCACACCCGAGCCGGGTGATGGGCGGGTACACGGGGGGGTGGAGTTCTGGACACCCCACCGTGCTCGTGACACAAAACCCTGACCTTTGGTGGCCATCGGTCCAGAAAGCCAAGCTCAGACCTCAGATGTCAGGAGGCAATTCGCTTTTCCAGAAGATTCTTCACTTCACTGAATTTCCCAGCAGGGTCCCGAGGCATGTTCCTGTTAGATGTCCTCAGCGGGAATGTTATCTGCCCCCCCCCCCCCCGCCCACAGGCACATCCAGCATGGCTCAGAGTGTTCCAGAAGGGCACATCCTCCAGGGTGCAGGAGAATGAGGGACGCGGGGGTCAGGGAAGTCTCTAACAATTGTCCCACTCACTCCTGCATGGCCGTCTCTCCCCCTCTCCTGGCCCGCCCCTACCCCCCAGCGTCCCCCAAGGCCCTCTCACCACTTATCGCTGGGGTGTCACTGCCTCGGGGATGCGCCCATCCCTGAGCACTGAGGCCCAGTCCCTGTGGCCCAACCCTTCTTCACGTGGTCCCTGGCACCATGCGGGTCCCGGGACAACCCCAGCCCAGAGTTTCTCCTGAGTTCCATGCCCGCTGTTCCTCTGGTGGTGCCCCCACCCCGGCGACCAGCGGATCGGAGGGAACCCCCCCCTTGGCACCAGGCAGACATGAGTCCTGCCCTGTCTACCCTGCCCCCGGCCCATCCCCACGTTCAGGCACAGCTTTGGGAAAGGTATGAGGCCCCCGGCAGCTCCAGCTGGTCACCATGTTGTCTCAATCCACCTCCCCGGCAGCCCTCACGCCCCAAAGAAGCACCCACTCTTCATCACAGCGGCCATCCGCACCCCTGTCCTCCCGGACCCAAATGTGGTCTGACCATGCCGTTCCCTTGCTCCACAATCCTCTATGGCTCCCCATTGCTCTCTGGAAGCAGCCTGAGTGACCCCCTCCCCTCACCCACCCCTATTGATCTCACCCCCAACCATCCCCATTTCCTGCTAAAGGAGGGTTTGGACTTCATGACACCCTGTTTGAAATACTGCCCCTCACCCTTTTCTTCTCCTGGCGAACTCCTATGCATCCCACAAAACCAGCTCAGCTACCATTCACTCTGCAGTGCCTACTCCTTCTTGCCCCTGATATTAACCTTCCCCTCCTCTGCTCTCTGAAAGCAAGAACCCTGCTGGCTTGGCCCACGGCTGCATCCCCGTGCCTGGCCTGTCTCATCTCCTAGACTCTGGGCTCCTGGAGAACATGTCTCAGTGGCCCCTGCCCCCAGGGCCCAGCCTAGAGGAGGTTCCACAGGGCTGTGAGCCCTAAATGGCGCTGAAAGGAGCTGCCCAAGACCCCAGTGGGGAAGGCGGGGCTGGCTCTGCCCTTGTGGGCCGACGTGGAGGGCGGTGGGCTTCCACTGCCCCAGACCGCATCTGCCCTGCCTGAGTGCCCAATGGTCCCCAGGGGTGGCCAGCCTCCATGCCCAGCATCAGGTCTGCTGCAGCCCTGGACAGGTTCCCTGCTCCCCCTGGGAGCCCCCTGGGGCTCTCACGCGTCTCCTTCTGGGAGGGCTGCTGGAGACCCCGTGGTGACCTGGGTCCAGCCCTTCAGTGGCTGGCTCGTGTGCTCAGAGGGGGCCCCGTGCAGGGGGGTGACACATCCGCTAAATACTGCACAGGAGGAGCGCGGGCCTCCACTGCCGGCTGTGGATTTAACCTTTCGGCAAATATCTCCACTGCTAACAAATATTGTTTCTAATCCCTCGGCTTCCCTGAGCCGGTGCCTGCGTGGAAGCCGTGTGGAGCCAGCCTTCTGAGTCTGCCCTGGGGCCAGGCAACCCCCAGGTGAGACCCCAGGCAAGAGCTGAAGGCGGGAAGCTGGTGGACACGCTTCAGTGAGCAGCGCGGTCCCCTCCTGACCACACAACCATTTGCCCATCCATCCTGGGAAGACTTTCCCACACCCCTGCCCCTCCAGGGCTGGCTGGACTGGGCCCAGCTCCGGGGCCCCCAGAGCACAGAAGTGCTCCCTTCTCCTTTAGCCATGCTCCCCACCCCACACTGTGTGTTACACCCTCTTCCACCCCAGTCGGTGAGGGGACCCAGGGCGCCCCAAGCCCGCTAACATCCTCTCCCCTGGTTCTGCACCCTGGTCTCCTTCCCGCCAAGGGTCCCCTCTGCCCTGGGCCTCCCAGGTGATCGCAGTGTCTGCCTTCAGACGGGCTTCATAGACCCATTCCACAGATGGGAAGACTGAGGTGAGTGTTCCTCTGGGTCACGCAGCGAGTCTTGAGCCCAGGTTTCCCATCTCCTGAGACAAGGCTCTTTCAGGGACCCAGTGGTGTCCATCCCAGGGGCTGAGGGGGCTCAGGGCCCCAGGCCCCAAGGGGAGAAATCTAACAAACACACTCCAGGCAGGCAGACACCCCCGAGGAGGGCAGGGCTGGAAGGGGACCCACGGGGGAAGGTCAGGCATGAGCGAGCCCTGTGGCCTGGACACAGTCCACAGGGGAGGAAGGGGCCGAGCACCGAGGGCTGGGTTTGGGGGCGGATTGGGAGGAGGGGCCGAGGACAAGGGATGTGGCGTGAGGCCAGGGTTCCGGCAGCCCCTGCCGTCCTTCCACCTCCTCTGGGCCTCAGCCCTCGCTGCCCGCACCCCTCCCCTGGGCAGTCCCCTCTGCCACAGTCACGCTGCGTAATTACAGCCGCCTTGCCAGGCAATTAGGAGGTGCTGAGCTGGAGTGTTTTCTCTCTCAACAAGCGAGGCCCCCAGAGGATGTAATAGCCCGTAATGACAGTGTGCCCGCGCCTGGCATCAAGCCGGCGCCTGGCACGGGGCAGGGGCAGGGTAAGCAGCTTGCGGCCCCCGGCCTCACGACCACAGGGCCGTTCCGAGGCCTCAGGCTGCTCCCCCAGGCGCCGCCTCTCCCACCGTGGGACCCCCAGCCCCTGCTCTCCTCCCCAAACCCCCTCAAGAGGGCTGCTGGGCAGGGCGCTGCTGCATCACGGGGCTCTGCAGGGCCCCACCGTCAAAACCCATGAGCAAACGTCAGGGAAACGCTCCTGGCAACCCAGGGGTCAGAGGTCATGTCCGAGGGTGGTCTCTGTGCGCGGGCATCGTGTGTGTCCTGGGAAGGGCACACAGCTGTGTGACACACACAGACACGACGCACACCTCCGAGGACTCGGGGCACTCAGAGTGTCCCGCTGCCTGGGCCGTCTCCGGGCCCCTGTGGTCCCAGGGGTGGCCGGGGACTGTGAGGTCTGCATCCCACCCCTTCTGCCGGGGGCAGCTACCCGGGCCCCACAGAGCACACGCCCCAGGGATCAGGGACAGAGGTCCTGCCTGAGCCGCCCACCTCCAGCCTTGCCCAGCCTGGGCCCCAGTCCTCTTGCTGCCGGACCCCGTGCTTGGGGACAGGCAGGGAGAAAGCTGGCCAGCTCCCTTCAGACTCGGAGAAGCAGATCTATGCTGTCCTGACACACAGGCCTGTCCGAGCTGAAATGTCAGAGCAATTAGCCCGAACGAGGACGTGGAGGGAGCAGAGGCGAGAAGGCGGGTGGAGGAGGTCGACGAGACGGGCCAGGAGCCGGCCGCCCCACTGGTCGATCCGATGCGCTCAGGATCATTGGGCATTTGGAAGTCAGGGGAGAGCTGGCTGAGTGGGCCACGTGCCCCCTGCCCCCTCAGAGAGTGCCCACCCCACTCCCACCCCCACCGGGGTCCTCCTGGCTCCCTTCCCCTGCCAGGCCCTCAGGCCCGGTGGCTGCCCCTTCCTCCTCCAGGCAGACCTCCCTCTTGCCCGTTTTCTGAGCTCCCTTCCCGTCAGCACTGTCACCTCGTGGGTGGGACCTGCCCTTGGCAGGAGGCTGGGCCCTTGGCCCCGTGCTGGAGACACCTTGGGGGGGCAGGCGGGGGGCCCCGTGCTGGAGACACCTTTGGGGGGCAGGCGGGGGGCCCTGGCTTAGCGTCTTGTGCTGCAGACTGTTTTCCCATCCAAGCAGTGGGAGCACGGGTCCCTTGGGCACCAGACATCGGTGCTCTCAGGCTTCTGGAGAAGCACTCCACACCTTCCCAAGCGTCCCCATCCCAGGATCCTTGCAGCAGACATCTGTCCAGCGCTGGGCACAGGGAGGCCTGGGCCGGGCACTGCGGTGCAGAGACGAAAGATGCGGTAGGGCCAGCAGCCGAGATGCTGCCGCCAGGCCTGGGACCCGCAATGGGGAGCTGCAACCATAGCTTTATTGGTCTGTTTGTGTGCGTGTGCATGTGAACATGTATGCACGCAGATGCTTGTGCAAGTGTGTGGTGAGTGTGTGCATGTGGTGTGCAGCAGGGGCTTAGAAGGCCTGACCAGCCACGGTCGGTGGTACACAGGGTGACCCCTGGCTCTGTGTCCCTCCAGACCCTCACGCCAAGTCACAGGCATGGCCCCAGTTTCCTGACAGGTGCTCCTGGCTCCTGGGGGTCCCTCTGCAGACCCCCCTGCCTTGCCCCCATGCCAGTGACTCAGCCTGCCTGCGGGCCCCCACCCACCTGGCCCTTTCAGTCTTCTGACAAATTAGCCGGAGAAAAGCAATAAGGGCCACATTCAGTTCTCATTAGTCACTCCCGGGCAGCCTGTGGCAGCTGTGCTGTGACAGCAATCAGATCTAATTGCAAGACCAGTGTCCCTCCAGTCCTGGTGCCACGGGCCCGGGTCCCAGTCACCCGCCCCTGTGGCTGCTTGGGGCACCCAGGGCCCTTGATGGTGAGGGGCTGCCTCATCCCCCGTCTCCACCCACCCAGCCTCCCTCACATCCTAGGGGGAGCCTGGCTTCCGGCATCTGACTCTCCCCACATCGTGGTCCTGGGCTGCATTAACAGAAGTACAGTGGCCGAAACGTGGGCGGGGACAGCCTTGCTGTGCTCAGTGTGGCCAGACCACACCAGCTGAATCTCTCAGCTGAACATCTGGGCGGCCAGTGCCCCAGACTCTGCTTCACCTGGCTGTTCCAGGGGTCCAGCGTCTTCGGGTCCCCCTCGGCCCTGCCCGCCGGGAGCGCCAAGCAAGCCCGTCCACCTGTGTCCACCTGTGTCCACCTGGGCCCACAGGCGGCCTCCGCAGTGCTTCCTGCCGCCGGGCTGGGATTCGGGAGCTGGCTGGGACCAAGGCCCGCTCTGTGTCCGACCCCATCCCATCCTCCCCTCCCTCACGGCCTCACGACCTTTCCTTCCGGCGAGGGGAGGGCAGTGCAGCCCCTCCCCATACTCCTGCTTCAGTGAGGCCCGGGAAGCGCTCTGAGGTCCCACCTTGCCCCCCAACACTGACATTTTCAGGACCCGACGGCAGCAGCAATGCCCATCTCCTGCCAGAACAGGTGGTCCCAGGAAGTGCTGTGACCCTGCAGGAGACTCAGTAACGCTGCTAGACCCCGACCCAGCGTGGCAGCAAACGTCTGTATTTTCCTTCTGTCTGAGCTCCCAAGACACGTTTTGCCCGCTCTAGCTCTGGGAGCCCAGAGCTAGAGGGGGAGTGGTCTGCTGGGTCTCCAAGCTGACAGCACCACAGCCCGGGCAGGGCAGGGCCTTTGCGGGGAGGCTGAGGCTCGGGGAGAAAGCCACGCACGCAACTGCCCACTGACAGGGGCTTGGATGGGGGCCTCGCTGGTTCCCCTACACCTCGCCCCCCCACTGGGCCCGCGGTGGGCAGTTTTCTCCCTGGGGCTGCCTGCCACCCTCACCCCCCGTTCCTGGTCTGGACCCAGATGCGTGTCCCCCACTCTGTCCAAGCCCCGCCTCCGCTGCTGCTGGCATCCTCTCCTGGGAAGCAGCGGGTCTGAAAGAAGGGCCCCGACAGCGTAATCCTCTGCGCCTCTGCCAGGTGCCGGCGGGGGTCTTGGGCGGGAGGGGCTGCGGGCACACTCCTTCCAGGTGCCATTGGCTAATCCCGGGCTTGGAGGGGCCCCGCCCCCCGCTGACATTTGCAGGCTGCACGCTGCTGACCCAGCTAGTCATGATATTTAGACAGGGCTTATGTGCGATTACTTATTTCTGATGACTTTGGGGCCCAGGATGAGCTCAGCTGAGACCGAGCTGGCCCACCTTGATCTCAAGCTCGTGTTTTATAATATAAACACGTCCAGGCTGCACCAGCTTCCTCCTATGTGGGAGGATAGAGGGCGAAGCCCACATTTTCCGGGAATATCACATGAGGTCTGGGTCTCCACACCAGGGGCGGGTCCCGCAGAGCTCCCAGAAGCGGAGGCTGCCCATCCCCACCCAGCCCCCGGCGGGGAGGGTCCTGTAGGGGCGGAAAGGCTGCCGCTTTCATGCATCTATTCCCTCCATCCATTCGCTTGTCCAACAAGCCTTTGAACCGGGGCCCCTTCCCTTCAGGGGTCTCATAGTCGTTGGGGGAGACCCGTGGAGGGTCATCACGATGCAGGTGTGAACCTTCTAGGGCCTCCGGCCCCCCAGGCTGAGTCCTGAATGGGTCACTCGCAGACCCTGGCCCCCACCCAGCACGGCCAGGGAGTGGGGGAGGAAGGGAGACAGTGGCCAGGGGTTGCACCGCTGGACGTCAGGGTGTAGGGGCATGGGAGGCCAGAGGTGGGACCTCGGGGGCATCTCCCCTCACTCCAAGGTTTCTGGGGGAGATTTCCAAATTCTTGAAAGTTCCCCAGATTTCGGGGCCTCAGAAAGCCCTCGTGTGGGGTGAGGGCTCCTCTGGGCCCTTGTCTGTCTGTCTGCTTCCCTGGGCAGGAAAGCCGTGAGGAGCCTCAGAAAACCAAGGCTGGGGGAGGCCACGGCAACACTCCAAGAGCCCTGAGAAGCCAGGCTGGGAGCGGGGCGCGGGGTGTGCAGACCCTGGTCCCTGGCAGCCTCTGTGGGCCGGGGAGTCCCCGCTCTCTGCACCAAGTGTGTCCTGCCTTCCTGGTTCCCTCTGCAGCTCTGGGGCCAGGCCTAGCCCCATCCTGACAAAGCCCTCCTCTCAGCTGTCCCCCGGAGAGACCAGACCTGTACCAGGGATGACAACACTGGGCAGGGGACTGACAGCGCTGGCCCAGCTGCTGCCCTTGAAGGCGGACCTGGAGAGGGTGGCCAGGACCTCCCTCCTAGCACAGGGCCTGGGACCCTTCCGCCCTCATCTTCTCCAGGCGTCCCCGTTCCCCAGACACGGGGATGCTCCTGGACCCCGCAGCTCCTGGACGCCAGGCCCATCGCAGCACTTACTGCGGCTGTGACTTTGCTGTTTCTTCATGTGACTAATTAGGGAAAGTCTGGGTCTCCCCACCTGGAGGGTCATCTTGGGCCTCCCCAGCGCCTACACGGCGGGCCCTACGCTTCTGTTAAACGAAGAAACAAAGAGAGAATTTCGGAGGGCAGTCAGGCTCCAGGTGGCAAGGTGGGGGCTGGGGGGGACTGTTGGCCCGTGAAACCCACCCTTCCTTCCTTGGCTGCCCTGCAGGCTCCCTACCCGGCCCTGCCCCTTCTCGACACCCCAAACCCACCCACTCCTCCCCCGGGGCAGGGGTGCCCCTCAAGGCCCTCAGGATGTCTGCAGTGCTGCCAGCGCCCCCCTCCCCCCTCCCCCCAGCCTCCATCCCAACTGCCCTTCATGTTATTGTGTTTTTAAAATAATTATTTATTTATTTAAATTGTTTATTTATTAAATTATTATTATTTATTAAATTGTTTATTTATTTAAATTTAAAACAATAATTTATTTATTTAAATTGTAAAATACACATAAAATAAAACGTACCATCTCCGCCATCTTTAGCGCACAGCTCAGGGGCAGGAACACCTGGTGCCTTCCAGAGTGACCGCCACAGGAAACTCTGCCATCGTCACCCATCCTCTGCTTCCCAAGTCTGCACCAACGCTCAATAGAACCAAACGTTTTGTGTTTCTTTTGTGCTTTGACGGAGGGATGGGTGTGAGATGAATCCACCCTGGCGGTTCACCCCGGGGCCCGGGCCACCATGTTTCTTGTGCTTTCTGGCCACACCCACTTCCTCGAGAGGGGTCCCTTCTCCAGTTTTCCCTCATCTTCCCTTTGGTCCTTGTGCTTTCTGTAATGAGATGGAGGAGGAGTCACATGCTCTGGACGCGAGCCCTTTTCGCAGGAACTCTCTTCCCGGCCCCTGGTCTCCTTGTTACTTGGTTGATGGAGTCTCTTGGCACCAGAGGGGTTTGGCTTCGATGTGACCCCGGTAGGGTCAGGAAGGTGAACCTTTCCCTTCACGGTCTTTGCAGTCTGGGTCTTATCTGGGAACCCCGCCCCAAGTGGAGCAGGGACCCCTGAAGGAGGAGACGCGGCCCCTCCAAATTCATCGAATTCACCGTTAGAATGATACCATCTTGCATTTGGATGAGGACAACCCAAGGCATGCCGTTGCTTTCCTTTTACAAACCGCAGGTGGGATCTGCTGGTCTGGGGTGTGGTGGGTGCATGGCATGGGGGGGTGGGGCGTGACCTCCCGGGCAGATGTTGAGGTTTTCATGTTCATCACAAGGGTCAGGGGTCACAAAAGGCAGAGTGACACGTGTTGAGATACACCAGGCACCCCTGAAGATGGAGCTGCAGGGTCTGTGCCCCACTTTCTATTAGGGGGGAGCCATTCTTCCCCCTTGGTAATGTGAGAAGCCCTCAAATTGTCTGGGGGCTCGTGTGAGGGGCCTGGGCCAGGGCCTGGACTCAGGCTGAGTAATTACTGCTTCCCTGATGACTTCAGAGCTGATCCAGGAGAACAGGCCACAGAAACTCAATCCACCTTCCAATCACCCTGGGATGCAGGGGATTAGGGATGGAGCCGGGGGGTATGGCGGGCGCAGGCAGGCAAGGTGGCCTGGGGTGTGCAGGATCGGATTTCGGGGTTCTGGTGGGGGGCAGGGATGCCAGCTGACTCCCTCTGGAAGGAACACCTTCCTTCCAGCTTCGGCCCCTTGGGTGTCCAGCCTCCTGGTCCCGGGAGGCTGGAGCTCACATGCCTGCCCCACTGTCCACCAGGCCATGGGGGGCTCCTCGTCCCCACAACCTGGGTCTGCTCTTCCTCTGTGCCCCGATGGGGACCTTTCAAGGACACTGCCCTGGTCCCACCTTGCGCCCAGATGGGGGTCCCGATGGTTGGGGTTCATGCCCCCCACCCAGTCGGCCCCCTTCCCCTGGTTCAGCACACTTGGCCTCGGGGTCTCTCTCTTTCTCCACATGCCCACAGGCATTTGGGATTACAGACAAATGCCATCGTCTGCTCAGGACATGTTTCCGATCCGTGAGACCCCCTTAGTGGGTCAGGACCCCTGAAACACGTCTGGAGGCCTCTCAGCTCCTCCAGTCACCCCCAGCTCCCTTCAGACACTGGTGCTTCAGTGATTTCACCTAAATATGTTTCCTCGGTCACTCTCTCACTCAAGCACCTTCTGTGGCTCCCAGTGTCTGTCCATGACAGTGTGACCTCATTACCATGCCAACCCAGAGCCCCCAGCCCGGCCCAGCCATGCCTTTCCAGAGCCCCCCCTCCCCTCTGCCTGCACCCTCAGAGCGCAGAGGAGGGGCCTCCCTGGACCTCATAAACAAAATATCCAGGCGTTTCTGGACGTCAGTAGCAATGGACATTGACTCTGACCTGCTTCTGATGCAACAGGGGGGCCTGTTTTACAGGCAGCCCCACAAAAAGCCTTCTCAGCCACCGCTGCTGGGACTCTGGGGGGATGACGCTTAGACTGGGACCACTTGGGCAACATTTCTCCAAATTATCAATGACCCAGCAATTCCAACTGGACTGGTCCTCCGGGAAAGGTCACCGCAACTCCAGCTAGAAAAGCAAAAGATTCCAGCCATTCAAGTCCCCTGGAGGGCGCTGCTTAGACAGGGGGTGGCCTCAGAGGCTGCTGAGTAAGAGAAGGTGTGGGCTGACCTGACAATCGGCCTGCAGATCAGTGCTGGAGGGGACGCCGGGGGCAAGGCTGCCGAGGGCCTGCTCTTCCTGATAAGCTCCTAAGGAGATTAGCTGATGCACGTACATGCGTGTGCGCACACAGGCACCCGAGCGTCCTTCCGCGCTGACTATGGCGGGCGGACCTGGCAGGGGTTGTCCCGGGGGGGCGTGGATACCGTATTCCAACGTAAAGAGGGGAAAGAGGGCTTAAAAGGAGGCCCCAGAGCAAGCCCTTTGGCAGTCAGGAGCTGACTTCCGTCTCACTTTCCTTGGCCCATTTGGAGTGTTCACATCTCGGGCAGCAAGTCCAGAGCAGTGGCCGGAGGGCAGCAGCAGGGCTGAGTCAGGGTCCCTCTCAGCCACACGCCCAGGAGGCCAGACAGCCTCGGGGACACAGAGACACGAGCCTGGAGGCCCCTCCTCCCCTCCGCCCCGCCCCACAAGGCCCAGGTCACCGTGGAAACTGGGGAGTATGGAGCCAGGGATGCAGGACCCCAACAGTCTGCCTCCCTCTGCCAGGGAAATGCCCCATCTCGGTGTGCAGGACCCAGAGCACAGGCCCCCCAGACCCACCCTCCCAGACAGTGGGCCGGTTACAGAGCCCCAGGCCGCCTCCCCAGGGCCAAGGTGACGGAGCCCCTCCCTACCTCCTCTCAGGGGACACAGTCTGGGGACACGGCTGGAGGTAGGCAGGGAAGGATGGACCCTTCCCCCAGTTCAGGGACGTTCGCTGCCCAGCCTCCGGGAGCCAGGTGCTGTCTGATCTGATTAGGGCTTCAAACCCCCGCCAGGGCGGGCACAGCCCGGGGCTCAGCAGCTGTCGCTCCAGCCATTCAGGCTCGGTTTCTATTTATTTCCTCTCCATTAAAAGCGTCGGGACCATTTATTGATTTTCTAAATACTGACGTGCTGTCTCCTGTTACACAACAAAGTGAACAAAATTAGAGCAAATAGCGGCCAGGGCTGAGCCCCCTGTAGCCACCCCTCCGACCTGGGCCCTGCGCCCGGCTCAGAGCATCTCCTTTGGAGAGTCTTGGGGGTAATCGGAGCGCAGGACGCACCGGGCATCACACCTGCCACCATGCGGCTGCACGTTCGAATCGGTCCGGCATCTCCACAAACAACCCAGAGGACAAAGGGAGAGCACAGCCCTGGCGGCCGCAGGCTGGAAGGCGACGGCATGATTTCACCAGAGCTGCCGTTTAAGGAGGTTTGGACGTTGTTCACTTTTGTCTCGTGAAACACGGTAATCCAGTATCTACGGAAGCAGCCGCGCGTTAACAGTCAGGCCAGGCGGCTGTCTTCCCTTTATCTGTCCAGCACCGTTGCTGCAGCCATGTGGAGCCCAGCCTGCTGAGTTCTCGCACGAGCTCCAGGGATCCGGGGAATCGTTGCAGAAACATAGAAATCCAGCCCCCCGCCTCCACGTGCTGGCGGTGCCCCCTGGGTGCTGAGAAAGCCCAGAGCACCTCCTCTGGATGGCTTGGGTGGGTGGAGCTGTGTGCACGGGGGCTGGGGGAGAGAAGACGCCTGCCCCTGGCTGCGCTTTGGTCTCCAGAACTCTCAGAGCCGGGCCCCAGGCTGCTCTGGGGGGGCCCCCAGGGCCTGGAGGCTGCGGCAGAAGAGGGACTGATTCCCCCCCACCCTGCATCCCTTTGTCCTGCTGAAATTTTCACCAGACACACGATGATATCCCTCAGAAGTCACAGGGATGGGGATGTTTTGGGCTTTATGTCTGTTTCTCAGGAAACTGTTTTAACCGGATATATATATTGGGTTGGCCAAAAAGCTCATTTGCGTTTTCCCATAAGATCTTATGGAAGGACTTCCCTGGTGGTGCAGTGGTTAGGAATCTGCCTGCTAGTGCAGGGGACACGGGTTCGAGCCCTGGTCTGGGAAGATCCCACATGCCGTGGAGCAACTAAGCCCGTGTGCCACAACTACTGAGCGTGCGCTCTAGAGCCCGCGGGCCACAGCTACTGAAGCCGGCATGCCTAGAGCCCGTGCTCCGCAGGAAGAGAAGCCACCGCAATGAGAAGCCCGCGCACCTCAACAAAGAGTAGCCTCCGCTCGCCGCAACTAGAGAAAGTCCGTGTGCAGCAAGGAAGACCCGATGCAGCCGAAAATTAAAAAATTAAATAAATAAATTTAAAAAACCATAATAAAAAAAAGATCTTACGGAAAAACTCGAACAAAGTTTCTGGCCAACCCAATATATATGTATAGCTTTTCCTGATGGTAAATGTAATCCGTGCTCATTAGAAACACTGAAAAGGTACAGAAACGTGTGAAGGTGAAAATAACAGATGCCTCTAATACAGAGAAACAAAATGTGTGGCGCCCCCCAGCGGCCCAAGTAGACTAGGGCGCTCTGTATGGACGCCCCGTGTGCAGCGGGTAGGGGCCTTCATGCTGCGAGGGACCGCAGTTCAGAATGTCACTGTATCCCTGTGAAGGGGGACGCTGGGCCTCCGCTCTTCCCGTGTTTCTTATTCCTTATTCTTTAAGGCAGGAGGCGACAGGTTGTGCTGCGTCCCAGGTACAGGGCTCAGGGGATACTGGTGTTGACTGTGTCTGTATGCCAGGGATTGATAATAAAATCTTTAAGGCAGGAGGCGACAGGCTGTGCTGCGTCCCAGGTACAGGGCTCAGGGGATACTGGTGTCGACTGTGTCTGTACACCGGGGGTTGACAATAAACCCGCGGCACGGAGGATCCTTGCTGGGGGCAGCGCGATCTCACAGCAAAGTGGGCCGCTGCCTCCAGGCTGGTACCCGGCCTCACTCTCCACAGCTGGAGCAGCAGGAAGCCCCAGGCCAAGGCCAGGGCTGCGGCCACCGGGGCTGCCATATTCCACACACGGGGCGGGGGGGGCGGCTTCCACCTCAGGGAGGAAGGAGCGGTGGCCGGAGCCCATTAAGGCCCCTGCGGGGTGAGGGTCCCTGCCCAGGAGGCCTGTCCCCAGCCCCTGCCACACTGGCCATTGCCCACAGGAGCAAGAAGGGTCAGGCACCTGCAAATGCACCGCTGCTTGACGAGGGGAGGGGCATCCTGCCAAGCCCCTGGGCCAGCCGGGGACACGTGGGTTTGCACACAGGCAGGCACTCCCCTCCCCCCTCCCTCTCCACTTCCAGTAGAGCCAGCTGCAGCCCCCGCCCACCAAGGCTGAGCCGGGGGATCGGGAAGGCTGTCCTGAGCTCTCCTGCTTCCAGCACGGGGTCTGGGGTCCGAGTCCAATGCTGCTTGCAGCAGAGGGAGATGCAGGGGGGCATGGATGGGGTCGGCCCTGATGCCACTTAGAAAAGGAGACCCTGTGTGGCCGCTCCCTGCTGGGCCTTGGTGTCCCCACCTCTACAGGGGTCCTGACGCCAACCCTGAGGGCTGCAAGTGGGAGGTGGTGGGGTGACAGGGTGGCACCTTGAGCCTCTTCACAGGGCCAGGCGACCCCACCCACCCCCGGTTGTCCTGCAGCTACGGGCACGTGGCGCTCTCTCCTGATTCAAGTCCTGACCTTGCCTGCGGGCACCTTGCAGCTGCTCCGCTCCTCCGGCCCCTCCACCCCGATGGCCCTGGTTTGTGTCATCCTGACAGGTGCCACCCACCCCTCCTCCAGGAGTCACAGGCGAGGAGAGCGGGGGAGACGGGAGGAAGTACAGCTGGGACAGAGGACAGGCGGGGGGGGGGGGTGGCAGGCGGGGGCGGGGGGGCCGTAGGGGCAGCGGTGGGGGGTGGGGAGGGCTCGTAGGGGCAGCAGGGGGGGTGGGGAGGGCCCGTAAGGGTGGCGGGGGACGGGGTGGGGGACAGGGAGGGCCCGTAGGGGCAGCGCGGGAGCCGGGGGTGGGGTGGGGAGGGCCCGTCGGGTCGGTGGGGGAGCGGGGGAGGCCCAGGCACCAGGCAGACAGGTGAGGGGCAGGAACAGGGGTGGTGGCAGGGAGGAGGGCGCTCAGGGCAGGGGCATCAAGCCCACCCCTGCTGGCAGGCGCCCAGCTCCAGGCCACAGAGAGGCTCTGACTCCTTGAGTCCCAGGGAAGGAGGGCGAGAGCTCACCCTGGAGGCCTCTCCCTCCAACGCTGCCCCCGCCTGGGCCTGTCCAAGACAAGCGGACGTGCCCCAGGCCACGTGGCCAGTGAGCCTCTGGGCCTCGGCCCGGTGCTCTCCCCCGGGCCAGAGGGCATGTCAGGAGCCTGGAGCCCGCGCCCGGGGTCGCCATGCTCTTCGTGGACTGCTGGTGTGTGCGCCTGTGCGTGTGCGCCTGTGCGTGTGCGCCTGTGCGTGTGTGTGCGCGCCTGTGCGTGTGTGTGTGCGCGCACGTGTTCGTGCCTGTTGAGAGTGGTGACAGTGGATGCAAGGGGGATACAGCCTGCCCTGGGGAGGGAAGGGACAGCAGCTGTGAGGGCATGTGGGTCTGCGACCCAGCTGGACATGGGGCCCATCCACAGCCGTGATCACCAAGACCCCCCCGGCCGCAGATGGGGGTGCGGTCAGGGGACCAATCAGTGATCTCCGGCAGGCCCGGGGCCCTCTCCTTCCAGTGGGGCGGGGGTGTGTGCAGTGGAGTGTGTCTGTGTGGGTGCACGTGGGTGGTCCTGGGGGGATGACGTATGTGCGTTTGCGTCTGCAGGGGTGGACTGGAGAGGGCGTGTTTCTGTGGGAGCATGTGGGCATGCACACACCGGGTGAGGGTGTGGATGGGGGTCCTCGGGCCCTCTCAGTGCCCCCCGGTCCACCCAGAGCTTGTCCGTGGACCCCAGAACCTTACACTCAGGCCCCACTGCCCACCCGGCAATGGAGCTCTCTGGGGTCCAGGCTCCGGCCACAAGTACCACCCCTGTGCAAGCTTCCCGGGGGCAGCGCACATCTGGCCACCTCTGCCAGGCCATGGAGAGTCCCCGGGCCTCGTGGGTCAGCAGCCACCCTGAATGTCCAGCTCTTTCCAGGGCTTCCCTGGGGGCTGGCGCCCACACGTGGCCGTCTGCGGCTTTGCCTCCCTCTGGGCTCCGCCGTCGTGGGGAGCGGTGTCTCGGCAGGAAAGAGGAGGCAGCCCCGCCCCTGGCAGGGGCCCGGCAGGCGGCTGGGGCTCAGGTGAGTCCTGCAGGGCCGTCTGTGGGGGACCCCTGGGATACTCGGAGACTCAGGGCTGCAGGCTTTGGGCTGAACTGTGGGCGGAGCCCACGGTCCCCAGTTCCCAGATCCCAGGCCTGGAGGCAGGGTTTGCAGTCCTTCTGGGGCTCCCGACCCCCCGACGTTGCTGGTCCGTGGTGGTGCTTTCCAGGACGGGGTCAACAGCACAGGTCAGAATGTCAGAGGCGTCCATACCAGCCCCAGATGCCCGGGAAGGTGCGAGGAACCACGCACAGCCCTCTGACCTGGCATGAGCAGTGGCCTGGGGAGACCCCGCCCTGGTTCTCGCCCAGGGACCTGCCCACAGCCTCACCAGCCAAGCAGTGCCCCCCGGGCAGCTCCACGGTCATCTGTGGGTCTCCACCAGCTGGGGGCTCTGCTGTCATCACCCCCACTTGACAGGTGAGAAAACGGGGTTCCAGAGGGGCAGTGAGTGAGCATGGATGCAGGCTATTGGACCCTACTGGACCAGGCTTCCTCTGCCACCTTGGGGAGGGGGCTTCAAGGGAGGAGGTGCCCTGCTTCTGTTGGGGGGTGGCGTCCATCCTCACATCCAGGTGGGTAAGGCCACAGGGGGCGTGTGTTCACCCTGCCCACATGGGACAGGGACTGGGCCGGGCCGGGTGCTGGTCTGGGGGCTGAAGCTGGGCCATCTGCTCTGCTGCTACAGCCCAGCCAGCTTGGGGTCCAGTCACCACCACTGTCCCCACCTGGAAACCTGGGGATGGCAGTGGACCACGCACTCTGGACGGGAGGCTTTCTATCTGTAGGAGGGGGCAGGAACGCGGCTGTGTGGCCTCTTCAATCTCCCTGTCCCTGTCTCACACACACACACACACACACACACACACACACACACACACACACACACAGTCAGGGAGGGAGTGACCAGGGCTGCAGATAGGACCATGGGGACCGCCCTGCAGTGTGGTCAGGTGGCCACACGGTGGAGACCTGGCCCCATTTTTGGAGCTGGTGTGACCCAGAGATCCAAGGGAGGAGGCTTTGGCTTCCTGGGTGACCCGGGGAAGGATGGGAGGGGTCAGAGGTCAACAGGCGCTGGGGAGGGGAGAGTAGGGCCTGGTGGGGGAGGCATGGGGCCCAGGCAAGGCCGCCTGCCCAGAGCCCCCTCCCGCGCCAGGCAGAGCAGGGTCGCTCCTGTCCCCAGGGGCAGGCGGGGCACCCGGAGGCTGAGAGCCCTCCCAGGACTCCCACATGTGGGGGTCCCCCAAACCCCTCCCCAGTCCCACCTCACAGCTCTGCATCTCACGGTCACCACGAGGATGACGGGGGCCAAGCCTGAGGACACAGGGCCTCCAACCAACACACACACCTGAGTGCACACACACGCACGTGCCCATGCACACACGCACGTGCCCTTCATTCACGTGGAGGGGAGCGTGGAGGGCTCCGCCTGCGAGGGAGAGGCAGGTGCGGCGTCGGGGGGGCTCGCGTCCAAGGCCCCCTGCTCGCCAGGCACCAGCACTGGGGTGACACAGGCCGGGGCGCCAGCTCCCCTGGGGCCACTCAGCAGGCTTCCCGCCCGCCTCAGGCGGCTATGCCTGTTTCCGAGGACCAATGTGGCCGGGCCACCCCCATGCCCCCCACCTGTTCCCGCCCCCCAGCACGGTGTCCCCATCACTGCACCCCACACTCTCAGGGCCACGCACGACCCCACCCCTTCCTCAGGTCTCCTTTCGTCCAGGGCAAAGCCAAGTTCAGGGGACAGAGGGGCCGCATAATTGCTCACGGTGTGCGTAGCTGGGGGAAACAGCCCGTGCTGTCCTTCGAGACACCTTTGAGCCCAAGGTGCTTCCGGGGGGGCCCAGGGCCAGGGGCGTGGGCTCAGGCCACCTCAATCTGGGAGCAAGGAGAGGCCCTCCCCAGAGACAGCTCCCCGATAGAAGGTGCACCCCTCTTGACAGCAGCCCCGGGCAGAAGGTGACCCCTGCTTCACGGACCTGGGGACTGGGCCTGTCATGTGGCTGTTCTCGGCCCAGCCCCACGCCATCCAGCCCTGGGTGGACAGAGGGCCAAGCCAGCCTGGTTCTGAGCCTCTCGCCTCCCCAGCTTCCCATCCCAGGGGACCAGCGTCCGCCCCGCATCCGGTGCTGGGCTCTGCCAGTCCCAAAGTCACCTGCGCCTGCAGGGCCCCCTCCTGGATATCCAGGGCTGACCCAGAACTGTCTCCACAGACGCATCCAGCCCAGAACCCTGGCCACACTGGGAGGAAGGACCTGGCCACGTCAGCGCAGCCTGTCGGCCCGGGGCAGCCTGACGGCCGCAGACAGGCAGCCTGGGGACTGTGGGCACGAGGGGCCCTCAGGACCTGCACAGCCAGCGCCTGACGGCAGTTGCCACTCGGGCCTGGGGGCTCCCACCTGGGAGTGAGGGGAAACCTCGCAGGAGCGCAGAGCTTCCACCTCACTCGCAGGCCTGCAGGAGCCGGGGCGAGATGGCGGGAGGGCCCGGGTAGACCCTGAGGGCCCTGCACACTCCCTGCCTGGAACACCTGGCCCTTCCTGCAGGTGGCCCCTGTCCCCACGGGCCCTTGCTGGCCACGCTCCCTTCCCAACGTCCACCCAGTTCTCGTGCGAGGGGAGGCCCTGGGGGTTGTCAAGGATGGCTCGAGGAAGGCACGGGTGGATGCCTGGGGGGGGTTTCTGCACCCCACACTCAGGATCGCCAAGTCAGCGCCCCCTTCTCTCCTCAGCCCGGGCCCTCCTAAGACTGGAGCCTCTGGGTAGAGCCCCCGGCCAGCTGGGTGCCCTGGTGGCCATCACCACCTCCAGTGAGGAGACTGGCCCCCAGACCCCTGGGTAGCAGCAGGAACTCCCACAGGGGAGGCTGCTGCCTGGGCTGAGGTGGGCCACTGGGCAGCACGTCCTGGCCGGGGGGCCGACAGGCCACTGGGCCATTTCTGCACCAGCTCCTCCCGGGGCTGTGCGGCCAGCGGGGGCTGGCTCTCCACTCCTCCAATCACTCCCGTGCCGGCTGGCAAGCTGGGGGTGACTCCAGTCCCAGCCACCCCAAGGCCCAGAGCCCCCAGTCCTTTGACCCCCCCAGGTCTGGTGGGAGGGGCTCCTCTGAGACGCCCACATCGCTCACCCCCGAGGCGGCCCCCACCCCACCTATCACCTGCCCTGGTGCCTGGCTGGGGCGTGTCTGACCTGGGGGTCTGTACCCTGCATTCCTCCCCCACCTCCTCCACACACCCCTTCTTCCATCCTCCCCACACATCTGACCACCCGTCCCTCGAGTGCCCAGAGCCTGCCTGTCCCCTGGCCTTGGTCACGCACGAGAAGCACCCACACAATGGACAGGGACCACCCACGTGCAAAACAAACGTGGCGTCACAGCTGACCTACAGCCCCGAACTAGCCAGTCCTCTGGGAAGGTGAAAAACAGATCTTCTCAAAGCAGCTGGATTAATACAAGAGTGCAGTTGCTTTCGAATGCTCTCATTCATCCGGCAAAGGTTTCCTGGGACTCTGCTCTGTCCTGTGCCTCTTAGGGCTTCTCCAGACGTGTGGACTCTACCCCCGGAGTTCGTCATCTAATGAGAAGTAAGTTGTGTCTGTCCATTGGCTCAGTAAAACGGGGGATGTTTAATGGATAGATAGATGGAAAATAGGTAGATCAATGCATAGATAGATCCATGGATGTAAAGAGGGAGGGAGAGAAGGGAGAGATGGATGATGGATGGAGAGATGGACCAATGAGTGGGTGAGTGGATGGATGGGTGAGTGAATAGATGACTGGATGAGTGAGTTAATGGATGGATGGATAGATGGAGGATGGATAATGGATGGATGGATGGATGGATGGATGGAAGGAGAAACTGAGGAGACAGACCTTCACGTGTTCACTGTCCTCTAAGTCTACATTCCTGGTGTAAAGGCCCAACTCCAGCTTCAAAAGCTCTTAGATGGCCTCTTGCAAACTGGCCTAACAGGCCTCCAGTTCGCTCAAATCCAACCCTTCCCAAAGTCAGATCTGGTGCAGAGTCAACATAACCCCCAAAGCCCTGGTCACCTGGGTCCTCACAGCCGGGGCAAGGAGGCTGCACAGATGCTGACCCCTGCGACCTGCCGAGACCTCAGCTGGCCTCTGCACACCAAGCTAAGGTTAAATGGACAGACAGACGGGGCAGAGGCCCCCTGAAGGGACTCTCAAGACCCCTGCAGAATGCTAGAAGCTGCCTGCTGGCCGTGCCACCTGTCTTCTAGGCCCAGCTGAAAAGTCACCCCCTCCAGGAAGCTTTCTCTGAACCAGAGGGCCTCCCCCATCCCATTCCCCCATGTGGGTCATTGAGAGCCCCCTGGATTCTGTCCTGGGCATCAGCCAGGCTCTGCCCTAAGCTGGGGTGGGGTCTCTGGGCAGGTGGGCGGCTGAGGCCGGAATCCCTGCCTCCCCTGGACCTGCACCCACCTGACAGCACTGAGCGAAGACCCCACCAGACCCCTCCCTCCAGACCAGCCTGTTCAGGGCTCAGAGAGAGGCGGAGAGAGCCGCCCTGGGCGCCTCGGAGATGGCAGGGCAGCGCCTGCCGCACCCGGCCTGGGCCTGCGTGTGCCTCCACCGGGGCCCTGCACGCAGGCCCACGCCCACGCCACAGGGGCGAGTGCACAGTGGGGAGGGCCGCGGGTGTCCAGCTCCCAGGCTGCGCCGCAGCAGCATGGACGGGTAATGGGTAGCTCAGCCCCCTCCCCGCCCAGCCTTTAGCAACCCTCCCCGTCCGCCCCTGGGGAGGTTTGCAATCCAGCGTCCCAACCTGCCCATCCTGTTCGGAAGAAAGCGCCGGGGGCTCAGGCGTTGGTTGGGAGGGAGGTGAAGCGTGCAGGAAGTGGCAGGAAGCGTGGCAGTGGTGGCCCGTGTGCGTGTGTGCAGGAGCCCAAGCGCGTGTCCAAGCACGTGGCAGCATGGGAGGCCCAGGACACAAATGTGCGTGTACAGGCATGTTCGCAGCACCCAGGTGTGCGCTATGCGTGCCGGTGGGCGAGTGCACATGTGTGCCTGCCCGCCCTGTGCCATTGGGCACACTTGGGGGGTAGAGGGCACCCGGGCACCCTCGTGGCCTCCAGGTCTGTCTGGCGTCCCCAGAGGCCCCAGCACAGCCCCTCCCCGTGCAGAGGCCCCACCCTCCTAGCGGGTCTCCTGAGGGTCTAGGAGTCCCAGGAAGTGCCGGGCTTTTGCAGAGACGAGTAGGTACAGCAGGGCCCAGGCCCCAGGCCAGGAGACCCCACCAGCCCCAGGCCCCAGGCCCCCACCAGACACCAGACACCAGGCCCCACCAGACACCAGCCCACCAGGCCCCAGGCCAGGAGACCCCACCAGACACCAAACACCAGCCCAGGAGACCCCACCAGACACCAGCCCAGTAGGTACACCAGGCCCCAGGCCCCCACCAGACACCAGCCCACCAGGCCCCAGGCCCCCACCAGACACCAGCCCAGTAGGTACACCAGGCCCCAGGCCCCCACCAGACACCAGCCCACCAGGCCCCAGGCCCCCACCAGACACCAGCCCAGTAGGCACACCAGGCCCCAGGCCCCACCAGACACCAGCCCAGGCCTCCACCAGACACCAGCCCACCAGGCCCCAGGCCCCCACCAGACACCAGCCCAGTAGGCACACCAGGCTCCAGGCCCCCACCAGACACCAGCCCAGTAGGCCCCAGGCCCCACCAGACACCAGCCCACCAGCCCCAGGCCCCCACCAGACACCAGCCCACCAGCCCCAGGCCCCCACCAGACACCAGCCCACCAGCCCCAGGCTGCCACCAGGCACCAGCCCACCAGGCCCCAGGCCCCCACCAGACACCAGCCCACCAGGCCCCCACCAGACACCAGCCCACCAGGCCCCAGGCCCCCACCAGACACCAGCCCAGTAGGCCCCAGGCCCCACCAGACACCAGCCCACCAGCCCCAGGCCCCCACCAGACACCAGCCCACCAGGCCCCAGGCCCCCACCAGACAGCAGCCCAGTAGGCACACCAGGCCCCAGGCCAGGAGACCCCACCAGGCCCCAGCCCAGTAGGCAGGGCCATTGCTCTGCTGGGCTCACAGGGGCCGCCAAGGCCTGTGGTCAGCTTGGTTGAGCCTGCATCAGGATCACGGCATCTGGGAAGGCCGTGGGGAGCTGCTCACCCCACCCTGGTGGCCACGGGAGGCCCAGGGGGGAACCTGAGCCCACTTGCATTCTTGGGGGGACAGCATCCTGCAGGCTCCCCTCAGCCGGAGGCTGGCCTCCCACCTCTGGCCAGGCACCTGTGTGGGCAGCGGTGGCCTCCACATGGCCACGCTCACCCGGAAATCTCTGTCATCCTGAACCATAAAGAGGCCGCTGCCTTTCTGATGCTGCGATTTTATAGCAAAACACAGAGATAAGTCAGCTTTGATTTGGTCTCCGTTTTATGAGGTTATGTTCTTACTTGCACTCTCGTTCGGGGGAACAAACGGGTTTATGGCCGGACTCCCCATCTCTCCGTCAGCGGCAGGTGGCGTGGCGGCGGCCACTCTGATAAGGCGGGTCCTGCCCCTCCTGCCTGCCTTTGGTGGAGGGGGTGGGGCGCCGGGGGCCTCTCCGGCAGGCTACTCCTGCCTGGCGGCACCAGAGGCCCCGGGGCAGCCACCGCCATCGGTCCCCACTCCCCACCCCCAGTACCAGGACCAGCGGGATGCTCGGGGCGTGAGGACAGACTCCGTCTACAGTCAGCCTCCATCGAGGTCTCTCCGCCCTGGACACCACTGAGGTGAGCAGGCCTCGGGCCCTGGATGGGAACCACATGCCTCCCGGGACACCTGGGTGAACTCCGAGCCTCGGGGATTCTGCGGTGGGAGGGGCCACAGGGCAGTGCCAGTTTCAAAGGGGCCGGAGGAAGCCTTGGGCCCCGCCCCTGCCAGTCTGGGGACATCAAAGGGCCTGGCAGAGGAGCACGGAGCCGCCCAGCACTCCGTCTCCAGAGGGAGTGGCCGGCCAGCCCCGCCCTACCCTGGGTCCAGAGGAAGGCCCCCCACGGTGACCCCAGGGCGCCCGGACCTCACCCCGAGGCTCCCCCTCTGGGGCCTCTTGGAAGCACCTTCAGGGTGGGTGCACACTGCTCCCAGCTGGAGGGGGTGGCGGGTGGCCTCCTGGGGGCTGGGATACAGCCCCGGCCGCCTCACGAGCAGCCGGTTCTGACGGAGATCAGGGAGCTTTTGGGCCCAGGATGGTGGGCCGGGTACCAGGAGCCCCAGCCTCGGTGGTGGGGCGTTACCTCCAGCACCCCCACACTGGGGGCCGAGAGCACCCACAGCTGAGCCCCACGCCCGGGCAGCCGAGGCCGAGGTCCTCCATACCCCTGGCTGCTGCCTCTCTCGGGGCAGGGGCGAAGGCCGCGAGACTGCCTGGCCATCACCCCATCTCCAAGGCCCACCTTCCTCCAGATATGGAACACCAGGGGGTGGAGGGGCCCATGGCTTGAAAGGGGGCAGAAGCCGCCGCCCGGAGTGCAGGCCCAGCCACCCCACGGCCCTGGGGAGAGGCTGGGAAGAGGGGGTGTGCTGGCCCGCATGGGGTGGGGCGCCCGAGAGCCCCCTCTCTGTGGCCCCAGGTCCTCTCCTCTCACTGCCCTGGCAGCACGGGGGTCAGGACAGGATCCAACACTGTCCTCCTGGTTGCCGCTCTCAACGACATTTGGACCCATGGGGTCTGAGGACCAGAGCGTGGCACTCTCAGGCTCACCCAGGCAGGACGCAGGAGGCCTGCGAGCCTTCCCGACTCCATTCCTAAAATAGCTGATGGAATCCTGGGCGGGGGTGGGGCCCTGCAGCTTCAGAGATTCTAGAAGATTCCAGGCCAGGGATCCCGATGTGGCGGCTCTCCTGGCTTGGTGTGTCTGCAGAGGGCTCCCCTCCTCCACACGATGCCAGAGCCAGGGGCGGGATTGGCAGCCTGGCTCTGGGGGAGGGGCGGTGGGGACCAATCGCTGTTGGCGTCTGGGTGGAGCGGCCCCTGACCTGGGCTGTCCTGAGGGCCAGTGATCACTGTGAGTCCTCAGCCCCCTGCCTCCCCTGCAGCTGCACTGGGTCTCCAGCGACCGACCCCTCTGTCGTTCTGTGACCCCCGTCCCTGCCCCAGGGGGTCAGGCCTGGGCTGGTTGTGGCCACAGGAACAGACCTGGGACCGACATCGCGGCAAGAGCGAGCAAGGTGTGGGGCTGCCTCCATCTCCGCAGCCACGGGCGCCAGCCCCTTTCCCAGCAGAGGAGACCCAGGCAGACACTGGCCAGGCTTTGCTGGAAGGGGTCAGCAAGGGTCAGGCTCTACCTCTAGGGACATCTGAGGCCAAGGGGCCAGGCCCGGCACCGGGTGTGGGAGAGCCCGGGCTGGGGTCCCCAGGAGAAGGGCCCTGCGCTGGGCGCCATTCATCACTTCTGCCACTTTTTCACATTTACTCCCTGAGATCAGGCCGCCTCGTAGCACTGCCGTTGGCCGGGTAGCAGTCACGGTGTGGTGGCCACTCACCACTTACCAACGCGGCTGTTTCTCCCTGTGGGTGACCCCTCCAAGAAACCGTCTCCCGGCACCTGCTGGCAAGATCCGGAAAGTAGCAGAGCAGGCAAGACCCCAGGTCTTTCGGGATCGTGGCGTCAGGCAATGGGGCCCGAGGAGGACCAGCCCTGCCACAGACACCTCGGGGCCAGAGGGAATGGGAAGAGGTGGACTTCGACGTGGGAATGGCCACCACCTTCCCTTTCTGGCATTTTCCTTTCTCTGTGTGCACACAAAAATGACCCAGTCAATAAGCATGGGACTCCCCTGGTGGCGCAGTGGTTAAGAATCCGCCTGCCAATGCAGGGGACACGGGTTCGAGCCCACTTACCAACGCGGCTGTTTCTCCCTGTGGGTGACCCCTCCAAGAAACCGTCTCCCGGCACCTGCTGGCAAGATCCGGAAAGTAGCAGAGCAGGCAAGACCCCAGGTCTTTCGGGATCGTGGCGTCAGGCAATGGGGCCCGAGGAGGACCAGCCCTGCCACAGACACCTCGGGGCCAGAGGGAATGGGAAGAGGTGGACTTCGACGTGGGAATGGCCACCACCTTCCCTTTCTGGCATTTTCCTTTCTCTGTGTGCACACAAAAATGACCCAGTCAATAAGCATGGGACTCCCCTGGTGGCGCAGTGGTTAAGAATCCGCCTGCCAATGCAGGGGACACGGGTTCGAGCCCTGGTCCGGGAAGATCCCACATGCCGCGGAGCAACTAAGCCCGTGCGCCACAACTACTGAGCCTGCGCTCTAGAGCTCGTGAGCCACAACTACTGAGGCCGCACGCCACAGCTACTGAAGCCCACGCGCCTAGAGCCCGTGCTCCGCAACAAGAGAAGCCACCGCAATGAGAAGCCCGCGCACTGCAACGAAGAGCAGCCCCTGCTCGCTGCAAGTAGAGAAACCCCACGCGCAGCAATGAAGACCCAACGCAGCCAAAGTAATAAATTAAATTTAAAAAAACTAAAATTAAAAAAAAATCAACAAGGCTGAGCAACACGGAAGCACAATTTCACGGCTTAGTTTTCGTTTCTTTTCTCACAATGATGACAAAATCCTGGTGCAGCTTGATCTGGGATTTGACGGTGTGGTGTTGACCCCCATCTGTCGCAGACACGCCACGTACTATTTCATTTCTTTCTCGCAAGCCTGGAAGGTATCCCCACTTTCCAGAAGCGAGCACTGAGGCTGGGCAGGGTGACCTCCCCGGGGTCAAGGGGCTGGTGGGGGACAGAGCTGGGCTGGGGGATACAGGCCGTCCTCTGTCACACAGGCTGGCAGGCCCCACGTGTCAGGTGCTCAGTCTGAGTTCTCTCCGCTGCCTGACACCAGGGGCTTCAAAAAGGAGCGGCCGTGGAGTCATTGCCGCCCTCGGTCCAGGCTGCCGGGCTCAGCAGGGCTGCTCTCCCCTGGGGTCCCTGTGTGCAGTCGGGTGGGGGGGGCTCTCGCCTCCAAGCCCTTTGCGCTCGAGTGTCTGGTGGTTGATGCCGGCTTTGGCTGGGACCTCCGCGGGGCTGGCACACTTACACGTGGCTCCCGTGTTGCCCAGGCTCCTCCCAGCGTGGTGGCTGGTCCCCAAGGGCAAGCGGGCACCCCAAGAGCCAGGCTGTGCTGACCACCTGCTGTGGGCCAGGCCTGCTCTAGGTGTGGGGACACACAGCTACCTTCTGGTGGAGGAAACCAGACGATGAACAAATAAATATCTATCTTCTAGAGATGTCAAACGTTGACCCTGGAGAAAAATCCATGTGGGCCGTGGGGACAGAGCCCCGAGTCTATGAGGCACTGCTGTTTAGGTAAGAGGCTCTCAGTAGGCCTCTCCGAGAAGCTGTGGGAACGAGGATCTGCTGCAGACGGTTCCCTGCAGAGGGAACAGCGTGTGCAAAGGCCCTGAGGCTGGAGTGTGTGCTGTGCTAATGGAACAGCAGGAAGAGTGGTAGGTGGGGGTGAGAAGGTGGGGGAGGGGTGGGAGAGCAGGTAGGAGGGAAACTGGGCCGGACCTCAGAGGGAGAGCAATGAGGTGGACCATGTCCACGGCCCCCAGGGAATGCAAGGGCCACACCAGGTCAGAGACTCTCAGAACAGCTTGCAGAGCCTGTTAAAATGCAGGTCCCGCCCCACTCCTGACTGAAGGGGCTGTGGCCAGGCCTGGGGATGTGCATTGGATGCTCTCAGGACCCTCCCAGGAGCCCCCAGTTTGGCAGCCCCGTGAGCCTGAGGCCCGAGAATCTAGGAAGGCCAGGGCAGAGTGGGGGAGGGGCCTGTGCTGGTGCCTCTGGGGGGGGCGGGGGCCTGTCGTGAGCTGGGTGGCAAGCTGGTTGCCAAGTACAAAACGGGGTCACTCGCCAGGCCTGTGCGCGGTCCTGACAGAATCTGGCCACGGCCCCCCCGCACGCCGAGCCTGACTGGCCGCACATTCCAGAAATAACCTGTCCCGCTCCCAGCTCCACAGCTCGGAGGCCAGGCCACTGGGGTCCCAACCTGTCCGTCTGGAGCAGCGTCAGGCCGCATTGGCTCCTGGCCTGGTGAGGCCCGGTCCTTTCTATTCCCGAGACAGAGGCCAGCAGCCCGCCCGGAGGACGGCAGAGGGCTGGTGAGACAGCAGGACGGACGGACAGACGGGCAGGTGGCCTGAAGCAGGGCCCAGGATCCAGGGTGTGGGTAGGCCCCAAAGGCCAGGGATGGTGGGGACAGAAGCACCCAACAGGGATGGGAGAGGACAGCAGAGCCCAGAAAACTCTGGAAAAGTAACCAAGTCACAGGCAGGCCTGAGAGGGGCCAGGGAGAGACCCCAAGGGGCATCTGTGGGGTGGAGAGATCAGGGCAGAGCCTCCAGCCCTGAGGGACAGGGCACACCGGGCCCAGAGGGCAGCGGGTCAGACCCAGATCACCCAGAACAGACAGAGGCACACGGGACCTGCCAGGGCTGGGACTCGGGGCCCATCAGGGGCGACATGACTCAGGTGTCCTCGGAGGGAGGGGCAGGGGCAGCCCAGCCCATCCGGGAGTCCCCACCCCAAGGCGCAGGGCCCAACCCAGGAGATTAAGAGGGGAGGGGCTGGGGGAGTTGGAGGGCACAGTGGTCCCTCTCCCCAGGGCTGGGTTGCACGTCTCCCCAGCCCAGGCAGGGGCCATGGCCTGGCCAGGGCCTAGAGTGACCAGCACGGCCAGTGGCTACGAATGAAGGGGGGTAGGGACCCCACTGGGCCCTCCCTGATCCCTGGCGCCACGGCCTCCCCTCCCCTGCCAGCCTGCAGGCCTGGACCTGCCTCCCCTCCCCTCCCGTCCACTGCTCCTCCCAGGTGACTATCTAGTCCTGCCCTCCCCGGAGGGTGGGCTCCAGCCTCTGCGCTTGCATACTCCCAGGGACCAGGCGTTCACTACCTCCAGGCCACCCTGACCCTCAGGGTCCTGCGGATGGAGCCCAAGGCTGAGACATCCTCCCAGTGTCCCCGGCGTGGCAGGGACAGCTCTGTGAAGCCTTGAGGACAGGGTTGCCTCTCTCTGTCCAACTCACTCTGTCCAGCCTGAGGGCTTCCCTATACTGTCCCCTCCCCAGGACCACAGGTGTCCGAGGGTTCAGAGTTTGCAACAGGGGCTTCCTGTACCCAGAGAGGAGTTTCCCAGGAACAGAGAGGGTGGACATTGCAGGCAGGCATGAGGGGTGTCCAGGCCTGGCCCCTCAAACCAACCCCTCCAGCAAGGACACCAGACCCCAGTCCAGGCACCTGCCGCGGGGGACACTGCCGTGCTCGGCTCTCCCCCCAACCTGGGCCTCTGCTCACACAGGCACCTTGGTGACCCCATGGACACAGCCCAGGCCTACTTGCGGTGGTCATGGCCTCTGCAGCCCCCACTGACCGGCTCCTGGGTCCCTGTCCTGGGACTTACTTCTAACCAATAGGACGCAGCAGAAGCGACCACATGGCCTCCAAGTTTAGGTCACAAAGGGCTCTGGCTCCTGTCAGGCCTCTCAGTCTCTCACTCTCCCTGAGGGAAGGCAGGCAGGGGCTGCCCCCAGAGAGGCCCTCAGGGCAAGGAACTGACATGCAGCCTGCAGTGCGGGGGCGGGGTCAGGTCAGGAACAAAGGCAGCTGCAACCTGGGAGTCCTGGCCAGCTAGACCCTCCACAACTGAGGCCTCCCAGGAAACCCCTGGGGGCACAGAAGTCTTGATTTAGCGGAGTTTATGAACAGGAGGTGGGGCTCAGAGAGGCGGGGCTGTCTGACCCCCTTGCTAAGGTGCACACGCTTGCCTTTGGTGCCCTGCACTGTGGACCCAGGCCGCCAGCACAGACTCACGCCTCACAGTTTGCCCTACCGTCCACTCCTGAGGAGTCTGTGACTGACTGGGTCTGGGACGTCAGAGAAGGCTTCCTGGAGGAGAGGGTCCCAGAAGGCCCAGGTGGGAGGGGAGCTGAGATGGTTCTCCAGGTGGGACGTGATCCCGGAGGGCTCCCCAGTCCACCCAGCAAGGACCCTCCTGTGGTGGGAGGTCTCTACCTGCCTCCTAGGGAAGGGGACAGAGGGGGAGTCATCAGGCCGGAGAGCCAGGTCCCTTATGCAAACGCTGAGTTGTGACCCCGAGGAAGGAACCAATGCAGCACCTATGGCAGGGGTGGGGCTGCAGGAAACTGCTGACCTGGGCCTGGACAAGAGTGCCCCCGGACTGGGTGGTGTGTCTGTGGGAGGTCACAGGCTGCGGGCCCAGGATGGCAGGGAGCGCGAGGGGGGAGCCGGTGTGAGAGGGGCCACAGGCTGGCAGGGCTCCCCAGGCGCCAGCCGCCGTCCCACCTGCTCACAGGGAGGGCAGGACCCTGACCCCAGGCCCACTTTCATTTCACAGCCCGGCGCCCAGCCACTCTCCCCGGCCCCTGCCCTCGAGGGAGTGGCTGGGCAGCAAGGGCCAGGATCCGTCTGTCCTGACTTGTCCCTGCAGGACAGTGGGGCCACCCCAGGAGGACAGGATGGCAGAGGGGCGAGCACATGGCCAGTCGTCCGTAGCTCCAGCAACTCCACATGGATGAGAACGGGTCAGCACGGCCACTCTGCAAGCAGACAAGGGAGGGCCGCCCAGCAAAAGGCCTGGGTGCCCCTTGGGGGATAGACAGCCCTATCCACAGGCCCATTGCCTGGCACTGGATTTTGGCAGAGAGTGTCAGCAGTGCCCCTCCAAAGGTGCCACCCTGGTCACAGCACCGTGGCCATGGCTGGGCTTCCCCTGACCCCTGTGCCCAGGGCCCCGCAGCACAGGTCCAGGGTTCAGCTGTGGCTCGGGGCGGAGGGTGGGGGGGTGCAGGGGCCAGGACAAGTGCCCAGGCAGCCCTGGGAGAGGATGCCCGCAGCACGCACAAGCCTTCACCAAAGGAGTCCTTACTTGTAAAGGACATGCTCGGTGGGGCTGTGTCCGCTCTTGCTGGAACGCAGGCCGAGAGCCAGCCCCGCCCCGAGGGCCTGTCCGACCAGGGGCCAGCAGGCCTCCAGGCAGCCCTTGGGGGTGAACGGGACACACGCCGGGGATGCCCGCAGCCCAGCCTGGGTGGACGGCAGACCTTGGCAGGCAGGTCGCCGGCCGGGAAGTTTATGGCCACCTTGGGGAGCCCCCAGCCCGGCAGCTGGCCCGGGCCCTGCACCTGTCTCTGTGTTTGCACAAATCCCTTCCCTAATAGACTTAATCGCAGAGCTTTGATGACTGTGCCAGGGACCCATGGGGGCCCCCCTGGCGGCGGGGAACAAACACACCATTGTCTCCAGCCCCACCGCCTCCGGCCTGTTAATGGGTAAATGGGGAATGACGGTCCCTGCCTGAGGCTGGGGTGGGGAGCCACTGGGTAAGGCCTGGGCGCACCACCCCCATCCCACTGGCCGCTGCTGTCCGCACTGGGGCCCCCAGCCGGCAAAGAGTGCATGCTTCTCCCCCGCTCTGGAGGAAGCCTCCAGAGCCCTGGAGCCAGGACACAGGCCCAGAGGACAGCAAGGCGGCCACTCCAACAGCCCCATTGTGGGGCTGGCAGACCCCACTCACTGCACACCCCGAGGCCCAGAGGAAAGAAGGGGACACGTGAGCAAACCTCACGCACTACGGGCGGGAGTGTAAATGGGTGCAAAACGGGGCAGTTCCTCGACCCCCCAGCAACTTCGCTCCGAGGTACAGGCCCACGAGAATCGAAAGTGGGTCTCAAAGACACACCTGCTCACCTGAGGTCACAGCAGCCCGGCGGGGTAAGCAGCCCAGCGTCCATCCGGGGATGAACAGATAAACACAGCGTGGCCGGCCACGCAAAGCAGCCCCATTCAGCCTTAAGGAGGAAGGAGGTTCTGACAACACGACATCGTGGGTGAGCCTGAAGGAAACCGGGCACAAAAGACCCCAAACGACGCAATTCGCTTTATATGAAACGTCCAGAGACAGAAGGCGGCCTGGAGGTTTGGGAGCTGGAATGGGGCGTGAGGTCTTATGGGTACAGTTTCCTCTTGGGGTGATGGAAACATCCCGAGCAAGACACACGTGATGGTTGCACAGTGCTGCGAATGGAATGAATGCTGCTGAATTGTGCCCTTTAAAATGGTTCATCTGGGGACTTCCCTGGCAGTCCAGGGGTTAAGACTCCACGCTTCCAATGCAAGGGGCGCGGCTTCAATCCCTGGTCAGGGAACCCACGTGCCGCGTGGGCGCCCAACATGAAGGAAAAGAAAAAGAAAAGAAAATAGTTAATTGTATGCGATGTGAATTTCACCTCAGTTTTTGAAAGAACAACCCACTGAGACAGATACACAGACAGCGGGTTCCGAGCGTGGGAAACCCAGAGAGGCTCAGGCGGGAGGCGCGGAACGGGAGCCGGGACAGCCTGGCTCAGACCCCGGCTCTGCCTGTGACTGACCATGACCGTGGGCAGGTGACCTGGCCTCCCTGGGCCTGGGTCTCCCCGGCTGGGGCACTGGGCCTCCCCAGACAGTCGGGAGGATAAGTCAGCCTTTGGGTGACCGTGGTGCCCACGCAGAGTTAGCCACAGCCTCAGGAGGGGCCCTCCCCCGACGGAGTTCCTTCACTCATCCTCTTCCCCTGAAGACCTACTATGCGCCCGCCAGTCGCCGGGAGCCAGGAGTGAGCAGGTGGCACAGAGCTCCCAGTGCCCTCGGCAGAGCTGCCCCATCCCCAGGAGCCAGTCCAGCCCCACTCTCCCCTCCCGGGCCTGGGCTTGGTGTGGTGCCCCTGCCGCACTCCGACCGTGCCTCCAGCTGACCTCACCGCCAGTGGGAGCAAAGGTGTTCCTGGCGGGGCTGCCTCACCACCTGCAGCATCCCCCTGCCTCCTGGCTCCCCTCCCCCGGGGACCCCACCCTGGACAGCGCCTCACCTGCCTCCTGACTCTTCAGATGCCCCCACAACTGGACCCAAGTCTACGGGATTTTTTTTTTTTTTACCTAATAGCCTTTTTTTTTTTTTACAGCAGTTTTAGGTTTACAGAAAACCGAGCACAAAGCGCAGAGTTCCCATATCCAGCCCTCATCCCCAAACAGTTTCCCCTGTTGTTAGCATTTTGCATCGGTGGATACGTTTGTTAAAACTGATGGACCAACAGTGATACGTAAAAGAGATTTTATTGCGGTAAAATGTACAAAACATAGAATTTACCACCTTAACCATTTTTAAGTGTGAGGGGGCTTCAAGTGCACCCACATTGCTGTGCAACCGCCACCTCTATCCGCCTCCATAAATTCTTCATTGTCCCAAACTGACCATTGATCCCCACTAAACTCCCCTCCCCCTGCCCCCGCCCCGGGGCCGCCCCATCTCCTGTCTGTCTCTATGAATCTGACTCTTCCAGGGACCTCACGTGGGTGGAATCTTACGGGAGTTCATCCTTTTGAGTCCGACTTATTTCACTGAGTGTCGTGTCCCCAAGGTTCCTCCACAATGTGCCATGTGCCAGAATTTCCTTCCTTTTTAAGGCTGAATAATATTCCACTGTATGGATGGACCACATTTTGTCTATTCACACTAATAAATTATTAAAGGAAGCCCACAGCTGACGTCAGGGTTCATTCCCAGGTTGCACGTTCTATGGGTTTGGACAAACGTATGAGGACTTGTATCCGTATACTATCATCTTACATGGAGTGTTTCACTGCCCTTAAAACTCCCTGTGCTTCCGCTTTCATCCCTCCCCAAGCCCTGATCTTTCCCTGTCTGCATAGTTCTACGTTTTCCAGGACGTCGCAGGGTTGAAAACAGTCTGTGCCTCTTCAGATGGGCTGCTGTCACCAGTGATGAGCATTCACGTTTCCTGCGTGTCTCTTCCTGAACACATGGCTCATTTCTTTTGGACACACCCAGTCCTCTTCCATCAGAAAGACCCCCTGCCCTGAAGGCTGCCCCTAGAAGTCCCGCCAGCCTCTTTACCTCGTGCTCTGGTCTCCCCTCCCCTTCCTCCCGCCCGCTCTCAGCCTCTGCTAACATACCAGGCAACATGCACCTCTCTGGATTAGAGGCCCCCGGGCCTCCCCAGGCTGACTGGGTGGCCCACGCCAACCCCAGCCCCTCTCTGTCCTCTGAAGGATGGACCCAGTGAGCCCCAGGGCCCTGGCATGTGCTGTGCCCCGGCCAAGTTACCCTTGTTGAGCGCCACTCCCTCGGGAAGCCTTCCCCAGCCTCCCAGCCAGGCCCTGTGCCCCTGGTCTTCACTCGTAGTTCACACACATGCCGGGCACTGCTCGGGCATGGGGGAACGTGAGGAACGAAACAGACCAAGTCCCGGCAACAGGGAGGCCTCCATCCTGGTGGGGAGGAAGCAGAGGACGCACAAGTCAGTAAATATGTGGGTGTTCACGGAGAGAAATTCCATGCAAAAGTAGAAGACGGATTCCCACGGACGGCGTGGGAAGACCCCGAGGACCCTTGTCTGCAGGGGGGGGGGAGGGGCACCAGGCGCGCATTCCCAACAGGTTAGTTTTGAGAAGCATGTTGACCTTCAGGTGGACGGGCCGGGGGGCCAAGGAGCGGTGGTGGGGTTGGTGAACCCTGCTCAGGGAGAAGCTGAAGCTGGAGACGGACGGCGGGCAGTGCTGCCTGCGAGGGGCACGGAAGCGGTGGGATGGGACGTGCACACCTGGGACGGGCACCCACGCAGGAGCCCCGGCCCCTCCACCCCGAGAGGCGGGCACTGAAGAGTAGCCTTCCACTCAGCGCCGGGCTGCTTTCCCGATGTCCCTGTCCCGCTGCGGACCCCAAGCCCTGCTCCCTGCTCCCCGCCGTGCCAGCGCAGACGGCAGGCGCCGCGTCAACGCGCGAGGCTGCCAGATGCGGTTGGACTCGGCGGCTCTCTGGACGCCTCCCTGGAGGAGGACGGGGGCAGGGGAGCCTCCCCACATGAAACGCTTTGGGGTGGCAGCCACCGTGGTCCCCGTTCACTGAGGACCGCACCGGGCCTGGGAGGGGCGGGGCCTGCCCGAGGGTAAGGTGGCAGCCAGCTGCGGCTCAGGCCTCGCGTCTGTCTGAGCCCGCGCGGCACCTGGCTCAGCCCTGTCAGGACCCCGCCGGGCCAGGCCCGGGGTGGGCGGTCCCGGGGGAGCTCTCGGTGGGGAGGGCTCGGGCACGCAGGGCCTCCCGGCATGGTGGGCGGGTTTTGAGGTGCCCCTTCGCCCTTCTTTCCTCCCTCCCCACTTCCCTTCAAGTCCCCAACGAGCGGCAGCAGGACACAAACACCCTTGCGCCCAGAGTGACCCACTGGGAGACGGACACCAGGCACCACCGGTCCCCTGGCCGGGCTGCCCGCTTCCAGCTCCCGGGGGCACCGGCACCTGCCGGCACACGCAGGCACACACGGCACGCAGAGACACGTGCCCAGCCCCAGCAGGGGCACACGCAACCGCGCCCGCGCCACACCCGCTGGGACCCACCCTCGGCTCCCGCCGCCCGCCGGCAGTGACAACCACACAGGCGCCCAGGCACACGTCCTCACCCGCGTCCACCCAGGCTGGCAGGTTCAGACACGTGCCGCGCACTTCAAAGCCCCAGGCAGCCCCTGTGCCGGGAGTCTGGCCGGCCGGGACAGGGAGACCTCCTCGGCCGTGCAGACGCACACGACCCCGCCCGCCCGCCTGCCCGGGGCCAGGCCGCCTCGTGCGCCAGGGCCCCAGGCTGCCGGCCCTCCCGCAGGCTCTCCCCGCGCGCCTTGACCCTGGGACGGGGAAACCCCCTCCCTGCACCCATCTCGCAGCCACCGCCATTGGCTGCTAGCGGCTCCCAGCCTCCTCTCCAGGGAACTGTTTCCAAGCACCAAGAGGCCGTGCCCAACCCCCAAGGGCAGCGCGGCCAGGCAGGCATAGGAAGGACTGCAGCCTCAACTCCACTCTTGTGCACTTGTGTCTCCCTCGGGAGGCCCCTCTTTGCTTATCTGTTTCCTCAGCCCCTCCCCTTCTCCCAGGGGCGCCCCCTCCCACAAATCCCAAGGAGAATCGCTGGCTCTGCCTCTGGGGTTGGGCCAGAGAGGCGCTGGGAAGCCCACTGTGAGCCCAGGGCTCAACTGTGAGGTCCCAAACGGGCCGTGCGAAGAGGGGGCCTGGAAGGGTGGGCAGGGCACTGTTGCTGCACCCAGCGCTGCTCGGAGCTGGGCTGGAGCCCCAAGCCGGCGCTGTGTCTGCAGCACCTGAGAACCCCAGGGAAGGCTGACCCAAGGGCAGGGGAGCAGGCGGCTGGCTCAGATCTACGAATCTGCAGTTTACCGTCGAGGGTGAGAGTCCCAGGAACTCCTGGCAGCACCGGGAGGCAGAGGTGGCAGGGCCGAGGCTGGGCCAGGAATGGGTTGTGGGGACTCCAGAGCTCTTGGGCAAGGGTCCGGACGGGGAAGCAAGACACCGTGAGACCCTCCCACCTGAGACATTTGAACCTGACGCCCCCAGCCTCCTGGGCCCGCAGGGAAGCCCCCTTTGGAAGTTGGGGGCCACACCTTGCTCAAAGACCATGCAGGAACCTAAGTGAGGCAGGTGCCTTACAGGGCAATGCCTGCCCTCTTGGGCCTCCACCCTACCTCTCTGCCTGGCCCCCAGACCCATAGCAAGGGCCGAGCCTCAGCATGGCCAGTGGGAAAGGCTGGCCTTGAGAAGGGTGGTGCGGGGTTACACACCCAAGGGGCTGCAGGGCTGGCCAGCAGGGGCCTGGAGGAGGTCGAAGCAGCAGCAGAGTTCCCTGGAGGTGGGAGGGCGCATTTCCTGGGACATGGGATCCGGCCCCCTGGCAGGGACCCCAAGTTCACTGCCGTGACGGCCCTCGGAAGTACAGGAAGAGCAGCGGCTCACAGTAAAGGAAGTCCAGAGACCAGAGATGCACAGCAGACCTTGGAGGAAGGAAGAAGGCTTGGAAGAGTGCCCATCCCAAACGGGTCTGAGTGTAAGGCCAGGAAAGCAGCAGCCATGCTAGGGGGGCCCCCAGCATGCTTTGCTTCCAAGGAGGTGGGAGGGGCTGGTAGGGGCACCTGCATAGCTGCAGCCTCAGCAGTGGTCAACCCCGGGGACGGGGACTGGTGGGCGGGGGGCCTGTCACAGAACTGGGCTCCTGGGCAGCAACGGGTCAGAGAGAATCCCGGAATAGAGTAGGACAGGAGCAACACATACCTGCCAGCAGCAAGGTGGGCACCACCACGTGACGGGCAACGTTACAGGCTGGACGGTGTCCCCAAACCCACACACTGAAGTCCTGATCTCCAGCACCCAGAAGCTGGGCCTTTACAGAGGTGAGGAATGTAAAATGAGGTCACTAGGGTGGGTCCTAATCCCGCAGGACTGGGGTCCTTATGAGAAGAGGAGGTCAGGACACAGACACACACAGAGGGACGACCCTGTGAAGACACAGGGAGAAGACGGCCGTCTACACGCCAGGGAGAGAGGCCTCAGGAGGACCCAGCCCTGCCCACACCTGGATCTGGGATTCCAGCCTCCAGGACTGGAGACAGCGAATGTCTGTTGTTTAAGGTGCCCAGGCTGTGGGCCTTTGTTATGGTGCCCTGAGCAAACTCATACAGGCGGCAAAGTTGAAACGGCACCTGGGATCTATGAGGAGGTAAGATGGGTGGGTAGCCACCAGGCCACCACTTACACCTATCAATGGGAGAGGAAGGCCACATGACCCGGAGTGGAGGTCATCCTCCCCAGGCAGTCATGACCCCGACCACTTCACAGACTGAGCCAGTTCTCTGACCCAGACACCAGCCTGAGGCGAAGCTGGGTCCCTGTAAGAGGACGCACCACACGGCCAAGTGCATCCAGGCGTGTGCCCCTCGGTCCCCCTCCCCAGGGACCTACCACCGCTGAGTCAGATTGTCCCCACAAGGACCCGAGGGATCCGGTCTCTGCAGGGCTACTGCACACAGTGTCTGCGTTCCCACTGATGCTAACACACCGGCCCCGATATAGAAGCAGCACACGGGGAAGGTAACAGCTGCCCCACCCGGGTCTGTCTCGCACGGGGGCCCTGTGTCCACAGGCCCTTCCTGCTGAATGATCAACACGGACCCACTCGGCAGTGAGGCCTGCACGTGGCCTCTTGACCATTCGTAGCAGGCGAGAGCTGGTGGAGTCCCCAAACTGTCCCCCCCACCCCCTGCCCCAAAGCCAAGAGGACCTTCATCCACCTCTGGCCAAGATGGAGAAACGGAACTAGATTTCCCCCTCACCTAAAACAAGAAGCCAAAATATTAGCAACGTTTGTGAAACAATGGTTTTCAAGACACTGGACGCCAGGCAACGCATGACCGTGATCCACAAGTGACGGGGAGCAGACACGGTGACCCTGCAAAGCCCCTGCTCGCTGCCTTGAGAGAGCGTCCAGGCCACAGCACCCAGCAGGGACCAGGCAGGGCCCTGAGTCCTGAAGATGGAGCTGGGGCTCTGGAGAGACCACGACAGCTAGGGTTTGCGGGACAGAGAAGGGAGAGCTGCATGGACCGAGGGCCCCAGAGAGCGGCAGAGAGCCCCTCACATATGCAGCAGAGAGCTGACCGGCACAGGCTGGGGAAAGAGCCACCCAAGGGGATCAGGGCAACAGGCCCCACCGCCCACCCGGAGCACGAACGGGGCCAGCACCCACCAGCTGGGCCCGAGAGCCTCGTGATGTGTGGGGTGTCAGGTAGAGCAAAGCGTCTTGCCTCCGAGGTGGGGAATAATTAGCCCCAGGGGGAGCAAAGGATCCAGACGTACCTAACACGTGGTAGAAGCAA